>NC_086117.1:14824166-15492500 GCF_963921235.1 Mobula hypostoma | reverse complement strand
CCTAAGCCACCAGGTTCAGGAACAGTTATTATCTCTCAACCATCAGGCTCTTGAACAGAGAGAATAACTTGACTCAACTTCACTCACCCCATTACTGAACTTTTCCCACTGAACTGGACTCGCTTTCAAGGATTCTTCATCTTACATTCTCAATATTTATTGCTTATTTGTTTCTTATTAATTCTTCTTTTTGTATTTGCACAGTATGTTGTCTTCTGCACTCTGGTTGAATGCCTTAGTTGGGTGGTCTTTCATTGATTGTTATGGTTATTATTCTATAGACTTATTGAGCATGCCCAGAGAGTTGTTATGGCCAGATATACATGTACTTTGATAATAAAATTTACTTTGAACTTTACTTGCCCAATTTGTTGTTTTGTTTTGCATATTGGTGTCCTCCACCCTGTTGGGTGTGGTCTTTCATTGATTTTATTGTGTTTCTTGTATTTATTGTGATTGCCTGCAAGAAAAGGAATCTCAGGGTTGTATACGGAGACATAAATGTACTTTTATAATTACTTTAGTTTGAACTTTAAAATTGATATTGATCTGACAAGGGAAAGTTTAACCATGATTTTTAGGTGAAAGTCTAATCGTAATAATTTCTGAGTGAAAGTGCTAGAGCACCCCACCTAATTATATTATGAGTATTTTCACCTCACTTACACTGGAGGCTCAACTCCACTTTGTCAGGAGCAACTGGGGAAGGCAACACCCAAAAATAAAGAATGAACTAAAACCTGCCTGTAGATTCTTGTATAATAATATCCATTATAGCTAACAATGATGCAAAAAAACCTTACCGTAATTTCAAACATGATTTTTTTTGGTTTCAGCCTGAACATTTCACAAGATGACTACTGTTGCAAAATTAATTTCCACTCACCTCATCTACAACAACACAGTTAAATGGTTCATAACCCAATTTTCGGAAAGACATTTCCAAAAGCGTACTGCCACTGGTACTCAAAGTACAGCAGATGATGTGTGATTCCAGAATAATTTTTAGCTGGATGTCCTGTGTTCGACCTTGAACCTGTAAAGAACACAGTGAGTAATTCATTCTGTAATACAATAACCTACTTCTGAAACTAAAGCGTTTGGTTGACTGCTTTATGTCTTGACATGTTCTTTGAGTTTACTTGCTCTTAAAATAAATTTTTATATGGTAAATAGTTTTGAATATGATAAGTTAATAAGCAGCCAATGTGAATTCTGAAGCTCAAGTTATAAATTGTGTTTAAGTTTTGCTGATACTTAAGCTAATTATTACAAGATAGGCCTATATAATAATTATTGAAAATTAAAAATGGTATTCACTTCATTTGAAATGTTTTAGTAAATGGACAACACGGATTGTCCTTATTGATAGTACATGCTAAAATGGACTTAAAAATTTATTCAGCTCTTGCCTCTTTTAGCTTGCGTCCAAGTTCCGCCCTCTTACTCTCCAAATTTCTCCTCTTTTGAATTGCCAGTTCAATCTAGGAAAGAAAATTTTGGTTTCTAAATGATATAACATCAAGCTGCACACACTAATGGCTTTACAGTAAAAAATATTCTTTTCTTTTTAAATCTTTTTATTAAATAAGTATACCAAAAGGTAAGCCATATAAACATTAATACAATGCTAAAATATAATAAAATTACAGAAGGTATCAATACCAAAAAAAATACTACAAACAATGTAATTTAAACATAAGAAACCAAGATAACATAATAGTATACTAAATTTTATATATATATCGATAGAAAAAAAGAAAAAAAAAACCCCAAAAAAAAACCCACCGTGCAACTAACTAAAAGCAAAGCAAAGCAGTGGGCTAACTTGAAACCAAACAGAGTTAAACTTAAAATCACGTCCTCAATCCCGACCTCCATTAAAAACAGTGAAAAAAAAACAAGAAGGGTATATATTACATTAAATGAAAATATCGAATAAAAGATCCCCAAATCTGTTCAAATTTAAATGAAGAATCATAAAGGTTACTTCTAATTTTCTCCAGATTCAAACATAATATCGTCTGGGAGAACCAAAAAAAGGTAGTTGGAGCATTAAGCTCTTTCCAATGTTGTAAAATACATCTTTTCGCCATTAAAGTAAGAAATGCAATCATTCTACGGGCTGAAGGGGAAAGATTACTAGAAATTTTAGGTAGTCCAAAGATAGCAGTAATAGGGTGAGGAGAGATATCTATATTTAATACCTTAGAAATAATATTAAAAACGTCTCTCCAAAAAGTTTCCGAAGTAGGGCAAGACCAAAACATACGAGTTAAAGAGGCTATCTGCCCCGAACATCTATCACAAAAAGGATTAATATGCAAGTAAAAACGCACTAACTTATCTTTGGACATATGTGCTCTATGAACAACTTTAAATTGAATTAGGGAATGTTTAGCGCAAATAGAGGAAGTATTAACTAATTGTAAAATCTGCCCCCAATCATCCACAGAAATGGTAAGCCCCAATTCCTGTTCCCAATCTACCCTAATCTTATCAAATGGAGCTTTCCTAAGTTTCATAATAATATTATAAATCATAGCCGCTGCACCTTTCTGACATGGATTAAGGTTAATTATCGAATCTAAAATATATGTAGGAGGAAGCATTGGAAAGGAAGAAAGTATAGTACTTAGGAAATTTCTAACTTGCAAATATCTAAAAAAATGTATTCTTGATAAATTATATTTGTTAGATAGTTGTTCAAAAGACATAAGGGAACCATCTAAAAATAAATCCAAAAACCGTAAAATACCCTTAGTCTTCCAAGTTTGAAAAGAGGGAGGAAAAAATATGTTACCTAAAATAGGAATCGCTAACTCGAATTGATTAAGATCAAAAAATTTTCTGAATTGAAACCAAATACGGAAAGCATATTTAACTATCGGGTTAGACACTTGCTTAAGGCGTTTCGAATCAAAAGGGAGAGAGGAACCTAAAATAGAGCCAAGTGTATAGCCCTGAACAGATTGTAGTTCCAATGCTACCCATTTAGGAATAGATAGTATATCCTGGTCAAGTAACCAAAATTTCATATGTCGAATATTAATTGCCCAATAATAGAATCTAAAGTTAGGTAATGCTAAACCTCCATCTCTCTTAGCTTTCTGTAAATGTATTTTACCCAGTCTCGGATTTTTATTCTGCCAAATAAATGAAGAAATTTTAGAGTCAACTTTATCAAAGAAAGATTTTGGAACAAAAATTGGTAATGCCTGAAACACATATAAAAATTTTGGCAAAAAAAACATCTTAACTGCATTAATACGACCAATCAAAGTTAAATATAAAGGAAACCATTTAGATGAAAGTTGAGTAATATGGTCTATTAATGGTAGAAAGTTAATCTTAAATAAATTCTTATATTTACAAGTAATTTTAATCCCAAGATAAGAAAAATAGTTATCAATTAATTTAAATGGAAATTTATAATATAAGGGAAGATGTTTATTAATCGGAAAGAGTTCACTCTTACTAAGATTTAATTTATAACCTGAAAAAGAACCAAATTGTGCTAATAACTCTAAAACAGCAGGAATGGATTTCTCAGGATTAGAAATATATAAAAGTAAATCATCAGCATAGAGTGATAATTTATGGGACTTTAATCCCCGAGTTATCCCAGTAATATTTGATGATTCTCGAATAGCAATTGCAAGAGGTTCTAATGCAATATCAAATAATAGGGGACTAAGAGGACAACCTTGTCGAGTACCTCGAAAAAGAGGAAAAAAAAGTGAGTTTAAAGAGTCAGTACGGACCGAGGCTACAGGGGAATGATATAACAGTTTAATCCAGGATATAAATTTCAAGCTAAAGTTAAACATTTCAAGCACCTTAAATAAATAAGGCCATTCTACTCTATCAAAATCTTTCTCGGCGTCTAAAGAAATAACACACTCAGGAACATTTTGTGAGGGAGTATAAACGATATTTAACAATGTACGAATATTATAAAAAGAGTAACGACCTTTAATAAAACCCGTTTGGTCTTCCGAAATAATAGAAGGAAGTACTTTTTCTAGTCTATTTGCTAATAACTTAGAAAAAACTTTAGAATCAACATTTAATAGAGATATTGGTCTATAAGATGCACATTGAGCAGGGTCTTTATCCTTCTTTAATATTAAAGAAATTGACGCTCTATTAAAAGATTCAGGAAGTTTACCAAGTTTCAGAGAAGCCTCAAAAACCCTACAGAGCCAAGGAATCAATAAAGAAGCAAAACATTTATAAAATTCAACGGTAAACCCATCCGGGCCAGGAGCTTTCCCCAAATTCATAGAAAGAATAACATTCTTAATCTCATCCATAGTAATGGAAGTATCTAATATAGAAGACATATCCTGTGAAATCTGAGGGAAGTCTAAATTATCTAAAAAATCATTCATATGTTTAGAATCTCGAGGAGACTCTGATTGATATAAAGAAGAATAAAAATCACAAAAGGTTTGATTAATCCCCACATGATCCAGTATCAATCGATCATTTTGGTTATAAATCTGATTGATTTGAGATTTAACATAATTAGATTTCAATTGATTAGCCAGCAGCTTGCCAATTTTGTCACTGTGAACATAAAATTCACTTCTTGTTTTCTTTAATTGGTTTACAATCGAGGACGAGAGTAGTAAACTGTGTTCCATTTGAAGTTCAGTTCTTTGTTTGTATAACTCCTCAGAAGGAGCCATAACATATTTCTTATCAATTTCTTTAATCTTGTCCACAATTACCATCTCCTCCTGCTTCTGCTTCTTCCTCAAAGCAGCAGAATACGAGATAATCTGACCACGAATATAGGCTTTAAAAGTGTCCCAAAGAGTGTTAACCGAAATATCCTCTGTATGGTTAATTGTAAAAAAAAGCTCAATCTGTTCATTCATAAAGTTAACAAAGTCCGAGTCCTGAAGCAACAGCGAATTAAAACGCCATTGTCTATTATTTTGTATATTGGCCATAATTTTAATTGAAAGCTTAAGTGGAGCATGATCCGAAATGGTTATAGAATCATAATCACATTTAATCACTGAAGAAATAAGACGAGAATCAATAAAAAAATAATCAATTCTTGAATAGGAATGATGAACATGTGAAAAGAAAGAAAAATCTTTTTCCTGAGGATGCAGAAAACGCCAAATGTCCGTCGACCCAGAATCAGAAAGGAAAGAGTTAATCAAAGTTGCAGATTTATTAGGTAAAGTCCGTAAAGGAGCCGAACGGTCCAAAGCTGGAGACAAACAGGTATTAAGATCTCCGCCCCAGATCAATGAAAACTCGTTCAAATTCGGAAACTGATTAAATACTGATTTATAAAATTCCAGACAGTCCATATTAGGAGCATAAACATTAACCAAAACTACTTTTTTATTAAATAGTAAACCACTAACCAATAAAAATCTACCATTCGGATCAGAAAAAATATCCTGTTGTATAAAAGTAACTGAGGAATCTATAAAAATAGAGACGCCTCGAATCTTAGCATTGGAGTTCGAATGAAATTGTTGTCCCTTCCAGAATTTAAAAAAACGTAGTCTGTCCCCCCTCCGTACATGGGTCTCTTGTAAAAACAAAATTTGTGCTTTAAGTCTCCGGAACACTTTAAAAACTTTTTTCCTTTTAATAGGATGATTAAGACTGTTAGTATTCCAGGAGACAAAATTAATAATAGACTCCATAAATCCTAAAGTCAACCCACAGCAAGGAGGATTGACGATAGGCTCGACCCACGAACCCGGAGAGGAAACAGAACATACAAAAGATACCGGGAAAAAGGACGCAACGAGTACTTCAATAATGTATATAGCCCAAAGAGAAAAAAACTAAAATGTGAAGCCCCTCCCACCACCCCCACCCCAAGACCCCAAGGCAAAATCTAAAGCAGACCCGCCCGAAAGAAGCAAGCGCTAAAACTACCCCCATGACTTCCGGTATACGCTCCCTAAAAAAAAGGTATAAATATGAAAAAGATCAGCTAATTGTAAAACAGTAAAAAAGTAGAGAAAAAAAGGTAACTCAATTAAAATACACACACAACAGAACAAAAGCCAGAAAATATATATTTAAAAAAAAACCACAATAAACCCCAAACCCATGAATAAACAAAACAACAACAAGAAAAAATAAGATTATTACCATAAACTAGTTATAAAAAGCAAAACAAAATAAAATTTAAAAAAACTACAAAATTTAAGGCCACACAGGAAATACGTAAAATGACAATAAGGAAGTAACCACCCAGAATCCCCTGGGAAAAGAAAGAAATGACACAGCTAAAAAGAAGGTTTAGCAACCATATTAAGAAATCAAAAATAAACTTTTCTGCCCAAATAGGGCACGAAAAAGTTAAAACCAACCAATTCACAGCCTCCGATCAACGGAGATAGTTAAAAAAAATAACAATTAAGATGTTGAAGGTGAAAATTGATCCAGATAACTCTGGGCATCCGATGGAGAATCAAAAAAACGAAGGACTCCATCTGACATGCGAATCCTTAGACGTGCAGGGTACAGCAGCGCTGGTCTTAAATCCATCTTATAGAATTCCGACATCACAGATCTGTAGCGAACCCGTTGGTCCCAGATTGGTTTACTGAAATCTTCCACGAATCGGAACTTAAGATCCGAAAAATCAATGAAACCTTTAGATCGAGCGAATCGAAACAGTCTCTCCTTGTCTTGAAAGTAATGAAAACGTAAGATAACATGTCTAGGTCTATCTGACCTAGACGAGTGTGATGGGACTCTGTGAACACGATCCAGTAGCGGTGGTTGGTCAGGAAATACAGTAGGGAATGCATCTTTTAAAAGTTGAGAAAAATACTTCATGGGGTTGTTAGATTCAACAGCTTCACGCACCCCAATCATTCGTAAATTCTGCCGTCGCATTCTAGATTCTAAGTCAGAGTTTTTAAAAGTCAGAAAGTCAAGTTTCTTCTTCATTATATTAATTGTTTCTTCGATTTTCCCAATCTTAAGCTCACTTTGTTGCGCGGATTTTGGAAGATCAGTTATAGCCGACTGATGTTCCGCAATAGATGTTTGCATCTTATCAATTGAATCGGCAATTTTCTGGAGATTAATTGAGATTTCCGTATGAATCAGGTCCTTAACAGAGATAGCGATTTCCGTACGAATCATCTCCGTAACAGAGGTTGAAATTTCCCTCTGAATTAACTCCGATATAGCTTTCAAAGTCACCGGTGATTCAGTCGGAGGAAAATCCATACCTTTCGGTTTAACCGGAGGTTTACCATCCTTGCCGTTTTTCCCGTTCTTAGACATAGCAGATCTAAGACGCATCCAGTTATCGGAGAGTTCAATTTAATTCAAAGTATAGTAAGAGTTGATACCTTAATGGTTAATTAAAGTATAGCTGATCATAGAGAAAAAAACTCAGAGGTAATGGAGCGAGTCAAGAACGCGACTTCACTCCATGAGCGCTACCGGAAGTCCCCTACAGTAAAAAATATTCTTTGATGGTATGTATTTACTACTTTGATGATCTAGAGTAATTCCTTCCCCTATTCCATAGATGACTCACAAACTTAACTCTATTGTCCAAATTAGAAACTCAGGATCCCCAATGGTTGATAACTTTGCTTCAACAATACCTCAATACAGCTGTGGACTGTAAAAAGATGCTAAAGTATGGGAAAATGATAAAGCAAGGATTTCAATGTTAATGGAGATCTCACAAAAAAAAATCAATTATCAGGTGATCTAACAACTTGACTTCAAAATTTTTAATTTTTTTTCCAACTCTACCACGCTCTCAATCATCTGAATCTTCCTCTCACCCAACAATACACTTTGTGCTCTGCTCACAGTTTTCTTACACTACACTAATTTGATTGTTTCACCATTGTCATGCCTCAAGTTTTGAACTGCATCCCTAAACCTCTGCCTCTTTAATCTTTTAAGCTACAAATAAGCCTTCCCATCTGCTGCCCTGTCCGAGACCTCAGACTTCATTGTATATCTTTTGAAGTATTGGTGATATACTCAGTAGGGTATTAGTATCTTTCTTTCTAGAAAATCAAAATTATAGGGTGAAATTATAGCTATAAACTTATCCCTCCAATGAAGGTGGCATTTCTTATCGTAGCTGAACACTGATTACTCTTCATTATTTCAATTTGCTTTGATTTTAGCTTTCAAAATCAACTTGATTATTGGTTATATTTAGTTCTTTTAGAGGCAAACGGAAATTGCCTAACAAATCCAACTATTTCAATGGGCTTCTGCCTGTTTATTGTATTTGTTTTATGTTTAGTTAATAAAATATTAATCCAAATTATGATTGATCCAACTGAGTGTAGTTAAACTCCTAAGTTATAAAACTCTGTATTTGTGGTAACCAGATTTAAATTCTGATCATTAAAAATTATGTGGTGGTCTTTAATTCAGGACTCGAGACATCAGACCAACACCGAACATTACGGTTTTCTTATACAGTATATTAATGATTTGAGGAGAACTTACTACCTTAATGATAAAAGTGCAGAGAAAGAGTATAACTGCATTGTACCAACTAACCATAGAGCATACTGCTGAAGAAGTTTTGAAATAAGCGAATTGGAATTTGGACCTCAACATTCAAATGTGACAATACCTTCTGAATACCCAATAGTAAAGATCACACTGACTGCTTTTCTTGATTACCAAGGGGGTCGAGAAAGATAATAAATCAGCCATGTTGGAACAGCAGAGCAGAGATGATGGGCCGAATGTCCTAATGCTACTCCCATGTCTTAAGGTCTAAAGTTTGTAACTGCCTTTTAAATTGATAGAAAGGAATTATGAACAAATTAACCTCTTGTGATCTCACAGCCACAATGGACTATCAAGAGTAAACAATATGGCTCCTCATGGTTGCCCCACCATTCAATAAAATAAATCCTAATCTGATCCTTGCCTTATAGCTTGTTCTGCTTATTCCACATAACTCCCAATTCCTCTATTGGCCTAATACTTATTTATGTTGGCCTTCGACATATTCAGCAATTCAGCCTTCACTGATCTCTTGTAAAAATAATTTTAAAGATTCACAATCCTCAGATGTTTCTTCGCAACCCTGTTTAAAATGGTAACTCCTTACTCTGCATCTACTACCTCTCTTTTTAGATTTATACACATCTTCTCAGCATTGACCATTAAAATACTGCTTTAATAAAGCTCATTTTCATCCTTCTAAACTTTAATGTGTGTAAGCCCAACCTGTCCTTCATCCCGGGATTCAATCTTCAAGTATATCGCTCCTTAAATCACGATGCAAAACTAAAAGACAAGTACAGCTTCATTAAAAACTAAGATGATTTTCGCAAATGTTGTGCATCAAGATGAAAAAAAATTTTGGGAAGTAAAATTGAATATAGACAAGTCATATCAGATAAACAACACTTATGACACAAATTGTTAAGTTTTAACTGCTAAGAAATCCACTAATACTACTGTTAAGAAACAATAGAGAATTCATGATCTGCCACATTTAGCCACCTAGACTTGAAAACCCACGTGCTAAATTTGGAGCTGATGAAAATGGTAAAGGAGAAAAACAAAGGTGTAACCTAAATGGAACAAAAGCAAATACTGTACATAACTACAGAGTGACACAAACAAAATGCTGGAGAAATTCAGCAAGTCAGAAAGTCGACGTTTCGAGCTGAGATGCACCTGGTTCCTATGAAGGACATCAGCCTGAAATGTCACCCGTTTATTCCTTTCCAAAGATGCTGCGTTACCTGCTGAGCTCCTCCAGCATTTTGTGTGTGCTGCTTTGAATTTCCAGCATCTGCAGAATCTCATATTTAAGCACTAAATGTGGTTACATTAGAAAATTATAGAGTGGATGACTGTTAAAGTATCCTATCTCAGTTCAAGAACTTTTCAGGAACAACTTTCAAGTGAGATGTGGCACAAAGTTGGAAGGAAAATATTTTTGTCCATTCACCCAAGTGGATACTATCTAACCTAAAAATTTAAATTCCATTGCAAGTCCAATAATCACTGTATGCTTCTGTCATTATTTCCAGATTTTGTTTAAAATAATTTTAACACAACAGTGGTTCACTGCAGTTGTTCAGAAAGCAGCTAACTCTTAGGCATAATCTATCATCCCAGGATACAATATATTAACCACCTCTGTACCGTATATTCTGCCATAATATATATTGATTATTGACTTCAGGAGGAGGAAATCTGAGATTCACAAGCCAGTCCTCATGGGAGGATCAGAGTGGATAGGGTCAGCAACTTTAAACTCCTCAGTGTTATTATTTCAGAGGACCTGTCCTGGGCCCAGCACGCAAGTACAATTACAAAGAAAGCACAACACCACCTCTACTTCCTTAGGTGTTTGTGAAAATCCAACGTAACATATTTAAATCTTTGACAAACTTCTATCATGACCTGGTATGGAAACATCAATGCCCTTAAACAGAAAAATCCTACAAAAAGTAGTAGATACAACCCAGTCTATTATGATAAAGCCCTCCCCACCATTGAGCACATCTACACGAAGTGTTGTTGTCACAGGAAAATGGCATCCAACATCAGGGACCCCCATCATCCAGGCATCACTGCTGCCATCAGGAAGATACAGAAACCTCAGGACTCACACCACCAGGTTCAAGGACAGTTATTACTTCCCAACCAAAGGGGATAACTCCACTTGCCCAAATATTAAATGTTCTCACAACCTATGGACTCACTTTCAAGAACTCTTCATCTCATGTTCTCAGCATTTATTGCATATTTATTATTATAACTTTCTTTTTGAATTTGCACATTTGTCTTTTGCACACTGGTTAAATGCCCAAGTTGGTGCACTCTTTCACTGATTCTATTATGGCAATTATATTATATATTTATTTAGTATGCCCGCAAGAAAATAAATCTCAGGGTTGTATATGGTGACACATCTGTACTTTGATAATAAGTTTACTTTGAACTCTTGACCTTCAAAATTAGCTTTTCAGGCAGTATTACCTTGCGATTAATGCCCAATGGGAGGAGTAAAATATATAAAAACTTACCTGCTTGCTGTCTTTTTTGATGATCGCACATTCCTTCCCCAGTTCATCCAGTTTCTTATCCAACGAATCCTTTTCTCTTTGAATCTGATCAGCATCAGTTTGGTCCTTCTCTGCACATAAAACCATATGCAACCATTTTAGAACAGACAACCAGTACTCATGATTTAAAAGTGTTTAAATTCATGTACTATACACCTTACAAAAATAAGTGATCGATGCTAAAAATATGCAAAATAATGTCTTGTCAGATCACAGACATATAAACCTGTGCATTGCAGAATACATCATGATGGAGTTAAGATTTAGGATTACACTGAATTAGAAATTACTCACGAATTGAGAGTGATCAAAACTAATACCACACATTGCACTCAAGTACAATTCTCTTTCATGCCCAGTTCATTCAATAGAAAATAAAGGTACACAAGTATTTTCCTTCCTCTCTTCTATAGTAGAAAAAAATTTCTATGGTTTAACTTGAACCACCTTCTCATAAAATAATTTCTAAATACTTGTTGATCTGATCTCATACTTTTCAGCATTATATTTGCTATGTGATACAGGTTTCCCCCGCCATCTGAAGGTGGAGCATTCCTATGAACCGGTTCGTAAGCCGCAAGGATGTAAAGCGAAGAAGCAATTACCATTTATTTATATGGGAAAAATTTGTGAGCGTTCACAGACCCAAAAATAACCTACCAAATCATGCCAAATAACACATAAAACCTAAAATAACAGTAACATATAGTAAAAGCAGGAATGATATGATAAATACACAGCCTATATAAAGGAGACATACTTTTCTACAATCATTGCCGCACTGTTCTCCGTAGCGAAAATCTCACGCAAGTGCTCTCGGCAAAAACATGGCACAAGTGCTCTTGGCAGAAAATCTCACGCAAGCGCACTCGGCAAAAACACTCTCTCCAGTAACCTTTAAGCTATGAAGCTGCCAAATCATACCAAATAACACATAAAAATACACAGCCTATATAAAGTAGAAATAATGTATGTCAGTGTAGTATCGCTTACGGGAATCGGGAAGACATCGAGCACGCTGATGATGGTGTGTTAGGCTGAGTCAACGGAGTTTGGGGTGGTGCAGTGGCCCCCACCCGCCGGGCAGCAAACCGATACCGATTCGCAGAGAATGCAGTGGTGGCCGGGAGGCACCCAGCACATCTTTAAGAAAAAAGCCAAAATAAACAAGCTAATTAATTAGGTGCCGCCTGGCAATCGGCAATCGCCTATCGCCTATCGCCTCTGACCTGGGCCGACATTTATGTGCCGGGCGGCACCTAATTAATTAGCTTGTTTATTTCGGCTTTTTCTTAAAGATGTGTTGGGTGCGTCCCAGCTACCGCTGCATTCTCCGCAAATCGGTATCTGTCCGCAGCCCCGGGGTTTAGGGTGGTGGGACACTGGGGTGTCATCTCGTCGTCTGTTTCCATCAGGGCAGGCAGGTCATCTTCTTCTATGTCTGCCTTTCTCGATGTTGAAGGTCGAGGTTCGTCGTCTGCTGTGGCTGATGTGAAAGGCTTGAGAAACGACAGTATGCTTGACTGCTTAGCCTCGCACATTTTTCTATCATACACTTCTTTGTAAGGACTCAAACCATCCTGCAAATATGCCCTAAACCGACGTACCCTTTTTCTGCAATTATTGCAGCGAAAATCTCACGCAGTTGCTTCACATTCAGTTCCTGGACAACTTCACTTTCGGTCCATTCGCTACTGCATTCAGTTTTGATTGTTATCCTTTCCTCTTCCAATTGCATCAGTTTTTGGTCATGGGATGCCAAAACCTCTTCAACATCATCTTCGTCAACTTCCAAAAGCCAAACTCACTTTGTCCTTACTTCGTTCACCACAATCGAAACGCTTAATTATGTCTAGTTTTATGCTAAGTGTAACACCCTTACGAGCTCTTTCAGGCTTTTCCGATAACTTAGAACTCATCTTGCTAATGGCTGCTCACAGGCACGTGTTTAAGCAATGCCGGCTAGAATGCAGTTCCGAATCCGGGGGAGAGCGGCTGCTTGGGGCGCACGCTGCTTTTTTTCCCCACGCGCTGCCTCTTTTCGTAACAGTGAAAACACCTTCTGTTAGCGAAAACAGAGAACTAATGTAGGCCTTTCATAACAGCGAGGTTTCGTAAAGCCAACGTTCGAAAAGCGGGGGACACCTGTATAAAACTTAATAATAGCTCTCAACTATTAGGCCTCTTTTTAATTTTGGATAGAACATACTTACTCATTTTACGATTTACTTGATAATCCAAGCTGAATCCCATGACATCAGCTGAGATAGCTTTCTCAGTGCCTAGTCTTAACAAATTCACATCTCCACAATTTCCTGAAGAGAATTATTATTGAATGATTAGTAATTTGAAAGCAGTAATTTGATGAATTACATTATACCAAGCACACAAATCATAAGCAGAGCTCCAAGACTTTCTTAAAAGGGTTACTTGCCTTTACATAATCAGGCTTTAAAATAAATAGTTCCAAATAATT
The DNA here is from genome assembly GCF_963921235.1 of Mobula hypostoma. Classification (NCBI taxonomy): domain Eukaryota; kingdom Metazoa; phylum Chordata; class Chondrichthyes; order Myliobatiformes; family Myliobatidae; genus Mobula; species Mobula hypostoma. The sequence goes on along the minus strand of NC_086117.1, from coordinate 15,478,949 downwards.
AAATGAGTTAGAATCAGTTATTCTCTTGATCTGAAACTTGATTTAATATTTACTTCTGTGCAGAATTAATTTTTACATTAGTTATGTCTTCGGAGAAAGAAATAAAGAACAAATGCATGCACCAGAGAGGAGGAAAGGTTACTTCCCATGACACTGCTCAATGGTGAGTCACAGGATTCACTACCTTGTAACTGGTGTAAGTGCCACACATAAATATTAGTAGCTTCACTGACAGCAACATATTTAAGTTTAATTCAATGTTTTGATCATTTTCAAATGTTTAAGGAGTTCAGAGATTAAGAGCTACAAATTAAATTTAAAAAAGAGAAAATAGTATACCCAAGCAATTATTCTTATTTTTGCGTTTCCACTTAAAGTCAGTAATGATTTTTTTCATGAGGTCATCAATGGCTGCATTCGATGGAGCACATACAAGAATCCTGGCATGTTTAGCTCTTGTGTTCCCAGTGTAAGATGGTTTATCATTCTCTTGATCCTAGGTTTGGAATGGATAAAGTAGTATGAGAACTAATTCCGAAATGATCCAGCATGTTACTTGTTTGGGTAGGACAAAGTAGGTTTAGAATAAACCTGGGTGACTCATCTGACATTAACCTAAACACTAGATGCAGGCACAACCACAGCACAATTAGGGAAGTCCTCCTCTCAAACTGTGTTAGAATTAGGAAAATGCCACAAACAATAGTCAAGGAACATATGAAAAGAATGGGATACTGAGACAAAAGCAACATTTTCTACAAGTTATTGTAAAGATTGCTGTATTTATTTTGTGGAGGTCTTCTATGTTGCTCACTGAAACAGTAGCAAAGACATACGATCAGAAGGGGCTAATTCTGTAAGCTCTCTCCAAGGAATGGCCCTGGAAGTTTAAACCAGAACCCTACAATATCTCAAAACATGAGGTCAAACATGGGCAAAAAAATCCAGAATACAACCTGCTATCCTCACTCAGTTGATGAGATGATATTCCTCATAGGACAGTAGAACACAGAACAAGGCTCTTCTGCCCACAATGTTGTGCCAAACCAATTAAATTAGTAATCAAATGCTCAACTAAATCCAGCCCTTCAACCTACACAATATCCATATCCTGCACATTAATGTGCCTATTTAAGTACCTCTTGAAGCTGCTATCAGCACATTCCAGACATCCATCGCTCTAACACAAAATTGCCCCACAAATCTCCATTGAACTTACCACCTCTCACCTTAAATGCATGCCTTCTGGTATTTGACATTTCAGCCCTGGAAGTAAGATAATGGCAATATGCTCTATCTATACCTCTCATAATCTTATAAACCTCCATCAGATGTCCCCTCAGTTTCTGAGGCTCCAGAAAAATAACAATCCAAGTTTGTCCAAACTCTACTTATAGCACATGCCCTCTAATCCAGGCAGCATTCCAGTAAACCTCTTCTATACCCTCTTCAAATCCTCAATAACTTTCCTATAATGGGGTGACCAAAACTGAACGTAATACTCAAAATACGGTCTAACTAGTTTTCTTTAAAACTGCAATATAACTTTCCAACTCTTGAACTCAATTTCTCAACTACTGAAGGCAAGCATGCTCTCCGTTTTTTTTTTACCATTTTTAAAGAGCCATGGATTTGGTCCCCAAGATTCCTCTGCTCATCAACTCTGTTAAAGTCTTGTAATTAACATGTATGGTCTCATTATGTTTGATCTCCCAAGTTGCAACACTTCACATTTGGCCAGATTATACTCCATCTGTCATTCCCCCACCCTCCCCCCCCACCATATCCACAACTGAACTATATACCTCACTGTATCATTTGGCAGTGTTCAACACTTCACAATTCCATCAATCTTCTTGTCATCTGTAAACTTACTAATCCACTCATCTATATTTTCATCCAGGTCATTTACAGATCTCACAAACAACAGAGGTCAACAGAAGACAGACATCATTTGGAAGAAACATGAAGAGCGCATAGTGTAGAATAGCAGAATATGCTGCAATGAAAAGCAATCACACAAATAAATAGCCCGGCAGAGTCCTAAGGATGTAACTGCTGGACTGGGTTTGTGACAGACGGAACATGATTAAACCTATGTGACCCGCCAAAGGTACATCTGTCCATGAAAGCAGTAATATGAGTGACCACTGCAGAATTCTTGACAAATTCATGTCATCACAGAGATTACACTCTGCACAGCAAATAAGACAAGATTCAGGTAAAACTAACTACTCAGAATTAGGCATCCTACAACGTATTATGCAGCATTAGCAGCAGATGGACTCTATCAACGCTTGAAATCCCATGACAAGATATACATCTCACATTACCATTAAGGTCAATGAAAGAAGGACAGCACCCCAGAACCTGCACCAGGTCTATCCAGAAATGAGGTGCAACGCTGTTACATGAGGCCACATGCATGCTACGCAGATCTTCCTGGTACTCAAGAGTCATGCCATTTGATAGTGATAGTTAATCATTAGCTCATTAATGGAGCTGGCTCCATGACATTCACAACCTCAAACAGAGCAGAGCACATACTATGCAATCATCTACAGCCTTTAGTGCCCAGCTGCTTCATTTAAGCCTCCTCCTGAAGCATCCACCCTAATCTTCAGTCAATTCAATTCATTCCACAGGTCAAGAAAAATCACATCACCCTGGATACAGCTGAAACTTGGGAACCCAAAATATTACTTGCTTATTGTTTTGAATGCTGTGTGCTCCAAACAATCTGTTCCAGCAATTAGCTACAACACTGACATCATAAAAAAAACAACTTGCATTCTGTTGAGGAAACTCTAATCCAACTAAGTACCAATAGTTTATCCTTCTACAAAGTGATAGAAGATGTCATTGATATCAATAGGCATTGATAACAATAACCTGCCAATAAACAGCTAGACCTCATTACACCCTTGATCCAAAGATGATTGAAGTCAAAGTCACAGCTTGACTGTCCATCATGATAAGACATGATTTCACTATTTTTGGCATGATGGGGTCCTAGTAAAACTGAAGTCCATGGGGAGCAGACAGAATGCTTACCAATGATGGGACTTACATCTGAAGATATTTGTGCTTGTTGTCAGCCAGCCATCTTAGTCCCAGAATAATGGTGGTAATGTGTTTCAGGGTAGGATTCTAAGCTCTAACATCCTAAGTTCCTTTATCAATAAGCTTCCGATGATAAGAGTTGGATATTGTTTGGATCCATTCATAACATGTCAAAATTCACTCTAGGGCTAAGTGATAAGTTATATTTAAGCTATACAAATGCCTTGGAATGCCATACAAGACAAACTCACCTCCAAAACAGTGATCAATTTCCTGAGCGATACCAATGACCAGAAACTGAATTGAACCTTCCATAGAAAGACTGGGACTACAACTTCAATACAGTATCTGGATATGTATAGTGTAACTCACACCCCACTTCCCAAATGTTTTCTATCATTTACAAGGCACAAATCAGGAAAGCGTTAGAATATTTAAAACCAGTATCATGTACAGCATCGTTCAGATCAAACTATTGATTTGTTGCTGTTGAATTTTTAAAAAAACTTTTGGTTCAGAATTACAAAGTCACATTTTATTAGAAATACTGGTACCTCTTCAAGCAAACGATGCAGGAGCCCAACAATGGTTTTTGATTTTCCTGTTCCGGGTGGTCCTTGAATGAAACAAACTCTGGGAATTCTTGGTTGTTTAACCATTGATGTTGCTATGTTAATTGCTTTCTGCTGATGCACATTGTAATCATTCTGTATCGGAAAAGGTAACAGTAAAATAGTGATTAGTCAGACTTAAGGAAAAAATCCATTAAAATCACAATTTATCATGCTATACAATCAGTGGCCATTTTATTAGGTATAGAAGTGGCACCCAATGTGGTCTTCTACTGCAACAGGCCATCCAGGTCAAGGTTTAATGTGTCATGTGTTCAGAGATGCTCTTCTATACACCACTGTTGTAACGTGTGGCTATTTGAGTTACTGCCACCTTCCTGTCAGCTTCAACCATTCTCCTCTGACCTCTCTCATTAACAAAGTGCTTTCGCCCACAGACTGCCACTCATTGGATTTTTTTGTTTTTTTGTGCCATTCCCTGTAAACTCTAGAGACTGTTGTGCATGAAAATCGCAGGAGATCAGCAGTTTCTGAGGTTCTGAAACCACCCTGTTTGGCACCAACAATCATTCCAGGTCAAAGTCACTTAGATCACATTTCTTCCCTTTTCTGATTTTTGGTCTAATCAACAACTGAACCCCTTGAGCATGTCTGCATGCTTTAATGGATTGAGTTGCTGCCAAATGATTAGCTGATTAGATAGTTGCATTAATGAGCAAGTGTACAGGTGTGCCGAATAAAATGGTCACTGAGTGTATATTTACCTTTGGCCTTATAAACTTAAGGAATGGTGACATCCATTTTTCAGGCAGCCATGCAGAGAAGGGAGATGTTAATGATGTTTGTGCAGAATACACTCAGCAAATCATTTGTAAGTAAACAACTTTAGTTATTGTCTAATTTAGCTCCATTAAAAAATGTCTCTTCTATAGTGTCTTCAAATCCATTCAACTGAAACTCAAAGTCAAATATACTGAAATATAATCCAACTTTCTCATTGTTATATGAAAATTTTAGGAGCAACTGACCCAAGCAAAATATTGAACATACTAAACTGAACTAGAAATTTCACTTTACAAGAGCTTTAAAATGTTCTTATTCATAGTTTGCATTCACCTTTATTAAAAATGTGCATTCTTATAAACCACTTGAAAATGTGCATTTTCAATAAAAGCTTCTCTATTCTTAAATGCTGCATTTTTATTTTAACCAAACCAGATGCAGTTTGAGCAGCACAGCCAAAAGAATAAGAGAAAAGAGCTGTTAATTTCTCATAAACAAAGTGATCCGTGGTCCAGCATCACATCAAAGGCCAGAGGCTGATGGACAACTTGTCATCAATCCTGTCCCTTGGTGCCCGATCACAGCGCTCAGCTCCATCCATTCATAATGATTTCTTTAGTCAGAGGAAGCTGAACTTGTGGAATCTATTGCCATGGATAGCTGTGGAGGCCAAGTTATTGAGCATGTTTAAAGCAGATGTTGATATGTTCTTGATTAATAAGGGTGTCAGAGGTTATGGGTAGAAGGGAGAAGAATGGGGTTGAGGGAGATTATAAATCAGCCTTGATAGAATTACAGAGCAGACTCGATGGCCTAATTCTGCTTCTACGTTTTATATTTTCCACTTGTAACCCTCATTTTACAAATGCATTGAAGTTATTTTCTGCTTCTATTTAAAAATAAATATTGCATGAACAATTTCTGAAACTGCGATTTTTGTCATTTTCATTGAATAGATGTCTTTATGGAACAAGAACAATTCAAATTTCAGCTTTCAGACAGGGTTATAGGTAGCGAGTTTTATGCAGATTTAACCTGTGAAATTCACCCAACATTACAAAAGTAAACCCACAAGAATAAAGCCGCGAAGAATTAGCATGGTTACAATTCATAATTGTGCTTAGTAATATTGTGCAAAGTATAATATATAACAATATCCCTTACAGCATTACTCCACTTTGTACTGTCCATGATGTCTCGCTCAAAAAAGAATTTAGAATGGGGCAAAATAATTGGCCCTCTCAGAGGAGACTTGGCTAGAAAGAGCAATCCTTTGAACTGCCGTATGGTTGTCACCATGGAACCAATTACATCACACCTCACTGGCTGGTTCTCTACAGCACTAACATTTCCTCGAGTGCGGATTGAAAGGTGAAGCGTTGTCTGGGAATCTCGCCCTGTTCAAGGAGGAAATCAGGAAGAAAGTTAATAATTTAATTCCACCTTCCTAGGCATGTGTTACAGCACCCAATGTTGATACTATATGAATGTCCAGCATATTATTTAGATTTCCCTTTGTGTGCTGCTATAGAATCTTAATCCTTCAAACTCATCTTGAAGAAAAAAATCTGGGTGGATGGTCATTTAAAGTAATGAATAAAGTGGTCTCATGCTGCCAGATGACAAACTAAAAGAAAGCATGAACCATCATAAATCTGTATTTAAATAGGCAAAGCAAGGACATGGGCTGTAATGCAGGCAAATGAGATGGACAAAATGATTAGCATGAACATGGAGGGCTGAAGGGCCTGATTCTATGGCGAACAAGTCTATGACATCCAGTGGAATATTTTATTTTAGTTTGTTAGCACACGACATTCAAGGGACTTAAAATTCTTCAAAAGATTTCTGTTTCGAATTACGAAATATTTAATTTCCGACACAAAGCATTCATTGTACACCTTTTGATCTCACCAGAGAAACGTGATGTTCTATGGACGTGTGCTATATGTGGAATTAGCATTTCCTTCATCTCGGTTTCCTCTTGCATGTAGTAGCTGTAACGTTGGGGCAGCCAGAGGAAAACAACATCATCTTCCTTTGGGTATAATTGTTTCTCAAGTTCAAAGCCCCGTAGGAAAGCTGAGTTAACATAAAAAATTGGTTGACTGGTGGTGAACAAAGTACTGAACACAAATATAGTGCCCACAGATCAAGAACAATTTTGCTATTTTCTTTACAAAAAGGTTGAAATTGAAATCTCAATGGCTGTCATGCCCAGGATTCACAGCATCTGAATTACCAGTAATAAATTCACCTTCAAATGTACACATTTGCTATGTTGCCCTTACCCTCAGCCTAAGCACCTTAAGCAGGAGAATGAGTCTTTCTAGTAGCTGGAATCTTAACCCAAGGCATCCTCAATCTGAATTATGTCAGCTGAAAGGAAGCAGGGAAGTCAAATAGGGGCAGGACATATACAGCAAATTGTAGGGTGCCAAGGAATGTTGATGAACAGAGGGACCTTAGGGAGACCCAATCCATTGGGCTCAAGTACAGTCTACCAGGCACTTCAACCAAAGTTCATTTATTTAAACAGAAACCCAGCCTTGCAGGAGGATTAAGTCAGAAACTAAAATTAGTAGCACTAAAATAAGTAATGCAAAAATGTGATAAAGGATAATTACGGTTAAAAAAAATCAATATGTAAATCACCTTAGTTTTGGATTAATTATAATAGCTACAAAAACAAGGAACAATTTGAAGCAAACAAGTTGTACAACAAAATTGCAGGCAAACAGATCAAATTCTCACTGAACCAGAGGGTGGGGGCGGGGTGGGGGAGAGCAAATGCACAATGAGCCTGTGCACCACCAGTTTTACCTCAAATTATCAACAAATTGGTAACGTAAATTCAAAGTCAAAATTCAACAACTTCAGACAAAGGAAGTCTCAATTTACTCTGCTGTGGAATCAGGCTTCAAATGCACTGAAACATTAATTTTTGCATAAAACTTCATGTTAATATTAAGCAACTTTAGGGATGTAGAGGATGTATAAAGCTTCTCTTGTTCTCACCTTGAAATTCAGCCCGATTTATTCTGCCCTCAACGCAGTAGTTCTTCAGCATCAGTTTGTTTTGAATCATTTTATTTGTCTGCTTGTATTCCATCAATTTCTGAGCTAGCTATATAAAAGAAATGCTGCTATTTAGATTTACAGTTAGAAACATTTCTATTGCCAATCATATTTGCCAACTATTATTCTGTACCATGACAAAACAGAATAAATGCACAAAACGTATTAGCTTACTCCTACCCTCCAAGCAGTAGAAACATATTAACTAGTTCCTGATTTTATTAGTTGCTAGTTTTCTCTGTTCACTTATTTCAAGTTATCTAGGCCATTAACAAAGACTTTACAGTATGCACTCAAATAAGCACAGCGAGAGGACCATTTCTGATATACAACTCTGATGCTTGGTTTATTTCTGAACATTCTGAGAAGCTTTGTATAATATGGGCTTCATCCAAAGACCATCCATCTACTGTCTCCTACCACGGAAACAGCCATGCAGCAAGTCTGGAGAACGTATAGGAAAATTTTATTGCCTACTGAAATGAAATCTTGAAATTGAAGCAAACTTACTTCTGAAGTAGATTATATAACATGGGGTCACTTGGTATTAAATCACATCTTTTTAAAAAATATATATATATGTAGCCCTCATAATATACTTTCCCGTGGTTTATCTGTTAGTTTAGCAAACTTATGCAGAACACAGAACAGTACAGCACAGTACAAGCCCTTCGGCCCACAATGTTGTGCCGACCATTAAACCTTGCCTCCCGTATAACCCCCCACCTTAACTTCCTCCATATACCTGTCCAGTAGTCTCTTAAATTTCACTATTGTATCTACCTCCACCACTGACTCAGGTGGTGACTCACTGACGGTGTTCTATGCAGAGATTAGTGAGTGCCAGACATCTGGTCCACATTCACCTTTGTGTTGGCTCAAGGAGTATGAGAATGAGTGTACTCAAACCCTACTTAGCAACATCAACTGCATGCAATAAAATGCTATGACTAAGATAGAACTGATAACTTGTAAAGTTGACCTGAATCTGTGAAATTTAGTGGAGTAACAGAACAATTAGGATTGATGGAAATACACATCTGTAAAATAAATAAAATGGCCTGGCAAATGCCCAAATCCAAAAATAAGCATCTCCTCTGATCCTCCTGTCTCCTTTCCCTCATCTATGCCCCCACCTCAACATGGAGCTCCATCTGCCCGCTACCATACACACACAAAGTTCACCCAAAGGCTCCCCAACCCCCACTACCAACAAACATCCCCCTGCCCCCCCACCGTAATCGTTCTGATTCCAATTGCCATCCCCCTCTCCCCCAATGGATCTCATTTTCACCTCTTTATGAGAATCTCGCACTGGTAGCCCTTTGTACTCATGCTCATCTCCCTCTAGCCGCCATCTCCAACTCACACTCACTATACATTTCCCCTCTCTCTCTCTGCCACCATCTCTCAACTCCATCCTTACTCCCCCTCCCCTACCTAGCCCAGATTGCCTCTTATCTTACACCCTTCCTCAGTCCAACAATTAACTGGGACTTCTGTCTCATCACTCCGATACCTATCCCCCACCTTTATACTGGCCATCTCACCTCAAGTTGGCCATTTTCAACTCCATTGCTGGATTTCGATTTGAATGTCAACAATTCCTTTCCTCACATAGATGCTGCTCAACCTGCTGATTTCCTCCAGCAGATTGTCTGTTGCTCCAAGTACAAGCACCATTTACAAAAAGTAGTGATACTATTGTGCACCTACAAAATTTTCTGGGGACTCTTCTCTTTGACCTGAATCAGTACATCTTAAATAACATTCCTACATTGTACCCTTTGGAAGTTCACGACTACTTAATTTAGCCCAATTTGTCAACCACACACCTATGGTTATATAGTAAAGTTTTACTGTATATCTTTATTAAAACATGCAATTAATAGACACATACACAACAGTATGCGATTGAGTTCACTCTGAGAACTTTGAGAGATAAATTACTTATTATACAGGATGCCTCCATTATAAATCTGAACAAAGATTGAACCATTTCTTCCAACCAGTGTTGGCTTTCCACCATAGGAAATCAAAACTATTTCTACTGGCTATATCATTCCCATAAATCTGTTTCACCCTTTGCTTTTCTAAGCATGCCAATCATACCCTCAGCAAATGTGGAAACACACAGAAATTATCTTTCAGAAACAGAGATTCAAAATTTACCATGCCAGTCTGAAAGTTTCTCAAAATGATCTTACTTGTACAGCCAGGTACAGCATTTATTGCAAGTGCCAATAGTTAAGAATATCAGTTAAATTTCAGCATCTGTAGCGTACACAGTGCTCACCTGTTCAAACAGATTTAACATCAGTAATGGGTAAAAAGTGCTAAAATACTCTTCATATGATCCAAACCTATCAGGCACAGCTCGTAGTGGAATTTCACAAAGTTCCTCAGGTGCTCCAAATTGATCAAACATGTCAAACATATCATAGTTCCACTTAAGAACTGCATTGATCAGTTCAAACTGGTCCCGTTGACGATGATCTGTCATAGGAACATAAGGAGAAGCCTGTGCAGATCTCCGAGCTGGCAAAGTTTCACACATAGAGCGCGATTCACCAACTGGTGTAGGAAAACTTGACCTTGGTCTAAAATCCACATCTTGGTTTTGTGCACGAAGGATGTTAGTTCCCACAGGTTTTGCAGGTTGGATTGGTCTCAATGCCTGTGGCACAGTGAACTTTACTGTTGCAGGCTTCTGAAACTGCGGAACTTTAGAAACTGCTACAGCTGGGCGCTTTGGGATAGCCTCCATTTCTGTAGCAAGTTGAGCATTACGGGAAGTCGAGCTAGAAGCAAAGAGCTTGGTGGTGGAGGGTCTTGAGCTTTTCAGGTCAGATAGAGGTAATCCTGGCTTTGCAAAAACATCATCCTTGGGTTCGCTTGCAGTGTGGTCCTTACATAAACTTTCTGAAGATGCAGTAACGGCTGTGCAGCCTGTATAGTGGCAATAGGTCATGTTGGAATTTGAAGATTTTCTTGAGCTGTCCTCTTCTGTTTCATCATTCTCAATATCCATATCTACAGGATCCCTCTGTGTCAAATGTAACAGATCATCTTCCAGGCTTTCATCACTAATATCCATATCCAAAGGATCACGCTGTGTTAAATTCAAGTCATCGCTTTCATTTATACTCGACAAGTTTCTCTTAGTTAAAGATGAACTTACTTCTCTTTCAGATGAAGCTGAGGTAGTGTGGATAGAATTACTGCTATTTTCCACTGATGCAGATGGGAGCTTTTGACTTGTTTGGACAGAATTAGAAGAGTCTTGCCTCTCTGTAAAGGGCAGAGCTCTTTTTGGGAAAACACTTTCATCAGATGGACTTTTCCTTTTCTTTTCTTTATGGTGCCGCCGAGGTCTTGACTGTCTTAGGTACTGACGATCCTGGGAGGCCAGCAAATGTGAATTTCTAGTTATTGACAGTTTTTGTGGCATAATAAGTTTTGCCTTCTTGGGGCACTTGTCCTCAATGGTGCCAACTGCTTGTCCATAATTACGCAATTTGTTCAGATTATCAAGGCTTCCTTGAGAAAGGTCTAAAGCTTTACGAGTTTTCTTTTTGAGACCGAGCTTTTCAACAGTTGAAGTAGGTTCAGGGCGTTTATGTACTTTTTTTGGAGTTGAGGTGGAAGGAAAGTCTGAAGTTTTACTAGAATTATTTTTCTTAGCTTTCTGGTCTGGATGACCATTTGTGGATTGCTTAGTCAAAATTAACTTGCCCAAATCTTTTCTGGAACTGACATGGGATAAATATTTTTCTCTTATTCCATTTTTGTTTCTCACATTTTCATCTCTACCTGTTATCTTTCTTGCTTGCTTTTTATTTGGTATACATTTTGCAGATGCAAGCTTGTGTTTACTTTTATCAGTCAAATTTTGATGACTTCTTGCAATCTTACTGTGTTTTTGTTTCTCCTTTTGAAGGTTACCTGCAGAATTGCAAGGAAAAATGTGTTTTACCCCAAGCAGTAACTGCTTCTCATTGTCCGTTTTACTTGCTGTTATTTCTTCTGCCAACTGTGCTTCTACCTCTTCAGCCACTTTTTCAATTAATTCATCAGGGACGTAATCTGTATCATACCCCCATTCATTAAACATGCTATTTATATCAGCATCATCACTGTTGGTGTGTACATCAGATACATCACCTTCTACTGGCTTTTCATTAAACTTGCTATTAATATCTGCTTCATCACTGTTGGTGTGTAAATCAGATTCATCATTGTCTTCTGGCTTTTCTTCCTCAACTTTTTGCTCATTTGGCTGAACATCTTCCCAAACAGAATATACCTGCTCTTCACTTTCAAATTCAAAAACCTGTGAATCACATTCCTCAAAAGGAGTTGGTGAGGACTTTCTAGATGTAGGCATTTCTTGCAGGGATGTTTTATTTTTTACAGGTGAGTTGGTGATCTCCTGTATACTAGCTTCACTTATTTGATTTTTTGTTCCAGGTCTGTCAAATTCTAACATTTTGTTATTTTCTTTTGTGGAAGGCAAACTGAAGATATCAACTTCAGCATCCTTGTCAATTCTAGGCTCTTCAACAGATGAATTGAATTCAGATTTTTCCTCACGCTGAACAGAATCACATAATTGTACATGAAGGGAAACGTTTACTTTTCTATCAATTTTGTTTAATGCTTGGATTTTATCCATAGAAGTAACTTTCAAGGGCATTCCAAGATCTTTATTCTTCTTTGATTCACCTGTATTCGCCACTCTGGTTAACGCAATTCCTTTCTTCAATTTTGCCCTTAACTTCTTCAAAGGAATATCATCACTATCTATGCTATCGATTGTACGCTGGTGAGACTGGTATGACAGGTCAGGAGTTTTGAAGTCATTGCTTGAATTCACTTTATTGTGTGACAATGGACCAAGTATTAAATTATCAGAATTTATAAGCTTCCCTCTTTTGTCACAAAATGGTGACAACTGAGGAGGGGAGGTGGTCACACATTCTATACTAGAACTGCCATCTATTGTGCTTTTGCTGAAGTCAGGATTCTGGTTGCCGTTTCTGATATTAATATAATCTAATCGACTACTGTCAATTCCTACGGTTGGCAAATCCTCTAATTTCCTTTCTTTACTATTGTTTTCCTTCATTATCTTTCCTTTAATATTAATTGCTTGCATCTTAACTTTCAGATTACGGAGTTTGTTTGGATCAATTTTAAACTTGTATGATGGAGTCTCATCTGAATCCACTTTCTGAAGCAAATCACAGACACTTGCTGCTGTACATGTTACTGCAGGATGAATGTGCTGATTACTTGTGGTGGAGGCAGCTTCCGACTTCGTTGCATTATCACTGAAAGATTCGTGGGATTCTGATAACATGGATTGCTTCCAGTTTTCTTGATGTTGAATACCTGGATTTTCTTCAAGGAACTCAGCCTGCAAATTGTCATTGAGAAAAGAACTTCCAGTTAAATTTACATTAGCACCAGATGCACATTTGAGTCCACCCATTTGTTCAGGTATCTGCTCCTGTTTATTTGGCAGATCAGCACCGGTGATCTCTAAAGGAAGAGGAGAAAGTTCCACAATGCTTATCTCTGAAGACAGTTTTCCATCAGTCTTGCCAACTTCCAAAACATCTGCTTCATTTGTTCTGGTCTCATTAAGGAAAGTAACATCATTACACAAGGGGGATTCTGCTTTACACTGAAAATCTCCATCCTCAGATGATTTGTTTGGCCAGTCTTCCTGACCTGAGCAAGCAGCCATTTCTTCTTGATTTATTGTACTTTTCTGAACAAGTAAACTTTTGTTATCCGTTTGAAACAATGGATCTGGTGGCCCAGGACCACTATTACAATATCCAGGCATCTTTCCCCAAACCCCTGTGTCCTCTTTTTCACGTTTAATTATAGGACACTGCTGACCACTTCTTCTTCCAAATACGTCTAGTTGCTTCACTTCAGAGGTTTTATATCTTGCATTTTTAACCAACTGTCTTAAACAAGACTGTAATTCCTGCTGTTCTTTGAGATTCAACTGCCAGCCCAGGATAAAAGAGCTTCGTAATTGCAGATTTAGTTTGTCGAGGAACGGTTGAAATATGCTTCTTTGTTGAGATTGACATCCCTCTCGCAGAAAACTACGAATAAGTTGAACACATGATCGTTGTGCTGAATTTGTGATGGGAGAGTTTGCTGAAGATGGCGTAACTGCAAAAACAGTTGAGGAGACCTTAAAGTTACCTGTGGTTGCTGTTCTCTCTGTGTTTTGATTAAAAAGTCTGGCAGGAAGACTGACACATTTCACCAATGCTTCCACCCACTTCTGCGAACTATACCAAAGCAAATGCAGGTAGTTTTTATTTCTGTGAAGTTCTATGATGGACACCAAGATGATGATGAAGAACTCGGTCACTTTATCACAGAAATCAACTTTCCGAGTCAGAACATCTTTTATTTCGCAGTAGATATGATGAACCACTTCACCAATGTAGGCAATGCCACGATCCTTTAGGTCCATGACAGAATTGACAAATGGGATAAACCACAGAAATGTACTGTTATGTACACGCATGTCTTGTCCAATGTCACACTGCAGCACATGTTCAAGACTTTGCATTTCATCATACATGCTCGGGTAATATTCTCCACATGTTGTGTATTTCCCACCTGCATTCTGTAAAGAGCAATAAAAAAAGCAGTAAACTTTCATTAAAATGTATTAAAGTCATGACCTTTATAATAGTTTTTGAAATCTCTTGTGTTGCGTAGCAGGGGTGGAGGAGGGTGGGTAGAGACAGAAAATCAGAGATTAAGCTTTTTATTTTAAAAAATGTGTCTTCAAACAGACGCTATTGATGTCATTGGCAAGGTTGGTATTTATTGTCTAATCCCTAAAACACAGTGTCCTGTCTGGCTGTGCCATTGTGTGGTACAGAAGCTACAAGGCAAGACTTTCTACAGCAGATAGTAAAAATCACCAAAAGATCACAAGGGTATCAATCCCCCTATTTGTGACATTTACCGGGATCGTTGTATACAAAAGGCCTGAAGTCTTGTTGAGGATCCCTACCACTCACCCCACAATCGCTTTGACCCACTACCTTCAGGAAGGTGGTACAGGAGCAGCACCACTAGGACTGCCACATCGGGTAACAGCTCCTTCCCTCAGGCTGAGAGAGTGAGGGATACTTGTCACCAGCAAGATCGACTGTTTACCTGTGCTGCGCAAAATATGCATTTTAATTACATATATATATTTTTTAAACTTATTTGTGGTAAATTTTTATTTTATGTGCCGTGAGAGATACGCTTTGTAGATGCACCAAGGTCCAGAGGAATGTTGTTTAGTTTGGTTGTACTGTATATATGTATAGTCAGATGACAACTTGAACTTGTCCTTTATCAGTTTGCTCAAGGGCCTATTGCTACGGGTCCCATTTTTAAGTCTCATTTTTATCTAATCTGGCCTATATAAGTGGGCGATTTCTTTCCCAAGAAGATAATAATTCATCATATGAGTTTTTTTTAAAAAAAACAAGAACTTGACAGCTTCAGGGTTATATGCACACTATTGTGATCCACAAACCAAATATTTTTTTAAAATTAAAAAAGCACATTTAGAACAGCTTCACCAAAAATTATCCTTTATCAATTAACACTCCAATTTCTAAATTGAAAAGCCAATTAAACGCATATTTTTACTGAGTTGTAAGCATCATTGCTCTGATAATCCATGGTACAGAGTTCACAATCTCAGCTACTTCCAAACTGGGAAGCAATATAATTACCATGTATTAAGAAAAAGTAGAAATGAATTAGCCGAAATCATTTTCTGTACAACTTTCATTATTGATCAAAAGCAGTATTGGCAAAGACCTGGAAAGCAGGCATCAAAGACAACCGAGGGAAAATTAAGTATTCTCATAATGGATTGTTTGTTAATCTTTATAATTTAGCTACATAATGTGAATGAAAACAAAATAATATTTTAACAAATATTTAGCAAGACATTTACCTTGCTTTGCTTTCTTGAGTTGTAATCATAGACAATCTGGCTGCATGAAACCATATCATCATCGACATCACCATCCAGATCATATTTTACATTTGTATTATTTCTAAAGCAAACAACAACACAGCATTATTTGTGATAAGCAACTTGCTCTCTATCTGCCCAACATTATAAGCATATATTGTAGCCATTCTTAAACTATAAATCACATATTCATCCCATACACAGCACTCACTTCATTGCCTACACACATGAACTAAAAATCTTTTCTATGCCTGTCACCCACTCACAGCACAGGAGGCAGCCACAGCAATGGACAAGCTGCTGGGGCTCCCGGGAAGTTTCCCTGCAGAGAAGAGCTGGTATCTGTGCCTGGTCGCTTCCAGCACTGGATGGATTGTTGCTGAGATGGGGACAGAGAATGAGCTTAAGTACGGGGGGAGGAAGTGGAAGTAGAACAAAGTCTGGGGTGGATGGGTTGGAAGGTGAAAAGAAAGGACAAGGGAGAAAAGAAGTTGGTTAAAGTCAGGTGGGGATGATGAGAGGCAGCAAATCAAGGGAGATGAGGAGGGTGCAGGCAAAAACATAAGCATGAGGAAATAATTAATTTACTGCTCTGACATTGAGCTTTCTTCGTGTAAAATTTATTTTTCCCCCACATTTTTACTTTCATACCCAGGGCTTCTTAACCTGTTCCTGCGATTGACCACATGCACAAGTTTGCATTTAAATGAGTCTCATATACTAAACCAAATCCTAAGCACAATTAATTTCAACAGTTGAAGTCCTGGAACCAGCTAAAATGTTTCAAAATTAACAGTCTAAATGCATTTAATGTATCTAAACCATTGAAACTTTTAATGAAAACCAACAGATTATGCAGGTTGACGGGAACAGAATTGATAAAAGGTTTTATGATTGAACATGAAAATACCACGGTGGGCTTCACAGCTGAACAGGTGAGAAGACAGCTGAAACGTCTCAACCCAAGCAAGGCTGCAGGACCTGATGGTGTCAGTACCAGGGTGCTCAAAGCCTGTGCCCCTCAGCTATGTGGAGTACTTCGCCATGTATTTAACCTGAGCCTGAGGCTCCGGAGGGTTCCTGTACTGTGGAAGACGTCCTGCCCCGTCCCTGTGCTGAAGACGCCGTGCCCCAGCGGCCTCAATGACTACAGACCAGTGGCATTGACCTCCCACATCATGAAGACCCTGGAGAGACTTGTTCTGGAGCTGCTCCAGCCTATGGTCAGGCTACACTTAGATCCCCTCCAGTTCGCCTACCAGCCCCAACTACGAGTTGAGGATGCCATCGTCTTCCTGCTGAACCGTGTCTACGCCCACCTGGACAAGCCAGCGAGCACTGTGAGGGTCATGCTTTTTGACTTCTCCAGTGCGTTCAACACCATCCACCCTGCTCTGCTGGGGGAGAAGCTGACAGCGATGCAGGTGGCAGCTTCCCTGGTATCATGGATTCTTGATTACCTGACTGGCAGACCACAGTACGTGTGCTTGCAACACTGTGTGTCCGACAGAGTGATCAGCAGCACTGGAGCTCCACAGGGGACTGTCTTGTCTCCCTTTCTCTTCACCATTTACACCTCGGACTTCAACTACTGCACAGAGTCTTGTCATCTTCTGAAGTTTTCGGATGACTCTGCCATAGTTGGATGTATCAGCAAGGGAGATGAGGCTGAGTACAGGGCTACGGTAGGAAACTTTGTCACATGGTGTGAGTAGAATTATATGCAGCTTAATGTGAAGCTTATATGCAGACTAAGGAGCTGGTGGTAGACCTGAGGAGAGCTAAGGTACCGGTGACCCCTGTTTCCATCCAGGGGGTCAGTGTGGACATGGTGGAGGATTACAAATACCTGGGGATATGAATTGACAATAAACTGGACTGGTCAAAGAACACTGAGGCTGTCTACAAGAAGGGTCAGAGCCGTCTCTATTTCCTGAGGAGACTGAGATCCTTTAACATCTGCCGGACGATGCTGAGGATGTTCTACGAGTCTGTGGTGGCCAGCGCTATCATGTTTGCTGTTGTGTGCTGGGGCAGCAGACACCAACAGAATCAACAAACTCATTTGTAAGCCCAGTGATGTTGTGGGGATGGAACTGAACTCTCTCACGGTGGTGTCTGAAAAGAGGATGCTGTCTAAGTTGCATGCCATCTTGGTCAATGTCTCCCATCCACTACATAATGTACTGGGTGGGCACAGGAGTACATTCAGCCAGAGACTCATTCCACTGCGATGCAGCACTGAGCGTCATAGGAAGTCATTCCTGCCTGTGGCCATCAAACTTTACAACTCCTCCCTTGGAGGGTCAGATACCCTGAGCCAATAGGCTGGTCCTGGACTTACTTCATAATTTACTGGCATAATTTACATATTACTATTTAACTATTTATGGTTCTATTACTACTTATTATTTATGGAGCAACTGTAACGAAAACCTATTTCCCCCAGGATCAATAAAGTATGACTATGACTATCAACACAAGATGGGTAGTGAACCATTATTTTAAAATACTGATATTGAACAGCTTTAAGACCCACATTTTACTGAAAACTACAGCAATATTGCCAAACATTTACAAAATCATTTAGAACTCTTGAGAAGACTGGATTGATACTTAAAATAAGACCATATCGAGTCTGCTCTGCCATTCCATCATGATTATCATCCTTCTCAACCACATTCATCTGCCTTCTCCCCATAACGCTTGATGCCCTTACTTAGCAAGAACATATCAACCACCACTTTAACTATATCCACTGACTTGGCCTTCACAGCAGTCTGCGGCAATGAATTCCACAGATTTACCACTCTCTAAAGAAGTTCCTCATCTCTGTTCTAAAGGGACATCCTTTTATTCTGTGTCCTCTCTTCCCAGACTTCCCCACTAGAGAAATCATCCTCTCTACATCCACTATCTAGGCATTTCAATATTCCATAGCTTTCAATTAGATCCCACTCCCCCCCCCGCCCCCATTCTTCTAAGTCTGGAAATAATAGCCCAGAACCACCAAACATTACTCACACATTAACCCTTTCATTCCCAGGATAATTCTAGTGAACTTCTTCTGGACCCTCTCCAAATCCTATACATCCTTTCTAAGAAAAGGAGCCCAAAACCACTCTTAATACTCCAAGTGCCTTATAAAGCCTCCTTACTTATATATTCTATTCTTCTTGTATCATCTGCAACTTGCATTTGCCTTCCTTAGCACCAACTCAACCTGAAAGTTAACCTTTAGGGAATCCTACACAAGGACTCAAGTTCCTTTGCAGCTCTGATTTCTGAAATTGTTTTTTTTTATTTAGAAAAGTCTACCCCTTTTTCCCTTCTACCAAATAGGACCTTATACTCAGGAGAGAATAATGACATTCAAATGGCAGCAATAATCAAGCAAGAGCAAAACATTCCTAAAGCAGCAAAAAGAACAAAGGTATTCCCAATTTCTGCTGTTTTCATTTCTGTGAGGTGCCAATCAAATGACTACATACCACTCTTGTGCTTCTTTCATTAACTTAAGTTAGAAGTTAAGAAAATGTCATTTACATCATTCTAGCCTGTCTTACACGCACCAGTTTCTGAATCATAAAATCTCCATGGAAAGGCAAAACAAACCCACTCGAAAGTTCCCACTTTTGGCTTCTGTGTCTCAATTGTTATATCCAAGCAAACTGGACTTCCCAGTTTGCATCCTTTTTTCCCTGTCTTAGTCCATTGTTCTGTTGGCTAGATATATATAGAACATAACAACACAGCACAAGCCCTTTGTCCCATGATGTTATAACTGCCTTCTAACCTACACTGAGATCTATACCTTCCCTCCTACATAGCCTTTCATTTCTCTATCATCTATATGCTTAGTGAAGTTTCTTAAATGCCCCTAATGTATCTGCTACACCAGCACCCCTGGCAAGGCATTCTATACACCTAGCACTCTCTGTGTAAAAAACATATCTCTGACATTCCCCTTATAAAGTCCTTCAATTACCTCAAGATTATGCCCCCTTATATTGGTCATATCTGGCTGTCCACTTGTTCTAAGTCTCTTATCATCTTGCATACCTCCATCAGGTCACCTCACATCATCCTTTGCTTCAAAGGGAAAAGTCCTTGATCACTCAGTCTATCTTCATCAGACATGCCTTCAAGTCTAAACAGCGTCCTGGTAAATCTCCTCTTCATCCTGTCTAAAGCTTCTACATCATTCCGATAATGAGGCGACCAGAACTGAACACAAGTGTGTAAGTATTACAGTGGAGTAAAGGAAATTACAGAGGTATGAGAGGGGAACTGGCCAAAATTGATTGGAAAGGAACACCAGCAGGGATGATAGCAGAGCAGCAATGACTGGAGTTTCTGGGAGCAATTTGGAAGGTGCAGGACAGATACATCCCAGTGAAGTATTCCAGAAGCAGGATGATGCAACTGTGGCTGACAAGAGAATTCAAAACCAACATAAAAGCCAAAGATATGGCATTAATAGAGCAAAAATTAGTGCGAAGTTGGATGGGAGGCTTATAAAAACCAACAAAAGGCAACTAAAAGAGTCATTAAGAAAAAGATGGAATATGAAAGTAAGCTAGCCAATAATACTAAAGAGGATAACAAAAGTTTCTACAGATATGTAAAGGGTAAAAGGGAGACCAAAAGTAGCTATCAAACCACTGGAAAATAATGTGGGAGAGGTAGTAATAGGGGAGAAGGAAATGGCAGACAAACTGAATAAGCATTTTGTATCAGTCTTCACCGTGGAAGACACTAAACGTATGGTGGACGTTCCAGGTGTCAGGGGTTATGAAGTGTGTGAAGTTACCATTACTAGAGAGAAGGTTCTTGGGAAACTGAAAGGTCTGAAGGGAGACAAGTCACCTGGACCAGATGGATTACACCCCAGAGTTCTGAAAGAGGTAGCTGAGGAGAATGTGGGAGACATTAATAATGATCTTTAAAGAATCAATGGATTCTGGTATAGTTCTGGTGAAATAGTCACCAAATGTCACTCCTCTCTTCAGAAGGCAGTGGACAGGAAACCATAGGCCAGTTAGTCTAATCTCAGTGGTTGGAAGATCTTGGAGTTGATTGTTATGGATGTGGTTTCGGAATACTTGGAGGCACGTGATACCATGGGCTGAAGTCAGCATGGTTTTCTTAAGGGAAAATCTTGCCAAACAAATCCGTTGAAATTCTTTGAAGAAATAGCAAACAGCATAGGCAAAGGAAAATCAGTGGATGTTGTGTATTGGATTTTCAGATAGCCTTTGAGAAAGTGCCACATCTGAGGCTGTTTAACAAGTTAAGAGCCCAAGGTATTATAGGAAAGATACTAGCATGGATAGAGTATTGGCTGATTGGCAGGAGGCAAAGAGTGGGAATAAAGGGAGCCTTTTCTCGTTAGATGTTGGTGACTAGTGCTGTTCCACAGAGGTCTGCGTTGGGACCACTTCCTTTGATATTATTTGTTAATGATTTTTATGAAAGAATTGATGGGTCTGTGGCCAAGATTGTGGCTGATACGAAGATAGGTGGAGCGGCAAATAGTGCTAAGCAAGCAAAGAGGCTATAGAAGGACTTAGACAGATTAGGAGAATGGGTAAAGAAGTGGCAGATAGAATACTGTGTCAGCATGTGCATGGTCATAAACTTTGGTAGGAGAAATAAAGGTGTAGACTATTTTAGAAATGGAGAGTAAATTTTAAAATCTGAAGTGCAAAGGGACTTGAGTCCTCCTGAAGTATTCCCTGAAGATTAATTTGCAAGTTGAGTCGGTGATGAGGAAGGCAAATGCAATGTTAGCTTTCATTTCGAGAGGACTACAATATAAAAGCAAGGATCTAATGTTAAGGCACCGGTGAGGCCTCATTTGGAGTCTAAGAAAGGATGTGCTGACATTGGAGAAAGTTCAAGGAGGTTCACGAAAATGATTCCAGGATTGAAAGACTTGTCACATGAGGAGTGGTTGATGGCCCTGGGCCTATAATCACAGGAATTCAGAAGAATGAGGGTAGATCTCAGAAACCTATCGATGTTGAAAGGCCTCGACAGAATGGATGTTTCCTATGGTGGTGGAGCCTAAGACCAGAGGACATGTCCTCAGAATAGAGGGACGTCCATTTAGAATGCAGATGAGGAACCTCTTTAGCCAGAGTGGTGAATCTATGGAATTCATTGCCACAGGGGGCTGTGGAGGACAAATCACTGGGTATATTTAAGGCAGAGGTTGATAGATTCTTGATTAGTCAGAATATGAAGGGATACAGGGAGAAGGCAGAAAGTTGGGGCTGAGAGGGAAATGGATCAGCCATGATGAAATGGCGAAGCAGACTCGATGGGCCAAATGGCCTAATTCTGCTTCTATATCTTATGATCTAACCAGGGTTTTATAGAGCTACAATGTTACCACATGGCTCATAGGCTTGAATGCTTATCTTAATCCCTCTCTGCATCTCTCTAGTTCCACAGAAGCCTCCTTAAAACATATCCTTTTTAACATGACTTTGACCTAATTCTTTAACACCACCTGCAAAGTAGCACTGATTTTCAGTTTTTGATGCATCTCTAGATATTTTACATTCGCCACAATATTGACTGCTGCGTCTTATAATTTTATTAAATAAAATGACTAATCCTCAACTACTCCTAACTTACCAACCTTGAACTGCGAATTTTTTCTATCTCATCGTTGTAACTTTGGCTTTCAATGATGGCCTGGAATGCCTCAGTGGGGTCACTGAGGTGGCCCCAGACTTTGGATCCAAGTCGATCTAGGATTATCATGAAGCACTGTAGAGCTGGCCAAAATGGATCAGAAGCATCACCTAGAATGGAAATTGGAGCAAATTGGTTCAAGACATCAATGCCAACTTGCAATTTAAGTGTTTGTCAATTTTTCTAGCCTATAACACCAAAGAAGCCATAATAAAGATATTGAACAATTTTCAGATGCAAAATTAAAGATTTAACATTCAAATGGCTGAATTAGCTACAAGATTTTGGGTGTTGGCGACCTCTTGCAGTTATACACAAATTTTTTTTTATTAGATTAGTATTAATAAGAATTTATAAGAAAATATCAGCAAGTCTGCATAGAACTGCTTGTTATTTATCCATGCAGGAGCCATCTATCCCAAGATTGATTAACAATGACTCTGTTCATTTGCGTGTAAAGTAAATGTTCCAAAGGATCAGCATATTTATAGCTTTTTTTAGATTAAAAAAAATTCAAGTGCTTTGAAGTATCTTAATTATTGTTTGGTGCATTTATATGTTGTCAGTTTTCTTAAATTATGTTTTTGATGTTTAAAAAAAGATTTTGAATGTTAAAACACAAAGGTATACAGAAAATTGGAGCTTGGTGTAAGCAGTTTTCTTTAGCTATTTGATGGGTCAGATTTGCTCTGGATCATGGCTGTAATATCCCAGGCTGTCAACCTCTCCGACATTGCATTGGGGAAGATACTGTAGGGGATTTGCTTTGAAGACCAGACCAGATTGGGACCATGTCTTTATTCTGGGGAATACACGAGTTCTAATTTATCCATAGGTCTTCATCACTAGCAAGAAAATCCTAGTCCAACAAATTACAATCAGGACTAAAATGCAAAAAAATGCAGTACATTTACACTCATGTGCAACACACACAAAATGGTAAAGGAACTCAGCAAATCAGGAAGCATTTATGGAAAGGAATAAACAGTCAGAATTTTGGGCCAACACACTTAATCGTTAAACTTATTTTTGGGATTATTTGAAATATTCAATTATATAGTCCATAAACATTATGATTGGGTGATTCTAAGACAAGAGTTTTAGGAGAAACTAATTCAGCAAATTTTTTTACAAAAGGTTTCAGGAACAAATTCAGATCTTAGTCTAAATGAGTTACTAATTTACTTTTTGGAGTTACTTGTAAATTATATCTTAAAATGAATTGAATTGAATTCACATACATGAGGAGTAAAAATCTTTATGTTACATCTCCATCTAAATGTGCAATGTGTAATCACAGTAATTTATAATAAATAGGACAGTCAATGTAACACTCAAATCAGCGTGAGTTAATCAGTCTGATGGCCTGGTGGAAGAAACTGTCCCGGAGCCTGCTGGTCCCGGCTTTTATGCTGTGATACTGTTTCTCAGATGGCAGCAGCAGAAATAGACCATGGTTGGGGTGATTCGGGTCCCCAATGATCCTTCAGGCCCTGTTTTCACACCTATTTTTGTAAATGTCCGGAATCATAGGAAGTTCACAACTACAGGTGAGCTGGCCTGTCCGCACCACTCTTTGCAGAGTCCTGCAATTAAGGGAGTACAGTTCCCATACCTGGCAGCGATGCAGCCAGTTAGGATGCTCTCATTATGCCCCTGTAGAAAGTTGTTAGGATTTGGGGGCCCAGAGGGTTAAAAATGTAACCAAGGCAAGTACATGTTTGATAGAGCTATTTAAAAAAGCATATAATTCAGATAACGGAAGTAGAATCATTTCAAGCGTGTATAAGGGTTTGTCAAATCTTAAAACACATTCGACTTCATACATTAAAACAAAATGGGAGAAGGAAAGAGGGATAATTATATCAGAAGAAGAATGGACAATAATATGGAGGTATCAATGGAAGTGTACAAGTTCACAGAAATGGAGTTTGGATGAAAAAACTTGATAAGATATTTTATTACACCCTCCCAGAAATCCCATTATGATAGTAACCTCCCTGTGTGCTGGATAAATTGTGGAAATCAAAATGCAAACCATTATCATATTTTCTGGGATTGCCCCGTTATCAAAGACTATTGGAGTGGGATACACAATGCCCTACAAGACATTTTTAAATGTGAAATACCCTTAGAAAGTAAGACCATATATTTTGGGTATGTACCTCAAGAATGGTTGAAAAGAGATAAATATTTAATTAATATATTGCTGGTGGCTGGTAAAAAGTCTCTTACCAGGAAATGGTTATCACAGGAGAGCCTAATTTTAAACACATGGATGGAAATTACAATGGATGTTTACAAAATGGAGAAGATAACAGCATCTGTTAATCATAACTTGGAACAATTTGATTCATACTGGGAAAAATGGTTGAACTACATAACACCTCATAGTCCTGATTTTATTCTCACAAATCGATGAATATGTTGTAAAAAAAAAAGATCACTCTCGACTTGCATATAGTTTTCTCCTTTTGCTTGTTCTTCCTTTCCTCTCTTTTCTATAGGTGTATACCTCAGATGTGGGCACGTGGCTAAATGGTTAAGGCATTGGACTAGCGACCTGAAAGTTGTGAGTTCGAGCCCCAGCCAAGGGAACGTGTTGTGTCCTTGAGCAAGGCACTTAATCACACATTGCTCTGTGACGACACTGGTGCCAAGCTGTATGGATCCTAATGCCCTTCCCTTGGATAACATTGGTGTCGTGGAGAGGGGAGACTTGCAGCATGGGCCACTGCTGGTCTTCCATACAACCTTGCCCAGGCCTGCGCCCTGGAGAGTGAAGCCTTTCCAGGCGCAGATCCATGGTCTTGCAGTCTAACGGATGCCTTTACTATACCTCAGATAAATATTATGTGGAGATTTGTGGCAAATATGATTATATGATATATATGTACAATATCTGAAATACATCTTATGGAAATGTTTGTTTGATGATGAACTTCAATAAAAATTACAAAAATAAAGGATTTGGGGGCCCATACCAAACTTCCTCAAATGGCTGAGGAGCCTTTTTCACCACATAGCTAGTGTGTACAGACCACGTGAGGTCCTCAGTGATGTGGATGACGAGGAACTTATCAAAGCATGTCAAAAAAAATGGACTAAGCCATAAAGAACATTATAGAAGGCTAAATTCATGTGGACCACTATTTACAAATTATTACTTAAGCCATAGGGTAGTGAATCTGTTGAATTCATTGCCACAGACAGTTGTGAAGGCCAAGCCATTGGGTATATTTAAAGCAGAGGTTCATAGGTTTTTGATTAGTAAAGTGTCAAAGGTTACAGGGAGAATGGGGTTGAAAGGGATAATAAATCACTATGATGGGATGATGGAGCAGACTCAATGGGCTGAATGGCCTAATTCAGCTCTTATGCCTTATGGTCTTGGTTTACCTGGGTTTTAAAAGTAGTAAGCTATTTTCAAAGGTATCTTAGCAAGATCATTTCCTCCCCCTTAGCATTGTCAAAACTGTTACTGCTTTCTGGAAAAGTATAAGCGTTCATGAGTTTCAACATCTCAATTAAAAGTGCTGATGTGAAAAGTTAAGCACATTATAATTTTGCGTTTAGTTTCAAAGTAAATCTCTCATTTGCAGAATTTATTCTCAAATTCATGCACATACAGAAGAATGTGCATTAATTGACTAAATAATTTATAGAAGTAATTTTACTTTCACTTTTGCCAAATTTGTGCACAGAAAGCTGAAATGAAACTACAACATGCATAAAAGGAAGTAGTTTTATTTAAAAGACAGGTGTTTCCGCCCTGGTGTAGTTACTTTCACTTGAAGGTGTTTCTTCCAGACGGAAATTTCTAACCACAGGACTACAATCAATAAACTTAAGAAACAGAATAGTTGGATCAGTCTCTCCTGTCTGCTCTGTCAGTAAGATTATGACTAATCCTCTTTGCTCATTTCCCCAAACTAATTCCACAATCTTTGAGTCCAAAAATATATTATTTGCAGTCTTTAATATTCACAAGAACATTCAGTCCTCTAGAACAAAGAATTTCAAAGATTTACAATCTTCTTCAAGAAGTTTAACTTCATCTCATTTCTATTTGGCCATCCCTAAGGGATGGCACTGATCCTAGAGTATCCTCTTGGTGCAATGGAGCCTTTCCACAAATCTTCCTCAAAATGTTGCAGGATTTAATGAAGTCACACTTTAATCTTTGCAGAGAGAATATATCAATCTTACTCAAACTTTCCTCCTAGGACAACTCACCCTGGGAATCTAAGTCACATCAACTCCAATCCAACTCTATCCTTCCTTAAAGACAGGGACCAAACTAAATCACAATATAACACCCTGGTTCACATTTTTACAGCTATGCTGTAGATATTTCATTTTAGCAGTTCTGAAAGAGCAGTCTGTTCTGCTTTCAGCCTGTTTGGGCTATTGCTGAAGATAAGGGATGCTGAGGAATGTGTGTCATCCAGTTAGGAAAGTTGGTCTTGAGCTTTTTTGTTTGGCGGGAGATGGAGAGAAGACACTGGAGAGAACTGGTCATAGGATTCAACCCAGTGGGGGACCATGATTCAATGGAGCCAGGTGCTGAGATTGACTGAGGATCGGTCAATATGAATTTTGGGAAGAGTTGAGCTCCAACTTGTTCACATTTGACCGTTTAATTATAATGGGCCCTTTTTGTTTTTTCTTTCTTCTTTTTCTTTACTTAGTCTTTAGTTAAGATTCAAAAATATAATTCCTTTAATTGTATGCAGTGTGCTGTCTGTTGTTTCTTGGCACTGAGTTGCAAATACACAGCATCCACACAAAATTGAGTCTGGGGTGGGAGAGCCGGTCTCAAGCTCACGGGATTGGCGGGACTAGAATGTGTATTCCCTAAATGTACGCAGACAAGGAAACCAGTGGGGTTTGAACAATATTCTGAGAGCTTTCACCAAAACCCTGAATAACTACTTATTTTTGTACTTCCCTCATAATAAAAAACAACATTATTTGCTGCCTTAACTGCATTTCATACCAACAGAATCACCGGTTGCATTTCATGAACTAGCACACCAAAGTTCCATTGGTGCATAACTAGTAGCTCACAGATTAAAATAAGTAATTGTTTTTGCATTCCTCAATGAGACCAACTTTACATTTTGTTTACACCATGAAAACAATTCACATTAAAAAAATCATTTACTGTTATGTTTGACTCAACGTTCATTTTCTTCATACACAGTTGTATCATTAACAAACTTGGCTGTGTTACACCATGCAATTCATTTGTCAAGATAAAATTTAAGGAGATTATTGTCAATTATAAGGGGCAGACAGGTCATTGGAGTCAAAGCAATACAGCAGGGAAAGAGGCTTTTCAGTTTAATTTGTCTCAACCAGCTAAGTTAGTCCTGTTGCTGGGTTTCAGATTGACTCATTTATTTATCGTATCAAAACATACAGTGAAATATGTTTTTTATGTTGACAACCAACACACCCTGAGGAAGTGCTGGAGGCAGCTTGCAAGTGTCACCACACATTCAGTGCCAACATAGCATGCCCACAATGTTCACCAGAACACCACAGGCAACAACAGTAACAAAAGAAAACAAAACAAAAGCAACAACATCAAAACAAGCCCCCTTTACTCCCTCCCATCAACTTAAACATACAGACAGACATCCAGCCCCAGGACAGACTGCTTCCAGGACTCTAACCACCAGTATTTGGCACAGACTCGCAGACATCAAGCCTCCAACTTCTGGACGTGCTGAGCCAGAGTCTTCGACCATCTGGCCTTGACTTCCAGACTCGCCAACCACAGAATTCTGAACTCCGGCCCTTGAGCTTCAGGCTCAGATGTACTTCTGATCCCAGAACTCAAAGACCTGTGGGAGGGGTCACCCGTTCTCGTGTCTCCTGCCCACATGCATCTCTGATCCTGGGAGTCGCCAACCAGCCCTTGTCCACAGGATCCAACAACCTCATTGCCATTGACCACAGGGATCACTGGCCTTCACCCTCAGCACCCACCAATCCGACATTCATTCACTGGAATCACTGGCATTAGATTTCGAAGCTCTCTGACCTGGACTCTGGTTCCTGCCCCTGACCTTTAACTCCCTTCAATCCTGCCCCTAAACAGTACCCTGTCTTTTAACTACCCTCAAACCTATCCCCAAACTTAGCCCTCTGAACCTTTCTAACCCAAGACATTTTCGCTGGTAATAGCAATTTCACAAACTTTGGCCCCCTACACTCTTGAAACTCCAGCATACTGCTAGTGTCTTCCACAGTGAATACTGATTCAAAATACTTATTCAGTTCGTCCAACTGCTTATCCCCCATTTCTACCTCTCCAGCATAGTTTTCCAGCAGTCCGATATCAACACTTACCTCTCTTTTACACTTTTAAATATCTGAAGAAATTTTTGGGATCCTCTATAATATTATTGGCCAGCTACCTTTGTATTCCATCTTTACCTTCTTAATTACTTTTTTTAGTTGCCTTCCGTTGGTTTTTAAAAACTTCCCAATTATTGTACCTGCCTCAACTACTTTCTTTGGCAGCTGGTTCTATATACATACATTATATATATATACACACACACACACACATACGTATACATACATATATATACACTTACATATACACACACACATTTATCTCTGTATGAAGTTAGTCCCCTTGGAACTCTCAAAATCTTTCTCCTCTCTTCTTGAACCCATGACTATGCCCCTCATGATTTCATACGCAACTATAGGGTCACAAAATCTAACATAATCAGCTACAACAGATCATCTCATCTTCTAACATCACCCAAAATATAAGCTAGCTCACTGAAAATACGCATTTCTATACCTTTTTTAACCACATCTTTATGTCATTTAATACAGCATTTACAAAAATATTCAGACACACCTGGTTTACTTTTCATCATGGTGTTCAGAATGGACTTCATGAAGTCATTCTGCTTATCATGGGCAAGTAGTAATGAATCCATAGCCTGTTCATCCAACACCATCAACAGCATGCAGATACCTATGTAAATAAAGATCTATGAAAACATGCACATTGCAACAATTCACTTCTTGGCAGTAGAAAGATACTAAGTATCTGATTTCAATACCATTTGTTACATAAAGAAAATGCAAGTAGAACACTTTCAATTTATTTGAAAGCAGCTTTGAAGGTTTATCGTACACATCAGACACACCGACAGAATGTTTTACTCTGCCAGATCATAATCGAGGTTATTATCACTGTCTTATATGACATTGTTTTGTGGCAGCAGTACAACCTAAAAACAAAAAAATCACTATAATTTACAAAAAAGAAATACATTTTGCAAAAGCAACAATGAAGTAAGTGTTCATGGATTAAAGGACCTTTCAGAAAGCTGATGGCAGACGGAAAAAAACTGTTTCTAAATTATTGTGCGGATGCTCCTGCTCTTGTACCTCCTCCCTGTTGGCATGGCAGTAACGAGAAGAGGGATGGGGAGGATCCTCAATGATGGATGGTGCCTTCTACAGGCACTGCCTCTTGAAGATGTCCTCGATGTTGGGGAGGGTTGTGCCCATGATGGACCTGGCTAAGTCCACAACCTTCTGCAACCTCTTGATTCTGAGCATGGAAGCTTCCATCGCAATCAATCTAAATGCCCGCCATCATACATCTATAGAAGTTTGCTAGAGTCTTTGGTGATGTACCAAATCAGCTCAAATTCCTAATGATGCATAGCCGCTGGTGTGCACTCTTCATGACTGCATCAGTGCGTTAGTCCAAAGATAGATCCTCTAAGATGCTGCTATCCAGGAACTTGAAGCTGCACTCCCCTTCCACCGCTGACCCCTCAAAGAGGACAACACAGAAAATCTCTCTTTCCAAAAGGAAAAGAAGGATGAACTAAAGGCATCCCCAAGAATAGTGCTTGAAAAAAGTTCGAGGGTTACTCACCAATTATTAGTGACTGAAATGCAAATAAAAACTTAGGTAGTACCCTTGAAAATACTAGCAGAAATATACTGAATTTTTGCCAATAATTTAAATGCAACAAAAGATGTTTGTCAGTTTAAAACAATTGCTGCAATGCGCCTTCCTGAACAATTTTCAACCTCATCACAAAATATACACTTCAATACAACATTACATATGACCAATGCCACAACAACATTTTTAAACAAGAATCCAAAAATTGAGAACAGGATATAACATAGTCAGGAGGGCAAATCAATTCCATTCAGTTGAAAGGAATAACTGATTTCCCGAAATTGTACTCTCCCCATGTCTGGTGTTCCTCCCTCCTTTTCTTTTTTCCAAGGTCTTCTGTCTTCTCCTATTAGATTCCCCCCTCTCCAGCCCTGTACCTCTTTCGCCAATCAACTTCCTAGCTCTTTACTTCCCCCTGCCCCTCCCGGTTTCACCTATCACCTTGTCCCTTTCATCTCTATTCATCTTTTTTTTCCCTCCAGTCCTGCTGAAGGGTCTTGGCCTGAAACTTCGACTGTACTCTTTTCCATAGATGCTGCCTGGACTGATGAGTTCCTCCAGCATTTTGTGTGTGTTGCTTAGATTTCCAGCATCTGCAGATTTTCTGTTTGTGATTGCTCCTCATGAATTATTTAATAGAACAGAGTTACATACCAAATTGCTCGCGCTAATCTAGAAAATAAATACAGCAATACTAATACATTTCCCCAATGTAGGATGCAACGCGTATTTTTTTTATATATATAAACTGCAGATTACTTTAAATTAGGCAATTACTCCTCCTAACCTAGACAGACTCTATATGTAGGTTAGTAGGTTAATTGATCATATGCAAGTAATTGAGTAGCATGCGTTCATTGGGCCAGAAGTGCCTGGTACTGTGCTGTATCTCTAAATAAATAAAGACTGTGCTACACCAGCTATGATAGAGTCAGCCAACAAGATAAAAATAAAATCAATACTTTGAAAGAAGATACTTCCATGACAACAGCATCTGAAGGCAACTAACACAGAAAAAGGCATCCTGGCCAGTGAAACTATATGTAGAAATCAAAAAGATTACTATGACCTAGTCTTTAAATATAAACTTGCAGATGGGGCTGGATAGAAAACATTTAAGATTGAAATACTTGACAACAAGATTTTAAATAAGAGTTATAATATCCACTTTGGACTAACAAATTATACAACAGCACTGTGTTATCTTTACCCAATTCTTAGTTTCAGTTTCCTTGGATACAGACCAATAGCAGATCTAATTTCATTAGGAAAATCACTGCACTTACCAAGCCAATAGTTTTTGTGGTTGGTAACCTCATAAAGATGGGGTGGTAAAAGAATTAATTTTCCCTCTTCCATTCCATAACTGTGATAGAAATCTGTATTTTCAAAAAGATCCAATTCAATCACTTTCAATAAACAGGTTATCACTTCCTGCAGATCATAAAAATCATCTCGCTCCACTTTTCCAAGAGATCTGGCAGCAAGAATTGCCCACTTCCGGATCTAAAATCAGAAACATTAATGTGAATTTCAATAGTTTTCAAACTGGCAAAAGAAAACTTTAATTTTGTTTCCCCCTTTAGTCCAGCATTAGAAAATTAAAACAATGTAGAAAACATGAACATAAAAACTGGGCAATTATGAGGCTATAAAAATGTTTTTGACAATTTACATTTGTTCAAATATCACTTGACTCTTGAAATTATGTTTAATCTGTCACTCACACTTTACGATTTTTAAATAGTATACTGAGATTTAATTTAACACTTTTTAAAATCAGGAATTTATTTGCTGCTATTGAGGAAGCAGTTCACCCTGTACATTGTAGCAAATGGCACTTGCCAAATCATTTCCCATTTCAATGTAAAGGATTTAGCAGACTAATTATAGGGAAATGCATTTTGCCACTCATGGGGCATAGACATCACTAGCAAGATAGATTTTACATGTCCATTTGCAAGTAACGATGAGCTATCTTCCTGAAACACTATAGCTTTTTGATTGTTGCTGACAATAACGAATTTATTTCCAAGTCAGAACTTGAAGGGAGTTACATATGCTTTGGGAATAACTGGATACTTAATTGTTGTGCATTTTGAATCCTTCCATGGTGGAGTTGATGAATGGGGAGCCATTCAAACAGGCTGTTATTCCTTAATGGTATTGATTTGCTGACTACTGTTCTTGTCATCCAGTGAAAATGGAGAGCACCCCATAACAATCCTCAATATGCCTTTGCAGAGGCTGTAAGAACATCACAGAGTTAGGATCTGAAAATCTTGCCTCAGTTCTCTTCAAACTTCTGAAGTTGTGAGGCTGGTCCAGTTACGTTTCTGGTAAGCAGTACCACTAGGAGACTGGTAGAGAAGAATTCCACTGAATCCCAAGCACTTATGGTCATCAAGAGTAACTTTTGTGTTCCTGTTATTTTGCTTCACTTTCCAGCCTATCCAAGCTGCATTGCATGGAGGCAGCAGAGACAGGGTGGGGGTTGTGTGGGAGGAAGGAGGATTGCTTCACTTTGAAAAATAGTAATGGAAGGTAGTTAAGACATTTCCCCAAGGAATCTCAGCAGCAATGTCTTTCCGAACTACTGCTGAAGAACCAGCAATACAATTCCAGTGTTTTCTGCTTCTAAACCACTCACTAGAAACTGGATCCAGTGTTCAGTTTTTCACTTAAGAAAGCAAAACACACTTCTATAGAATATACTAAATAAGTCACAGAATCAATAAAGGTTGTCAAGATTTACCATTTCATTTGGGTGCACCAAAAGTAGATAGATTCCAGGATACTTATCAAATATCTGAAAGGAGAAATTCCCCTGCTCCATTCTGGTAAGGGCCTCAACATATAACTCACCTAAAACATAAAGTTATTACAATGTATTTAGAAGGTTATTACCAATCTTCAGCACTATTGCAGAAGTAACTAAAACAGAAAACTAAATAATATCTCTAATTGCATATAATCCAAGCACAAAAACCTTTAGCAATTGTGAATTTTTAGATCCTTTTTTTTTAAAAAAAAAGGCATCCATTAGTCTTGTGAGACCATGGATTTGCGCCTTGGAAGGTTTCCAGGGCGCAGGCCTGGGCAAAGATGTATGGAAGACCGGCAGTTGCCCATGCTGCAAGTCTCCCCTCTCCACGCCACCAATGTTGTCCAAGGGAAGGGCGCGAAGGCTGATACAGCTTGGCACCGGTGTCGTCGCAGAGCAATGCGTGGTTAAGTGCCTTGCTCAAGGACACAACACGCAGCCTCAGCTGAGGCTCGAACTAGCGACCTTCAGATCACTAGACCAATGCCTTAACTACTTGGCCACGTGCCAAGATCCTTAGTGTGCCAATTACATCCTAAGAGCTACTCCACAATCTCGAGCTTAGTTTTTCAGATGGAGGATTATTAGAGCTATTATCTTCATTGTTATCAAGATTATTGATCACCTTACATTAGGATGTAGGAAATACAAGTAGGCCATGAAGAACGCTCAGACTGCCTGTGCCATTCAATAAGACCATGATTAATCTGATCTTGGCTTTAACTTCCTTTTTGTCTGTTCCATAACCTCAATCTCTCTATGAAGAAAAGGTTTGTCATTATGGCCTTTAATGAGTTCCATAGTTTAGAGAACTAAGATTTTTTGGATAGTAATTTCTTTTTGTTTTCATTTGAAATGGGAAAGCTCTCATTCTGAAACTGCATCCTGTTTTGGATTCTATTACATGAGGAAATAATATTTGATGACTTATTTTGACCCTGAATTCCCGTGCCGAGTTTGAACATTCTCCTCAGCCAGGGTAGTTTCCTCACATAGACTAAAAATTGCAGATTGATAGGTTAATGGGCTATTGTAAATTCTCTGCAGTTTAAGTGGGTGGTAGGAGAATTGGCAAGAGTTGATTGTTGTGATAGAGAATAGATTACAAAGAAATTAAGCAGGGAAATGGGATTGCTCCAAGAGCCAGCACAAACATAATGGGCCAAAATGGTGAATGCAATGCAAGGAACAAACATATTATAAACCTTGACAAGAATCTTATATGCTTCAGTAATACCACCTCATTCTTCAAAACTCCAGTGAGTATAGGATCAATCTTTCGTTAAACTAAGATGATTATGAATGTAATATTATTTTTAATACCCTGTTTTACTTCATTATTAATAGATTCCAGTATTTTCCCCAATGACAGATTTTAAGGTAACATGCCTGCCTCTTCTAATAAAGGTTTCCAGTACACTGGGAGCTTTCCAGAGTCTAGGGAATGGCATCCACCTCTTTTAGGAACCTGTGATCATCCATTAGTCTCAGTGGTTTGCTTAGTAACTTCCTTCTGGTGATATTTTTAAATTTCTCTTTGTTCATGGATTTTCTCCTCATAGTGGGATGCTATTAGTGTCCCTTATAATGAAGTCTGATGCAAAATATTTATATTTCTTATTAATAATTTCTCAATGTCATCAAATTTATTTCAATAAACTCTCATTGTTTTTATATATTTTCTTGTGACTTACTCTTACAATCATTTTCTCCACTTCCATCTTCCCCTACCCATTCAGTTTTCTTTCAGGCTTCTAATTTTTTTTTCAATTTTCTAACCTACCATCAGTTTTCACGGCATTTTATCCATTTTCTCTCAATTTAATGTCACCCCTAATTTTCTTAAATTCTGACAAATGGATTTCCTCATCAATGAGATCTTTATTTCTCAATGGAATGCCCTTGTTATGAAATAGGAAATATCTCCTTAAATGCTTACCACTTCACCTTTTAAATTAGAATTGACTATTTTTAATATACAAGCTTTACTAACTTTCTCATTCTCAGAATATGAAATTCTACAACCACCAGTAACTTTCTTACCTTGGTGTTTTCTTTCAATCTCCACCCCCCACTATGTTCAGTTTTCTGAGCCAAGGTCATGTCTACCAATTACATCATAACAAATTTTATCAATAGATCTACCCTCTTTTCTGCATACCCTTCCATTTCTCTCTCCAGTTGATAACTTACAAAATTTCACAATAATTTCCAATTACAGGTATCCCCCACTTTTTGAAAGTTCGCTTTACGCCACTTCGCTTTTACGAAAGACCTACATTAGTAACTATTTTCACTAACCAAAAGAAATCCGAAGAAGAGTTTCGCTTTTATGAAAAAAGGCGAAACGCAAAAATAGCGTTCAGCATTTGTTCTGCAGCGAGCCATTATAGACCCTGAGCAGCGAGAGTGGCACCGCCAAGTTCTTTCCCTGGGAACTACACTCCGCATCAAGTCGCCATAGCTTTGAACTGTGTGTGTGCATCTGTGAGATCTCGATTTATTTTGTGCATCCGTTAGCAAGATGTGTCCTAAGGTATCAGGAAAGCCTAAGATAATAACCTCGATAATAGGTGTCTTGTGATTGTCGGTAACTGTGTTGCTCATCCACCTGGCATTACCGAGTATGGCAGTAACATTTGTGTTGTGTTCTTACCGCCCAATACGACATCGTTGCTGCAACCATGTGACCGAGCCCTAGCAGCCACAATTAAGGCTTACTATACACAAAATGTGATGTGTTTTAGTGTGCTCGCTGTCTTCCCAATTCTGTTAAGTGAAACTACACTGTACATACATGATTTCTACTTTATATAGGCTGTGTATTTATCATATCATTCCTGCTTTTACTATATGTTAGTGTTATTTTAGGTTTTATGTGTTATTTGGTATGATTTGGTAGGTTATTTTTTTGGGTCTGGGAACGCTCAAAAATTTTTCCCAGATAAATTAATGGTAATTGCTTCTCCGCTTTCCGCCATTTCAGCTGACAAAAGGTTTCATAAGAACGCTCTATTTTCAGATAGCGGGGGAAACCTGTATATGGTGCACCTAAAAGTAAGATTTTACTGCACTATCAGACAGAAATTGGCAATAAGCTTTTCAAGTGGTACCAAGATGGTGACCAATAGATTGGTCAAAGAGGGAACTTTAAGGAGGCATCCTCAAAGCATTGGGTCAAATAGGCATTGGCATTTAGGGAAAAAAAGAAACAGAAAAT
The DNA here is from genome assembly GCF_963921235.1 of Mobula hypostoma. Taxonomy (NCBI): domain Eukaryota; kingdom Metazoa; phylum Chordata; class Chondrichthyes; order Myliobatiformes; family Myliobatidae; genus Mobula; species Mobula hypostoma. The sequence continues at coordinate 15,442,724 of NC_086117.1, read as the reverse complement.
CTGGAAATACTCAAGAGTTCAGGCAGCAATGGAGGGAAAAACACAGTTAACATACAAATTTGACACTTTTGATCAAAGCAGTGAAAAGTTAAAAAACAGGTAATTTTTGGTTACAGAAAGCACAGAGAAGCAGAGAACAAAGACCATTAGACCTGGGAGCAAAATTAGACCACATGGCCCATTGAGTCTTCTCCGAACAGACATCAAGAAATGAATGAAACTGACTGAAACTGGCTGATAAATGCTTTTAACTAATAGCATCTATATCTCGAGCAAGGGTAAACAGAGGGAGATGAACGAGGCAGGAAAGAGAGAAGAAACAGTGCTAGAATGCAGAAACATAACAGTTGCGGAAAATCCAAAATAAACCAGAAAGCTAATTAACTGAATTGTCAAATTTATTGTTCAAGGAAAGATGGAAGACGACTAATGAAGTATAAACGCTGGCACGGATTGCTTGGGCCAAATAACTTGCTCTGCTCCATGCAGTTTGCATAACCTACTTATAATCAAAGGCAGAGATAAGGAAATAATTGATTAGGGATTCAACAGACATTTCCTATTTCAACATTTTCAATTAAGTGGATTAACCTAATCTTGCTTGATTTCACAAACTTCAGCATTTAAAGAGGATCTCTGACCAAAGCAGTTCAAATTCAAAACAAGCTTGTTCTTAGAGAGAACATAATTCTAATCCAAAATATAATTAGTTAAGTACTTTGTCGAGAGTGCTGACATTTTCCCAGAATGACACAACATCTCAGTGTCATAGGGTAGAGGGTATTCCAACACAAGAGCCGAAAGCACTGCTTATGTATTGCTACGAATTTTAATTACTTACTCAGACGTTCATGAAGCAGTAAGTATGGGTATTTAAGGATCTCAATGATGGGGACCCGGAGGTCATTCTCAATATTTGTTGCCATGCATCCAGGGAGCTGAATTTCCTGCTCATCCAAAACTAAGATCAGTTCATCGTCTTCCTCCTCTTCCTTTAACGTCTTTTCAAAGTGCTCTACCAGACGCTTGGTCTCAATTTTCCACAAATCCTGCAAAATATATTTGCAAGTAATTTTAAGGAAAACAAAGGAAGCTGAATTTAGCTGTATTTTAATATGTTATTCTGTTGTGGGACAATTAAACAAAAGCTGCAAAAAGCAGATTATCGGGTATACCCATACCTCAAAGGTTCTCAGCCGTTCAAAAAGGCAGCCTGGAAGAACTGAAACAAAATCTTAGAGGTAACGAGAACCTTCCGAAGGAATCCCAAAGTGGATACTGGATCAAAGGAGACACACGGACAAAGATGCTAGGAATCCATTCCTGTGCTGAGTTAACAGACTATTAAACAACAGAGAATTATTTAGGCCCACACTCTCAGACCTGACGCAAAACTAAAGATCCATCAAGCAGCAATGATTGATTTCTACCCTCCCATATACTTGGATTAACTTTAGGCATTGGTAAAATACCAGCAATGCTGCTCCAGAAAATCCACCAAATTGCAATGATATATCTCATGCCAGCATCCTCTTCCAGATCCACACTGAAGAACTGAGGAACCCTGTGCAAGTGGAGGAGGAGCAAATCACTTCCCAAACTACCATTCTGCCAACCTGTTAGCACCTTCTGTTCTACCTGTAGAAGAGTGTGTGGTTCCAACAACGGTCTCATTCCCCACCTTAAGCCAACAAAATCACAGTGGAAGCAAGTAATTCCTGATTCTGAGAGTCTGCCCAAGGTGGATAAGATGACAGAAATGCCTATCTACTCAATATAATCAAACAGTCAAATGCACCAATTGAATTTTATTAATTAGAGATCCAATGTTATAAATGATTGCAATCACGGGGCCTACAGGTTGTGGCTTTGTCAGTAACAGTTCTATTGTTACAACAATTACAGCAGCAACAACACTTTGCCCTCAGGTTGTTTTTTTTTAAAAAATATGTCACAAATTGATTTTGTTCACAAGTTGGAAAATATCCTAAAAGCACACAAGGCTGATTATTAAAAGTAATAACTAAAAGTGGAGAGAAGGAGGAAACTAGTACTGCTGTTCCTAGGAATGAACTTACATATGTACACTGGACTTCTGAATTTATTATGGGAACTTGTTCAAACGTAGGGGTGTCAATAAGTCATGCATTTGTAACTGAGGGATGCCATGTAATCAATAAAACTGTAATTCTCAATCTCCCTGGTCCAAGCTTTCTTCAAGCAGTATTAAACTGAATCCAAATTAAGGTTTTCTTTTGAATAAGATAATCATATATTAAAGTTAAAGGGGTACTGAAATTGCTTCTTAACCTTTTGACTGCAAAAATCTCAAAATCTGTTATATGATTTCAATTCTAAATGCCATCTGCATCTTCAATGCAAAGAAGATTCTCATCAACTATCTTCCAAATGATTTGGCCATTACATATTAATCACTTTCAACCCTTTGCACTATGTCTTTTACAAATTCTTAAAGGAATATTTGATTTCACTGGTGTTTGGTTCAGTTAGAGTGCTAGTAATGACATATACAGTGGCATGCAAAAGTTTGGGCACCCCGGTCAAAATTTCTGTTACTGTGAATAGCTCAGCGAGTAAAAGATGACCTGATTTCCAAAAGGCATAAAGTTAAAGATGACACATTTCTTTAATATTTTAAGCAAGATTACTTTTTTATTTCCATCTTTTACAGTTTCAAAATAACAAAAAAGGAAAAGGGCTCGAAGCAAAAGTCTGGGCACCCTGCATGGTCAATACTTAGTAACACCCCCTTTGGCAAGCATCACAGCTTGTAAACGCTTTCTGTAGCCAGCTAAGAGTTTTTCAATTCTTCTCTGGGGATTTTCACCCTTTCTTCCTTGCAAAAGGCTTCTAGTTCTGTGAGATTCTTGGGCCATCTAGCATGCACAGCTCTTTCGAGGTCTATCCACAGATTTTCGATGATGTTTAGGTCAGGGGACTGCGAGGGCCACGGCAAAGCCTTCAGCTTATGCCTCTTGAGGTAGTCGATTGTGGATTTTGAGGTGTGTTTAGGATCATTATCCTGTTGTAGAAGCCATCCTCTTTTCATCTTCAGCTTTTCTACAGATGGTGTGATGTTTGCTTCCAGAATTTGCTGGTATTTAATTGAATCCATTCTTCCCTCTACCAGTGAAATGTTCTCCGTGCCATTGGCTGCAACACAAGCCCAATGTATGATTGATCCACTCCCGTGCTTAACAGTTGGCGAGGTGTTCTTTTCATGAAATTCTGCACCCTTTTTTCTCCAAACATACCCTTGCTCATTGCTGCCAAAAAGTTATATTTTAATTTCATCAGTCCACAGGACTTGTTTCCAAAACGCATCAGGCTTGCTTAGATGTTCCTTTGCATACTTCTGACACTGAATTTTGTGGTAAGGACACAGGAAAGGTTTTCTTCTGATGACTCTCCATGAAGGTCATATTTATGCCGGTGTCGCTGCACAGTAGAACAGTGCACCACCACTCCAGAGTCTGTTAAATCTTCCTGAAGGTCTTTTGCAGTCAAACGGGGGTTTTGATCTGCCTTTCTGGCAATCCTACGAGCAGTTCTCTCAGAAAGTTTTCTTGGTCTTCCAGACCTCAACTTGACCTCTACCATTCCTGTTAACTGCCATTTCTTAATTACATTACAAACTGAGGAAATGGCTACCTGAAAACGCTTTGCTATTTTCTTATAGCCTTCTGCTTTGTGGACATCATTTATCTTAATTTTCAGAGTGCTAGGCAGCTGCTTAGAGGAGCCCGTAGCTGCTGATTGTTGGGACAAGGTTTGAGGAGTCAGGGTATTCATAAAACTTTGAAATTGGCATCACCTGGCCTTACTTAATGATGACTGTGAACAAGCCATCGCCCTAACAAGCTAATTAAGGTCTGAGACCTTGGTAAAAGTTATCTGAGAGCTCAAATCTCTTGGGGTGCCCAAACTTTTGCATGGTGTTCCTTTCCTTTTTTTCCCACTCTAAAATTGTACAAAACAAAAATAATACACTAATCTTGCTTAAAATGTTGAAAAGAATGTTTCATCTTTAAATTTATGACTTTTGGAGATCAGTTCATATTCTACTCACTTAACTATTCACATTAACAGAAATTTTGACCAGAGGTACCCAAACTTTTGCATGCCTCTGTAAGTCGGCAAAGAAGCAATTATGTATATACAAAGTACCTCCTCAAATGGAAAGATTATTGCATTCTCTTCACCCAGTTCTATTTGAATTACAGCACATAAAAAAGATAGTTTGTGTTTCCCTGGTGCAGTGCTCTCAGTTGAGGATCCACCTACTCTCAGACGGAACTTGTTTTAACTCTGTACAATCCTGGATTTATACAAAATCACTGAAGAGAATGGGAATACACAACTTTTTGACAATTTTTAAATGCCAACATTCCATGGAGCAACACAGGAGTTTGACCCTGGGCCAAATAAGTTACAAGGACAGAGTCTTCACCACTGCAATCAGGAAAACAGATTGAGGTTAAGATTTATGGAGGAAAATTCAGAGGGTATTGGTTACTTAGACCAACAATAATAGAAGAACTTAAGTCCGGGTTAGTTAGATAGAGGCAAGGAATAGAGGAGTGCAAATATCTGAGAGGGTTACAGATCCTGTGGAGCAAAGAATTATTAATCATTCTCGCTTATCTGTAGGTTAAGTAAAAGTGCATGCATTTTAAGACCTGTAAGAGTGAGAGGGGCCCCACCACCTTGCTAAATGCAGACTACACATTTTCCCCAAATATACAAAACTAGGCCATTCTTATACATTTATAGATAAGGTAATCTTCATTCAATGCCTTAAAGACCATTCTATCCAGATGCACAACAATGAATACAGCCTGGTTTAATCTCAAAAAACTGCCTCTCCTTCACTGACTCTGTCCACACTTTCTGCTGCTTTGAGAAAGCAGCCAATATAACCAAAGACCCTTTCCCACCCAAGACATTCTTTCTCCTCCCTCTTCCACTGAGCAGAAAAACTTGAAAACACACCAGCAGGCTCAAGGACAGCTATCTGCTGTTATCATACTCTTGAACAGACCTCTTGTTCGACAAAAATGTATTCTTGATCTCTCATTCTACCTTGCCATGGCTCTTGCACCTTATTTGTCTACCTGAATTCCACTTTCTCCATAATGGTAACACTATGCCCTGCATTCTGTTACTGATTTTTCCTTTGTATTACCACAATGTACTTACAGATCCATCTGTCTGGATGGCAAGTGAAGCAGTGTTTTTCCCACTGTATCTCAGTACATGTGGCAATAATAAACCAGTTACCCAAAGAAGAGAAATTAGTGGTTGATCTGAGTGACTGATAGCATATGAAGAGCCCCAACTCTCGTGGTATCATAGCCAATACCTGATTAGCTTAACACTACCCTTTAAGAACCTACTGGAGTCATCTTTGTTACCGTGGGAACAACCCTAGAGCTAGCCTTGTTATCTCCATGTAGATTAACACAGATGTTGTTTAGTCTATTTATTCCCCTGTGATGGTGAGTGTTCAACACAAACAGAAAAAAACTACTTATTTGGCTTTTGCTCACTTTCCCATGTTGTAGCAGCTACACATTTTAGGCTGAATGTGTGTGCAAGACAGAGGTGTGTACAACATTACACCAGATGCTTTTAATACACTCCCCAGCCTCATGTCCCAGTACAAGGAATTCTGCAGAAGACTCTGCTTTGCATGTCAATGACCCAAAACGGCCTCTCTAATCTCGAAACAGATTTCAGTAAATTTGTTGTCTCTGGTTCAACAGAGTTGACTTCACAACAGACCTACTCAAGAATATAGAATATAATGGTTACCATCCATCACTGCAACCTAGAAATAGCAGGTATATAATGCTGCCGTGCTTTAGATATGCACAGGACCAGGGTCCTGGAGGATCGTTGTTTCGTTTTTACTGTGTACTGCACCAGCAGTTATGGTTGAAACGACAATAAAAGCAACTTGACTTGAATTTTTTCCACCAATTCCTTCTACACTACAAGCCTTAAATCCTACTCTCCCACATAATACAATTTTCCTACAACACAGGGCTGGAGGAGATGACAGGAAATATGGAGATGTAAAACCACAAAGTGATTAACATATGATGCATTACTTAAGTAACGGTTAACATAGGATCTGGATGGCAGGTGAATTAAGACTTGGTATAGGATAGCACATACATAGGAAGGCTAACCAGGGCACTGGAACAGAACCAAGTCTTGGGCCCAACCAACACGATAACAGTGATTTGTCATTGTCCTGGCACTTTTCTCACTACAATGTTAGAGCTTCAGCTTCAAAAGGCACTAATGGGAAGCTTTCAAATAATGGCATCTACATTCCAGAACAAAAGTCACAATAAACTCAGTCCTCAGGCTCAAAGCACAAAATGCTTCTATTAAGCACAACCAGTTCAAAGTCATTATCAACTCATTTACTGAAGCATACAAGAAGATATGCCCTGCACTAACATCCACACGACAGAGGTCTTCCATCAACTTGCCCCCACTGTACAACAGCATCCTCCAACAATAGATTCAATGTATGATCTTGCAAAATGTGGCCAGTTTCCATTTCTTAGGGGCAACTTCTCTGTTAAAGCATACATTCCCTTCAGTGCACAAGTACACCCTTTGGCCGACTGAGGAAAATGGATTTTGAAGGTCTGAATCCGAGTCGAAAATCAATGGTCTAATGGGCAGCAGCAAAGCAAATCTCCTAAAACTTGGATATCTGCAGCACACATCTCAATGAGTAAGGAGGTTACCAGCAACACTGTTCCCACAGAAGCGATCAAAGCAATGGAAATATGACTTAACTAATGTCAATATCTCTTCCAGGCCAACATATTCAGCATTAAAGACTTAATTAGACTTAGTCAGTTCCATTCATGTGTCTGACACCAGGCTCCCAAATAAGACACTCCATTATGATCTCAATGAAAGTAAGTGATTCCAGAGGAATCGAGAAAATGATTTAAAGATGTTCGCAAAGCATCTTTGGAAAAAAAATGATAAGTTCTCTCAGACCAATATGGATTGATAGACCATGATCACTCAAAGTGGAGAAACAACATTCAAAACCAAACTGGGGATCTGAGTCCATACTTCTTGAACAGTAAAAAGCCCAGCATAAAATGCAGGAGTGAATCAACTCAATCTACCAACTTATTTCCCATCATGCATGTCAGGTCATCTCTGCCGAAGAGCTAATAGTGTCAAGTTAATAGTAAAGTCTAGAAACGGCAAAGGATGAATACTTTTGTAGCACAAACAACAGGAATTCTGCAGATGCTGGAAATTCAAGCAACACACATCAAAGTTGCTGGTGAACGCAGCAGGCCAGGCAGCATCTGTAGGAAGAGGTGCAGTCGACGTTTCAGGCCGAGACCCTTCGTCAGGACTAACAGCAGTTAGTCTGGCCTGCTGCGTTCACCAGCAACTTTGATGTGTGATACTTTTGTAGCAAATGGCTTGAGGCAGAACAATCAGGGGATGCTTCAGAAATAGAAATAATAGTTGGTAGTGGGGGGGGGGAGGTCAAATACAACGCCAAGATCATTAGCAGTTCACAACAGGAACAATTTGCTTACTTACTTTTAGATTAGATTATATTGTCATTTGCATTAGAGTACAAAGAAATTTCTTGTTCGTAGGAAATTCATTGTAAACAGCAAGAGAAGTGGTAAATGCAAGAAGACAAGTACAAGACAGCTGAGTGTTGCAAAAAGAATACTAAAGTGACAATGGCAAAATAACCGAGAGAATATGAGAAGGTGGCAGCTCCACCAGAGGTGGAGGGGGTGAAATAGGTGGTGGGTTCACTGTCTGATAGCAGTGGAGATGAAGCTATCGCCAAATATGGCTGTCCAGGCTTTCAAGCTCATGTATGTTCTCCCAAAAGGCCGAAGAGAGAAAAGGAAAGAGCTTGGATGGTAGGCATCCTAAATATAACCACTAGCCTTTCAGAAACAATGGATCATGAAAATGGAAGGAAGTGACAGGCCAGTAATGGACTGGGCTATGTTTACCACTCTCTGTATGCTCAGCTGGTCTAGAGCACAACAGTTGCTGTAGAAGTTGCACATAGAAAGCAGCTATTCAACCCATCATCTCATGTCAGTTCTCAGCAATTCCATCAGTTTCATTTCTCATTTTCTTATTTCCCTGCAACTCTCAAATTTACATTTCCCACAACTTGAGCCATTACCGGGTAATTTACAATAGCTAAGAGCCTTCCAGTACAACTCTGGGACATGAAAAGTAAGTTATGTGCACAGAAGATCCTCAGAGTCACAGAGAGAAAATGCAAATGTCCCAAGAGGAAGGAACCAATTACAGGTTTGAACTAGGATTCTTGGAGCTCCAAGGCAGGTGTTCTAACTAGTGCAATGATAAACCGCCCTTAGTGGAGGGAGGAATGGAATTAATATCTATGGAAAGAGTTTGGCTTTGTTCAGAAGGGAACTTTTGTTTATCCAGTACTAGATACTAGAAAGACAGTATGAAAACTTTGGGAAAAAATGGTGAGGTTCTAGCAGGCATTCAAAGTTCATTTATTATCAAAGTATACAACTCTAAAATTTTTCTTCTCTGGGTAGCCATGAAACCCGGAAAGAAAGGCAGCACGATCAGCAATCTCTCCCTGCACAAAAAAAAGGAACAAAATGCAACAGGCACATAGACTCCCAAATCTCCCCTCCCCATACAAAAATCAGGAAAGGTTGGGTGAAAAACACAGAATATAAAAAACTATAATACTGGGTGGGGAAGTCTATAGTCCAAGTCCACATCCAAAATGCAGAAAACCTGGTTAACATTCTCCAGGCATGGTGGCAGGCTCTCCCCTCTCCGGTAGCATAGCAGAGCAATCGTCAGTGATCAAAAGACAGGCAGCCGGCACTCACCCTCTGCACTCGTCTTGGTGCTTCAATCTCCTTGGTTGCTTTAACTGGCGCACAATGGAAGCTTTAATGGTCGAAATTGAGTCAAACATCAGCTTGCTCCCCATCCCGCAGCCTGCCTGCCACAAGGTTTGTGCACGCTGCCTGTCTCCTGGAATCCTCTTGGAGACTGCAGAGCGCTGAAGCACCCAAACGATCTCCAAACTTCCACATTCGCCTTGATGTTTCAATCTCTGTCATTGCTTTAATCAGCGAACAATGGAAGCTTTAATTGGCAAAATGGAATTGAACAACAGCTCATGCACCATCCCGCAGCCTGCCTGCACTCACCACCTCTGTGGGACCTTGGGGTTCAAATCCATACATCCCTCAAGGTCGCTGCACAGGTTGATAGGATAGTTAAGAAGGCCTATGGGATGCTAGGCTTCATTAATAGGGGGATTGAGTTCAAGAGTAGAGAGGTCATGTTGCAACTCTACAAATCTCTGGTGAGACTGCACTTAAGAGTATTGTGTTCAGTTCTGGTCACCTCATTATAGGAAGGATGTGGAAGCTATGGAGAGAGTGCGGAGGAGATTTACCAGGATGTGGCCTAGATTGGAAAACAAGTCTTATGAGGCAAGGTTAGCAGAGTTGGGACTTTTCTCTTTGGAGCGTAGAAGGATGAGAGGGGACTTGATAGAGGTCTACAAGATTATGAGAGGCATAGATAGAGTGGTTAGCCAGTACCTGTTTCCCAGGGCACAAACAGCAAACACCAGAGGGCATATGTACAAAGTAAAGGGAGGGAAGTTTAAGTGAGACATCAGGGGTAAGTTTTTTTTAAACACAGAGGGCTGTGGGTGCCTGGAATAGCTTGCCAGGGATGGTGGTGGAGGCTAAAACATTAGGGGTATTTAACAGCCTCTTGGACAGGTACATGGATGAAAGAAAAATAGAGGGTTATGCAGTAGTGTGGGTTTAGTACTTTTTTTTTAAGGAATATACGGGTCGGCACAACATCAAGGGCCGAAGGGCCTATACTGTGTCTAGCATCTCCCAGAAGCCTCAGACCACAGAGTACTGGAACACCCAAACGATCTCCAAACAGCAAATCACAGGCACCAATAGTTCCAGAATCACATCCAAGATGAAAAACAAATGTAAAAGACAAAGAAGTGAAATACATGGCTTCATGATCTATCCAGAAGATGTCGACCAAAGGGTCGACATTAGCTTGGTAAATGTCATTAGAATTCAAGTGGAATCAGATTTAACTGGTGTCTCTGAGGAGCAGCATTGTAAATAAAAATACAATGATACTATCTTGGTGATTATCCATAAGCAATGGAATGGAAACAGAAGTTAGTTATTTAGCGATACAGCACGGAATAGGGTCTTTTGAGTCACTCCACCACAGCAACCCAATAGCCCAATTACGGAACAACTTACAATGACCAACTAACCAACCTGGCACATTTTTGGACTGTGGAAGGAAACTGGAGCACCCAGGGAAAACCCACATATTCCACGGGGAGGATGTACAGACACCCGTTACAGGATGTCGCTGGAATTGAACTCTGAGACATCCTGAGCTGTATCAGCGTCACACTAACCACTATGCTACAGTGGTGTCCATGGTATTTGAAAGTAATTTGCTGGTTACTATTAAACACAATTAAGGACGTAACCAGGCAAGCACAATCTCATCCAATTTGCCAATAGTGGAATCATAAATGAGGAGGATGAGGTACTTAACCAAAGTGACAAGTCTAGAACGAGGAGGAAGAGAGTTTACTGAAGTTAGTCAAATTATATACCATCTACAATCTCATTAGGAGTAGTTTGCACCTTTGTTATCGGAAGTAAGTTTGAAAGAATTTAAGGAGGTCGTTTGGAGTGGAGGAAAGAAGTCAAGATTATCTTTTCATCCAAGATGGTATGGAATATGTGCAGCTCTTTACATTATGTACATGTTCATTTCAAAATGTGATACTCATAGTAAGAGCTGCAGGAAATATCCAAAATATCAGAGCTCAGCCTTCTGCCATCAACCACATCAGTGAGCCAGTCAGTGATCCAGCTTTTATTTTAAAAAGTTTATTCTGCCAAAACTTCTACTTCAGTAGGTACAAAAAATAAGACCAGACTTTTTGTCTCAAGCATTATAGCAAACTGCTAAAATAACACTTTACACTTCCTTTGTACATTATTAGCAGTCTAGAGATCCAAATCAAAAAATTAACTGCATCCAGCTTATTCCCCTTTCCCTTGCCCCATACCTACCCTCACCACAATTATAATTGGAAAGTGCATACTGTTTAGGTTTTCTGCAGATACCCCCGAACCCCATGGTCCATGAAATTTAGCCTGTAACAGCTAAGTCAAACAGACCAAATCACCTTTGCAAGCTCTGCATTTTAGGCAAGAGAAAGCACAAACCTATGAATATAATTTTGTCAGGTCATGTTTTAAAAAAGGCTTTAAATTTGCATTTGGTTCTATTATTTGCATTTGTCTGTTTAATAGCACAGATTTCAAAGAGCTCCTCAAATCACATGACTTTAAATAAACTTTTTCCATTACCTTGTGCGCTGCCGGAAGTTCATCACGGGCTCTGTGATACTCCACCACACATTCTAGGCAGTAACAAAGATCTTCATTGGCAGCTTTTAGCTCCTCTGATGAGAGCACCTCAGAACTGTAACAGCGTAGAAATTCGGCTGTTGACTCGTGTTGAGGCGTGCACCAACGACAAGTGTTCATCCTGCCAATTTCAAAGTAATAATCATAATTAAACCATAGAGCAGTAAGCAATGTGTGACAGCTAGAATTCACAAAGGACAGTGAAATAAGAATATACACAAAACGCTGCTGTAGGAACCTTGTAAAAATAATTTTAAGTAAGCAATTACGAAACTGAATGTGTCAGCTGCAATGGAGATGTGCATCACTTAATTAATTCAGTACATTACATGTCTCAGTAACAGGTGTGCTCTTAATCATGCTTATCATATATAATTCTTCCGGTAACAATTCCTGTATGCTAAAATCCCAAGGGCTATATAGAAAATAAACAACATACCTTTTAGAAATACTAGTAGACTGCAGTTCATTCAAAGTGCCTGGGGCACAATTAAGAATAGCTAAAAATCACTTCCTGACGGTCAGAACCTTGAAACTGGTCTTAAACAAAATGAATATTTGTCCAACTTTTCACACGGTTTAAAAACTAAAGTCATTGTTATTTATTAGATAATATATTAACTGTTTTTATGAAGTAAGTTTTAATTGACAAGCATAAAACTGCAGATACTTGACATTTGAATGAAAACAAAAAAAAATGCAGAAAATACACAATAGCTCAGAAAGAATCTGTGGAGAGGGAAATGATTGTAACACTACAGGTAGATAGATGCTCTTGAATTAGACCCAACATAAACTGGTAAGGATAGCTTATCTGAAATTCTTAATCACTATTTGAGTCTTTGGTTTCTTCACTATGTCACTAATTAACTATGTCACTCTCATTAAGATGGAGAGTGACATAGTTAATTTGGAAACAAAGGATGAACTACAACAATTGTTCATCCCAGTTTGGCAAAAGAATAAACCAGGGAAGGTAGTGCACCCGTGGCTGACAAGGAAAATTAGGGATAGTATCAATTACAAAGAAGAAACATACAAATTAGCCAGAAAAAGCGGCACACCTGAGGACTGGGAGAAATTCAGAGTCCAGCAGAGGAGGACAAAGGGCTTAATTAGGAAAGGGAAAAAAGATTATGAGAGAAAGCTGGCAGGGAACATAAAAACTGACTGTAAAAGCTTTTATAGATATGTCAAAAGAAAAAGATCGGTTAAGACAAATGTAGGTCCCTTACAGTCAGAAACAGGTGAATTGATCATGGGGAACAAGGACATGGCAGACCAATTGAATAATTACTTTGGTTCTGTCTTCACTAAGGAGGACATAAATAATCTTCCGGAAATAGTAGGGGACCGAAGGTCTAGTGAGATGGAGGAACTGGGGGAACATGTTAGTAGGGAAGTGGTGTTAGGTAAATTGAAGGGATTAAAGGCAGATAAATCCCCAGGACCAGATGGTCTGCATCCCAGAGTGCTTAAGGAAGTAGCCCAAGAAATAGTGGATGCATTAGTGATAGTTTTTCAAAACTCTTTAGATTCTGGACTAGTTCCTGAGGATTGGAGGGTGGCTAATGTAACCCTGCTTTTTAAAAAAAGGAGGGAGAGAGAAACCGGGGAATTATAGACCGGTAAGCCTGACATCAGTGTGGGGAAAATGCTAGAATCAGTTATCAAAGATGTGATAACAGCACATTTGGAAAGCGGTGAAATTATCAGACGAAGTCAGCATGGATTTGTGAAAGGAAAATCATGTCTGACGAATCTCATAGAATTTTTTGAGGATGTAACTAGTAGAGTGGATAGGGGAGAACCAGTGGTTGTGGTATATTTGAATTTTCAAAAGGCTTTTGACAAGATCCCACACAGGAGATTAGTGTGCAAACTTAAAGCACACAGTATTGGGGGTATGGTATTAATGTGGATAGAAAATTGGTTGGCAGACAGGAAGCAAAGAGTGGGAATAATCAGGACCTTTTCAGAATGGCAGGCAGTGACTAGTGGTGTACCGCAAGGCTCAGTGCTGGGACCCCAGTTGTTTACAATATATATTAATGACTTAGACGAGGGAATTAAATGCAGCATCTCCAAGTTTGCGGATGACACGAAGCTGGGTGGCAGTGTTAGCTGTGAGGAGGATGCTAAGAGGATGCAGGGTGACTTGGATAGGTTAGGTGAGTGGGCAAATTCATGGAAGATGCAATTTAATGTGGATAGATGTGAGGTTATCCACTTTGGTGGCAAGAACAGGAAAACAGATTATTATCTGAATGGTGGCCGATTAGGAGAAGGGGAGGTGCAATGAGACCTGGGTGTCATTGTACACCAGTCATTGAAAGTGGGCATGCAGGTACAGCAGGCGGTGAAAAAGGCGAATGGTATGCTGGCATTCATAGCAAGAGGATTCGAGTACAGGAGCAGGGAGGTACTACTGCAGTTGTACAAGGCCTTGGTGAGACCACACCTGGAGTATTGTGTGCAGTTTTGGTCCCCTGAGGAAAGACATTCTTGCCATAGAGGGAGTACAAGGAAGGTTCACCAGATTGATTCTTGGGATGGCAGGACTTTCATATGAAAAAAGACTGGATCAACTAGGCTTATACTCACTGGAATTTAGAAGATTGAGGAGGGATCTTATTGAACCGTATAAAATTCTAAAGGGATTGGATAGGCTAGATGCAGGAAGATTGTTTCCAATGTTGTGGAAGTAGAGAACGAGGGGTCACAGTTTAAGGATAAAGGGGAAGCCTTTTAGGACCGAGATGAGGAAAAACTTCTTCACAGAGAGTGGTGAATCTGTGGAATTCTCTGCCACAGTAAACAGTTGAGGCCAGTTCATTGCCTATATTTAAGAGGGAGTTAGATATGGCCCTTGTGGCTAAAGGGATCGGGGTTATGGAGAGAAGGCAGGTACAGGGTTCTGAGTTGGATGATCAGCCATGATCATACTGAATGGCGGTGCAGGCTTGAAGGGCTGAATGGCCTACTCCTGTGCCTATTTTCTATGTTTCAGTATCCAGATGATCACACTGAGAACCAAATTGAAAGCTGTGCAGGTGAATAACTATATCAGCCAGATGGCACATTTAGATCCTGCATGGTAAAAAGGAATAAGGAGGCAGATGTTGCAATTTTTGTGGTTTGTTGAAAACCAAACCACTAGAAATGTCACAGGGTAAGTACACCACAGGTGTACTGTGGAGAGCATTCTGACTGGTTATGTCTTTGTTTGGTATGGAGGTGCAAATGCACAGGATCAGAAAAAACTGCAGAGGGTTGTAAACTCAGCCTTCCCACCATCAAGGACATTTTCCGAAGCTGGGTGACTCAAGAAGGTGACATCCATTATAAAGACCCATACTATCCAGGATATCCCTCTTCTCATTACTATCATCAATGAGGTGGTACAGCAACCTAAAGACCTACATTCAACATTTTAGGAACAGCTTCTTCCCACCCACCATTATATTTCCAAACGGTCCATGAACTTATGAACACTACCTCACTATTTTGCTCATTTTTAAAATATATTTTTTGTGTAATTTATAGTAATTTTTATGTTTTGCACTGTACTAATGCTGCAAAACAACACATTTCACAAGATACATCAGCAATAATAAACCTGGCTCTGATTTTGGAATGGTCCTCTAAGAAGGGAAGCCTGCTGGTGAAAATGGAAGACTGAACAACTGCAATGAAGGATCTATTCACATAAAGCTTAGGGAGGGCAACTTGTGCCTAATCATAAGTAAATCTATTATCAAAGTATATATATGAAACTATATACAACCCTGAGATTCATTTTCTTGCAGGCATTCTCAATAAAACCATAACAGAATCAATGAAAGAACGCATTAACTGGGCATTTAACCAGTGTGCGAAAGACAAAAGACTGTGCAAATACAAGAAAGAAAAATAATAGTAAAAAACAAGCAATAAATAAACATCAAGAACATAAGATGAAGAGTCCTTGAAAGTTGGTTCATAGTTTGTGGGCCAGTGAAATTGAGTGAAAGTTATCTGTTTTGGTTCAAGAGCATGATTGTTGAGGGGTAATAACTGTTCCTGAACCTCTTGGTGTGATTTCTGAGGCTGCCGTACCTTATTCCTGATGGCACCAGAGAAAAAAGAGCATATCCACAGTGGTGGGGGGTACCTGATGATGGATGCTACTTTCCTGCGACAGCATTTCGTGTAGATGTGATCAATGGTGGGGAGGACTTTACCAATGATGGACTGGGGTATATCCACTACTTTTTGTAGGATTTTCCATTCAAGAACATAGTTTTCTCCATACCAGGCTGTTATGCAGCCAGTCAATATACTCTCCACCACACATCTGTGAAGTTCGCCAAAGTTTTAGGTGTCATGCTGAATCTTCACAAACTGCTAAGGAAGTAGTGGTGCTGCAATGGTTTCTTCATAATTGCACTTATGTGCTGGGCTCAGGACAAGTCATCCAAAATAACATCACTATGGAAGTTGAAGTTGCTGACCCTGTCCAGCTCTGATCCTCCAATGAGGACTGACTCATGGACCTCTGGTTTCTTTCTCCTGAAGTGAATAATCAGCTCCATGGTCTTGCTGACACTGAGTAAGAGGCTGTTGTTATGGCACCACTCAGCCAGATTTTCAATCACCCTGCTATATTCTGATTCTTCACCACTTTTGATTCTGCTCTTACCAGTGCTGTTGTCAGCAAACTTGAATATGGCATTGAAGCTGTGCTTAGACACACAGTGATAAGTGTAAAGCAAGTAGAGCAGGAGGCTAAGCACACAGCCTTGCGGCACACTCGTGCTGTTGGAAATCGTGGAGGAGATGTTGTTGCCAGTCTAAATTGAATGCAAGTGAGGAAATTGAAGATCCAATTGCACAAGGTGGTATTGTGGTCAAGGGCTTGGAGCTTGTTGATTAGTTTCGAGGGGATGGTAGTATTGAATGCTGAGCTACAGTCAGTAAGAGCATCCTGATGTATGCATCTTTGCTGTCCAAATATTCCAGGGTTGAGTGGAGCCAATTAGATGGTGTCTACCGTGGACCTGTTGCTCCAGCAGGCAAATTGGAGCGAATCAAAGTTCGTTCTCAGGTAGGAGTTTAATGGCATCTTGTTGAAAGTGCTACAAATTATGGAGGATGCTCTGTTGAAAATTGAGGCCGATGGAATGAAAGGTGAGGACGAATGAAAACTGATCCTTGTTCCAGAAGGAAGGAGAGAGACGCCAGAGTAAAAGAACAGAAAATGATCCAGATGTGGCTGACAGCACTATCAAGAAGGGACGCCTCAGTTAGTGCCAGGGATATTCTGTACCATTCCCTTGTCAACCATTTCCAAGCTTGAACTCCTAACTCTCCAAGCTGAAGGTCAAAGTTCAGAGCTCAGTGATTCCATAGGTAGCAAGCCTGAAAAGTCGAACACCAAAGTCAGTAATGCAGAGGTAGAAGGTGAGTATGGGCCAGAGACTGGAGGTTGGAAACCCTGCAAGTCTACCAGTCCAGAACAAGATTTGAGGTTGGAAGCCGGAGGCCCTTGGGTTTGAAAGAGTCTGAGACCAAGGACTGCAGGCCGAGAGATGCTCTGTCCTGGGGTTGGAGGTTACGAAAAGAACCTGCCTTCTCAAAACAAATAGAATAGAACCAGAGAAACTGTATTAATGGATTAAGGTCCTTACAGGAAGCATAGTAGGAGAAAGCAGAGCTATCCACATAGTTTTAAATATTTCTTTCCTTGTTCACTCAAATTCATTACTTGCTGTTAATTCCATTCTTTAAGCAATTGTTCATCATGCACATTTCCATCTAGTCAACTTACTAGAGGGCTTGCTTTACATGCAGAATCACATACACTAGTTCACTTTAAATAGGAGAGGACACCTAATTTTAAATGTGCAGAAAACAAAATACTACAGAAGCTGCAAATCTGAAATAACATCACATAAAGGTGAAAATTTGCAGCAACCCTGGCAGCACCCAAGGAGAAGTCCATAATCCAGAATTTACAGTTATTAACTTCAGAAAAGACAGTGCTTGTGTTCAAATGTTCAATCTTGATCCTTGCTTTTTTCAAAATAGTCAAATGGTGTTGGATTCCTTTTGACCTGAACTGCAAACTGCTAGGGTATTGATAGGGTAGGGTCTTCCTAGAGATGCTGCCTGGCCTGCTGCGTTCACCAGCAACTTTGATGTGTGTTGCTTGAATTTCCAGCCTCTGCAGAATTCCTCGTGTTAGGGTATTGATCTTGTTTTAAAGTTACAATTCAGGTGTTCAAAATAAAGTCTAAAAATAATGGTTAATATTAAAAGCAAACAACAGGAATTCTGCAGATGCTGGAAATTCAAGCAACATACATCAAAGTTGCTGGTGAACGCAGCAGGCCAAGCAGCATCTATAGGAAGAGGCGCAGTCGACGTTTCAGGCCGAGACCCTTCGTCAGGACTAACTGAAGGAAGAGTGAGTAAGGGATTTGAAAGCTGGAGGGGGAGGGGGAGATGCAAAATGATAGGAGAAGACAGGAGGGGGAGGGATAGAGCCGAGAGCTGGACAGGTGATAGGCAAAAGGGGATACGAGAGGATCATGGGACAGGAGGTCCGGGAAGAAAGACAAGGGGGGGGGTGACCCAGAGGACGGGCAAGAGGTATATTCAGAGGGACAGAGGGAGAAAAAGGAGGGTGAGAGAAAGAATGTGTGCATAAAAATGAGTAACAGATGGGGTACGAGGGGGAGGTGGGGCCTAGCGGAAGTTAGAGAAGTCAATGTTCATGCCATCAGGTTGGAGGCTACCCAGACGGAATTTAAGGTGTTGTTCCTCCAACCTGAGTGTGGCTTCATCTTTACAGTAGAGGAGGCCGTGGATAGACATGTCAGAATGGGAATGGGATGTGGAATTAAAATGTGTGGCCACTGGTAGATCCTGCTTTCTCTGGCGGACAGAGAGTAGATGTTCAGCAAAGCGGTCTCCCAGTCTGCGTCGGGTCTCACCAATATATAAAAGGCCACATCGGGAGCACCGGACGCAGTATATCACCCCAGTCGACTCACAGGTGAAGTGATGCCTCACCTGGAAGGACTGTTTGGGGCCCTGAATGGTGGTAAGGGAGGAAGTGTAAGGGCATGTGTAGCACTTGTTCCGCTTACACGGATAAGTGCCAGGAGGGAGATCAGTGGGGAGGGATGGGGGGGACGAATGGACAAGGGAGTTGTGTAGGGAGCGATCCCTGCGGAATGCAGAGAAAGGGGGGGAGGGAAAGATGTGCTTAGTGGTGGGATCCCGTTGGAGGTGGCGGAAGTTACGGAGAATAATATGTTGGACCCGGAGGCTGGTGGGGTGGTAGGTGAGGACCAGGGGAACCCTATTCCTAGTGGGGTGGTGGGAGGATGGAGTGAGAGCAGATGTACGTGAAATGGGGGAGATGCGTTTAAGAGCAGAGTTGATAGTGGAGGAAGGGAAGCCCCTTTCTTTAAAAAATGAAGACATCTCCCTCGTCCTAGAATGAAAAGCCTCATCCTGAGAGCAGATGCGGCGGAGACGGAGGAATTGCAAGAAGGGGATGGCGTTTTTTGCAAGAGACAGGGTGAGAAGAGGAATAGTCCAGATAGCTGTGAGAGTCAGTAGGCTTATAGTAGACATCAGTGGATAAGCTGTCTCCAGAGACAGAGACAGAAAGATCTAGAAAGGGGAGGGAGGTGTCGGAAATGAACCAGGTAAACTTGAGGGCAGGGTGAAAGTTGGAGGCAAAGTTAATAAAGTCAACGAGTTCTGCATGCGTGCAGGAAGCAGTGCCAATGCAGTCGTCGATGTAGCGAAGGAAAAGTGGGGGACAGATACCAGAATAGGCACGGAACATAGATTGTTCCACAAACCCAACAAAAAGGCAGGCATAGCTAGGACCCATATGGGTGCCCATAGCTACACCTTTAGTTTGGAGGAAATGGGAGGAGCAAAAGGAGAAATTATTAAGAGTAAGGACTAATTCCGCTAGACGGAGCAGAGTGGTGGTAGAAGGGAACTGATTAGGTCTGGAATCCAAAAAGAAGCGTAGAGCTTTGAGACCTTCCTGATGGGGGATGGAAGTATATAAGGACTGGACATCCATGGTGAAAATAAAGTGGTGGGGGCCAGGGAACTTAAAATCATCGAAAAGTTTAAGAGCGTGAGAAGTGTCACGAACATAGGTCGGAAGGGATTGAACAAGGGGTGATAAAACAGTGTCGAGGTATGCAGAAACGAGTTCGGTGGGGCAGGAGCAAGCTGAGACAATAGGTCGGCCAGGACAGGCAGGTTTGTGGATCTTGGGTAGGAGGTAGAAACGGGAAGTGCGGGGTGTGGGAACTATAAGGTTGGTAGCAGTGGATGGGAGATCCCCTGAGCGGATAAAGTCGGTGACAGTGTGGGAGACAATGGCCTGGTGCTCCTTAGTGGGGTCACGATCGAGGGGTAAATAAGAGGAGGTATCCGCGAGTTGTCGCTGTGCCTCGGCAAGGTAGAGGTCAGTACGCCAGACTACAACAGCACCCCCCTTATCAGCGGGTTTAATAATAAGGTTAGGATTAGTGCGGAGGGAGTGGAGAGCAGAGCGTTCCGAGGGAGTGAGGTTGGAATGGGGACAAATGCGGTGAAGTCGAGACGGTTGATGTTCCGTCGGCAGTTATATTAATATTAAAAGCCCTTTTTTAAAAAATAAAGGAATTCTGAATAACTTGGCAACAATCTCATGGAATCTTCTTATTCATCTGCATAAAGGGAAGTACAAAAAAATTTGTTATACTTCAAAAATCAATTTTAATTTAAAGAGTAGAAAGTTTAACAATTTAAAAATTAGTGCCTCCGGTTTCTCTCTGACGTAAGTGTGAGATTTAGAATTCACAGTAAGCCAGTTTTAAGTAGGTCATGTTTATTATGTCTGTTGGTGGATTATGCATTTTTGTTTGCTGTTAGGTTAGAGAAAATGATAGATTGGATGCCAGATTTCAAGATAACTATTTCTCAAGATAACAAGCTATAACCTTTAAAATGCCCCTATGTGTAGAAGTTTGTAAATTTATTAAGCACTACACCGTAACGCCCACCAGAACATACAGGTTATCCTCCAATGTCTCCAACTACAAGAAAACTTGTACTAAACCTACCTAACATCAGAAAATTGTCTATCTCAAAATTATGAAATACAGTGAAGAAACCTAACAGATTTTTCATCAATTCTTTGTAGAACTGATTACAGGTTGATTCATTCTGGAAAAAAACAAGAACTCCTTGATAGTTAAAAGGAACTAATAGAGAATTTAATTACTCAAGGGAAACCACAAGCATCAGATTGTGGAGTTTGGGGCTGAGCATTTAGGGCTGGTAATTTAAAATCCATTCAGTACCTTGAATTGTGAGTGCTTATTGTGACTGAAATAAACCATTTCTCTGTTGTTACTTTGTCCACAAATTTACAGGTACCAGTAATATGTTGCTCTGGAAATATTGTTAAAATTGGAGCTTTATTGTACATCTTGCAATAGGACAGTAATACTTAGATCTTGTTAGGCTTTAGTCAATACATCATTGAAAAACACAGGATCCTCCAACCTGACATTTCCTCTAACCTAACAGCAAGCAAAAATACATAGACCACCATCAGACATAAACATGACCTACTTAATACTGGCTTACTGTGAATTCTAAATCTCACACTTACATCATAAGTGTCTCACTGCACATCTGCACAGGAAGCTTCCTCTCGACAGCACAAATTATAAAAATGAGACAAAAGTCAGGTTGCATGAGGCAGCCAATTAACACAAATTAAGCAACATAATTACTGACAATTAGCACTACATCTACCAAAGCTAGTTAATTTAGTCATCTCTTTACAGTTTTAACAGCAATGTTAACTTAAGGTAAATATCAAACAGAAGTAAACAGAAACAAGAAAAATGTGTCAAACTGAAGTGATATTTAGAACTTTTAACAATAAAAAGGTATAGAAAAAGTTTTAGAGCTCCCAATGTGATTTTAGTTTAGCAACATCAATCAAATTTACCAGATACACTTGCTAATTTCTTTTTTGGACATCATGATTGTGCATAGACATATAGTATGTTTTTCACCTTGCTGCATAATGAAACATTCCTTGCACCCTGACAGAGACCAAGGGTGTGCCTTAAAAATGCAATGACTATATTTAAATATACATCCAAATCTAAGTGAAAATTAATCAGACTGAGTTCAAACAATCACAAAGTAAGAAAATCTCAGTTCAGTGAGGTAAACACATATCAGCTATATATGTGGAGAAATGTGTATTAATGGAGCTCCTAATAGAAAAACATTTTTACTTCACTGCTGCTGTTAATAGTCATTTGCAAAATTGGGATGATCTAAAAGCAGCTAGTTTAGATAATTTGAGAATTAGGGTTGTACAAAGTTTTGGCATTCCATAATGGGTCTATTTTCTTGCACTTTTTTTTTCTTTTTAATCCAAGAACTTGACATTCACAAGATGAGAGAATTATTTTCCTCTTGTCTCTCAATCTGCCAAGAATGTAAGTGAACATCTGCCAGGTGCCATTTAATACAGAAATGTGGAGTATTGTATGTAAACTGGGTAAACAAGCACCTACGAACCACGAAGAATTTTACAACTTCAAATGGGTTTGATGCCAGGAGACACTGACTCGTGCAGCAAGTTGAAGGCTTGTAAAGTAAGTGGTGGATCTCCTGAAATCATTCAATGAAGTGGACAACTGATGCCTGATGGGATCAATCATTAATTCCATGAAGCCTTATTGAGAACTTTCTGCACTAGCTGCAGATGTCCCATATTTTTTGTAAAACTAATTAGGCTTTATTTTAATGCCCCAAGAGACACAGCTCATGGGATACAGATAAGCAGAGAAGAGCCTCTATTTTAAGTTGTAAGACAACAGCAATGAGGCAAGATTAATAATTAAAGATTAAAAAAATAATAATTTGATATTTCTCTACCAGTGTGATCTATGCAGCTAAATGTGATCAGATCTAGCCAGAGATACAGGCCCAGCTTTGTCAGGTTTTCAATTATCTATGACCCAAGGTTTTGAAACCTACTGTTTAATGTCAAGAAATCAGTCAAATGATTTCACTGCTCCTGAAGGACGGTCCCTGCATTTGAATGGCTTCCCTCTCCTTGTCGCTCAATTGTGCTAGAGTTTGGGTTTTGGGCAAGATTTAATCGACACAGTTTGTGGATTGGACTCTGTAATTCACGCTATGTGTTTCTGGTCACTCCTTTATTGTTGGTAGGGTGTATGGGGAGTCAGGGAGGGGTAGCACCTCTGGTGGGGGAACATGTCGCGTCCTTTTCAAGGCGGTTAATCCACCTTTGGTCCCCACCTGGCACTCAGCTCTCACCTGTGGCTCCTCGTAGCTGTTTGCATGCGACAGCGGCCACACCCCAGGCAACGGCTTCGACAAGCCAGCTAAACCAGGTGAGGGTAGCCAATGGGTCTCAAAACCTCGGTGAGATAGGGAGATGTCTGTCCCAGCATGTGAAGACAGACTCTGGCGGATTGAGCGGACGAGACCAACGGAAGGTCCAACGGTCAAGAAGGTGGTCTCTGCAAGCATCGTGGAACATGCAGAGCACAAGACACAGAAGACGTCCCATCTCCAGCCGTCTCGACTCGTCTTACCACTGGATCCAGATGGGAATTGGGAAGAGAGAGTGAGGCTGACGCTGCGCAGTTGTCCCTCATTTAAATCCAAATCAAACGCTAGTCTCGACATCAATGATGTAGAGGTCTTCATCGATGACGATGGACGAACCTTTATTGCTGCTATTTTGTGCAATTTTGATCAGAGCGGACTGGCTTTGTGGCCTGAAGTTAACCGACTACACACAGTAGATTCAAGTGAACTGAGCTGAACTGATTACACTGGACTGTTTTGATGATTTGTGGTTTGATGTTTTATATTCTGTGTTTTTCACTCGTTTTTTTTGCCATTCGTGTGATTTTTTTGGCTTCCTGGCTTGCTATCTAATGTGAATCCTTCATTGTGAGTGGCTACTCAGATTGCCTAATGATATCACTGTTATTGAACTTGATAGGTACCAACATCAAGAACAGGCAAATAAAATCAGAATGACCAATTTCACTGGACAACAAAGATCTTGCTTCCTGAATACTTTTGGGTGTACCTTACGGATTCTGGCCTGCTAATCATGAAAATCAGCATGAATTTTCTCTATCGCTCATCATTTTTTTGAATTGCCTATATTTGTTAATTCATAATTCAAGTCAATTAAAATGTTGCCCATAATGTAAACTGAAAAGTTTTCTACCCTGGCCAGACATGCCTAGGCATGCTTTGTGTTGCCAGCATGACCCACAACAATGGCATCTTTTTATTGATACTGAAAGCTGTGCTGCTACACAACAGCACTGTCCAATACCAATCAGCTTTGCAGTACACATGAACGAAAACTACCGAAATTTGGAAGTCTTGTTGAAACACTTACTGTAAAGTAACTACATCTAGAACATCTGTGGTGATCTGAGAATAGCAACGCTGCTACTAGGAATGCAGTTTGGATACACCAACTACTGTTGTTTCATTTGTGAATAGGACAGACGAGCTAAAGAATCTCATTACAGTATAAAGGATTGGCCACTCCATCATAAGCAGTTGGTTCCAGGGCAGAAAAGTGGGGCACATAAGCCACTTGTAGACCCAAAGATATTTTTACCTCCTCTTCATATAAAATTGAGGCTTATGAAAAATTTTATGAAAGTGATGCACAAGAAAGATGAAGGATTTTGATATCTGAGACAGATGTTTCCCAGAATAACTGATATCAAGATCAAGGAAGGCATTTTTGTTGGTCCACAAATCTAACAGGCCACCAATGACAGGCAAATTGAAGAACTTCTAGTGGGACTGGAGAAAATCACATGGAAGGCATTCATGAATGTTGTTGAAAATTTTCTTGGCAACTACAGAGCACCAAACTACATGCAGCTAGTTGACAATATGCTTCAAGCATACAAAACCATGAAGTGCAACATGTCACTAAAGATTCATTTTCTGCATTCCCATTTAGATTTCTTCCTTGCAAATCTTGGTGTTGTCAACGACAAGCATGGTGAAAGGTTTCACCAGGACATTGCAGTCATGAAGAAACAATATCAAGGCTGTACACATGTGTAATTTAAAGTTTAATAATAATATCCTCTACTTAGACACTGATGCATGTTATTGCGTAATCTACATGCTACAAGTGAAAATCAAAACTTTACTCAACCACATTGCTTGAAATCAAAAGTAAAAACTATATTATCACAGCATTCAAATCAATAGCCTTTAAATATAATGCAGCTATTTAGGAGTGTGTTCAGCCAATACAAGAGATTTGCATCAATGAATCTAAAATTATCAGAATGCTTTGGGTATTCCTATCCCTCTACTCTCTCAACAGCTGACAGAATTAGAACCACTTTACAGAAGTATCTACACATAACTGTTCCACAAAACTGATACCCAATAAGAATAACTGTGATGGGTGGATGCTGCAACTATTTGGTTTCGCTTGAACAAATGGACCCAGACTCCAGACTCACTTTATTGTTAATACAGACAAGAAAATAAATCGTTGTGAGAAATGCTTTATATTGTACACTACCTACACCACTAATAAGTAGAGCTAATTTAATAGTAGTCTACACCGCCGAGTATACTTAGCAACGTCTGTGTGGTCCCCAAGGCAGGAGATCGACCGTGGACTGGTTAGGGTGGAGGTCCTTGGTGCCGGTTTAGCTGCTCGGCCCGAAGGTGGGACCCAGGCGAGTGGTCTGCCCAAGAAGAACTTTCCCACCTTTATATCACTATCGCCACCTCCCAGTCCAGCTGGAAGGGGCTAGGCGTCCAATCCAACGCTTACACGACCCTAACTTGGGCCAATCCAAGTCCTGGTCACATATTAAGCCAACATACATCCTCCATACCTGCAAATACCACGGTCGGGTGACCTGTAACAACTGGCCTTTGCCTCCTCAGGGACAATGCATCCTATTAATCTTACAACCAAAAAATGTAAAAAAAAAAACATTCTTTAGAGACAAGGTGATTAATTACTTTTACACAAATCAGCACTTTTAGCTTACCCTTAGGCATGTTATCTGGTAGACCAGAGTCACATATTCTTCTCCCCTTATCTAGTATCAAGGGTCAATATGCTCAACAACATAACAGGCCCACAAATTCCTAATTGTTAACAATTCCCTTGCCGTGCCAATTTTCATACCCACACACCTATATACTACACACTTACCTATACAATAACAAATGGATCATTTATATTAGCGTGCATCAATCTTTCTTTGCGCTGATGAATGTGATAGCCTATTGAAGGGTTACCAGCATGTAACATGAACAAATGTTCTTTCCAAAGATGCTGCTGCATGACTTGCTGAGTAAATTCAGCATTAGCCACTTCTATTACTCAACATCAGTTTTGATTTCTAACTTGCATTTCTTTTTCAAGATTTTTAATGCTTTAAAAAAATTGTAAAATTTATAAAATGTTTATTTCAAACTTCACAAGAAAACACAAAAAACAAATTAGATTTACAAACAGTATAATTATGCTGCATGATAACCCATCACATAATTCATACAGGCGCTTTCCCATGATGACAGTGGCTTAACCCCCTTAACCCTTAAAAAAGATGAAAAATTAGTAGTTTTCTATTAAATCCACCATTACTGCCACTATGGTATTCAAAGGAAGTTACATCCAATGGAATAATTGGATCCTTCCTTCTGGTAAATGGTCTTGGGTGAGCTTTTGATGTATGAAACAAATCATTAGCCGACCAAAAGGGAACAAGCATCGCAATAAAGAAATGAAAGATTAAAAATTTGTGTGGTAAAACAACCCAGTCCTTAAATCTACCCAAAGATGGTCCATGAGGCTGTAATATGTAACAACTTTTTTTTCCCCTGCTGAAAACTTGGCCCAGATATGCCCTCTTCTTAGCCAGTCAAGAACAATATGAACTATTTCCACTCGAGTTTTGAGAAGTGCAAGATGCCAATACACAAATTCTTTTGGAAAGAGATGGCCATTACATCCAGTTACCCAATGATCTTTACAGAATGCAGTCTTGGTTCAACCCAACTGGACACGTGACTCTGCAGCAGAAACTTGGTAAACATGTAAATTCTTTCACATGCATACACTTTATCTTGACCACACCCATTTCCTTGGGCCCCTGCATCTCCACATCATGGTTTGTCTCACTTTCACGTCCCACAATATCCGACTTCCTGACCTGTTCCTCTAAATCCTCTTTTCCTTTGGAATTTCTCTATCTCAGCAAGTTCCACCTGGATGTAATATTGCCAATACTAATGCACTCACTGACTTTTACCCAATGTCTCCAAAATAGTCCTCCAGAACTTCAACACCCTTGGCAACTTCTTGCAACATCAAAGGACCTTAAAATGTATTCACAATTCCAGTCAGTTTTAACCAACTTGGTTTTTAAGGCTAGTATTCATTTCCCCTTCTAAAACAGATGGCTACCTTTAAATGGCAGTGAAGACATTCAATACCTTGCCACCAGCAGGCATGCAGCCAGAGATGAGAAGCAGGTGGTGTTGGCTACATGCCTGGATCATTAAACTCAGCAGACAGCAGGAATATTGCATGCATATTAACTGGCAAATAGAGGGCATATCCAACCTACTGTTCCCCTAACTCCAGACCATTTCCTTCATTCTTTTTTGAAGTGTGGGAACCATATCAAAAACAACCTAACATGCTTACTGACATCAATGCTGCAATCTACATAATTAAAATGCAAAAGTTAGAAGTCTGAAATAAAGACAAAAATGCAGGAAATACTCAGGTAATCAGCTTTAAGTCACTAAGGATGAAGACAAAAGAAAGAAATAGAAATATACCTGACCTGCTAGGTATTTCTACTCTCCAGGTGTTTTTTTGCAATGCATGTATATCACTCCATGAGACTTTGTAGCGGTTAGCACAATGCTATTTCAGTTCTGGGCATCGGAGTTTGGAGTTCAATTCCGCCGCCTGTAAGTAGCTTGCATGTCCTTCCTGTGAGTTTCCTCCAGGTGCTCCAGTTCCCTTCGATAGTCCAAAGACATACCAGTTAGCAGATTAATTGGTCATTGTAAATTGCCCTGTAAATAGGCTAATATTAAATAGGTGGGTTGCTGGGTGAGTGGCTTGTTGGGCCGGAAGGGACTGCTCCACACTGCATCTCTAAACAAATAAAAATCAATTTGTCTTTCTTAAACTATGACAACATTAAATTTAGCCCTTATGATACAGTATATGAAGATTTACATATATTTCTCCTTAGCTTCATGGTTCCAAGTTCTGCACAACAGCTTTCATTTTAAACTGCAGAACTAAAACAGCCTACATTCTCCAAAATCAACTGAAAATAAATGTGCACCTCATAGATTCCAAAAACCTGAAACTAAATATGCTAGGGAGTAAACACTGAACATAATTACTTTTAGAATATTTTGAAATCAGAACAATGGAATGCCACAAATAACTGAAGGGTGTTTGCTGAAATCACACTTGTAGCAATCATTACATCAAGTAATCACAAATGACTTCCAATGCAAACTGTGTAAGCACAAGTACTTAACTCAAAGTACTTAGACCACATCAATGACACTTTCTGTTGGTGTTTTATCCAACGGTTTTGGAATTTTCTACACAAGAGGACCGTAGAGTCCCAGTCACCACGTATATTCAGGATGGAGAGTGATAGATTATTTGAATATTAGTAGAATAAAATTGTGGATACAGCACAGCAAATGAAACTGAGGAAAAGATCCATTATAATTTTATTATGCACAAGAGGCAAAATGACCGCATCTTTCATTTCTATATAAACTACAAAATGCACTGTAACATTTTTGGAAAAAGCTGCAGAAAGTTGTGAACTCAGCCAGTTCCATCATGGGCACTTCCACAAGAGCTTCTACAAGCAAGTTCCCACCCACATAACACATGGGCATACCTTGGAAATAATACTCAGGTACACCTGCTTAATATCTGATCAGCCAAACATGTGGCAGCAACTCAACACACAAACGCATGTAGACATGGTCAAGAGGTTCAGACCAAACATCAGAATGGGAAAGAAGTCTGATCTAAGTGTCCTTGACTGTGAAATGATTGCTGGAGCCAGATGGGTGGTTCGAGTATCTCAGAAACTGATCTCTTGGGATTTTCACACACAATGGTCTATAGAGCAGCCTTTCTCAAAATTTTTTGCCCTGGAGGAACCCTTGAAATAATTTTCAGGTCTCAGGGAACCCCTGCATAAAAAATATTATAATCTACAACTCACCGTACATTAGCGTGATCAGTAAGTTGTAGACATAATAATCCAATTGTCAATGCTCTTTTGAGGAGAAAATGAATTTTTAGCCAACCTTTCTTGAAAAAAAAAGGTAGTTAAACTTAGCTTACCTTTCTTGAAATTAATCTTTCTTTCCCTTTCATAAATTTTTAGAACTCATAAGGCAATCATAATAAATTTCTGTTAAATAACTGGCTTAAACCAAAATGGGATTTAACTTTTCTAAAAGTGGGCTTGATAGATTTAATTTAAATAAAGGTTGTAAATTGATTTTAATTAATGCCATTTACAACATGAAAATTTATTGACAATGTTGAATAGTAAAGTTACTAAAATATCATAAGCCAAAGCAATACAAGTGAAGCGCAGATTCAAATATTGCTGTGATGATTGATAATTGTTTGGCGACAATAAAGTATAAAGTACAAATAAAAGTATAGCCCAAGACACAATTTTACACAAAACTTTGAAAAAAAACATTTTCTTATGAAGTGATATGATCAGGCTCAAATATAGGCCTAGCATGTGAAACCTGTGCTTGTTTTTTGCTGCACAGATGCTCAATCCTGGGTCAAACTTGAGATAAGCATACATGGATTTTACCTTCTACTGAAATGAGACAATTTCTCTCCTTGCTCTTGATGCTGTTAAACAAGAAAAAGCTTGCTCACACGTGCAAGTTGAAAACTGCAGCAAAATATTCATTGCTTTCCTATGAATGGCAGGACACTCTTCTTTCTCAGAAATCCAGAACCTGTCCGGGGCAGGTCAGCAAATCTCATCTTGAGTGCACTATCAAACTGCAGTTCACAAACATCTCTGATGAAAAGTGTCTGCTAAGTCGGCTACTTTCTGCAGTCATTCTTCATCTTCAAAGCACTCAGCAAAATCTGGCCTATTTCTTGAAAGTACTCCTGCAATTCACCTTTCAGCTCAAACACTCTGTTGAGAACTCTTCCTCTGCTAAGTCATTGGATTTCTGTATGTAGCAGGAGATCAGTGTGCTCTTTGCTCAGGTTTTCACAGTTTTTTTAAACATCCTCTAGTGAACTGGTCTTTTTTTAAATATCTTGTTCTCAATTTCTCACTCTGCATCTTGTCCTAACATTTTACCCACTATAATTTTACATTCTGGCATTATTAGGTTCTCACCAACTGTGTGACTTTTCCTTTTCTAGGTAATAAGTTCTGCTGCCAAATAACTTGCTTCCTGTTTCCTTTTACTGACTGTGACTTTATTTCCAAAAGCTTTACTCAACTTGTTTTGAGGTTCCAATAGCCATTTAAAATATCAGCACTTTTACATAGCATATGGCTGAGATTTATAGTTAAGTGTCAATTTTGCTGCAGCTATTGCTGCATTTGTAAGTGGTTTGCCACAGACTAGGCACTATGGAATAGGACAACTTAGATCACCAATCCATGTGAAACCCAATGATAAGTAGGTTTCATTGTAAAGACAAACTTTTCTTGTTTCTGTTGTTACACTAGTGTAGTGAAATGCCTCAGAAGATTGTAAAGTCTATAAAACAAAGGGATTAATAAACTAGAAGAACGGCATAATAAATAACTAAACAAGAAAGCCGTCAAAAATACGAAAACTTCACAATACAATTCACTTCTAAACTACATAATCCACCTTTTGCAATGTTTGCAACAACAGCAAAGTGGCAGGGCAGCAGTTGAGTTGTGGCGCATAAAAGTTTCCTTCTTTAGAATGAAAATTTCTCTCCAATTTCCTATTACACCGGTAGAGTTTGTTCGCTCCCATAAATCAGTCAGCGGCACGCAAGGGAAAGTTGGGGGAGGTAATGGGGGAGGTAATTCGGGAGAGTCCATTCAATGCTCGGAAAACGCACTTCACGCTCATCAGCTTACTGTCCTCCCCTCCATTCAATACAGCACTCACTAATTATTAACGGCCTCCCCTATCTCACATCAAAAACTGAGAATGGACTCAACCAAATAAACACAGTCCTACTGCGCACTGCCATTCTGGGCTGAGAGACCGCCAACGAGATTGCTAACAGGGCTGCTCAGTCACTACCTACCGCTGCGAGCGCTAGCATCGCACAGAAATTCAAACAACGCGGCTTTTTTTTTCTCTTCCAATATTTTTATTATTAATTTCTACATAGAATACTGAGTACAAGTATATATAAGTCAAAGAAATATAAAATAATACCAATACATATTTGAATAAAATTCTAAAGGGATTGGATAGGCTAGATGCAGAAAGATTGTTCCCGATGTTGGGCAAGTCCAGAACGAGGGGTCACAGTTTGAGGATAAAGGGGAAGCCTTTTAGGACCGAGATGAGGAAAAACTTCTTCACACAGAGAGTGGTGAATCTGTGGAATTCTCTGTCACAGGAAACAGTTGAGGCCAGTTCACTGGCTATACTTAAGGAGTTAGATATGGCCCTTGTGGCTAAAGGGATCAGGGGGTATGGAGAGAAGGCAGGTACAGGGTTCTGAGTTGGATGATCAGCCATGATCGTACTGAATGGCGGTGCAGGCTCGAAGGGCCAAATGGCCTACTCCAGCACCTATTTTCTATGTTTCTATGAATCACACTTGCAACCTCATTACTCTATATTCATGTAAATTAAATTAAATCAGATCATAATATTGAAATATAATTTTATTATTATACAAAAAAATCTAAACCCACTACAAGATCGAAGCTGCTTGGTAAAGAAAGAAAGAAGGAAAATAAAATCCTTATCATATAGTGAAATATGTTATCAGCCAACATCTGTACTTTAACAGCAAATCAAAGATTTTGAAAATAGTTCAAAAATGGTCCCCACTATGTGTGAAGTCTTGGCTAGAGTGAGAAATTGAACAACGGATCTTTCCTAAATTTAAACATGACATAACATCACGTAACCTTTGAGCGTGAGTAGGCGGAACAACATCCTTCCATTTAAACAAGAGCGTACTCCTAGCTATAAGAGAAATAAAAGCCAAAATGTGCAAATCAGAAGTCTCCAGAATAATATCTTTTTCTCCAACAATACCGAATAAAGCGGTCAAAGGGTTAGGCTTAAAGTTTACTTTGAAAAGTACAGAGAAAGTTTGAAATACTTCCTTCCAGTATTTCCCAAGACTCAGACATGTCCAAAACATATGAATTAGTGAAGCTTCTCCATTATTACATCTATCACAAAAGGGAGATATATCCGAATAAAATTGAAATAGCTTATCCTTTGTCATGTGGGCCCTATGGACCACTTTAAATTGTAAGAGGGAGTGACGGACACATAACAATGAAGTGTTAACCAATTTAAAAATTTCATTCCAAGTTTCCTCAGATATTGAAGTCTGTAAACCTTGTTCCCAAAGATTTTTAATTTTGTCTAAAGGAGCATTTCTCATTCCCAGCAACATAGCTTAAATATTAGATATTGAACCATTATGAAATGGTTTCATGTTAAAAATTACATCTAGTAAGTTCTTATCGGGACTTTTAGTAAATGTATATAATTGAGATCGCAGAAAGTCTCTAATTTGTAGATATCGAAAAAAGTGGGTTTTTGGTAAACTATACGTAGCTGACAATTGCTCAAACGAAAAGAGACTTCCTCCAACAAACAAATCCTGGAAGCGTTTAATACCCAATCCATCCCATTCTTTTAAAACTAGATCAATCATAGAAGGTTTAAAAAAATAATTAGAAAAAGTGGGACTAGAAAGAGAAAATCTCAATAAACCAAAATATTTTCTAAATTGTCAAAATATTTTCATCCTCAAAGTATGTTTAACTACCAAATTGTCAGTTAGTTTACTTACAGATAAAGGAAGTGAGGATCCAAGAAGAGAAATGATAGTTAAACATGCTTATTTTTTTAAATCATAATCTCTCACGGAACCCTCTGGTTCCACAGAACCCCAGCTAAGAGACCCTGCTCTCGAGTTTAAAGAGAATGGTGCGAAAAACAAAACAGTGAGTGGCAGCTCTGTGGACAAAAATGCTTTGTTAATGAAAGAGGTTGGAGGAGAATGGCCAGACTGGTTCAACCTTCTGTACCCAATAAAGTGGCCACTGAGTGAAGACACCTTTATCACAAGGACCACAGCAGTTCAAAAAAAAGCTCACAACCACTGCCTTTCCTCAGGCAAACAGCGAGATCCATTCACTGGATCGTCTTGAATATTATAAAGAAGGTTTAAATGCACACTGAAATGAAGAGAACACCAGTCCCAAGAGGTGTGCAATCCATGGGCTCCCACATTTTCACAATTTAAGAAAATTAGATCCAAACTACACAAAGACTGTCCCAAGGTTGCTCTCCAAATCTTTTTTTAAAAAGTACAATGAAACAGCTGAAAACTAACGAGAAGTTCATCATCTGTGTAAATCAGGCAGAGATAGCTAGGAAGTGATAACTCAAGAACTACATATTCCTGCGGTCTGGATGGCTATATTATAGCACTATAGCCCAAGGCAATTAATAGAAAACCTTGAAGCCAGCCAAACAAGTAGTTAAAAATCAAAAACTGCACATGCTACAAATTAAAAATAAGAAACAGAAAATGCTGGAAGTGCTCTGCAGGTCAAGCTGCATTTGTGAGAAGAGAAACTGATGTAATATTTTAGGTTAAAGACCATTCATCAAAATTGAGGAGACAAAAGAAGAATCTTAAACTGCAGGGTGGGTAGTGTAAACATCGGAATGAATAAGGTTGTCTGGTCAATGAGTGAATAGCGGCAGTTAAAGAGTGAAAACTTGGAATTGTGAAGTTCAATCTATTTATTATAAATTACAATGATTGCACATTGCACATTTGGACGGAGATGTAACGTAAAGATTTTTACTCCTCACATATGTAAGAAATAAAGTCAATTCAATTCAAAATTCAAAGCAGGAAGACGTGCCCTATAGCTATTGGGCTAATGGCCAATAGATTGGCTAAAGTGGTTGTAAAAATACAAAAAAAAATCACATTTTTGACCAAGAACCAAAATGTATACAAGTTTAGAGAAAGAATTGCAGAGTTTAGGGACTGGCAACTGATAGGGACAGCCACCACATATGGAGCAGTTAAATCTGCTACGATCAGCTGGAGAGTGCATGGATTTGAAGAACTTGGAAGAGGAAAGGGTGGTCAGCATGAATGTAGGAGGCTAAATGGCCAATTAGAGGATGAGAGCACAGATGTGAATTTTAAAATAAAGATATTGCTTAACCATTAGCCAATGTACAGTAGTTCAGTTCATAAGGGGATAATACAGCAATAAATTTTAACCCAAGTTAGAAAACAAAGAACAATCCTCTGGGTGTTACTTGACAAGCTGAGGTCAAGCAATGTAAACAGTAATCGATATTTTTATCTAAAATTCCCAGAAACCACAATTTTTTTAAAAAATTTCAAATTATTATTGAGAAAGGCCAGTTAGCAGTTGCTATGAAGGGACTGGGCAACAATGCTGAACTCACCAACTAATAGCTGAAGGATATCTCTGCCCATCCAGTAAACATTTGGAGAATTATTATTATTATGATTATGAGGACATGCAGTCCCCTTTTATTGTCATTTAATAATGCATGCATTAAGAAATGATAAAAATGTTTTTCCAGAATGATATCACGAAAACACATGACAAACTCACTTAAAAACTAACAAAAACCACATAATTATAACATATAGTTACAACAGTGCAAAACAATACTGTAATTTGATAAGAACAGACCATGGCACAATAAAAGTCTCTTGAAAGTCCCATCATCTCACGCAGACAGTAAACCTCCAGCGCTGCCAACTTGCCGATGCAGCACCCCAGAAGCATCCAACCACAGTCCAACTCAGAGTCCGTCCGAAAAACTCCGAGCCTTCGGCCACCTATTTGACACAGAGCATTGAGCACCATCTCTGCCGAGCGTTTCGACCCCGGCAACAGGCGATACGCAAAGCCGAGGATTTGGGGCCTTTGTCTCCGGAGATTCTCGATCGCACAGTAGCAGCGGCAGCGAAGCAGGCATTTCAGAAGTTTCTCCAGATGTTCCTCTGCGCTTCACGGCTGTCCCCATCAAATCCGGATTGTGCACGGCACCCCTTGTTACACATATTGATATCCATTCGGAGCAGTCGCGCCGCCATCTTCTCCTCCCTCCAGCCTTTAGTACCCAATTGAGGTACTAAATGAGATAATGGTGAGAGATCAGCAATGTGCTCTTGGTGAGCAAGGGGAGACAGATGTTGTTTAGATTAATGTGGCAAGAGACAGCATGTAAATGACAAATAGGAAAGGCCAAGGGCAAGTCTTTTGGAACCAGGGAGGCATTAAAAAAATAAAAGCAAGATTAAGCCATTCACTCCCTTGTGCCTGCTCTTCTAGTCAGACCAAGGCTGTTCTCCACTACCACTTCTCTGTGCTAATCCCATATCCCTCCATTCCAATAAATTTAGTGAAAATTCAAACCTCAAAACTAAACCATCGCAGTCCTCTTGTGCAAAGACTTTCAAAGATTCACCTTCTTCTGGGAGGAAACATTACTTTTTAGTTTCTGCTAATAGTTAACTCCTTACTTTAAACTGAGCTCCCTAATTCCATAGAACCCCAACAGAGGAAACAATAGCTCAGGACCTACCCTCTGAAATCCTGGAAGAATTTTCATTTCTTCGAGGTGACTTCTCATTTGTCTAAATGCAGCGGGATACAGGTCTAACCTGCTTAAACTCTCATGCTACAAATCCAGCATCTCAGAATTTAAGACAGGTGACTACAGAAGCTGGAATACGGAGAAAAGAAAAACAAGTTGCTGGAGGAACTCAACAGGCCTGGCAACATCTGTGGAGAAACAGTGTCCTGAGTTGTGACACCGACCATCCTCCTGTCTCCACATATACTGCCTACAGCTGAGTTCCTCCAGCTGCTTATGTTTTATTGCAGAATTCAATCTGGCTGTACAATCTCAAGTGGCTGGTCAGCTATTTCAAAGGTTATAGGTAGGTCAAGGACAACAGACTTTAAAAAAAATTTAAAACTTTAAAAATCTGATAAAGGATCTCGGCCCGAAATGTTAACTTTTTTATTTCCCTTCGTAGATGCTGCCTGACTTGCTGAGTTCCTCCATCATTTTGAGTATGATACTTTAAAAAAAATGTATACTTATTTGATCACCCACATGTGCCTTCGGTGGCGCGTGGCCAAGTGGTTAGAGTGTTGGACTAGCGAACTGAAGGTCGTGGGTTCGAGGCTCAGCCAAGGCTGCGTGTGTGTCCTTGAGCGAGGCACTTAACCATACAATGCTCCAGTCTACCCAGCCGAGAACGGGTACCAGCAAAAAAGCTGGGAGTTAACCTCGCAATAGATTGGCGTCCTATCCGGGGGGTGGGAGGAGTCTCATACTCTCAGTTGTTTTACGCCATGGAAACCGGCATAAGCACTGGCCTGATGGGCCACAAGGCTCGGGACAGACTTTAACCTAAAATGTATCTTTGGTGTTATAATTTATATTAACAAAACTGAAGTCTCTGAAACAAAAAAGTCATTTTATTTACTCTAGAAAATTAAAGGTCTCTGAACTGAGAATCCAAAAATCATTCTTGTGTCGACACAAATGTACGTTAATTTTCATTTCCCTTTTTCACAAGATCCCTGACACTGATTTGTATTTGTTTTCTTAAACTGCTAGCTCAGTACCAGACATACCCAACAGACAAAAGTTCAACACCCTTCACCTAATTTTTCAGATAAACGCACAAAGATTTTCTAGCAGCTGCAAAAATGAGACTTTGCAAAATGTATATATGCTAATGAGTAGATTATTCAAACAGAAAGCCTATCACTTATGTTCAACGTCTGAAAGTTAAACCTCCCCAGCCCCAACTCAAATGAATCATTTCAGTTCATTCAAGTTGCTATACTTGTCAATAATTCCCCTTACTCCATCGCCTGAAGATGCAAACTTTTGAAAAGACAGAACTCAAAGTGTTAACTGCCCTCTGATTCTTCACCCTCCTTTAAAACATGAGGACTCAGCAGGCAATAACAACATACACATCACATCTAAGCAGGATCACACTAATACACAAGCCCCCACCTCAAAATAACTGAGAGCAAAGTAAAGCTTTGCCATACAGTATTTATAGTGCACGAGTTGTCTTTTAAAACTTCTAAAGATACAGTTAAGTAAATGCTGTAAACATAATTCATTCCAGAAATGAACATAACAATTTATTAGTCATTGCAATGCTTGAATGATCCATGTAAAGTTATTTGCAAATGTACATGAAAATTGGATCCAAGAAAAACAAAGGAAAACCCTTTGGTTTTAAAATCAGTAAATTCTGGGAGGATGTCTAGAACTAGGGGGTAACAGTCACATAGTCATAGAAAAGTACAGCACAAAAACAGGCTCTTCAGTCCATCTAGTCCACGCTGAACTATTTAAACTGCCTTCTGGAGACTTCCGGTAGCGCTCATGGAGTGAAGTCGCGTTCTTGACTCGCTCCATTACCTCTGAGTTTTTTCTCTCTATGGTCAGCTATACTTTAATTAACTATTAAGGCATCAATTTTTACAATACTTTGAATTAAACTGAATTCTCTGACAATTGGATGATACTGAGATCGGCTATGTCTAAGAACGGGAAAGACGGCAAGGATGGTAAACCTCCGGTTAAACCGAAAGCTACGGATCTCCCTCCGACTGAATCACCGGTGACTTTGAAAGCGATATCGGAGTTAATTCAGAGGGAAATTTCAACCTCTGTTAGGGAGATGATTCGTACAGAAATTATGGGCTTTGTTAAAGACCTGATTCATACGGAAATCTCAACTAAGTTCCAGAAAATTGCCGATTTAATTGATAAGATGCAAACATGTATTGCGGAACATCAGTCGGCTATATCTGATCTTCAAAAATCCGCGCAACAAAGTGAGCTTAAGATGGGGAAAGTCGAAGAAACAATTAATGTAATGAAGAAGAAACTTGACTTTTTGACTTTTAAAAACTCTGACTTGGAATCTAGAATGCGACGGCAGAATTTACGAATGATTGGCGTCAGGGAAGCCGTGGAAGCTAACAACCCTATGAAATATTTCTCCCAACTTTTAAAAGATGCATTCCCTACTGTATTTCCTGACCAACCACCGCTACTGGATCGTGTTCACAGAATCCCATCATACTCGTCTAGGTCAGATAGACCGAGGCATGTTATCTTACGTTTTCATTACTTTCAAGACAAGGAGAGACTGTTTCGATTCGCTCGATCTAAAGGTTTCATTGATTTTTCGGATCTTAAGTTCCGATTCGTGGAAGATTTCAGTAAACCAATCTGGGACCAACGGGTCCGTTACAGATCCGTGATGTCGGAATTCTATAAGATGGATTTAAGACCAGCGCTGCTGTACCCTGCACGTCTAAGGATTCGCATGTTAGATGGAGCCCTTCGTTTTTTTGATTCTCCATCGGATGCCCAGAGTTATCTGGATCAACTTTCATCTTCAACATCTTAATTGCCTTTTTTTAAATTTTCTCCGTTGATCGGAGGCTGTGAATTGGTTGGTTTTAACTTTTCTGTGCCCTATTTGGGCAGAAAAGTTTACTTTCGATTTCTTAATATGGCTGCTAAACTTTCTTTTTAACTGCGTCATTTCTTTTTTTTCCCAGGGGATTCTGAGTGGTTACTTCCCTTTTGTCATCTTACGTATTTCCTGTGCGGCCTTAAATTTTGTAGTTTTTTTTAAATTTTATTCTGTTTTGCTTTTTATAATCATTTTATGTTAATAATCCTATTTTTTTTTGTTGCTGTGTCTATTCATGAGTTTGAGGTTTATTGTGGTTTTTTTTTAATATATACTTTCCGGCTTTTGTTCTGTTCTGTGTGTATTTTAATTGAGCTAACTTTTTTTTACTTATTTTTTTACTGTTTTACAATTAGCTGACCCTTTTCATATTTATACCTTTTTTTTAGGGAGCGTATACCGGAAGTCATGGGGGTAGTTTTAGCGCTTGCTTCTTTCTGGCGGGTCTGCTTTAGATTTCGCCTTGGGGTCTTGGGGTGGGGGGTGGTGGGAGGGGCTTCACGTTTTAGTTTGTTTCTCTTTGGGCTATATACATTATTGAAGTATTGGTTGCGTCCTTTTCCCCGGTATCTTTTGTATGTTCTGTTTCCTCTCCGGGTTTGTGGGTCGCGCCTATTGTCAATCCTCCTTGTTATGGGTTGACTTTAGGATTTATGGAGTCTATTATTAATTTTGTCTCCTGGAATACTAATGGTCTTAATCATCCTATTAAAAGGAAAAAAGTTTTTAAAGTGTTCCGGAGACTTAAAGCACAAATTTTATTTTTACAAGAGACCCATGTACGGAGGGGGGACAGACTACGTTTTTTCAAATTCTGGAAGGGACAACAATTTCATTCGAACTCCAATGCTAAGATTCGAGGCGTCTCTATTTTTATAGACTCCTCAGTTACTTTTATACAACAGGATATTATCTCTGATCCGAATGGTAGATTTTTACTGGTTAGTGGTTTACTATTTAATAAAAAAGTAGTTTTGGTTAATGTTTATGCTCCTAATATGGATTGTCCGGAATTTTATAAATCATTGTTTGATCAGTTTCCGAATTTGAACGAGTTTTCATTGATTTGGGGCGGAGATCTTAATACCTGTTTATCTCCAGCTTTGGACCGTTCGGCTCCTTTACGGACTTTACCTAATAAATCTGCAAATTTGATTAATTTTTTCCTTTCTGATTCTGGGTCGACGGACATTTGGCGTTTTCTGCATCCTCAGGAAAAAGATTTTTCCTTCTTTTCACATGTTCATCATTCCTATTCAAGAATTGATTATTTTTTCATTGATTCTCGTCTCATTCCTTCAGTGATTAAATGTGATTATGATTCTATAACCATTTCGGATCATGCTCCACTTAAGCTTTCTATTAAAATTATGGCCAATATACCAAACAATAGACAATGGCGTTTTAATTCGCTGTTGCTTCAGGACTCGGACTTTGTTAATTTTATGAATGAACAGATTGAGCTTTTTTTTACAATTAACCATACAGAAGATATTTCGGTTAACACTCTTTGGGACACTTTTAAAGCCTATATTCGGGGTCAGATTATTTCGTATTCCGTTGCTTTGAGGAAGAAACAGAAGCAGGAGGAGATGGCAATTGTGGACAAGATTAAAGAAATTGATAAGAAATATGTTATGGCTCCTTCTGAGGAGCTATACAAACAAAGAACTGAACTTCAAATGGAACACAGTTTACTACTCTCGTCCTCGATTGTAAACCAATTAAAGAAAACAAGAAGTGATTTTTATGTTCACAGTGATAAAATTGGCAAGCTGCTGGCTAATCAATTGAAATCTAATTATGTTAAATCTCAAATCAATCAGATTTATAACCAAAATGATCGATTGATATTGGATCATGTGGGGATTAATCAAACCTTTTGTGATTTTTATTCTTCTTTATATCAATCAGAGTCTCCTCGAGATTCTAAATATATGAATGATTTTTTAGATAAGTTAGACTTCCCTCAGATTTCACAGGATATGTCTTCTTTATTAGATACTTCCATTACAATGGATGAGATTAAGAATGTTATTTTTTCTATGAATCTGGGGAAAGCTCCTGGCCCTGATGGGTTTACCGTTGAATTTTATAAATGTTTTGCTTCTTTATTGATTCCTTGGCTCTATAAGGTTTTTGAGGCTTCTTTGAAACTTGGTAAACTTCCGGAATCTTTTAATAGAGCATCAATTTCTTTAATACTAAAGAAGGATAAAGACCCTGCTCAATGTGCATCTTATAGACCAATATCTTTATTAAATGTTGATTCTAAAGTTTTTTCTAAGTTATTAGCAAATAGACTAGAAAAAGTACTTCCTTCTATTATTTCGGAAGACCAAACGGGTTTTATTAAAGGTCGTTACTCTTTTGATAATATTCGTACATTGTTAAATATCGTTTATACTCCCTCACAAAATGTTCCTGAGTGTGTTATTTCTTTAGATGCCGAGAAAGCTTTTGATAGAGTAGAATGGCCTTATTTATTTAAGGTGCTTGAAATGTTTAATTTTAGCTTGAAATTTATATCCTGGATTAAACTGTTATATCACTCCCCTGTAGCCTCGGTTCGTACTAACTCCTTAAACTCACCTTTTTTTCCTCTCTTTCGTGGTACTCGACAAGGCTGTCCTCTTAGTCCCCTATTATTTGATATTGCATTAGAACCTCTTGCAATTGCTATTCGAGAATCTTCAAATATTACTGGGATAACTCGGGGATTAAAGTCCCATAAATTATCACTCTATGCTGATGATTTACTTTTATATATTTCTAATCCTGAGAGATCCATTCCTGCTGTTTTAGAGTTATTAGCACAATTTGGTCTTTTCTCAGGTTATAAATTAAATCTTAGTAAGAGTGAACTTTTTCCGATTAATAAACATCTTCCCTTATATTATAAATTTCCATTTAAATTGATTAATAATTACTTTTCATATCTTGGGATTAAAATTACTTGTAAACATAAAGATTTATTTAAGACTAACTTTTTACCATTAATAGACCATATTACTCAACTTTCATCTAAATGGTTTCCCTTATATTTAACTTTGATTGGTCGTATTAATGCAGTTAAGATGTTTTTTTTGCCAAAATTTTTATATGTGTTTCAGGCATTACCAATTTTCGTTCCTAAATCTTTTTTTGATAAAGTTGACTCTAAAATTTCTTCATTTATTTGGCAGAATAAGAATCCGAGACTGGGTAAAATACATTTACAGAAAGCTAAGAGAGATGGAGGTTTAGCATTACCTAACTTTAGATTTTATTATTGGGCTATTAATATTCGACATATGAAATTTTGGTTACTTGACCGGGACATACTATCTATTCCTAAATGGGTAGCATTGGAATTACAATCTGTTCAGGGTTATACACTTGGTTCTATTTTAGGTTCCTCTCTTCCTTTTGATTCGAAACGCCTTAAGCAGGTCTCTAACCCGATAGTTAAATATGCTTTGCGCATTTGGTTTCAATTCAGAAAATTTTTTGATCTTAATCAATTCGGGTTAGCGATTCCTATTTTAGGCAACATATTTTTTCCTCCCTCTTTTACGGATCGCGCTTTTCAAACTTGGAAGACTAAGGGTATTTTACGGTTTTTGGATTTATTTTTAGATGGTTCCCTTATGTCTTTTGAACAATTATCTAATAAATATAACTTATCAAGAATACATTTTTTTAGATATTTACAAGTTAGAAATTTCCTAAGTACTATACTTTCTTCCTTTCCAATGCTTCCTCCTATATATATTTTAGATTCGATAATTAACCTTAATCCATGTCAGAAAGGTGCATCGGCTATGATTTATAATATTATTATGAAACTTAGGAAAGCTCCATTTGATAAGATTAGGGTAGATTGGGAACAGGAATTGGGGCTTACCATTTCTGTGGATGATTGGGGGCAGATTTTACAATTAGTTAATACTTCCTCTATTTGTGCTAAACATTCCCTAATTCAATTTAAAGTGGTTCATAGAGCACATATGTCCAAAGATAAGTTAGCGCGTTTTTACTCGCATATTAATCCTTTCTGTGATAGATGTTCGGGGCAGATAGCCTCTTTAACTCATATGTTTTGGTCTTGCCCTACTTTGGAAACTTTTTGGAGAGGTATTTTCAATATTATTTCTAAGGTATTAAATATAGATATCTCTCCTCACCCTATTACTGCTATCTTTGGACTACCTAAAATTTCTAGTAATCTTTCCCCTTCAGCCCGTAGAATGATTGCATTTCTTACTTTAATGGCGAAAAGATGTATTTTACAACATTGGAAAGAGCTTAATGCTCCAACTACCTTTTTTTGGTTTTCTCAGACGATTTTATGTTTGAATCTGGAGAAAATTAGAAGTAACCTTTATGATTCTTCATTTAAATTTGAACAGATTTGGGGACCTTTTATTCGATATTTTCATTTAATGTAATATTTACCCTTCTTGTTTTTTTTTCACTGTTTTAATGGAGGTCGGGATTGAGGACGTGATTTTAAGTTTAACTCTGTTTGGTTTCAAGTTAGCCCATTGCTTTGCTTTGCTTTTAGGTAGTTGCACGGTGGGATTTTTTTGGGGGGTTTTTTTTTCTTTTTTTTTTCCATTGATATATATAAAATCTAGTATACTATTATGTTATCTTGGTTTCTTATGCTTAAATTACATTGTTTGTAGTATTTTCTTTTTGGTATTGTTATCTTTTGGAATTTTATTGTACTTTAACATTGTATTAATGTTTATATGGCTTACCTTTTTTGTATACTTACTCAATAAAAAGATTTAAAAAGAAAAGTAAACTGCCTTCTACCATTGACCTGCATCAGGACCATAGCCCTCCATACCCCTACTATCCATGGACCTATCCAAATTTCTCTTCAATGAAGAAATTGAATCCACATGCATCACTTACGCTGGCAGCTCATTCTACACTTCCGCAACCCTCTGACTGAAGAAATTTCCCCTTATACTCCCCTTTAACTTTTCACCTTTCACTCTTAATCCATGACCACAGTGGAAAAAGCCTGCTTGCCTTTACACTATCTATATTCCTATTAACTTTGTATACCTCTATCAAATCTCCCCTCAGTCTTCTGCATTCCAAGGAATAAAGTCCTAACCTATTCAAGCTTTCCTCATAACTCAGGTCCTCCAGGCCCAGCAACAACCTTGTAAATGTTCTCTGTACTCTTTCAACCTCATTTACATCTTTCCTGTGGGTAGGTGACCAAAGCTACACACAATACTCTAAATTATGCCTCATCAACATCTTATACAACTTCAACACATCTCCAATATTCAATACTTTGATTTACAAAGGCCAATATGCCAAAAGTTTTCTTTACAACTCTATCTACCTGCCACACAACTTTCAATGTATTATGGACTTGTATTCCTAGTTCTTTTCTTCTACAGCACTCCTCAGTGCCCTAGTTTGTTCACTGTGTAAAACCTACCCTGGCTGGTCCTACTGAAGTGCAACATCTTGCACTTGTCTTTATTAAATTCCATCTGCCACTTTTTAGCCCATTTTGTCCAGCTGATCTAAATCCCTCTGCAAGCCATGATAGTCTTCCTCGCTGTCCACCACACCCTCAATTTCGTTGTCATCTGCAAATCTGCTGATCCAGTAAATGAGAGCAGGCTACTAAGACTGAAATGAAGATGACTTTCTTAAGAGTGGTGATTTTTTTTTTTTGAAATTTTCATCCTCAGTGTGGTGAAAACTCATGTTTTTTTTATTTTCTTCCTCAGGGTGTGGAGAAAATTAATTGCATTCAAAAGCATTGATTGATAGATTTCTTTTCGGAATAAAGCAATTGGGGTCAGGGCAGGAAATGCTTCTAATCTTGAATATCAAGTTTCGATTTTGTTGAATGTTGGAGCAGGCTCAAGAAGCCACATAACCCTGTCCCATTTCTTATGGTCTTACCCAAAGTAACCAATTATCTAACAACTTGTTGTGTAAATATGAGCGTAGATGAACAAACTTCATGGAGCTATATTTTTCTTCTCAATAACTGTGATTGTGACTGTGATAAACATGGGTGTCTTACAACTTGAGGCACATTTATCAACTAAATATGTAATTAACAAGTTGTGCAAGAATCACTCTGATCACAAATACCCTCTAGGTGAACAGGCAAAATTCACAGCAGTAAAATCCAACTTGTTGGATCACCTGTTTGTGAAGTTAAAACGTTTCATCTATTATATTATGCACAATCCAAATTGATCAGCCTAGAACCAGGCTACAGCCATTACCACTAACTCATCTAATACATGTACTAGAGTCATCTTCCTCATATTTGCTGCAACCACTGTCTCTCCACCACCTTTATTTTCCCCTCCTTTTCCATGCATCACAGTTTTGGTCACTCTTTCCCATTGGCACTCCAACTACTGCAACCCATCCCCACACATCTTCCTCCCAAGGTCACTGCCTCCTGGCACATGATTCCCAGATTCTCTCACAGCCCCCACATCT
Organism: Mobula hypostoma; assembly: GCF_963921235.1. Classification (NCBI taxonomy): domain Eukaryota; kingdom Metazoa; phylum Chordata; class Chondrichthyes; order Myliobatiformes; family Myliobatidae; genus Mobula; species Mobula hypostoma. The sequence continues at coordinate 15,397,787 of NC_086117.1, read as the reverse complement.
CACCCCATCTCCCTTCACCAGTGCACCACCTGTCCCTCTACCCCAGTCACCCACATCTGCTCTACGTTCCCTCTCCTCCCCCTCACCATACCCCTCCCCCTCCCTCTCCCCTCCCCTCACCCTACCCCTCCCTCCCCTCACCCTACCCCTCCCCCTCCCTCTCCCCTCCCCCTCACTCTACCCCTCCCTCTCCCCTCCCCCTCACTCTACCCCTCCCTCCCCTCCCCCTCACTATACCCCTCCCACTCCCTATACCCCTCCCTCTCCTCTCACTATACCCCTCACCCATCCTTGCCCACCTGAAACGGGTGAGTACTCTGCTACGCCCAAATGCCGAAATTTGTCGCCTTTTTCACCTCAGCTCCACATTCCGACAGAGCGGGCAGGGATCCAGACACTCACCTCACCTCACCGAGCCCCAAACCTGTCGGCCCCGCCAAACTTCCCTCTAAACTTTCAGTTCCAGTGCGGCCTCTGCCGCCGGACGTGACGCCATCGAACCAGGCACGCGCCGAAGGAAGTTTTTTTTAAACTGGGACGGCACCCGCATGGGATCAGAAAGAGCCGGATGCTTAACTGTTTGACCTTATCTCCAAACTCTATCCCACCCTCTTAGACCTGTGGGTGTGATTGATTGCATTGATAGAACTTGGCATAGCACATTACAGTCTTTGAGGCATAATTGCTGTTGTGGTGTGGAGGAAGAACTGCACACAGCAACATCTTTAGATAAACAGAAACTGAAGCTAGAGTAGCTCAGGAGGGAGAGAGAAAAAGAAATACAAGAGGTTCTGTGCAGATTTTGAAAATCTTGAAGAACACACACAAAAAGCTGGAGAAACTAGGCAGCATCTATAGTGTTGAGTAAATAGTCGCCGTTTCGGGCCGAGGCCCTTTCTGAGCAGAGCTCTTTCATCTGAACCAACTTTCCCTCAAGTTGAGTTTATTGTCATATACATAAGTAGGTAAGGTAAGATACAATAAGAACAATGAAAAACTTGCTTGCAGCAGCAACATTACATAGAAATGCAGAATACAAATTATATATCAATTCTACATTAGTGAAAAGAGAAAAGGAAATTATAAAACTAGACCTTAGTGCAAATTAAGGCACATAGGTGAGCCCGTGGCAGTGCAAGTAATAGTCCTGATCGGTTCTGATCTGAAAGATTAATTATATTTGTTTATCAATACAGTCTGACTTGTTGAGTAGTTTCTGGTTTATTACACATCTCCAGAATCTGCAATTCTTTTACTTTTGACCATTTCTCTCTGGGAGGGCCTTTTGGTTCGAAGATGATTTGATTCCTCTCAGGTGGATTCGGAGTTGGCTGGCAATATGCAACTCACAGGCACTGCCACCGATAGAACAAGAGAAGCTTCAGTTGTTTCTGTGATTCTATGTATTCCTGGCAAAGAAACAAAAGACGCTTATCACAGTCCCGTAATCTCCTCTGGATCCAGTGGACATGCGCTAGGGTTCTCCCAGAGTGGGTGTGGATGTATTTTAAAGATGACTTTGAAATCATTCCTACACTCATCCAAAATGCCTGCATTGGGCTTGTATCCCTCAATGCCTTTCCTATCGAAGTACGTATCTAAACATCTTTTAAACATTGTAGTTTTTAATGCCAATACCTCCAATAGCAGCTTGTTCCAGATCTTCTGGAAGAAAAACTTACCCCTCAGGCCACGTGTCATCAATTTTCTCTTGGCGTCCACCAATCACAGCATTTCTATTGTGCTCTCCAAGCCTACATCTTCTTTGCACTTTAACACGTTTGATTTCTAAACTCGTTCTGATGGAAGGTACATGACCAAATAAAAACATAACTGACTCTTCCTTCAGTTAGTCCTGACGAAGGGTCTCGGCCTGAAACGTCGACTGCGCCTCTTCCTATAGATGCTGCTTGGCCTGCTGCGTTCACCAGCAACTTTGATGTATGTTGCTTAAAAACCATTATTCTAGTTTTTCCCTCCATAGATGCTGCCTGATCTGGAGAATTATTCCAGCAATTTCTGGTTTTTTTTGTTGCTCGCTTCAATTGTTTGCATGATTAGTGTTTTTCCCCATTGGGTGTTGGTCTTTTATTTTTATTTTTTGCTCTCTAATTGGGTTCTTTCGGGTTTCTTGCTTTGTGGCTACCTGTGAGCAAATAAATCTCAAGGTTGCATAATTTATACGTTCTTTGATAATAAATGTCCTTTGAATCTTTGAATCTCTTCAAACACAAACACAAAGCTCCATTAAGTTCAAGGAGGATAAAACTAGTTTGAGATACATGAAGGTCCAATAAAAACATAGATGGTATTTATTTAATTAGAGAAAAAACGTGGAACAGGCTCTTCCAGCCCAAGAAGCCAGCGACCCACTTTTTTTTTACCCAGGGCAATTTACAATGACTAATTAACCTACTAACTGATACATCTTTGGAACGTGGAAAGAGTGTAGGCCTCAAAATCCCCGGCCTTGCCTGCATTTGGCAACCGAGAAAGAGGTCGAATCACTTGGACAGAGCTGGCGCTCAGTACTCGGTGTCGGAGAGCTGATCAGAGCTCAAAGTTTTTGTTTGACTCAGAGTTGGATTGTGTTCGGCATGGCAGGGAGAGTTTTTCTTCCCTCTCCCGTCTGCGTGAGATGTGGGACATTTGAGAAACTTCGAATTTTTACTGTGCTCATGGACTTTCTTCATCAAGTTATGGTATTGTGCACTGTTGTAACTATATGTATAATTATGTAGTTTTGTCAGTTTTTTACAGTCTTGGTTTGTTCTGTGTTTTCTGATTTCACACCGGAGGAAATAATGTATCATTTCTTAATGCATGCATTACTAATGACAATAAAGGGGACTACATGTCTTCATAATCTAAACCCACACGTTCAAGGGAAGGAACATACAAACTCTTTGCAGATGGCGTCAGAATTAAGCTCTGAACTCCAACACCCCAAGCTAAAATAATGTTGTGCTAACCGCTACGCTATGCTAGTGGCTCCACGTTAATTTTATTAGTACATCCACTGAGTGGTTGTCCTTACTCAAACAAGACTGGACTTCCACAGCATCAAAAATTACAAATATTCTGAACAAGCACGTTTTATCTGCTGATTTTACTCTGGTACAGAGCTAATATTTAAAAGTATATTATTTTAGACATACAGGTATTGTCTACATTTATTCCTAATCTGCAGTTGCTTTATAAATCCATATACAGTAGTTTCATGACCCTTTTCCAAGGACTAATAAAAGTCAATCACAACTGTTAAACTATGTAATTAGATTAGATTCAACTTTATTGTCATTGTGCCGAGTACAGATACAAAGCCAATGAAATGCATTTAGCATCTGACCAGAAATGTAAAGAATAGAGTTATTTACAAAATAACTGCGAATAAAAAAAGTGCTACAGCACACAAATATAAAAGTACTGGGACAGTACAATACGGATGCAATACTGCCTAGCGCTGTGATGAGAGGTTCAGCAGTGTCACCGCCTCAGGGAAGAAGCTCTTCTTGTGCCTGCTGGTGCGGGAGCGGAGGCTCCTGTAGCGCCTACCGGATGGGAGGAGAGTAAAAAGTCCATGGTTAGGGTGATATGCATCCCTGATAATGCTTTTCGCCCTGCCCAGGCAGCGTTTATGGTAGATGTTCTCAATGGTGGGCAATTGGGTGCCGATAATCTGCTGGGCAGTTTTCACCACACGCTGGAGTGCTTTGCGGTCCGGTACGGTACGGGACAATTGCTATACCACACTGAGATGCATTCGGTAATGGTAGCGGGGCTCCTCCTAGCGGCTCTCTTTCAATTAAAACTTTTCAATTCCATGGTTATGCTTATCAATATCAAAATTATTTTCTTTATGCGAGCCCTGAATAGAATTCAAACTCTGTGACAATATTATACTAACTCAAATCAATAAATTATTAATCTAGACCTCTGAATTGCTGGCCTTGTAAGATATCTTCTGTACCATCTCACCTACTGTCTGTTACACCATTGACATTTAGGGCAGCAATGAAGGTCCATCCCTGTCTGTCCTTGGCCTGTCAGATGTAGAAGGATTCTTCACTGCTGTTTCCTTAACGGTTTTGTTTTACCAGTCAGGGTTGTTAGCCCTGAGCTGAACCCCCGAACCTGGAGGACTGGTGGACCACTCTTAGTTTGACCTCTATCCTGTGACTTGTTTGGCATGACGTGTTATGCTTACCAAGAGCCAAAGCATAAGCCTTGACTCCAGCCAACGTAGCTCTCTGGGTCAATAATGCACACAAGCCTCCAAACCGTGACAAGGTTGTGGTCCTCGTGGAGGTATGTACCATCAGCTTTTCTGAATCATGAGTTCCTTAGAATTTAACAGACCTGCATTTAGGTTATAACCAAATAGGAAGCAGCTACAAATACGTTTGAAATATGGGAGGAAACGGGAGCTTCTGGAAGAAATTCATATCATCAGAGAGAGAGAGAGACAGAGAGAGAGAGAGAGAGAGAGAGAGAGAGAGTGATCTTGCAAATTCACTCACTGCAGGCATCCCAGAGGCATGAGGCAGCACAAATTGGAATACCACCTATCATGTCCTTTTCAAGATATATAAAAACTGCTTTATAAACCACCATTTAGAGATACAGATTAGGCATGGGCAATCAATGTGGATTTCTCCATGGATAAGTCTGTCTTTACAGACATGAATTGGAATCAGAAACAGGTCAGGAGCATGTCATGAAATTTGTTGTTTTGCCGCAGCGGTACATTGCATATATAATTTTAAAAAGCTATGTAAAGAAACATTAAAGACTTAAATTGAATAAGTAGTGCAAAAAACAATGGGTTCAGCGACCATTCAGAAATCTGATGGCGGAGGGGAAGATTCAGGCTCCTATATCTCCTTCTTGATGGTAGTAATGAGAAGAGGGCATGTTCTGGGTGATGGGGGTTCTTCATGATGGAATGTTGCCTTCTTGAGGCAACACCTTTTGAAGATGTTCTTGATACTGGGAAGGCTAACGTCTATGATAGAGCTGACTGAACTTACAACTTCCTTCAGCTTTTACCAATCCTTTGCAGAGGCCCCTCCATACCAGACAGTGATGCAACCAGTTAGAATGCTCTCCACAGTACTCCTGTTGAAATCTGCAAGTCTTTGGTGACAATAACAAGTCTCTTCAAATTCCTAATAGCTCTTCTTTGTAATTGCATTAATATGTTGGACTCAGGAGAGATCTTCAGAGATGCTGACATCCAGAAACTTGAAACTGCTTCCCCTTTCTATGGGTGATCTCTCAATGAGGATGAGGACGGCTGCGTATTCCTCTGACTTCCCCTTGACCAAATCTCTGTTAGAATAAATAGCAATAGCCCTGGGGGTCCAAGGGAGAGTGACAGCTCAATCTTAAATGCTGTATTATTTCACCCTAGGAAATTGTCCTTGGTTTATCTATTGTTTTCTCTCTCTCTCACACACACACACACCTCTTATAAGCTATTTTCTTTCTTTCTAGAAAATTACCTGCATTTCTTTCCACAGATGTTATCTAACCTGATGAGTTTGTCAGCATTTTCTATCTGCAGCTTTTATTTAATTTTCATTTATGAACAGAAAAATATATTTGGCGGCCTCCTCTACTGTAAAGATGAAGCCACACTCAGGTTGGGGGAACAACACCTTATATTCCGTCTGGGTAGCCTCCAACCTGATGGCATGAACATTGACTTCTCAAACTTCCGCTAATGCCCCACCTCCCCCTTGTACCCCGTCCATTATTTGTTTATATACACACATTCTTTCTCTCTCTCTCCTTTTTCTACCTCTGTCCCTCTCACTATACCCCTTGCTCATCCTCTGGGTTCCCCCCCTCCCCCTTTTCTTTCTCCCTAGGCCTCCTGTTCCATGATCCTCTCATATCCCCTTTGCCAATCAACTGTCCAGCTCTTGGCTGCATCCCTTCCCCTCCTGTCTTCTCCTATCATTTTGGATCTACCCCTCCCCCTCTCAAATCTCTTACTAGCTCTTTGTTCAGTTAGTCCTGACGAAGGGTCTCGGCCTGAAATGTCAACTGTACCTCTTCCTAGAGATGCTGCCTGGCCTGCTGCGTTCACCAGCAACTTTTATGTGTGTTGTTTGACAAATTTGTTAGATCTAAGGTTGTAACCACAATAAGTAAGGAAAAACCAGTGGATGAGACATATTGCACTGTACAAAGTGCTTTTAAACAAAATTAAAGCACGTGGGATTGGGTGTTACTGCCATGGACTATATATTAACAGATAGAATACAAAGAGTAAATTGGTCATTTTCAGGCTGGGAAGGAATTGGTGCTGGAGCTCTATATTAATGATTTGGAAAGGAGGCACCAAGTGCAAAATATCCCAGATTGTTGACAATAGAATTTACATGGCAGCGTGAGTTAGCAGAATGATACAGAAAGACTTAAGAGGAAGACTAACAGTGAATACTTTGGTCATGGCCAACAGTTCCTCTGGTATCCTCTCAGATTCAGAGGATGACAAATTTTTGGACTATTCCACCCAAAAGGCAGTGCAGGTTTCGTCACCGAGTATATGCTTGAGGGGTTTCAATAACTCTTTTGGGATATTTAGGGAATTAGGCATCCTTACTAAGTTCAACTTTCTTTTTACCATTCTTTCTTCATATCTGCCTGAAGAGCTTTGATGTTACTTTTAATATTTATTACAAAGTTTTCATGCGTTGTTGTATTTCATCGTTTTCTTCCCAATCATTTCTTTTCTGCCGCCAGAATTATCAACTCATTTTATGTTTCTGCAAGGCTTACCTTTAGCTTAGTGTTGAATTATAGTTGCTGACCCACATATACGGAGGCCGCGTTAAACGTAAATTTTCCACAGGCAAACTCCTAAACTGAACCTTTTCAGATGAAAATTTACTGTTGCTTCTACACAAAGTGAACACATTCTGTAGTCTTTTCTGCAGCATTTCAATTAGCTAATACATGATATACATGTGAATGCTGTGACAAGGTGCTACAGCTTCTTCACCTCCACCACCAGATTTCTGAATGGAAAATGAACCATGGACACTACCTCACTATTTTTACTCTCTTTTTGTTCTACTTATTTACATACATTTGTTAGTGATATTAAACCTGATTCCTAAGTCCAACTGAACTTTCAAGAGATCCAGAATCGTCACCATTCTAAAATATCTAAAGCCAGGAACGACTTCTGACATGAAAGCCGAAGGCGTAGAATCTGGACTACAGCATCACACTCCAACAAAAGTTTGGTCAAGGCGCAACCATAATGCACTGCACTTGCAATGAGACACGTGATACAGGAATAAATATAGAAAATGATGGGACCATTCAACGGGTCAGCATCGTCTATGGAGAGAGAAATAGCCAGCACTTTGGGCTGAAAATCCTTTGTCAGAATGGGAAATTAAAGACAATTCTGTTTGAAGTTGAAGAGTAAGCGAGGGAGATGTATGGAACAAGTAAATTATCACGAATGTGTGAGGCCATGCTGATAAGCCGTTCAAGAAGCCATCAGAATGTTAGATTTGTGAAGGCAGTTAAGATAAAGGGAGAAAACAAAGGAACACACAAAACCTGTGTAACGCAGGAAATGCCCAGCAGGTCGGACAATGTTAGTAGAGAGGAAACACTTAATGATCATTATTGACGAATAATCTATAGCAGAATCAGTCAGCTCTGAAACATTGAGATTGAGTGTGAAAGACTGCACGCGGACTGACAGAGAACAAGGTGCTTGCTGTTCCTCAAACTTAAATTGGCATCATTAGTACATTGGGAGTGGGACGGGGAATTAAAGCGATAGTTAACTGACTGCATGTGGTAATCACTCAGTATTTTCAAAGTGGAGATCACATCCTGAACACTGAAAACATTTTACTAGAGCAATCTGGGGTCCATGGATCCTCGGTTAATGGTAGGAGTCCACGGCATAAAAAAAGTTGGGAACCCCTGCAATAAAGCAAGTGAATCACTGCTTCATGTGAAAAGACCAACACCAATACCAATACCATTGGCAAGCTCACTGACAAGGATTTTACTTGGAAGGTGTGTCTAATTAAGTAACAAATGGGTTTTCACAGAATCTCGTAAACTGCTTATTCAATAAGGTTCAATCAATCAGCCATACAGTAACCCCCCAAGTAACTGCTTCGAATTTGCATAGCAATCCAAAACAATCCATTTAATCGGAATTGAAATCATCAACTGCTTTATCAAATAAAATGATTAAAACATCTGGGGCAAGTCCAAGATAGAGTTTCATTAGTACAATGCTGCAACATTTAAAGGAAGCAGCAAGTTTTGTCTCCAAAGATCTCTTAGTTGTGCAAAATAAATAATCCCCCAGTGTTCTTGGATATTGCTGGGGGAACACAGCGATGCCTGGTGGAGTGAAATCTTATTTGGCATGAAGGCCCACTGGGAGCAATGATTGCATGAGGTGCAACAGTCAGTATTAATGAAACATCCTTATCCTACTTTAGTGGTTAGTATGTATGGAGTTCAAGAATCAAAAAATCAGTGAGTAATAGAATCTAAAGGAGTGGTGGGGGAGGGTAGATCTCATAATTAGTTGGTGGAAATGTATGGAGGAAAAAAATTGGTCAGTGTGGACTCAGTAGCCTAAAGGACATGTTTCCATGTTGATTCTGGTTAGGCTGCATCTGGATGGAGTAATAAATTCAAACGCAAGAAAATCTGCAGATACTGGAAATCCAAAGCAACACACGTAAAATCCTGGAGGAACTCAGCAGGCCAGGCACCATCTGTTTACTCTTCAAAAGATGCTGCCTGACCTGCTGAGTTCCTCCAGCATTTTGTGTGTATTAAATTCAATTCTGGTCATCCCATTATAGGAAGGATGGAGAGGCATAAGGTTTAACAGGATGCCGTCTGGATTAGAGAGCATGTGCTAAAAGGAGAGACTGTCTAACTAGTTGATAGATGTTTATAAATTATGAGAGCTATGCATAGATTAGACAGCAGCTATCTCCCCCCTCCCACCCCAGGTCAGAATGTCTAAGACTAGAAAACTTACACTTAAGATGAAGAGAAAATTCAAAGGAGACGTGCGGGGCACTTTGTTTTATTTTACATACGGAGCGGTAAGTGCCTGGAATGCAGTGCCAGGGATGGTTTCCAAGAGTGTCTTAAGATAGGCAAATGACCACAGGGAATATAGGGATAGGGTTCCCTATGTAGACAGAAGGTTTAATTAGGCATCATTAGTTGTTCCTGTGCCTTCCTGTCCATGTTCTATATTCTAATATAAAAACAAATGCATTGCTGGGAAGATATCTGGCATAGAAAAAGGCATGTAGAATGTGCTCCAATAAGTCTAGAATACAGACAAGAGCATGACAGAGCAGCAAAACAAAAATCTCACAGGAGAGAGGCAACTGAAGACAGGCACTAGAAAGATAATAGATCTAGTCTACATCTTTGTCCTGCCCTGATCCTTCATCATTACAGAGAGCCACTAATGTCCATCTGTTTGCTACCAGTTTACATAAAATAAAAATCAGCAAATTAACCTTAATCGTCATTTTCCCTTCACATTCCCCACCCATTACACTTGTGTGCAATCTAGTTGGGCTCTGTTGTTAGTACTCACGACTACAAAAAGTTGTAAGCAAGCAGATAATTTATAATCTGATTCTAAAACAATTAGTCTATAGGTATCATATTATTAAATCTCATGTTTTTTGATACATGTACAACATGCCATAGTACTACTTATCAAAGGGCAAGAAATTGTTGCTTTAATGAAGGGTTAATAATGTAAAGCATTATCTGTTGTATTCTTCAGACGCTGTGAGACCTTCTGAGTACTTTTTTTGTGAAAAAGCCTTGTATCCAGCCTTCAAATATTATCTCAATACAAACCGATCATTCATCTTGCTTCATAATTGTGGATTGTTGTCTGCAAGACTACTACCGTGTACCCCTACGAAGCAGTGATTATCATCCTAGTGTTATTTTTCCTGAATGCTTTTGATCATTTGTGATGTTTTATATGATGAACACCGTTACACAGAATTTTGTCATTGTGGTATCTTAAATTTCATAACAAATCATTGATGTTCTCTGAGTGAATATAAACCAGTGAATTTTAAATAGTGAATTTTTTTTTCTTATTAAAACATTAGATTGAGAAGTTTAACACTCAGACTGCATTGACAATTGAGATCTGTTTGAGAATTCAAAACAATCAAAATTGGATAAAAAGGTATAAAATTTAAAAATTGAGAATATTTACAAAGACTTGTCTGAGATTTTTTGCATATTCATTCAATTACCTGTGTGATGCTCCTATCTCAAGATTGAATTATTCATCTTCATAAAAGTAGGGGTTGAGGATTTATTTATTTACACAAATTTCCTGAAATATTTAATTTTCCAATAGCAATCATTTATCTTTTTCATTATCATTTATCATCTATCAAATATTTATCTTCAGTAAATGGTCGAATAATAAAACTGGAGAATATTTAAAAACTACAGGAGTATGGAAGTTCGCATAACATCAAAGTAAAACAGTTCAACAGACGACATCCAGTCCTATTGCTTCCTCAGTACTTCATGCAGGACAGCATCAGTTCCAATCAGCGCAGACACTGGAGAAATTCTTGTCATGCAGAATATTGTTTTCATTTAGTTTCCCTAGCTGGAGTTTGCACTGATTGTTCCTTCAATGGATGTATTGTCTCATCTTCATCATCTTCATCCTCAAAGTCACTATTATCAATTTCATTAAATATATCACTTAATCGGAACATGTGTTGTTGTGGCTGATGGATATCTTCCACTTGGCTTTTTGTGCAAAGCATCGTCTCCATTTTTGGAATTACGTAGTCATGTAAGAATTCTACAATAGCTATAATTAAAAAACATTTGCACTCTTTAGTATTGTTCATGACTTTTAATTTATCAAGGTGCAATGGTAATATAATCATTAATAAATTTTCAGCTATGGGTTTTCAAAGTTTAGGCAATCTCTGCATTTAATGTAAACCAAATAGTAACGTAATCACTGTCTCTGGGCAAATAATGTTCTAGCTACTTAAACAAATGAATTGAAAGATGATGACTCAGTGTTTTAAAACTCTACAGCACAGTGCAACATTATATCCTTTCAAAACTTTCTCAGGCAGAATTCAGTACAGGTAAATTAATTATAAACATGAAAAAGCCTGCAGATGCTGGAGGAACTCTGTAGGTCAGGTAGTATCTATGGAAATGATTAAACAATCAAAGTTCTGGCCCAAGACCCTTCTTCAGCACTGAGAAGGAAGGGGAAAGACACCAGAATAAAAAAGGTGATGGGAGGAGAAGGAGGCTAGCTTGAAGGTGATAGCTGAAGCCAGGTGGGTGAGAAAGGTCAGGGGCTGAAGAAGGAATCTGATAGGAGAGGAGAGTGGACCATGGGCGAAGGGGAAGGAGGAGGGGACTCAGAGGGAATGATAGGTAAGTGTGAAGAGTTAAAAGGCCAGAGTGGGGAATGGAAGACGAGGGGAGGAAGGGAATTTTTTTTACTGTAAGGAGAAATTGATAATTCATGCCAACAGGTTGGAGGCTACCCAGACGAAGTACAAGGCGTTGCTCCTCCACCCTGAGGGTGGCCTCATCTTGGAACAAGAGGTGGCCTTGGACAGACATGTTGGAATAGGAATGGGAATCGTAGTTCAAAATGCTTGCCCCACCTGGAAGTTCTGCTTTTGGAGGATGGAATGGAGGTGCACGACGAAGCGGTTCCCCAGTTTATGATGAGTCTCACCAAAGTAGAGGAAGCCGCATCGGGGGCACCAGACACAATAGATGACCCCAGCAGATTCACAAGTGAAGTGGTGCCTCCCGTTTGAGGCCCTGAATGGAGTTAAGGACAAGGTGAACGGGCAGATGTTGTACTTCAGCCGCTTGCAGGGATAAGTGCTGGGAGGGAGATTAGTGGGGAGGGATGAATGGACAAGGGAATCGTGGAGGGAGCAATCCCTGCAGAAAGCAGATTATATAGTTTGTACACAAAACCAATTAGAAATCCTAAACACACAGATCAATTTAGAGACACATAAATGCTTTGATGAATCTAAACCCAGATGGTTAAGAACATTTCCAACTAGTATGCAATTCCACTCATCTTTTCATCGATAGGAAACATACTGAATATACTAAATATGAATTAGGAGAATACCTGTTTCCTTTTCCAGATATATAGCTTCAATACTGATTTATTTTCACAATAAAATGGGTTAATATCCAAATTGAGATTCATTTTCTAATGAACCAGGTAATTTTTTGAAAGGAGGAAATGTAGGACAGTAAACATCAGAAATCAAAATACAGTTTCCAAGAGCATGTTGTCAAGGATGCTGCAGCAAGGTTAAGTACTGCTGCTCATTAAATATCTTGTGCATTTGGGAAGCACCGGTTTTGTGCTATTCATTGAGAATAAGTAACTTTTTGGTCACCAGTAAGCCTATATACTTCATAGCCCAACTTTGCCATCAGCAACTTTGCTATCATCAAGATGGTGGTACAGCAGTCTGAAGACCAAATACTCAATGTTTAGGAAACAGCTTCTTCCCCTCCAACATCAAATTTTTAAATGGACAAGAACACTACTTAATTTTTTTTTGCACAACTTAATTTAATTAGCTTACTTAAATTAATTTATTTTTATATACGGTATATTTCACATTACTTTTTGTAATGTATAATTGTTTATTATTATGTATTGCACTGCTGCTGCTGCAAAACATCAAATTTCCCAACATATGCCAGTGATATTAAATCTTATTCTGAACAAATGATTAGGTCTTTATTGAATAAAAAGCTAAGGAGGAGGCAAAATAAAAATGAGATTCAGACTTTGACTCTAAGGTTATTTAAAAAAAACTAGCACTATTATAATATGATGGAACGAGTCACTTCATTAATAAGTTAAATTTTCAATGCCACAGAAATTGTTTTAGTGCAATTAACAATTATTAATTACACTAAAAGAGAATTTGAATTCTTGGTCAGAATGAACTTGGTAAACTAACAAAGTTTATTTTAATATTAAATATAGATGGTTGTATACCTGCTTCATTTTAGTACTGCATCACTTGCACTAATTGAACAATTTGGATTACTAAGATCAATGCAAAAACCATAAGGATCATGCAATTCACCGTTTATTGCTTTATCCTCTATTATTCCCCAAATGATGTCAACACTGTAGACAAAATGCTGGAGGAACACGGCAGGCCAGGCAGCATCTATGGAAAAGAGCAAATAGTCGACATTTCGGACCAAGTCTCAGCCAATTCTTTTCCATTGATGCCACCTGGCCAGCTGAGTTCCTCCAGCATTTTGTGTGTGTTGTCTGGATTTCCAGCATCCATAGATTTTCTCGTGTTTGCCAACACTCTATGCCTTGTGTGCTCTTTACGTGATTGAACAGTTGTTTTTGTGAATGGAACTAGCCCCACAATTCAGAAATCTCTATTTGGTATGCTGCACATTAAAAAAAGAAAATAAATCCCTACTCACAGGCCAAGCCTGTTCATTGGACTTTACAGAGCCCTAATTAAATTGCTCAGTTTACTTAGCAAATGGAACATAATATGTAGATATAAACATTATTATAAAGGACAACTATAATATCAGGAAATATACAATTGTGAAATTAGGAATACTACAAGTCCAATGAATTGAGTAAGCACCTTAAGCATATTTAATCAACTTCTAGAATAGCCTTCCTTTCATAGAAAATTCCTTTACTTTTCCTATTTTCAATTAATGTTAAATAATTTTAGTTACAGAATGAAGAGCCGCAGATTAAAAACAGTAATGTTTCACAATAGTGCTGGAAAAATGTGAATGCGACAGCTCTATTTCCCCATTTTTCCAATCTTATTTGCGAAATTCATCAGACTATTTTTCTAAGAATTATAAACCAATGTAACAAAATATACTGAGAACTATAAAATCTGAGGATTCATGCATCAGCATATATTGCTAGCTGCATCATATTCATTTGACAATGAATGAAGTTCATGAGTAATTAACACTATTAAATGTTCTTTTTCAATTCTATAAACAATTATTGTTAGACCAATTATAATACCCAACTACAGTATTGTGTAAAAATCTTAAGTACATATATATATCTAGGGTACCTAAGACTTTTACAAAGTACTGTATTTGTCAATGTGGAGTGGAAAATGAGTTTGCAAATCTGGCAGGAGCAAAGGATATTGGGAATTGTGAGGGTACAGCCCCATGGGAGAGATGTAGGACAGGTGGCAGAGTAGGAACACGGGGGTGGGGGGTTGGCATGGGTGCAGACACAACCAGTTCTGAAACACCAGGCAAGGCCATTTGAGTCCAAACAACTGAGCAATCGTTCATTACAGAATGTCTCTCTTTGCCTCTCACTCTCTCCCCTCTCCCTTCCCCTTTTCCCAACCATGATTCCCCTCCCCGATTCCACTCTCAGTCCTCAATATCAGAATCATTTATCACTCACATACTGTATGTCATGAATTTTTTCTTTTGTGGCAGCAATACAGTGCAATACATAAAATTACTATAGTACTGTGCAAAAGTGTTAGGCACCCTAACTATATCTATATCTAAGACTTTTGCACATCCTTAGCAGGGATCAACCTCAGTTTCAAATGGATCCCAATGATTCAACATTTTCTACGTTGACGAACTATCATGAATTGTGGACAGAATATTAAAAAAATACATTAGCACAATAATAGCAGTAAGATTACTAACCTCCGAAGGACTTCTTGGACCAGTCAGGTACGTAACGGGATTTTAATCTATAGAACATCCTTTGAATGGCTATAGGTGGAACATCTCTAGAAAAATAATAACAGATACACTTTGCTCTCAGTTCTTAATGAAAATAATTTTAAGGAAACAAATGCCAACATGCATTCAGTTGACTGGAAATAAATTCTTTTCACCTAATGAGTGAAATTAAGGCAAGAAAATTTCTCCACACAGAAATAAACTTGTATTTTTAAAGGCTTACAAATTAATAAGTCTAATTAAACTATTAAATTAAATACTGGAGAATTAAATGCTAAAAAGCATAGACTTAGGATTAGGGGTCAGCATTTAGTTCTCCTCTTAGTTTTGAAGCACCAAATCCAGTTGTTGCTATTATCTTTATGTCATTGTCTTTTTGAAATGAAAGTGAAGACAACAATGTTTACCCAACAGCGCTGCAAAGTTCCTCCCAGTCCACCTCACCAATGTCATCAACGCCTGACAGGTACAACCTGCAAAATACAATGGATATGGTTTATATCTAGCTTCTAAAGACTCTATTTTAATGTCTTTGCCAAAGTTGCACTAAATATGTCTCTATATATCACAAACAAGAGAAAATCTGCAAATGCTGGAAATCCAAGCAACACACACAAAATGCTGGAGGAACTCAGCAGGACAGGCAGCATCTATAGAAAGGGGAACAGTCGACATTTCAGGCCAAGACCCTCCATCTGATGAAGGGTCTCAGCTCAAAACATCAACTGCACTCTCTTCCATTGATGCTGCCTGGCCTGCTGAGTTCCTCCAGCATTTTGTGTGTGTTGCTCTCTTTATAAATAATATATTAATTGTTATTGTCACATGTTCTGAGGTGAAAAGGTTTGTTTTGCATACCATCCATTCAGATTTCATTACAACAGTGTGTCGAGGTGCTACAAGGGAAGATAACCAAATGCAGAAAAAAACGTAACAGCTATAGAGAAAATATAGTGCAGGTGGACACTAAGGTGCAAAGCCACAACAAGGTACTGGGGACCATCCAATACTCGTATAACAGTGAGATATAAGCTGTCCTTGAATAAGGTGGTACACTTTCAGCCTTTTCTGTTTTATGCTTTGATGGCTGCTTTACCAAAATATCAAATGAAGATCAAATCAAGTTCAATTATCATTCAAACCATGCATAGATACATCTGAATGAGACAGCATTCCTCTGGGGCCAAGGTGTAAAATAGCAAACAACTTCAAAATAGCGAGTAATATTCCAAATAGCGAGCAAAGAAACATATTCACTCGGAAAAAAATCATATATGTATTAGTCCAAGACCCTGAGTGACAATGTCCAGCAATTGATGGTACAGTCTCCCAGCAATGTGCAGATAATTGCAATCTGCCTGTCATTCCACCCCCTGAACACGGGAGGGCAGCACTGAGAGGCCAGGCTCCAGCTGAGCGCGGACACCACACTGTAACATCTCCACGTCTTTCATCTGGTCTGCAGCAGCAGGCAAGCCTGAGGCTTGAGGCCTTGTCCTTGCTTCAACCGAGGCTGCACAGCTCCAACGTCATCTGCCCTTCCACCAGACAAGGGTAACTGGCCTGCAGCAAGTTACATTATCACCGTCCAGAGTCTTGCGATCACAAGTGAAACGTCCGATGCAATCTCCTGAGGTTATACTGCACCAACTTCGATGCTTCCAAGTAGTGGGCAGCAACACGGTCTGCAGCCAGATCACCTTCTCTGACATCTTGACTGTCCCCTTTCCTGATACCCCGGCCAGCCCCTTTGACACTGTGGCCTGCTCCGCCGCCAGCACCAGTCCAACTACTCCGATCAATGAGCAGCTCACTGATGGAGTAGACCTGCGGTAGTTGAAGTTCTTGGAGTAGAATTGTCTTTGGATCGTAAAGTAGCACCTTTGGTTGGCCCCTAAGAGGCCGTTGCATTAAGTAAGATTCATAGCAGCAAGAACTGTAGATCAAGTCCAAGATGGGGGTGCTGGTTTCTATTTTGTGTTGAGTTGTGTCTACCCCTCTCTGCCTTCCTGTCATTACAGGCAGAGGAGCTGCTATGCTTTCTATGGTGCATCAAAATAAAATCGGTGAGGGTGAAATGGGATAGGCCAAATTTCCTTAGCCTCCTGAGGAAGTAGAGGGCCTGGTAACTTTTTTTTTTGGTTGCAGTGTTGACATGGTAGAACCAAAGCCAAGGTCTAAATATATTAAATAAAATAATATATTCATAATTATATAAAATTAAGTAAGTTAATAATAAAAAGTGGCACAGTAACATAGCTGCTAGTATAATGTTTTATGGCGCCAGTGGTCAGGGTTTAATTCTCACTGCTGTCTGTAAGGAGTGTGTATGTACTCTATATAACTGCATGCTTCCCCTCTGGGTGGTGAGGTTTCCTCCACTATGTTGGTGCTGGAAGCATGGTGACGCTTGTGGACTGACCCCAGCAGACGCTTGGGCTGCGTTGGTCATTGACGCAAACAACGCATTTCAATGCGTGTTTATGACAAACAAAACTAACCTTTAACTTTATTTTTAATCTTTAACTTAGACAATATCTAGTTCTAGTACAAGCTTTGCTCTCTGTTGTGATCATTAGACCATGTAAGTTCCATAACATCCAGAATCACAAAGCTGTGGCCAAAATTATGACTCAGCAGTATAATAAAATCTGATCAATAGTAATATTTTTGGTATAGTATCTTGACATAGTACAAATAAAAATGTCATCAGATAACATTTCTCACTCTTAAATTGCTTTGGGTATAACTCAACAATTGAGCATCATGCTATATCATGTTATTGGTAATATGTTTGTTTCTTCAAATACCTTAACTGGATTTTTTACCTCTTGATGAGATTGATATTTTTCTGGTTACAGTTAGTATTCAAGGCCATCGTCTTGCCAGACATTTTTGCAGTCAAGATGCTCAACCTATTTCAGAATAAAAGTAATTCAAATCATCACAACTATTTTGCTTATCTTGAAAGACATTGATAATTTAAATTTAGTGACTTAATGAATTAGCAGACATTGATGCAAGAGCGAACTCATTTCAGCTCCCGTGGGAACACTTCTGAATTTGTTTCCTCCCCTGGTGCAGGAACACTGTTGCAGATTTGCTTGTTACCTGAAACATTCAAACGAGGCACGACTGTATCAGAAGATCCACCAACCACGTCCTATACGTATTTTTAGGTTTTGGCATAACAACCTTGCTTCTCCCCTAGATCATCATCACACTCTGGCACATGCCAAGGATTCTCGGTTTCTAATCACACACAAGTTGCATTCTTTGTATTATAATATCTCTGCCCTTCATAACATACTTTCATTTTGGGCTGTAACTTTTATTTTATCCATACTGTCAATGTTTTATTTTGTATTGTTGATAATCCAAGATTTAACTACTAGCCATCAAGTATCCAACACAGTCAGTCCTTTTAATTACAGCCAGCTCTGTGAATCAAGGCCACATACTGTCAAAGACACTATCATAAAAATTCCATAATACCATAAAACAGAATTGGGCTATTCAGCCCACTGAGTCTGCTCCACCATTCAATCGTGGCTGATTTATTATCCCTCTCAACCTGCCTTCTCCCCATAACCTTTGACACCCTTACCAATTAACTAATACCTATCAACCCCCAACTTAAACATACCCAATTCATATACTGAAGGCTTCTAAATCAAGAAATACTTGCTGCCGAGAGTAAACAATCTGACACTTGACCTATGTGAAAACAATGAACTTGTCTTTTTGCTGATCCATCATTATGGATTTCCTCTGTGATACCAGAGGGCATACACTAGGATAATTTCAAAGGAGGTGTGCAGGATAAGCAAGATCTTTAGTAAATAGAGTTGACAGTGTCTGGAATGCACTGTGTGAGGTGCTGATGGTGGGGGCAAAATTGATAGAGGCATTCTTAGATATGCACATGAATGTACAGGAAATAAAAGGATATGGACCTTGTGTTGGCAGAAGGGATTAGTTTCACTGAGTACTAATTTAACTAGTTCAGCAGAACTTTGTGAGCAGAAGGACTCGTTCCTGTGCTGTACTGTCCTATGTCCTCCGATGCATTACAGTGTAACATCAGCTGTTTTCTTCTGAATGACGCTAATCAGTATTCTTCCATATCTACTCTTTTGCTGGGTATGAGGCAATTTTTGAAGCATGAATATTTAATCTACAAGTATCTGGTTAGCTTTCCTGTGTTAATTTTGCAGCTTTTGTACCGAGTTTAGTCTGCAGAGATTATGCTGATTCCCCGGCCAAATCAGAAATCCCAAACGTTGCTCACTTATTTGCCAATGCTGCAAAGTTTGATTTGTAAACCTTAACAGTAAATGCAATCTTGTAATATCTCTGCTAGGTAATCAGCCTGCTGATCCTATGTCTTATCCTAAGAGAGAAAGCTGTGTGGTTGCTATGTAACTATTAGGTAATCTGCACTTCCTGAATTCAGTTCAAGTATTTTTAAAAATTTTATCATCTTAATTTTTAATAGTTTTAGCACTCTTCTGAACACCAGAATCTTTGTTAGGTTTTACACATGCCCATGGCAGGGAGTTTATAGAATAGGCTGTCCCAAGTTTAGTTGCTTCATGGGTGGAATGTATCATCTTCTTTTCCTCCTCTCCCTCTCACTATGCTAAGGCCCTTCTACCAAGTGCCTCACCTTTTATAGCTGAATCACTTTCAACCCTGGGAATAAGATACTGGCCATCTATTCCATCTATCCCTCTTATAATCTCGTAAACCTCTGTTCAGTCTCCTTTCAGCTTCCACTGCTCCAGAGAAAACAACCCAAGTTTGTCCAAATTCTCCTTTTCATACATGCTCTGCAGCCTTGCCAAACTTCAACATTCTACCAGCACTGGGGCCCCAAAGAGGACTGTATTGGCTCCCTTCCTATTTACCCCGCATACATCGGACTTTAGATGCAACACTGAGTCATGTCATCTGCAGAAATTCTCTGATGGCTCAACAATAGCTGGGTGTATAAAGGGAGGACAGGAGGATGAATAGAGGGCCCTGGAGGAAGACTTTATCAAATGGTGCAAGCTGAATCATCTGCAGCTGAACATCAGTCAGACAAAGGAGATGGTGATGGACTTTAGGAAGACTAAGCCTGCCCGCTCCCCATTACTACTGATGGTGAGGATGTGGATGTGGTGAGGACCTACAAGAACCTGGGGGTGCACCTGGATGACAGACTTGAGAGGAGCACCAACACACAGTCATGTACATGAAGGGCCAGAGTCACTTCTACTTCCTGAGGAGACTGAGGGGCTTTGGAGTATGCAGGCCTCTCCTTCACATGTTCCACCAGTCTGTTGTCGCTAGAACAATCTTCTATATGGTTTTTGCTGGGGCAATGGCATCAACATGGTTGATGCCAACAGGCTCAATAAACTGATTAGAATGGTTGGCTCTGTTATAGGAGTAAAACTGGACACACCAGAGGCTGTGGTAAACCAAAGGACCCTATGGAAAATCATGGCAATTCTGGAAAATGTTTCTCAGCCTTTGCATGCCACCTTGGCTGAACAGAGGAGCACTTTTAGTAATAGACTAAGACAACTGTGCTGCTCCAAAGGGTGCTATATGAGGTCATTTTTACCCTCGGCTATTAGGCTCTATAATGAGTCAACCTATAGCCAGGGAAGAGATGACCCCCTACTGTTAGACTGTTTGAGGTAACTTATTTTATATTCTTTCTTACTTCTTTTCTAATATTTGTATATCTGTGCACTTGTAATGCTACTGTGACACTGTAATTTCCTTTGGGATCAATAAAGTATCTATCTATCTAAAATGGGGCAACCAGAACTGAATGCAGCCCAACTAGTTTATTAAAGCCGTAACATGTTTTCCCAATGCTCAACTCCATTCCTCAACGATTAATAGCAAACATGCCACATGACTTCTTTATCACCTTATCAATCTGTACAGCCTCTTTCAGGGAGCAATAGACTATCCTCTCAGTACAAACAAGAGAAAATCTGCAGATGCTAGAAATCCAAGCAATTTTTCAATCAGACTACAGCAAAAGAAATACTAACAGGATAGATACAAAGAACATGTAAGATATTGAGAAATATTACAAGAAAAATGTTACTCTCGTGTTTTTGTGCTGTAACTATTTAATTGAAAAACATTCCAATAACCTTTCAAAGTCATCCAAAATACAAAGAATAAAAATATTCATTATGTAACTGAGATGGCCATTAACTTACCATTTCTGCCTGCATTGCAACCAGTTCCGATGTTCCATTTGCTCTGCAATTGCAGACCAAGGAAGTTTCTTGTATAACTTTTCACGCAAGATTGAATTGGGCACTTTTGAATCTGAATCCGAGATTGTTAGATTATCGGGTAATTCTTGCATTCTTTCTTTAATTATTTTCTCCATTATCTTCATTAATGCCCTCACCTCCTTTTTACTCCAGGGTCCAGTTTTCAAGGCTGATTAAAAATCGATTCAAGAAAGTTTTAATTTTTTTTTCATTTATTGAAATACAGTGAGGAGTAGGCACTTCTGGCCCTTTGAGCTGCACCACCCAGCAACCCCTGATTTAACAGGGATAATTTACAATGACCAATTAACCTACCACTCAGTAGGCTTTTGGACCGTGGGAGGAAACCGGAGCACCCGGAGTAAACCCACACGGTCACGGGGAGAACAAAGCATACAAACTCCTTACAGACATCAGAGGGAATTGAAACTGGGCCACTTGTATTGGAAAGCATTGTGCTAACCACCACTCTACTGTGCTGTCCCAGGGTTTTTGGCCATACAGGGTTAACCCAACAAGAAACCAGACACAGTCAGAACCTTAATTCACCATAGTCTTTCTGATTTTTGATCTTATTTATAGTTAAAAAAACAACAATATTTCAAATAAAACAGACTTAAAGGATGAAATGATGGTGAGAAAAAGCTCCCTTGGAATATAAATTCTGAGACCGAGTAGGCCAAATAATTTGCTGTTGAGCTGTGAACTCTAAATAAGTTAATATAGCACTTTAACAATCATAAGGCATCCCAAAATATTTCAGAAGTGCTTAAAATAGAATAGCTACTGTTATAATGCACGGAGTAATGTTAATTCCAGGAAAGAGTCTAACATGGATAAATTAGTGGCTGATAAGCAGGGGGCAAAGCGTGCCAGTAACAAGTGACATTCCATAGGGGTCTGCATTGGGACTGATTCTTTTTACATTAAATTTTAATGATTTGGATGATGGAATTGATGGCTTTGCTGCAAAGTTTGCAGATGATATGAAGATAGGTGAAGAGGCAGGTAGTTTTGAGAAAGTAGAGAGGCTACAGGTGGACTTGGACAGATAAGGATAATGGACAAAGAAATGGCAGATGGAATACAGTGTTGGAAAGTGTATGCTCATGCACTTTGGTAGAAGAAATGAAAGAGTTAACTTCTTTCTAAATGGAGAGAAAATATATTTTAAAAACCCAATGGAGGCACAAAGGGATTTGGGAGTCCTTGTGCAAGACTCCCTAAAGGTTAAATTGCAGGTTGTGCCTATGGTGAGGAAGGCAAATGTGATTTTAGCCTTCATTTCAAGACAACTAGAATATAAAAGCAAGGATGTAATATTGAGACTTTATAAAACACTGATGAGCTCTCAGTTGGAGTACTGTAAGCCATGTTGGGCCCTTTATCTTAGAAAGGATGAGCTGAAACTGAACAGGGTTCAGAGGAGGTTCACGAAAATGATTTCAAGATTGAATGGCTTGTCATATGAATGGTTTGATGGCTCTGGGCCTGTATTCACTGGAATTCAGAATGAGGGCTGACCTCATTGAAACCTATCAAATGGTTAAAGGCCTTAATAGTGTGAATGTAAAGAGGATGTTTCCTATGGTGGGAAACCATAGCCTCAGAATAGAGGGGCGGGCATCCTATTAAAAACGGAGATGAGGAGGAATTTTTTTAGCCAGAGAGTGGTGAATCTGTGGAATTCTTTGCCACAGGCAGCTGTGGAGGCCAAGTCTGTATGTATATAGACTTGCTGAAAGATTGGAGCGACTGGGCTTGTATACACTGTAATTTAGGAGGATGAGAAGGGATCTGATTGAAACATATAAGATTATTAAGGGATTGGACACGCTAGAGGCAGGAAACATGTTCCCGATGTTGGGGGAGTCCAGAACCAGAGGCCACAGTTTAAGAATAAGGGGTAGACCATTTAGAACGGAGTTGAGGAAAAACTTTTTCACACAGAGGGTTGTGGATCTGTGGAATGCTCTGCCTCAGAAGGCCGTGGAGGCCAATTTCTCTGGATTCTTTCAAGAAAAGAGTTAGATAGAGCTCTTAAAGATAGCGGAGTCAAGGGATATGGGGAGAAGGCAGGAACAGGGTACTGATTGTGGATGATCAGCCATGATCACAGTGAATGGCGGTGCTGGCTTGAAGGGCCAAATGACCTACTCCTGCACCTATTGTCTATTGTCTGTATTTAAAGCAGCGTTTGATAGATTCTTGATTGGTCAGGGCATGAAGGGGGTCAGGGAGAAGGCAGGAGACTGGGGCTGAGAGGAAAATTGGATCAGCCATGATGAAATTGTGGAGCAGACTCAATGGGCCAAATGGCTTAATTCTGCTCCTATATCTTATGGCCTTAATTAATTTGAACATAACAATGAGCTACAAATAACTAGATAGATAATGCAATACAAGAGATATTTCTGATGCTGGAAATCCAAAGCAACACACACAAAAAGCTGGTGGAACTCCACAGGTAATCAATGGGAAAGAATAAACCGTCGATGTTTCGGGCTGAGGCCCTTCATCAAGACCGGAAAAGAAACCAGAATAAGAAGGTGGTGGGTGGGTGAGGAGGGGGGAGGGCAAGTCGTACAACCGAGAAGGTGATAGATGAAGCCAGGTGAGTGGGGGAGGAGGGATGCAGTGAGAAGCTGGAATGTGATTGGTGAAAAGTGTAAAGGGCTGAAGAACGAATCTGATAGGAGAGTGGACCATGCGAGAAAAAGAGGGAGGAAAGACCGTAGGGGGAGGTGATAAGCAGGTAAGAAGAGTCTGAGAGGTGAATGGAAGAATAGGGAAGGGGAAGGGGAAGAAATGACCAGAATCAATGTTACAGAAACTAGATAATGAAATATTCTGGTTTATTGGTGTTGGTTAATATTTATTAGTTAGGATAATACAAAGACACATCTTCCTATGATTTTTTTTCATGAAATATACTGAAGAGAATCTCGTTTTAACATATTGTGCAAAAAAATCTGCTCTGACAATTGGGCATTCCAAGTAGTCCTACATTAAATTGTCAACTAAGGTTATTTAATGTAGAGTGGGGCCTTGGATTTCAGACATGGAGACAAAAGTTATTAAAAAAGCAGTTAATTATTTTAACTCATTTATCTATTGAGTACATTCATGTAGAAAAGTGCCTGGAATTATACAAATACTCAACACTAATTGCACTCCAATAACATGTAATTTAGATGTTACATTAAAAGATAAAGTAGTTGAAAAAAGATAGCAACTACATACTTTCATAAAGTAATAAGCATTGTTGAAATTAACTTACATTTCTTTAATAATCTTGCCCGATTTAAAACAGAGGTATCACTTCGATCCATGAGTTTACCAATTTTGATCCACTGATTCCCATGAATTTGGAGCAAGTGATTCAGTTTCTTCAATTCTTCTTCTGTATATCTAATAAGAAGTAATATTTCTTTATCAAACTAAAAAGAGATATGGCCCACTATGAAACAATAGAATTTCCCACATAAACACAAGTCATCTGGGATCATCAGGATGCTGACTTTTTTTTAAAAAACAGATCTATTAGCCTTCCTATTCAATGCATTTGAACATATTTCATATCTTCCTAACTCTCTAGATTTCTGATTAAATGATAAACTGAGAAAGCCAGAATAAATTTACCTCACAAAATGACTGTAAGTGTCTCAAATTCAAATGAGAAAGGGTAAACAGAAAATGGAGTCACGAAACAAGGAGTAACCATGAATTAAATCGTCCTGAATTAAATTTTACAACTTCCTGCGCTTTTTGTTATTGCAAAGATGTTAACCATTTTTAACAATCCATACAAATACTTAAGATGCTATATATACAAAATATTCCACATTACCTACCTGCCTTTGCATCGATTAGGATCAAACATCTTCTTAGCTCGCTGATAAACACACTTCCATGGTCTTGGAATGCCTTCAGCTAGGAATTTCAATATAACATTGATACATTATTAACAAAGCACGAAAGAAAACCGAGAAATTATTTTGACTTAACAAAGGAGAAACTAAGAATCAAATGGAAATTCAGTAATAACACCCACATTTGCCAAAAATATTAACAGTATGATGTAAGTTGCAATCAATAAAGTAATGTACTGAGGGTTGATGGTTGTAGATCATAAGATATAGGAGCAGTAGGCCATTCGGCCCATCGAGTCAGCTCCACCATTAAATCACGGGCTGATCCAATTCTTCCAATCATCTCCACTCCCCTGCCTTCACCTCATACCCTTTGATGCGCTGGCTATTCAAGAACCTATCTCTGCCTTAAATACACCCAATGACTTGGCCTCCATGGCCACTCATGGCAACAAATTCCAGATTTACCACCCTCTGACTAAAGTAATTTCTCTGCACCTCAGTTCTAAATGGACGTCCTTCAATCCTGAAGTCATGCCCTCTTGTCCTATAATCCCCTACCATGGGAAATAACTTTGCCATATCTAATCTATTCAGGCCTTTTAACATTTAGAATGCTTCTATGAGATTCCCCCCTTCATTCTCCTGAACTCCAGGGAACATAGCCCAAGAGCTGCCAGATGTTCCTCATATGATAGTCCTTTCATTCCTAGAATCATTCTTGTGAATCCTCTCTGAATCCACTCCAACGTCAGTATATCTTTTCTAAAATAAGGAACCCAAAACTGCACACAATACTCCATGAGTGGTCTCACGAGAGCCTTATAGAGCCTCAACATCACATCCATGCTCTTATATTCTATACCTCTTGAAATGAATGCCAACATTGCATTTGCCTTCTTCACCACTGACTCAACCTGGAGGTTAACCTTTAGGGTACCTTGCACAAGGACCCCCAAGTCCCTTTGCATCCCTGCATTTTGAATTCTCTCCCCCATCTAAGTAATAGTCTGCCCATTTATTTCTTCCACCAAAATGCATGACTATACACTTTCCAACATTATATTTCATTTGCCACTTCTTTGCCCATTCCCCTAAACTATCTAAATCTCTCTGCAGGCTCTCTGTTTTTTCAACACTACAGCTCCTCCACCTATCTTTGTATCATCAGCAAATTTAGCCAAAAATCCATTAATACCGTAGTCCAAATCATTGACGTACATCATAAAAAGCAGCGGTCCCAACATCAACCCCTGTGGAACTCCACTGGTAACTGGCAGCCAGCCAGAATAGGATCCCTTCATTCCCGCTCTCTGTTTTCTGCCGACCAGCCAATGCTCTACCCATGCTAGTAACTTCCCTGTAATTCTATGGGCTCTTGCTAAGCAGCCTTATGTGCAGCACCTTGTCAAAGGCCTTCTGAAAATCCAAGTATACCATGTCTACTGAATCTCCTTTGTCTGCCCTGCTTGTAATTTCCCCAAAGAATCGCAGTAGGTTTGTCAGGCAGGATTTTCGTTTCGGTAAGGATGCTAGTTAATATAATGCCAAGTCAAAGACTTAAATCCACACTAGGGGAATAAAATAGAATAATAAATATACCTAATTTAGTACAGAATAAATTACTCTGCTTGAGTTGTTTTATTCTTAACATTTCATCAAAGGACTCGGAAACATGGAAAAACTCCCACTCAGATTGAATTCCAGTTAACTCCATTAATTCTTTAACGTTTTTCTGCAACTGCTCATTTTCTTCCTTTGTAAATCTGCCTTGTCGGATTGGAATTCCTAAACACACATTAAAAAGAAAGTTATTAGATTTGATATTAAAAACAGTAACAAAAAAAAGTAGGTATTTTTAATTCATCTCTTAACCCGAAGTATGGAGATGGAGAAGATTCAGCAGCATAGACATAACCATCAAATTCCCTCTGCAACTGTAAAACACTTCATAAACACAAAATAATCTGCAGATGCTGGGGGTCAAAGCAACACTCACAACACGCTCATATATCTCAGGAGCAACACCTCATATACTGTCTAGGTAGTCTCCAGCCCCTTGGTATGAACATAGAATTCTCCAACTTCCGGTAATTCCCTCCCCCTCCCTTCCCCTATCCCTATGTCACTCTGCCCCCTCCCCCAGCTGCCTCCTTCTACTACCCATTGTGTTTTCCCCTATTCCTTCTTCACCTTTCCTGCCTATCACCTCCCTGCTTCCCCTCCCCCACCCCTTTATCTTTCCCTTTACTGGTTTCTCACCTGCAACCTACCAACCTTCTCCTTCCCACCCTCCCCCCACCTTCTTTATAGGGCCTCTGCCCCTTCCCTCTTCAGTCCGGACAAAGGGTTCCAGCCTGAAACGTCGACCGATCTTTTCCACGGACGCTGCCCGACCTGCTGAGTTCCTCCGGCGTGTTGTGAGTGTTGTAAAGCACTTCGGTGCTTTAACAGATGAAATATATTTGCTTAAAATATAACAAACCAATAGAAAAGAAAAATAAAGAGAAGCACAATTAGAACCAATCGGGGATCAAAATCTCAAGTTGCTATCATTTGGTGCACTGTTGATTCAAGTACTGCTCTCTTTGGAGCACACAGCCTAGCCACGCACTAACGCACAACAGTGAAGGAACAGTATCACCAGGTGAGATCTATCAACCTATATAGCCAGTCCTATTAATAGCAGAGGAGCAATGACCTTTCCAGACCCGTATTTCACTTTCTGCCAAACAGATTGGCTCATCGGTCATTTTATTTATCACTTGGCTTCTGACAACTCGCTCCTCCAACTCAACTAACTTTGAAACTAATTCAGTCTTGATCGCAGAAACGTATATTGTCCGATACAAGATTTAGTAACAAAAACTTCAATGTACGGTCAGTCAAACAATGGAAAAACCTTATAAAATCATAAATAATTTGAGTGCTTGTTCTTAATTCCAAGTACTTTAAAATATTTCTTTCTCCTTTAATCTATACATATACAGCTTAACCTTCCTGGTAACAACTAAAATCTGTGATAGCAATATATCCATGACTAGGCAAAGTTAAGAAATGCAATATTATATTTTAGTTAAATGATAGAACCTGTCCGTTATCGTTCACAGCAGAATGAAATTTATCTCGTTCATCTGCATGTTTAAGACAACGAGTTTCTCTATGGTGTGTTATAAACGGCTCACCTAGGACCTCCAAAGTAGCTGCTCTGTGCACACCAAGTGGCTCCAATTCTTATACTACATTAAAAATTATTTTCAAATTTGCAAAACAATGCATTATACTTCCATGCTCATGCAATGATTTTCCAAAAATAAGTTTTGTCTTTCCTGGCAAGATGTAGAAGACAATTGCAGTAGAAGATTGTTTTATCTTGGCTTCTAGGCAAGATTGTGAGCAGTGGGTTGAGAGTCTTCGCAATTATTTATCTGACACAGCAGAGGATGCCCTGATTTCAGAAGTGGAGGATTAGGGATTTAGCCAGCAATTTGCTGTGAGGCATAGGAGCAAATGTCTAATACCAAAGGACATGCATTGGAGGTGAGAGGGGGTTGGTTCAAAGGGGATATAAGGGGCAAGTTTTTTTTTAAATTCAGAGAGTGGTGGACGTCTGGAACGCGCTGCCTGGTAGAGGCAAATACATTAGAGGCTTTTAGGAGGCGTTTAGGTGGATGTAAGGAAGAGGGAGGGATATGGACATGGTGTAAGGTAGGAAGGACTAGTTTCTTGGGGGAAGGTGGTTTGATTTACCTTTAAGCTGGTTCAAGGCTGAAGGGCCTGTTCTTGTTCTGTACTGTTCTATATTCTATAAATAATTTTACTGAACGATGGAGCAGTTTCTTGGAGCTGTATGAACCATTCCCGATACCGTATCTTAGATTTTTATGGGCAAAGATTATGATCTAAAGATAAGGGTTAACTTTATTTGTCAAATGTACACGGAAACGTACAGGTAAATGCTCTGTTTGTGTCAATGACCAACACAATCCGAGGATTGCGCTGGGGGCAGCCCGCAAATGTTACTATAATTTCAGCACCAACCAAGCACGTCCATAATTTACTAGACCTAACCCATACGTCTCTGGAATATGGAAGGAAACCCATGCAGTCATGGGGAGAATGCACTCCTTACAGACAGCAATGGGAATTGAATCCCGATCTCCATTGCCGGCAACGTAAAGCATTAGATTATCTGCTACGCTACCGTGCTACCCAGTTGAGATGTACGGTAGTCACAATTTAAATGTCTGAAATTCATGAGTAATGTTTATATCATTTTATAACAAACAATACGCTGCATTTAATTATAATGTGATTAATGATAGCTTGCTTCAATCTTCTTGGATCTCCACTCTCCATTCCAATGTTGTCAGATACAGAAAGTCATAGATTACATAAAAGTACACAAAAATACCTATTTCAGGCATGATAAATGAAGGACTTTCCTGCAAAACACACACTCTGTAAAAAAAATCTTTAGCTTGCTGAACACCAGAGCAGAAAATCTGCTCAACGAAATCACATAAATTACCACTTCTTAGGCAATTTGTTTCTTAGACAGCTCACCACCAGTTGCTTTAAAAATATTATAATTGTTACTTTAAAACTTAATTTACATTTTCTCTTAACTTTGAATATGAAAACTAAAAAAAACTTTGCAATTAAAATCGCAAACACGAGGGATTCTGCAGATGCTGGAAATTCAAGCAACACTCATCAAAGTTGCTGGTGAACGCAGCAGGCCAGGTAGCATCTCTAGGAAGAGGTACAGTCGACGTTTCAGGCCGAGACCCTTTGTCAGGACTAACTGAAGAAAGAGCTGGTAAGAGATTTAAAAGTGGGAGGGGAAGGGGGAGATCCAAAATGATAGGAGAAGACAGGAGGGGGAGGGATGGAGCCAAGAGCTGGACAGGTGATTGGCAAAAGGGATATGACTTCCGCTAATGCCCCAGCTCCCCCTCGTACCCTATCCGTTATTTATATACACACGTTCTTTCTCTCTCTCCTTTTTCTCCCTCTGTCCCTCTGACAATACCCCTTGCCCATCCTCTGGGTTCCTCCCACTTTCTTTCTCCCTGGGCCTCCTGTCCCATGATCATCTCATATCCCCTTTGCCAATCAACTGTCCAGCTCTTGGCTCCATCCCTCCCCCTCCTGTCTTCTCCTATCATTTTAGATCTCCCCCTCCCCCTCTTAAATCTCTTACTAGCTCTATCAGTTAGTCCTGACGAAGGGTCTCGGCCTGAAACGTCGACTGTACCTCTTCCTAGAGATGCTGCCTGGCCTGCTGCGTTCACCAGCAACTTTGATGTATGTTGTTTGCAATTAAAATATTCAAGAAATTGCTCAACAATAAATTAATGTTAAGTGAATAAACACATTAACAAATTGGCTTTACCTTCTTCTTTAAATTTTTCAAAACGTGGAAGATCATATTTATACATGCTATGTAGTGTCCCAGCTGCTAGCGTTTCTGCACTTGGAACAAAATCTTTGAGGAGCTCTGACAGCTGGGATTTAGACATCTGCATGGCTGCATTTTCATCAAGAGTTTTGCCTTCTTCTTGCGACTGCTCAACAGATGTGTTATTAAAATTATTGTCAGACACAATCACACGCTGTTGCTCCTGGCATTTCTTTTTCTGTTTCTTCTTTGTTTTCTTGTTTGATTTTGCAATGGTCTTGGGTGTAATGACCATCTGTAATGTGTTCTCACTGCTCAATGCAGAGCAGTGCAAGGGCCCATCCTGCCTCACGTTTGTTTTGCTAGATTTGCACTTAGATAAACTGCTTTTCTTTCGCTTTAACTTTCTGGAGTTTTTGACAGCTCCTTGGCAAATTGTACTGGAATTATGGAGTTCTTGTTCAGCTTGTTCTGCAACAATCCCTACAGTTTCAGTACTTTGTATGATCGTGGAGTTGTCTGTGGCTGTGTTCTGTGAAATCTCAATTGCATTGCATTTTACTTTTCGTTTCTTTGATGACTTACCATGATTTTCGAAGTTTGCAGAGTAATTCTTTTCTACAGCAGTTTCAAATGGGAACAGGCTGCTTTCTTTACATTTCTTCACACACTTTTGTAAATGTTCAGTGTCACTGAGGGAAGTGTTACACTGCATTTTCTTCTTTTTCTTGCACTTTTTGGTTGACGTGCTCATATCAACATCTGTAGATTCTAAAATTTCCCTCTCTTTGTAAGAATTTCCTGTAATGGTTTCTATACCACCTACTGCCGATGGATCAGAGCATTCTTCTTCCTTCTGACTACCAGCCTTCCTTATTGAATTCTGTACCTGTTGTATATTCCTTACTGGAGTACACTCAGACACTTCACCAACCTCTGCTAAATCAGAACAGTGCTTCCTTTTCTTCTTTTTCCCAGCTTTGCCATCCACAGACTTGGGATTATACATTGATTGTTGTATTGATTCTTTTGCAGGAGTCTCTGAAATATTGTCACCTTTCAATAAAATACTATAATCCTTTTCTTTGGTAACCTCTATCTTAAACTTAGATGTATCTCCCTCTTCAACCAAGCGAGAATGACGATTCTTGTTCTTTTGTTTGACTTGATTGCCCATCAACTTGGAGGGTTGCTTCTCTTCCTCAATCTCCACTGCACATTCCTGTGAAGCATAGTCACCTCCCACTGACTTGCCATGATGTTTTTTCTTTCTTTGCTCACAAAATGACTTATGATCTTCCATTTGTAAACTGTCACATGCAACTCCTGATCTGGAATGATTTTTCTCTTCCCTCTGTTCCTTTTCGTCATCACCAACAAGTAGATTATTCAGAACCAAGTCAGAGTCTGCCATAAATGAACTGTCAAACCTTCCCAATGAAGTGGATTTGTTTCTCTTTTTCTTCTTCTTCTTTTCAGCCTTGACTGTTAGACTGAGATTTTGCACATCTGAACCATCACACTGTCCTTCTGATCTAAAACTATTTTTCCTTTCACGTTTCTTTTTCTTCTTTGGTCTTGCGTCTTCACTTACAAAGAGACTTGAGTCTCTTTCACAGTCCACTTTAACAGTCTCTAAATTTTCACGTTTACCTAATGATTTGGTGCATCTTTTCTTTTTTTGTTTCCTGTGTCCGTGTAACTCGGGACTTTGCATCACTTGGTGATCCTCTGCAATAGAAGTCTCTGGATTATCTTCTGGGAAATGAGAAGAAAGTTCCCTTGCTGTATTGTCACCATATTTACGTTTTTTACCCTTACGTACTACATCACGGACCATACTGCAGCTTCCTTCAAATGTATTGTCCTGCACGCAAGAATACAAAGAAACATTGATTTAATCAAAATAAACATTTTTGACCATTATATATTAAGCAACAAGATACACTATTCCTTTTTTCAACATGGAACTAAACCAGTTTAACAGCAGTAATAACCAGACCCTGTTGACAAATGCTTTACAGTAGTGTGTAAAAGTCTCAGGTGTGTATATATATCTAGAGTGCCTAAGACTTTTGCACAGTACCGTATTTGTCAACATGGAGCAGAGAGCAAGTTTGTAAATCTGGCAGTACCACAGTACTAGGTAAAAGTCTGAGGCACTCTAGCTATATATATGTCTAAGACTACTGTATTTCAACTCAACCACTCACCTCCAGGTTATTCTGAATGCATTATAAATAGTGTACAAATATGTAGTCACCAGCATTCATTTGTTCCCTCGTAATCATACACACTATGGATATCCAAGTAGCATCATCTCACACTGGATCGGCACTTTCAGTGCAGTAATAAGATCATAATTGCAATTGTTTTACAGAAAGTGACAGCGATTTCGATGTAGTGACTGACATCAACTTAGAGACTAGCTGAGAACTGGAATTCTCCCTGGTCTGTGGCTAAAAGTTCACCTTGACGCCAATATAACGCAAAGCGGCCATGGGAAACTGCTGGGATGCGGTGCATCTCTCGCCTAGGCGCTTCTGTTCCCCAATCATCTAATCTCTGACCGGGCGCTCACGCCTGTTGAAGATGAGTTGAAAATATTGGCGGGTTGTCTCCTCACTCACATTTCATCCTGCTTTGAAAGAATGCCCCGTAAGATACAACCCTTATATTCCCTGGTCCTCGTCGGGGATGTGCAAAGCAACAAGGAAATCCACCCAATTCATATGTTCCGACGGACCTTCCCATTCCTTATCATTTTTAAACCACTTAAACGACCAAAAATCGCATTTACCGCTAGACTCTGAAGACTCTTCCCGCGACGGAAACGGAAACGGCAGCGCCGCCACGAGGTGGAAGTCCACAGAAAGGTGAGAGGTCACCCAGCCTTGACAACGGATTAGGCGTTGGATACGGTTACCAGGGCAACGGATTCCCAACCGCAGAAGGGTTCGTGTTTTGGGGAAATCCATCAGCGAGGCGGGTGATTTCAGAAGCCTCCGAGTAAAGCGATACGAGATGTTTACGTTTGTTTTCTGACAACTGTTTAAGGTAAAATGATTTAAATGCCATTTAAAAGCCGATGTGCTGCTGACTTAACGTCAACCCAAGAAAACAGGGATCAAAGTTCAAACACTAAAATATTTTAGTTATGAAAGTGCAATCTTGTTTATTCAATTATTTGACATTTACATTTACGACTATTTTAACTACATGTGTTTAGTGACCTGCCTAATTGTAATTGGACAGTTGGAATGTTTTGATATATTACCAATAGCTCACAGATCTTTTTCTTTCTTTCCCCAGTTCACTTATCCAGCGTGCATCTGACAAGAAGGTTTGGCGTGTGCTTGCCCCTCATTTGGTCAGTTATCCAGCCAAACCCAGGGAGAGTGCGATTCCAGCGTTCATCGCCATTGAAGAATAGTATACGTCTGACCCGGCGATGTTACCTGCTTCATCATGGTCGGAAGCAGATCGTGTTGGGGAGATCAGAGATTCCATGTTGATTAATCCTCTTTTGATAAAGGTAAGGACTTGAGGATTCACAATCCTGCTAGCTGAGGCAAAAGAAAATGCAAGATCCGCTATTGTTTAGTTTTAAAAAAAATCCAAGGAATACAGTAAAAAGGCAAAGTAGTGTCTCAAAGTTTTTGGATTATGCACATAGGTTCTTGGAAAAGATCTAACAAGTATGGTGATTTGGGGAGGATTAAAATATGGAAGAGCCCTAATTTATTCTATAATTTATTATTTATAAAGTAATGAACGAATTACTGAAGTTTTTAGTAAAGGATGGATGAACAGAGGAATATTATTATTCTCCAATACTGCAGAAGATTAATGTAATTAACAATAGAAATGACGTTCTACAGACTTTACTGAAAACTATAAAAATTATGTAAGCATGAATAAAACTTTTGTGTATTTGATTATAGATACTATACTAAGCATGATTATCCTTGGCTAAAAAAAAATCACTTAATTGATAATTAAATATTTAATTCACAGGGTGTACTTTTACCCATATACTATATATCATGCCTTTATATCTCACCTGTGGATCTTAGAAAATATAAAAACTCGATCATAGAATTCCTATGAAAACAATGATTTTTAATATTGGCTGCTGTGTAGAAGTCAACATTTTTCAGTTCCAAACAGTAAGTATTAAATGCTCAATTAATTTTAAAATTGCATGAATATTTCTTTTCAATAGGGAAAAGGGAAGCACTTACATTATATAAGAACATTGAAATCGTAGCCAGAGTTAGCCATGTGGGTATTTAAAGCCTGCTCCACCATTCTTTGAAATCATATCTGATCCTGTGCCTTATTGACTTGGACTACACTCACATTCTCTTTGTGTCCAAAAATCTATCAGTCCTAGCCTTGAATTTTCTTACCAAAGCACTCACATCCCTCTTGAGATACAAAATTTTAAAGTTTTGCAATCCTCAGCATAAAAATAATTCTTCTCATCTTAATCTTCAACAGCCAGCTCATTATCTTGAGTTCTCAAACTAAATGGAAGGAGGAGCAGCCTGTTGGCATCTACCCTAAATTCCCTTTCAGTATCTTGAAGTCTGATTGAAATCTTTCAAGAGCTGCGGAGATCCAAGAAAAACTTCACAGGCAATGGTGTGCTTTCGAGAATATTGTAATGGAAGGTGTCATTACAGTCAACTGCCACGGCTAAATTCTACAGTCGGCAAATTTGTCTTAGTGACATTGTTTAAGAGATTAATGTTGGCTTGGGATGAGGAAAGTACCCTCATTCTTCATTAAGCATCATAGGATCTTTTAAATAAACAGAAGCAGTTCTACTTCTGATGAAAGCATCTGGTGTGAAAGATGTTTTATAACACTCTAGAGTGGTATGTCATTCTAATTGATAGCAATTAGCCAAATGCTAGCTGCAGATAGCTCATGTGATGACTCGATATGAAGAAAAATTGCAATGTTGTTTCAGATTCTATTTTAGATTAGATTAGATTCAACTTTATTGTCATTGTGCTGAGTACAGACACAAGGCCAATGAAATGCAGTTAGCATGTAACCAGAAATGCAAAGAATAGTGTATTTACAAAATAACTGCGAATGAAAAGGTAAGTGCTACAGCATACAAATATAGAAGTACTGAGGCAGTACAATATGGATGCAATACTGCTTAGTGTTGTGATGTGAGGTTCAGCAGTGTCACAGCCTCAGGGAAGAAGCTCTTCCTGTGTCTGCTGGTGCCGGAGCGGAGGCTCTTGTAGCACCAACCGGATGGGAGGAGAGCAAAAAGTCCATGATGTTATAAGGGGGTGTTGGGAGCGGACCCAAGTGCAAGACACAGACACCGAAGTACTAGGAACAGGACAAGGTTTATCAAGAAAGCAAGGGGAGTCAGGAAGAAACGACGCTGGATATGGACACAGACCCTGGATGAGACAAGAACATTAGGCCTGGGCTAGGACCAAGACTAGGAAAGTGGGACCAGGATAAGGAATTTGGAACTAGGAGCCTGGGCTAGGACTCCGAGCCAGAGACTGGACAGGGACCTGGAACCTGGGTCTTGACTCGGACTCGGACCCCGGATCTAGGCAAGGACAAAACGTGGCTACAGGACTGGACGTGGAACTCCTGCACAGGATGAGGCACATGGACAGGACGAGAACACAAAGCCTTGACTTGGACAGGATGAGGCCCTTGGACATGGCTTGGACTGGGCGAGGCTCTTGGACATGGCTTGGACCGGGCGAAGCTCTTGGACGTGGCTTGGACTGGGCGAGGAACTCCAGCGCAGGACGTGGCTCTTGGACTAGATTTGGCTCAGGTCTTGGACTTGGCTTGGTTAGGCTCTTGGGTACGGGGCCGGGTCCCTTCCTGGGACACAGGGCCAGGATGACTGCCGAGGAAACTGTCAGGGATTCAAATGGGGAGGGGAAGGGAACAGTCCAGCAGGGAATCCTTGGTTTGCAGAGGTATTTATGTGCCAGCCCAAAACGAGAATCAAGTGCCCCAATTAAGGCACCCAATGGAACAAGGGAAAACAGGAAAACCCAGACTAAGAGTCGATGAACCAGACCATGAACCGGAATGCGGATTTCACGGACTGGACAATGACACATGGTTAGGGTGAGATGCATCCTTGATAATGCTTTTCGCCCTGCCCAGGCAGCATTTATGGTAGATGTTCTCAATGGTAGGCAATTGGGTGCTGATAATCCGCTGGGCAGTTTTCACCACCCGCTGGAGTGCTTTGCGGTCCGATACGGGACAATTGCCACACCACACTGAGATGCAGTTGGTGAGTATGCTCTCAATGGTACAGCGGTAAAAGTCCGTCAGTATCCTGGGACAGAGGTGAGCTTTCTTGATGCTCCACAGCAAATAAAGGTGCTGTTGTGCCTTTTTGATCGGGATGGAGGAGTTCAGGAACCAGGTGAGATCCTCGGAAATGTGGACACCAAGGAATTTGAAGCTTGATACACGCTCCACTAAGCTCCGTTGATGTAGATGGGGACGTGAGTGTGGCTCCTAGCATGCCTGAAGTCCACAATGATCTCCTTGGTCTTCTGGGTGTTAAGGGCCAGGTTGTTGTCAGCACACCACGTGGCCAAGTGCTGGACCTCGTCCCTTTAGGCCGTCTCATTATCCCCTCTGATCAGGCCAACCTCTGTGGTGTTGTCTGTGAACTTGATTTTGGAGTTAGAACCATGTACAGGAACGCAGTCATAGGTGAAAAGGGAGTACAGAAGAGGGCTCAGCTCACAGCCTTGAGGCACGCCGGTGTTAAGAGTGAGAGTGGAGGAAGAGAGGTTGTCTAACTTAACTGATTGGGGTCTGTTAGTCAGAAAGTTGAAGGTCTGGTTGCGGAGGGATGAGCTAATACCAAGCTGGCGAAGTTTGACAATCGGCTTGGAGGGGATCACAGTATTGAATGCCGAGCTAAAGTCAATGAACAGCATTCTGATGTAACAGTTGGGGCTGTCCAGGTGGGTCAGGGCAGAGTGAAGTGCCATGGAGATGGTGTCCTCTGTTGACCTGTTGGTGCGATAGGCAAATTGATGGGGGTCCAGGGTAGAGGGCAGACAGGATTTCAGATGTGATAGAACCAGTCTTTCAAAGCACTTTTCAATGATGGGGGTGAGTGCAACTGGGTGGAAGTCATTCAGGCCTGTGGCAGTGGAATGCTTTGGCACTAGCACGATGGTGGTGATCTTGAAGCTTGTGGGGACAACTGCCTGGGCCAGGGACAGATTAAAAATGTCCATGAACAACTGCACTGCACAGACTCTGAGAACACAGCCAGGTATTCCATCCAGACCAGCTGCCTACTGTACATTCACCCTGCTCAGGGTGGCGCAAACAACGGAGGTGGAAAGTAAGAGAGGCAATTCACCAGGTGGGAGATCCGCTTTGAGGGTGACCTCCTTGTTCTCTCGATCAAAGCCAGCGTAGAAGTAATTGAGTTCATCAGGGAGGGAAGCAGAGCTGGAAGGGGGCACAGTACTAGGTGGTTTGAAGTCTGTAATAACCTGTATGCCATGCCACATGCGCCGGGGATCCGAGGAGTTGAAATGCTCCTCGATTCCCTGTTTGTATATGTGTTTAGCCTGCGAGATTCCCCTCCTCAGGTTGAGCTGTAAGCCTCTCGGCTGAATTTCTGGCTTTGAGCAGGAGGCAAACCTCCCTATTCATCCATTGTTTCTGATTGGAGAAAACTTTACAAAAATGTCTGTTTAATTAAAGTTGACATGTAAATTTTGCTCAGAAATTTTACAAAGAAAAAACTCTACTTCATCATCCACAAATGGAAGTAGAAATCTCAAAGTTATTCAGCTTGGATCAGTTGTTTATTCCCAGTATATGGATCAGTTTGAATACAGCATGTGGAATGATCTTTCTGACCTCTCACCGCCTATAGGAACAATTCATATAAATGTTAGTATTAAAAAGTTAAATAAAAATTCATCTCTGGTAGGTACTCGATTAGCTAATTAACTGAGCAAACATTTGAATGCTGTAATATCCTCACTTTTAAAGGGACATTGTCTATGCTACAGCCCTGTCTGATAATTCATGTGTGTCTACAAGGTGCAAGAGCAGGATGGGACATGGCTATACTAGTCACTGGAAAAATAGTGTGTTGACACTCACCTGTCAAGACTGTCCCATAATAACTGTCCAATTGATTAAAAAGAGGGCAATATATCAAAAGGTCTGACAAGGTAGTAAGAGGGGAGAAAATGAGATAATAAAAACTGACAATCAGAAATAGAAAATTATGACCAATATCATAAATGTGTTACTTGTTGCCTGTCCACAAAAGAATAACAGTAAAGCATTAAGGCCCAGAATACACCATTCTCTCCAATGAAGAATGGATTTTAATCATATATTTGACAAGAGAAAAGTAAAATGAAATTAATGATGGAGTATATGCAATTGATTTTAACTTTGGTAATTTCCATTTACTGGCAGACTCTCTGAATGTTAGTTGCCATAGTTTGAAAGTATTTTTACTATTCATTATATAGTATGACAGTAATACAATAACTTACAAATTAGGGTCACCCAATTTTATACTTTGTTGCAGGAAGACCTACTTTAAACTGTAGGTTCTTTATTTTCCACATGGTGGCACCAGTGCAACAGCTTAAATTAGATGCCGACCAACATGTGATAGAATCATTTTTTGTCAAAATTTTATTTGTTATTGGTAATGCAATATCTTTTGCAATATTGTACTCGATAATGAAATAGTGGGAAAATAAAATTTGGAACAGTCTTAAATTTTGTTTTATTAGTTCTATATTTCGATATGGTAAAATGTAGAATACATAAAAGAGATTTGCCAAAGTTTATGCAGTTTGAAAGTTGGACTTAATTACCAAGAGTTATTCAACTGAGAATTATTATAGTCTTTCTCTCTCGTAAGCTAAGCTTTCTATTCCAGTTCCCCACTGAGCATAATCCATCATTAACAAGTATAAAAATTTGCATACTTGATCTTTCCTTACAATTAATATAAGCAGGAAATATTAGACCATAAGACATAGGAGCAGAATTAGGCCATTTGGCCTATTAAGTCTGCTTCGCATTCCATTATACAGTGGCATGCAAACGTTTGGGCACCCCGATCAAAGTTTCTGTTACTGTGAATAGTTAAGTAAGTAGAATATGAACTGATGAGGTTGTATAAGGCATTGGTGAGGCCGAATCTGGAGGATTCTGGAGGTTCAGTTTTGGTCACCAAATTACAGGAAGGATATTAATAAGGTTGAAAGAGTGCAGACAAGGTTTACAAGGATGTTGCCGGGACTTGAGAAACTCAGTTACAGAGAAAGGTTGAATAGGTTAGGACTTTATTCCCTGGAGCATAGAAGAATGAGGGGAGATTTGATAGAGGTATATAAAATTATGATGGGTATAGATAGAGTGAATGCAAGCAGGCTTTTTCCACTGAGGCAAGGGGAGAAAAAAACCAGAGGACATGGGTTAAGGGTGAAGGGGGAAAGGTTTAAAGGGAACATTAGGGAGGGCTTCTTAACACAGAGAGTGGTGGGAGTATGGAATGAGCTGCCAGACGAAGTGGTAAATGCAGGTTTTTTTTAACATTTAAGAATAAATTGGACAGATACATGGATGGGAGATGTATGGAGGGATATGGTCCGTGTGCAGGTCAGTGGGACTAGGCAGAAAATGGTTCAGCACAGCCAAGAAGGGCCAAAAGGCCTGTTTCTGTGCTGTAGTTTCTATGGTTCTATGGTTCTTTCTATGATCTCCAAAAGTCATAAAGTTAACAATGAAACATTCTTTTCAACATTTTAAGCAAGATTAATGTATTGTTTTTGTTTTGTACAATTTTAGAGTGTGAAAAAAGGAAAGGAACACCATGCCAAAGTTTGGGCACCCCAAGAGATTTGAGCTCTCAGATAGCTTTTACCAAGGTCTCAGACCTTAATTAGCTTGTTAGGGCTATGGCTTGTTCACAGTCATCGTTAGGAAAGGCCAGGTGATGCAAATTTCAAAATTTTGTAAATACCCTGATTCCTCAAACCTTGTCCCAACAATCAGCAGCTACTGGCTCCTCTAAGCAGCTGCCTGGCACTCTGAAAATTAAAATAAATGATGCCCACAAAACAGGAGAAGGCTATAAGAAAATAGCAAAGTGTTTTCAGGTAGCCATTTCCTCAGTTTGTAATGTAATTAAGAAATGGCAGTTAACAGGAACAGTGGAGGTCAAGTTGAGGTCTGGAAGACCAAGAAAACTTTCCGAGAGAACTGCTCGTAGGATTGCTAGAAAGGCAAATCAAAACCCCGTTTGACTGCAAAAGACCTTCAGGAAGATTTTGCAGACTCTAGAGTGGTGGTGCACTGTTCTACTGTGCAGTGAAACTTGCACAAGTAACACCTTCATGGAAGAGTCATCAGAAGAAAACTTTTCCTGCATCCTCACCACAAAATTCAGCGTCAGAAGTTTGCAAAGGAATATCTAAACAAGCTTGATGCATTTTGGAAACAAGTCCTGTGGACTGATGAAGTTAAAATAGAACTTTTTGGCGGCAATGAGCAAAGGTATGTTTGGAGAAAAAAGGGTGCAGAATTTCATGAAAAGAACACCTCTCCAACTGTTAAGCATGGGGGTGGATCGATCATGCTTTGGGCTTGTGTTGCAGTCAGTGGCACGGGGAACATTTCACTGGTAGAGGGAAGAATGAATTCAATTAAATACCAGCAAATTCTGGAAGCAAACATCACACCATCTGTAAAAAAAAGCTGAAGATGAAAAGAGGATGGCTTCTACAACAGGATCATGATCCTGAACACACCTCAAAATCCACAATGGACTACCTCAAGAGGCACAAGCTGAAAGTTTTGCCATGACCCTCCCAGTCATCGAAAATCTGTGGATAGACCTCAAAAGAGCAGTGCATGCAAGACGGCCCAAGAATCTCACAGATCTAGAAGCCTTTTGCAAGGAAGAATGGGCGAAAATCCCCCAAACAAGAATTGAAAGACTCTTAGCTGGCTACAGAAAGCGTTTACAAGCTGTGAAACTTGCCAAAGGGGGTGTTACTAAGTACTGACCATGCAGGGTGCCCAAACTTTTGCTTCGGGCCCTTTTCCTTTTTTGTTATTTTGAAACTGTAAAAGATGGAAATAAAAAAGTAATCTTGCTTAAAATATTAAAGAAATGTGTCATCTTTAACTTTATGCCTTTTGGAAATCAGGTCATCTTTTACTCGCTTAGCTATTCACAGTAACAGAAATTTTGACCAGGGGTACTCAAATTTTTGCATATTACCCCTTTCAACCCCATTCTCCTGCATTCTCTCCATAACGTTTGACACCCTGACTAATCAAGAACCCATCAAACTCCATTTTAAATATACGCAATGACTTGATCTCTACAGCCGTCCATTGCAATGAATTCCACAGATTCTCCACTCTCTGGCTAAAGAAATTCCTTATCTCTGTTCTGCATGGATGTCTTTTTATTCTGAGGCTTTGCCCTCCAGTCCTAGACTCCCACACTATGGGAAACATCCTCTTCACATCCACTCTTTCTAGGCCTTTCAATATTTGATAGGTTTCAATGCGGTCCTCCCTGACTCTTCCAAACTCCAGCGAGTACAGGCCCAAAATCATCAAACACTTCTAGTGTGTTAACCTTTTCATTCCCAGAATCATTCTTATGAACCACTTCTGAACCCAGCACAATACCAGCACATCTTTCCAAAGAAAAGGAGCACAAAACTGCTCACAATACTCCAAGTGCAGTCTATCCTGCCTTAGGATTACATCCTCGCTGTTATATTCTAGTCCTATCAAAATGAATGCTAACATTGCATTTGCCTTTCTTATCACCAACGCAACCTGCAGGTTAACCTGCACAAGGGCTCTCAAGTCCCTTTGCACCTCTGATTTTTGAATTTTCTCCCTGTTTAGAAAATAGTCTTTGCCTTTATTCCTTCTACCAAAGTGCATGACCGTACACTTCCCTACACTATTTTCCATCTTCCACTTCTTTGCACATTCTCCCAATTTATTTAAGTCCTTCTGCAGACTCCCTACTTTCTCAATACTACCTGCCTCTCCACCTATCTTTTGTATCATCGCAAACTTGGCCACAGAGGCAATTCCATCATCAAAGTCATTGACATATAATGTTAAAAGAAGCCACTAGTCTCCAGCAGCCTAAAGGTCCTCTATATTCCCACACTTTGCCAATCTTCTATCCATGCTGGTATTTTTCCTGTAATACCATGGGATCTTATCTTGTTACGCAGTCTCATGTGTGGTACCTTGTTAAAGACCTTCTGAGAATCCAAGTAAATAACATCCACCGACCTTCCCTTGTCTATCTTGCCTGTTATTTCCTCAAACACTTCCAACAGATTTGTCAGGCAATATTTTCTCTTAAGGAAATTAGCTGACTATGGCCTATTTTATCATGTGCCTCCAAGTTCCATGAAATCTCATCCTTAATAATGGACTCCAAAATCTTCACAACCACTGAAGTCAGGCTAACTGGCCTATAATTTTCTTTCTTCTGCCCTCCCTCCTTAT
Organism: Mobula hypostoma; assembly: GCF_963921235.1. Taxonomy (NCBI): domain Eukaryota; kingdom Metazoa; phylum Chordata; class Chondrichthyes; order Myliobatiformes; family Myliobatidae; genus Mobula; species Mobula hypostoma. The sequence goes on along the minus strand of NC_086117.1, from coordinate 15,354,834 downwards.
TAAAGAGTGGAATACCATTTGCAATTTTCCTGTTCTCCTGAAGCATCCCCGACCTAGTGATTCTTCACAATCTCTCCACGATGCACCCACAATGTATTCAGCTGTTTCTTTCAGAACCCTGGGGTGTAGTCCATCTGGTCCAGGTGACCTACCTACCTTTCAGCTTCCCAAGCTCCTTCTCCTTCTGAAAGAGGTAGCGGTAGCGATTGTGGATACATTAATAATGGTCTTTCAAAAATCATTGGACTCTGGCATGGTGCTAGAGGACTGGAAATTTGCAAATGTCACTCCACTCTTTAAGAGCTCAGTGGTTGGAAAGATGTTGGAGTCAAACACCTATGTCAGGATGCTGTTCATCAACTATAGCTCAACATTTAATACCATCATTCCCCCAATCCTGAGTGAAAAGTTGCAGAACCTGGGCCTCTGTACCTCCCTCTGCAATTGGATCCTCGACTTCTTAACTGGAAGACCACAATCTGTGCGGATTGGTGATAACATATCCTCCTCGCTGACGATCAACACTGGCGCACCTCAGGGGTGTGTGCTTAGCTCACTGCTCTACTCTCTATATACACATGACTGAGTGGCTAGGCATAAGTCAAATCCCATCTATAAATTTGCGGACGATACAACCATTGTTGGTAGAATCTCAGGTGGTGACGTGAGGGTGTACAGGAGTGAGATATGCCAACTAGTGGAATGGTGCCGCAGCAACAACCTGGCATTTTATGTCAGTAAGACGAAAGAGCTGATTGTGGACTTCAGGAAGGGTAAGACAAAGGAACATGTGCCAATCCTCACAGAGAGATCAGAAGTGGAGAGAATGAGCAGTTTCAAGTTCCTGGGTGTCAAGATCTCTGAGGATCTAGCCTGGTCCCAATATATCAATATAGTTATAAAGAAGGCAAGACAGCAGTTATACTTTATTAAGAGTTTGAAGAGATTTGACATGTCAACAAATACACTCAAAAACTTCTCTCGATGTACGGTGGAGAGCATTCTGACAGGCTGCATCACTGTCTGCTATTGGGGGGGCGGGGGGGGGAGGAGCTACTGCACAGGACCGAAAGAAAGAAGCTGCAGAAGGTTATACATCTAGTCAGCTCCATCTTGGGTACTAGCCTACAAAGTACCCAGGACATCTTTAGGGAGCAGTGTCTCAGAAAGGCAGCATCCATTACTAAGGACCACCAGCACCCAGGGCATGCCATTTTCTCACTGTTACAATCAGGTAGGAGGTACAGAAGCCTGAAGGCACACACTCAGCGATTCAGAAACAGCTTCGTCCTCTCTGCCATCCGACTCCTAAATGGACATTGAATCTTTGGACACTACATTACTTTTTTTTAATATAAACTATTTCTGTTTTTTGCGCTTTTTAAAATCTATTCAATATACGTATACTGTAATAGATTTACTTATTCATTTATTATTATTATTTTTAGTTTATTTTTTCTCTTCTATATTATATTTTGCATTGAACTGCTGCTGCTAAGTTAACAAATTTCACATCACATGCCAATGATAATAAACCTGATTCTGATTCTGTTAAGGATGAGGTTATGGAGTACTTGGTGACACAGGACAAGATAGGACAAAGTCCCTAAGGAAAAGTCTTGCCAAACAAACCTCAGGGAATTCTTTGAGGAGATTACAAGGAGGATAGATAAAGAGAATGCAGTGGATGTTGTATATTTGGATTTTCAGAAGGCCTTTGACAAGGTGCCACACATGAAACTGCTTACCAAGTTTAGAGCCCATGGTATTATAGGAAAGTTACTGGAATGGTTAGAGCATTGGTTGATTGGTAGGAGCAGTGAGTGGGAATAAAAGGATCTTTTTCTGGTTGGTTGCCAGTGACTAGTGGTGTTCCGCAGGGTTTGGTGTTAGGACCACTTCTTATGCTGTATATCAATGATTTAGATGATGGAATAGATGGTTTTGTTGCCAAGTTTTCAGATGATACAAAGGTTGGTGGAGGGACAGGCAATGTTGAGGAAACAGGTCGGCTGCAGCAGGACTCAGAATAGGAGAATGGCAAATGAAATACAATGTTGGAAGATGCATGGTCATGCACTTTAGTAGTAGAAATAAATGTGCAGACTATTTTCTAAACCAGGAGAAAATCCAAGAATCTTAGATGCAAAGGGACTTGGGAGTCCTTGTGCAGAACACCCTAAAGATTAACTTGCAGGTAGAATTGGTGGTGAGTAAGGCAAGTGCAATGTTAGCATTCATGTCAAGAGGTCTAGAATACAAGAGCAGAGATGTGATGCTGAGGCTTTATATTTCAATATAACTTTGACTAACCTACATGACTACGGGATAATGAGATTGTTATTATGGATAGATATAATGTAATTAGTAGTTGTTTTTTTTTGACCTTTATATATACTTCCTTGTACTCTGTATTCTTCTATGTAGAAACTAATAAAAATATTGAAAAAGAAAAAGAGAGGCCTCATCTTGAGTATTGTGAACAGTTTTTGGCTCCTCATCTAAGAAGAGATGTGCTGGCATTGGAGAGGGTTCAGAGGAGGTTCACAGGATGATTCTGGGAATGAAAGGGTTATTATACAAGGAACATTTGATAGCTTTGGGTCTGTTCTCACTGGAATTTGGAAGGATGGGGGGGGGGGATCTCATTGAAACCTTTTGAATCTTAAAAAGCCTAGACTGAGTAGATGTGGAAAGGATGTTTCCCATGGTGGGGGAGTTTAGGACCAGAGGGCGCAGCCTCAAGATAGAGGGGTGTTCATTTCAAACAAAGATGCAGAGGAATTTCTTTAGCCAGAGGGTGGTGAATTTGAGGAATTTATTACCACAGGCAGCTGTGGCAGCCAGGTCATTGGGTGTATTTAAGGCAGAGCTTGATTGGTTCCTGATTGGTCATGGCATCAAAGGTTACCGGGAAAAGGCCAGGGAGCGGGGCTGAGGAAGGGAAAAAGATCAGCCATGATTGAAAGGTAGAGCAGACTTGATGGGCCAAATGGCCTAATTCTGCTCCTATGTCTTATGGTCATATGGTCTTATGGTGCTTAGTAATAGCAACTACACTCACTTGCCCCCTGACACTCTCATTTTTCTGTCATACTACTAGTGTTTTCCACAGTGACACAAAATACTTATTAAGGTCATCCACCATTACTTTGTCCCTCAATACTACCTCCCAGCATCATTTTCGGGCTATCCAATATCCAGTCTCACCTCTCTTTTACTCTTCATATATCTGAAAAAATGTTTGATATCCTCTTTTATATTATTGTCTAGCTTACCTTCATATTTCATCTTTTCTCTCCTTACGGCTTTTTGAGTTGCCTTCTGTTGGTTTTTAAAAACTTTGCAATCCTCTAACTTTACACTAATTTTTGCTATATTATATCCCTTCTCTCTTCCTTTTATGGTGTCTTTGACTTCCCTTGTTAGCCACGCTTGATTTATCTTCCCTTTAGAATACTCGTTCATCTTGGGATGTATCTATCCTGAGCCTTCTGAATCGGACCCCAAAACTCCAGCCATTGCTGTTCTGCTGTCATCCCTGCTAGTGTCCCCTTCCAATCTACTTTGGTCAATTCCTCCCTTGGTAACCTATTGATAGGTTGTAATCAATAAGGAATCTTGTGAAGCATGAATATTGACACAGACTATGTGACCCAAATAGCACTTTATGTGCTAAACTTTTTAGTGCAAATTCTATTCAAAAGCCAGTGGATTTTTAAAAAATCTGATTTTCAATATGTTAGTAATGTCTAGCCTGAATTAATGTAGGTACAATCTTGAATGTTTCCTTCACTGAGAATTGTGAATCAAATAACTTTTCAGTTGAGCTTAGGCTGTAATAGAACATTTGGAATTACAAAATCCAAAACACAGAAGACTTTTACGGGCACACCACAGTCTATAAAAAGCTAAAAATTATAGCAATATTAGCTGATGGGGAAAACTTGTGTTCCAGAATAAATGTCCTCAGACGTATTACGAATATATGTGTGTGTGTTTTTATAAAAATGTTTTTCTTGGGAAAACACTATCAGGTAAGGTAGGAAGTCGTCGTCGTCGTCTGAACCTTTAGTGCCTAGGTGGCACATGGGGCCTCAAGGTAGGAAGGGGGCACAGAAATATGCTCATGTCGCCATTCTTTACGCCACAAATAACTGTTTTCTTAGAATTTCATTCAAGAACATTCAGTACATAAGAACATAAGAAATAGGAGCAGGTGTAGGCCATCCGGCCCATGAAGCCTGCCCTGCCATTCAATAAGATCATGGCTGATCTGTCTGTAAACTCAGCTCCATCTACCTGCCTTTTCCCCATAACCCTTAATTTCCTTACTGTGTAAAAACCTATCTAACTGTTTCTTAAATATATTTAGTGAGGAAGCTTCAACTACCTCCTGGGCTGCTTATAACCTTGCTTTGGCCAAATCTTTCAACATATCATTTTTCCATTGCGTTCTCACTCATATTATGAGGTAACTTGATTTTAGATGCATCTTATAAAAATACTTTTGTCAGATCAACATAATGTCTCCATGGTATTTTAACTACACAAACATAAACAATGTAACAAAATGAATTCATCTGGCAATAAAACTAACATCAACATAAATATGAACAATCTGAACATTAATTAATTAATTAATTATCTGGTATTCAAGTGAACGAGATACAAAAGATTTCAGTGAAATGCTAGTTAGCTTTTATTTTTATTTGCAAACCAGCAAATCACTTTTGCATTATCTAGTGTAGTCAAATAAGGTAGCGAACATTAAAAGAACTTTTTAATTTTTAATTGTGCTCCAAGTTTGCAAGTTTCCATTTTTTGATGTGTAAACAAGAGACTAATGCTAAAGTTGGATTGTGCAGTATGCATTCTTATATATTACATAATTCAATTCTAGTGAAAAAAAATTGGAAAAAAAAGTGGGTTTACCATCTTGGCTCAAACTGTTAACTGTTTATTCCTCTCCATAGGTGCCAACTGATCTGTTGCGTTCTTACAGCACTTTGTGTGATTTAGCTTTCAAAAATTCTTTAAGTTTCATTCCAGCTCGTCTATTCAACAGAATTACACATGCTCAGGTGGTCTTTGGGCAGGAGTAGATGCAGCTGATAGTGTGCAATTGATTTGTTTTCTCTGAATTCCACAATTACAGAGCACACAGAGTAAAGGCCTTTTAGAATATAAAGTCTATTTAATATCTACAACACATTGAGCCTCAAGTGCTACTGAATTTCACTGCAGTAGGTCCACAAACAAAATACTTGTCACTCATTACACACTGCATCTATTATTGTGCCTCTACGGGTCCTATTCTGGTTCAGTGCTTTAGAGAGAGATCCAAATGTTCAATAATAAACACCTTACTACATTGTTACAAAATTGAAATGTCTTAATTTATTCATAAGGTTTTACTTTTGCAATGATCACTTAAAAATTGTGGATGATGCCATCCACTTTGGGATAAGAAATCATCCAATTTCTTAGTAAATTTTGAGTCCCTTGTAAAACACAATTGCTACTTAAATAATTCCAGAATTTTCGTCTCAATAATGCTACTTTTGTTTCCCTACAGCTCATGAAATCTCTGTTATCCCCCTGTTACAGCCATATTTACCCCCCTCCCACCCAGTTTGATCATTCCTTCGTTGGTGCAGTATTCAGCTGTTCTTTGTACAAACCTCATTTCCAGAAAAGTTGGGATGTTTTCCAAAATGCAATAAAAACAAAAATCTGTGATATGTTAATTCACGTGAACCTTTATTTAACTGACAAAAGTACAAAGAAAAGATTTTCAGTAGCTTTACTGACCAACTTAATTGTATTTTGTAAATATACACAAATTTAGAATTTGATGGCTGCAACACACTCAACAAGAGTTGGGACAGAGTTAAAATAAGATTGAAATGTGCATAGAATATTCAAGGAACACCGGTTTGGAAGACTCCACATTAAGCAGGCTAATTGGTAGCAGGTGAGGTATCATGACTGGGTATAAAAGTAGTGTCCATCAAAGGCTCAGTCTTTGCAAGCAAGGATGGGTGGTGACTCACCCCTTTGTGCCAAAATTCGTGAGAGAATTGTTAGTTCAAAAGGAACATTTCTCAACGCAAAATCGGGAGTACTTCGGAAAACCATTGTCACTCAACACAGTCCGTCGCTGCATCCAGAAACACAACTTGAAACTGTATTACGCAAGGAGGAAGCCATACATCAACTCTATGCAGAAACGCCAGCGAGTTCTCTGGGCCCAAGCTCACCTCAGATGGACCAAAAGACTGTGGAACAGTGTACTGTGGTCAGATGAGTCCACATTTCAGCTAGTTTTCAGAAAAAACAGGCGTCGAATTCTCCGTGCCAAAGATGAAAACGACCATCCAGAATGTTATCAGCGAAAGGTGCAAAAGCCAGCATCTGTGATGGTATGGGGGTGCATCAGTGCCCACAGCACGGGTGAGTTGCATGTATGTGAAGGTACCATTGACTCTGAGGTGTATATTAGGATTTTAGAGCGACATATGTTGCCATCAAGGCGACATCTCTTCCCGGGACGTCCATGCTTATTTCAGCAGGACAATGCCAGACCACATTCTGCATGGGCTACAACAGCGTAGCTTTGTAGACACACAGTGTGTGTGCTTGACTGGCTTGCTGCCAGTCCAGATCTATCTCCTATTGAAAATGTATGGCGCATCATGAAGAGGAGAATCAGACAATGGAGACCACTGACTGTTGAGCAGCTGAAGTCTTATATCAAACAAGAGTGGACAAAATTTCCAATTGCAAATCTACTACAATTAGTATCCTCAGTTCCAAAACGATTAAAAAGTGTTATTAAAAGGAAAGGTGATGTAACACAATGGTAAACATGCCTCTTTCCCAACTTTTGTTGAGTGTGTTGCAGCCATCAAATTCTAAATTTGTGTATGTTTACAAAATACAATTAAGTTGGTCAGTAAAACTATTGAAAATCTTTTCTTTGTACTTTTGTCAGTTAAATAAAGGTTCACGTGAATTAACATATCACAGATTTTTGTTTTTATTGCATTTTGGAAAATATCCCAACTTTTCTGGAAATGGGGTTTGTACCTTTCACAGTCCTCTGACTGTATCACCTATCCTTTCATATGGTGCAGTATCAGTTCTTGGCTGATAATGCACATAAAAAGTGCCTTGGAATGTTTTATTGTGTTAAAATGCAGTATAATTATAAGTAGACTTTTCTATATATTTTAATTATCGATTGGATGTTCTGTTGAGAACTACTTAATATCAGTTCTAAAATTCCCTTTCATTAGTTTTATGTCATATCCCAAGTTCTATTTCAGCACTATCAGCTACCTTGTCACTTCTTTCTTGGTGGAAAAGCTTTCTTCATAACAACCTTGCACCCAACGTCGGTGAGACCGAGGAATTGATTGTGGACTTCAGGAAGAGGAAGTCAAGAAAACACACGCCAGTTCTCATCTAGGGATTGACAGTGGAAAGTGTGAGCAACTTCCAGTTCCTGGGTGTCAACATCTCTGAAGATCTACCCTGGGCTGAACTTATTGATGCAATTACAGAGAAGGCATGCCAGCAACTCTATTTCATTAGGAGTTTGAAAAGATTTAGTTTGTCACCAAAGGCTAGCAAATTTCTACAGATGTATCACGGAGAACATACTAACTGGTTGCATCACTGTCTAGTATAGGTGCTACTGAACAGGGATTGGAAAAAGCTGTGAAGGGTTGTAAACTCAGCCTTCCCACCATCAAGAACACCTTCAAAGACAATGTCTCAGAAAGATAGCATCCACTATTATGGGCCACGACCATGCAGGACATGTCCTTTTCTTATTACTGCCATCAACAAGGAGATACAATAGTCTGACGACATACACTCAATGTTTTAGGAACAGCTTCTTCCTCTACATCATCAGATTTCTGAATGGTCCGTAAATCCATGAACACCACCTTACTATTTTGCTCTCTTGGTGCACTACATTTTTATTTTGTTTCATATTTCTCAGTATAACGTATAGAACTTTTTAATGTATTGCTGTATTGCTACAGCAAAGCAACAAATTTCATGAGATAGATCAGTTATAATAAACCTTATTCTTATACCTCAGACATTGCAATGCTGGGGATAAGATGTATCCAGACATCCCACCCTTCAAAAACTCATTTCAGGGAGGTAGCACCATCAATTTGCGGGAGACTCCCTGAACTTCCGGGAGAGGTGAGATGTCTGCAATAGAGTAGCTCCTTAGCAGCTAGCCAGCTTGTTTAAATAACGTTAGCTATGCTAATGAATGAATGATACCTGTTAAACTCACCTCAACATGTCTTTTACAGTCTTAACCCATCATGGGCAATAGAAAAGTCACTGTTGCAAACAGTGCAGCGAGCAACACTGTCATTATTTTTGACCCCTATTAGGCAGGGGTACACTTTAGTGTAGTCAGGGGTGACGTACGTTCTATATTTTCTTTTTTTGGAACACTCTGCCATGGCGCTCTCTCTCTCGCGTTCACTCTCTCTCTCTCTCGTGCACTCGCTCTCTCACGCGTTGTCTTGCTCTCTCTCGCTCGCTCTCAAAAAAAATAGATTTCCGGGATATTGTATATAATTTGCGGGCATCAGGGAGCCACTATCAATATGCGGGAGACTCCCGGGACTTCCGGGAGAGGTGGAATGTCTGTGTATCTCATCTTTATAGTCCCTAATTTTTGAAATAGCTTTGTTTACAGGTTGTATCTTTTCAGTGTACTATTTTGTGATTACCTTTTTGGAAGTAGTCATTTGTTTTACTCAGTTTTCAAAGTATTCACAGTACATTCATTATGAAATAATGTATAAATTATACAACCTTGAGAGTTGTTTGCTTACAGACAGTCACCATGCAAGGAACCCAAAAGAAACTCATTAAAAAAAATAAAGATCAACCTCCAATGCGCACAGAGAAAGAGAGAGAAAAAGACAAATCATGTAAGCAATAGAAGCAAGCAACAACAACAGCATCCCGAACCAACTTGAATCCTTAGATCTAAATCCCTGGAGCAGCCCGGAGTAGGCCACCTGGCCTGCTGCGTTCACCAGCAACTTTTACGTGTGTTGCTTGAAATTCCAGCATCTGCAGATTTCCTCGTGTTTGCCAAAGCCTTGGTATTCAGTTTATCATATTAGCAGGTTAAATCGCCACAAAGTATGCAGACACTAAGCACAGCAGCCAGGGACAGTCTCACAGCCTTGGCTTCGCAAAGAGAGGAACCCCTAGTCTATCTGGGCCGGTGTTTAAATTGTCCAAACAGCCGATCTCACCTCGCACTAGAACCCAGGCCTAGATTTTGCTGCCAAAGAAGCTGTTCTTGACCTCTCCAAATCGGCCCAGCACTTACAGCAATCCGATTCTCAACACCCTGCCCTTCAAGTCTATATGGGCCGGCGATATGAAGGTTTGTGGTGTTGTGGATAGCATAGGAGACTGGAAAGGACGTAATAGGATATAGATCAGTTGCAGATATGGGCAAAGTAATGGCAGATGGAGTTTAATCTGGCATAATGTGAAATGTTGCACTTTGGAGATCAAATGTAAAGGAACAGTACAATGTTAATGGTAGAACTCTTAACAGTGTTAGTGAGTAGAGGGGCCTTGGAGAGGGTGCAGAAGATGTTTACCAGGATGCTGCTTGGATTAGAGTGGCTAGACAAACTTGAGATGTTTTTCTGTGCAGCAGCAGAGACCGAAAGGAGATCTGATATAGATTTATAAGATTATGAGAGGAATAGGTAGAATGGACAGCCAGAATCTTTTTCCCTGGTTTGAAATGCCTAATACCAGAAGGCATACAGTTGAGGTGAGGGGGGTAAATTTAAAGAAGATGAAAGGGGCAAGTTTTTTTTTTACACAGAAAATGGTGGGTGCCTGGAATGCATTGCATGGGGTGGTGGTGGAGGCAAATATGATAGAGGAGCTCAAGGGGCTCTTAGATAGACACATGAATGTGCAGAAAATGGAAGGATATGGACATTGTGTAAGCAGAAGATATTAATTTAATTGAGCATTTGATTACTAATTTAATTAGTCTGAAAAACATTGTGGGCTGAAGGGCTTGTTCCTGTACTGTAGTGTTCCATGTTTTACATAGTTGTAGGGAATATCTTGTATCTTAATCTAAGTAATTTACTCACATTGATCCAACAAAACTATTGAAGGATTTGTAGGTTATGTGCAGAGTAATGTGGTATTATGCCAATTGTTTAAACCCTGGATTTTCCCCATTATATGGGTGCTTAGAATTCAGATGCGCAGTGGATTTTCAGAAGGTTCTTGAAATCATTAAACTTACAGCATTAACAGTAAGCTTACACAATGTGTCACTGCTGAATGAAATTAAATTTGATCCGCCTACTGCAATTACTTAGATTCCATAGTTTACAAAGTGAGATCTAGCAATTTCATCAGAAAGACTACTATTGGTACCATAATGTGTTCTATAAACGTTAAAATAGACCTGTCTTGATTTTAAGTATTCCTGGTTTTAATTGATTGGTAAGCCTTAGTAAAAATCACTCTAATTAAAGAAAATTATTAAGTTATAGTAATCTATGTTACAAAATAAATAATGTTACAAAGGCAAGTTTCTCTCAACAAGGTTATTTCATAGATCAGGAATATGTAGTTCATTGAAGCATGAGTTTCTTTTGCCAGATCACCACAGATTGGTTAACATACGTAAAATAATTCTGCTTGATTTTAAAATTCTCATTTGTTTTTAAATCTCACAATGATATAACCTCTTCCTATCTTTGTAATATTTTTTAGCTCTACAACCCTCTAAGACATCTCTACATTTCCTTTTCTGTATTTTAAACATTCTAGATTTAAATTACTCTACCACAGGCAACTGTAATTTAAGCTGCCAAGTCTCAGCTCAGAAATTTCCTTTCTGCTTTTCTTTCCTTCTTTAAGATGCCCCTGAAGACCTGCCTCATCAACAAAGCTTTCATTCAGTTGTACCTACATTACTTTGTGGCTCTGTGTTAAAGTTTGTTGAATATTACATTTAGGAAAGAATTTGGGAAATTTTGCCATATTAAAAGAACCTTATGAATGTTAGTGCTTTGGTTGTTATTCACCTAGAATTGCAGAAAGTCTATATTAATTTATTTACCATTCAAATTTGCCTGTAGTTGGTCATTGAGTACTTTTAGAATACACAAACATTTTTATCAAGTTTTGTGAATTCAGAGTCTTTCACTAAATAAGGGCTTCAGTAAGTTATAATAACTGTGATTATCACTGTTACTTTCACCCAAATAAGTATTAAAATGTAAAGGAAAGCTGGTCTGAAATTTAATATTTCTATATTTCACCCCTTCTCCCTCTCCTCGTGTCACCTATCACCTGCCTCCTTGTATGTCTCCTTCCATTCTTTCTTACTCTAACTTCTCCCCTTCTTTTTCAGTCCAGAAGAAGGATCTTGGCCTGAAACGTCAACAGTTTACTCTTTCCATAGAAGCTGCCTAGCCTACTGAGTTCCTCCAACATTTTATGTATGTTGACTTGCTACTTGGGTCTTGTGCTTACCTGGTTTGTATCCAGAAGGCTGAACTTGCTAAGTGGCAGACTAGCAAGGATCTGTGTGGGGCCTAGGGCTGGCAAACATGACAGCTGTCACATGGTTAGGCTAGAACATGGACCATCCACAAAATGGCTGAAGGAATTCTTTTACACATGATAAAATTGTGACCTCAGTAGTCTTGTTCCAGGCATGTTATTTCATTTTAGTGAACCATTTAAAATTTAAAAATATATTATTTCTCCTCTTGCCCTATCTCAGGACTGTAAAAAAAAGTGGTTTTAATGTGTATGGGGTAAGGTTCAATGTATTCATCACACAATCAACCATCATTATGTACTTGTAGCCTAAGTACCAACAGTATACATTAAATAATTTAAAGAGGATGAATTGATTGGCAAACTCTGCATGTAGTTATAACTCAGCTCTTTTTCAAAGGTCATATCATGAATAAACAAACAAATAAATAAATAATGGGGTAGCTGCCATATGCACGTTCACTCGCTAGAGAAATGATTTTATGCACAAAATAATCTAGGATATAGTGTGCTTAGTAATAATAAATCTGATATACTTACTGGAAATAGTACAGGACTGCATACTCTTCTGGTCTTCCTGATTAAGGGGCAAATCATACTGTCAAGTGTCTCAGACTGTCTACCATTATTAGATTTTATAAAGAAATGCATTAAAATTAAAAAGATAGCAGCCGGAGTGCACTCAAAACAAAATAAAAGACGATACTTTTACAAAATCTTTAGAGAAGAGGATTCTGATGGGTTAATATAAAGATATTTAAATTTATAAGGCTTTGGGATGTATGGTAGCAAATTTGGATACCTATTATAGACTAAGGAAGTAAAATGAGTCAGCACAGTATTGTGGGCTGAATGACCTGTTCCTATGCTGTTTTCTTCTATGATCTATGTTATGTTCTAAACACTTGGCCAAAATAGTGAGATTCGTGGGATTTGTTTATACAAAAGAAATATGGAGGCTGAGGGATTCAAGGAAAATATATAAAAGGCAGACCATAAAACAACGGGCCAAGGACAATTATTTATGCACAGAACTAGTCAAAAAAGAGATCTTTTTCTGAAACAAAATTGTTGCTTGGCATGAGTTGAAGGAGTTGGGGTGAGTTGAAGCAGCTCACAATGGTTGGACAGTTTGGGGCAATGTTTTGTATGGCTGGAAGACAGAAATAGCAATGAACTTATCGATTATTAAAATAATCTAAAAAGGAATAATTGGAAAAGCAAGGCCCTGGGTAAGTCAGAAGGATAAAATAAGTGAATGTAACTTAGTGCAGGAAAGGAGACATCAACAGAATATTGAATAAACTGTTCAAAGTTCAAAGTAAAATTTTATTATAACAGTACATATAAGTCACCACATACAACCCTGAGATTCATTTTCCTGTGGGCATACTCAGCAAATCTATGGAACAGGGTTATTAACAGGGTCAATAAAATATCAACCAGAGTGCAGAAGATAACAAACTGTGCAAATGCAAATCTAAGTATATAGTAATAAATAATGAGAACATGACGTAACAAGATAAAGATTCCTTAAAGTGAGATCATTGATTGTGGGAACATCTTAATGGATGGGCAAATGTGTGTAGTTATCTCCTTTTGTTCAATTGGCTGATGATTGAGGGGTAGTAACTACTCTTGAACCTGGTGACGTGACTCCTGAGACTCTTGTACCTTTTACTTGATGGCAGCAGTGAGAAAAGAGCATGGCCTGAGTGATGAGGATCTCTGATGATGTATGCTGCTTTCCTACAATAGTGATTCATGTAGATGTGCTCAATGGTTTGGGAGGGCTTTACCTGTAATGTACCGGGCTGAATCCACTACCTTTTGCAGGATTTTCTATTCAAAGGTATTATTGTTTCCATACCAGGCTGTGGTGCAGCCAGTCAATGCAGAGCTATAGAGGTTTGTCAAAGTTTTTGATGTCATGCCGAATCTCTGCGGACTCCTGAGGAAGTAGAGGCACTGCTATGTTTTCTTCACAATTGCAGTTACATGCTGGTTCCAGGACAGGTCTTCTGAAATAGCAACAACCAGGAATTTAAAGTTGCTAACCCTCTCCATCTCTGTTCCTCCGATGAGGACTGGCTCATGGACATCTGGCTTCCCCTCTCCTAAAGTCTACATATAAGTTTTGTGGTCTTGCTGTCATTGACTGAGAGATTGTTGTTATGACACCACTTAGCCAAATTTTCAATCTCCCTCCTGAATGCTGATTCATCACCACCTTTGATACGACCCGCAGCAGTGGTGTCATCAGCAAACTTGAATGTGGTGTTGGAGCTGTACTTAGCCACACATCCATAGTTGTAAAGTGAGTAGAGTAGGGGGCTAAGTACACAGCCCTGTGGTGCACCTGTGCTGATGGAGATTGTGGAGGAGATGTTGTTGCCAATCTGAACTGACTGGCGTCTGCAAGTGAGGAAATCAAGGATCCAATTGCACAATGAGTTATTGAGGCCAAGGTCTTGAAGCTTATTGATAGGTGTTGAGGTGATGACAGTATTAAATGCCAATGAAGAGCATCCTGATGTATGCATCTTTGCTGTCCAGATGTTTCAGAGTTGAGTGAAGAACCAATGAAATTGCGCCTGCTGTAGACCTGTTTTGCCAGTCGGTAAATTGGAGCAGATCCAAGTCACCTCTCAAGCAGGATTTGATATGCTTCATCACCAACCTCTCAAAACACTTCATCTCTGTGGATATAAGTCAGGTGTTCCCAACCTTTTTTATGCCATGGACAAATACCATTAAGCAAGGGGTCCGTGAACCCAGGTTGGGAACCCCTGATAAGTGCAACTGGATGATACCACCACCACAATCCCACCTAGATGTGTATTATCACTTGGATCAAACTTAGAAATGTGATATTTCAGCTAAATCATTGATATATGTCTGAATAGCAAGAAAGATCTGCAATGGTATTTTTAATCAATGTATATTTTGCTTATTTTTCTATTTGCACCAATACCCCGGCTGTCTATTATTTCTGAGAGTGTTATCCTTTCAAGGTGCAGGGAGAAATTTAAAGGAGATCTGAGGTAAATTTTCCACACAGAGAATAGGGAACATCTAGAATGAGCTCACAGGAGGTAGTGGAGGCAGACACAATTGCAGTATTTAAAAGGTCTTTAGAAAGGTACTTGGATAGGAAAAGTATAGAGGCAATTGGGCCTAATGCAGGCGTGTGATTAGCATAGATAGGATGAGGTGAGTCATTTCCATGATACATGATTCTATAATTTTATGAAGACATACATGTGTAAAATTAGCTTCTATTTTCTTTTGCTCCATTGTAAATTCTCCTATATGTTTATTAGGGGCTACATTTGTCCTCTCTAGCCTTTTCACTTTTGTTTATGTACAAAAGCTCGTATAGTCAGTTTTTGTTTTTCACTAATCTTATTTTTAAATGAATTTCTTGGTCATCTTTCACAGGATTCTAAAACATTTCAGTTCTCGGGCTTACTGCTTTCTGGCAACCTTATAACTCTATTCCTTGGATTTAATACTCCCTCAGCCCGTGGTTGGGCCACTTTTTCGGTTGTATCATTGTGCCTTAACTAAATGTGTATTTGTTACAAAGTATGAATATTTTCTGTAAAACTTGAATATTTACTCCTGTTCATTTAGTTATCTTCTTGATTGGATTAAGTACAGAAGAATTGATACCAAGGTAAAAGCTCTGATTATATATCCTTATTACTTTGAAGAATTAATTAGGATAAAACCATCTTTCATGCTCAGAAACAGTTGTCAATCACTGTTAGGTTCAACACAAATGGTGCCTAAAACTTTCCTAATGTTATTGTTACAACTGTAAAGTGGTAGATAACAGTTTCTATTCAATTGCTCAGCAATTTCAAACAATTATTGCAGACTTGTTGCAGACCGATAATAGCTATTAACTGCACCTTACACCTGATTTTCGCAAGCAATTGGATTGCATTCATCTGGGCATCAAGCAAAGGAGTCTCAGGCTGTCCTTAATATTATAGTGTACATAACTATTCAGTTAAGTAAAATAGTACACACAGACACACACATACACATATATAATTATATAAAGCAAACAAATCACCTTTCTGAATAAATGGTATAGATGTCAATTATTAATGCACTTCAACCAATTTATATAAAGTCTTTTGACCTTGAGCTCTGACCACTCTTTAACCAAAAACAGATTCACTACTATAAAAATTAGGCACAATTTTTCTTACATAGTACTACTCTTCTTAAAACAAAGTTTGTGAGGTTTTTTTTAGATTATGAGAACACTCAGTCCTCTTTTATTGTCATTTAGAAATGCATACATGCATTCAGAAATGATACAATGTTTCTCCGGCATGATATCACAGAAAACAAGACAGACCAAAGATTAACACTGACAAAACCACATAATTATAACATATAGTTACAGCAGTGCAAGCAATACCATAATTTGATGAAGGACAGTCCATAGGCACAGTAAAAAAAATAGTCCCAAAGTCCCCGAGTCGATCGACTCCCGAGTACCCAATAGTGGCGGCAAAAGGGAGACATTCCCTGCCATAAACCTCCAGGCACCGTCAACTTGCCGATGCCTTGGAAGCAGCCAAACCCATCCGTCCGAAAACTCCGGGCTTCCAGTAGATCTTTACGGCTATACTAAAGAGCAGTGCACAAGAATTCAGGATCTAAAATCTTGAAATTGTGCTCATCTCTACTTATGCTTCTAACCTTGTTAAGAAACATCAGCAAGGCACATAATTACATGACTTTCAACGTTCCTCAAGGGTTTTGCTGCAAGTGGCATAACCTCTAATCAGCAAAAGACTGTTGAATCACAAGTCACTACTGTACACCAAAGAGAATATGTGCAATAATTATGCTGCCAGTTTAGAATATAAGCACCTTGCAGGCAGACAGGTGAATCTTTTGTGTAACGTACCCACTTTCTAACATTGTTATCACTTCATACTCCATTTTATCTGTAGAATAAAATTATCATCTAATACTGCACAATGAATGATACCCTAAATAGCAAAATGCTAAGCGGGAAATATAAATAACATACAGAGCAATCCATTTATGAAAGCAATTTAAAAATCTTCATTAAATCCCGGGATAATCTGATCACTGCAGGCTTTCTCTATTTATAACACAATAAGGACCAGTGATCATCAGCAGAAATCTAAATGCCATCAATGCACAGCAAATGCATTGCTGAACATGCTTGGTCAGTAGTTCTGTATACATTGTGGATATGACTAACTTTAATCCACATAATTTTAAAGAATTTTGCATTGGAAAACACACACATTTGTCCCTCTTCTTTAAACACTGTCTTAGACTGTATGGTGAACAATAAAATTCAGGGTAAACTTCATTTTTTTTCATGAATAGCTGACTTTTTCACAAACCTTTAGTTAAATACTATAAATGTGTTCTATACTAAAGGCACCATGGTAGCGTCGTGGTTAGTGCAATGCTGTAACAGCTCAGGGTGTTCCAGAGTTCAGAGTTCACAGTTCAATCCCCGTGCCATTCTGAAAGGAGTCTCTGTATGTCCTCTCCATGGAATGTGTGGGTTTTCCACCGGTACTCCAGTTTCCTCACACAGTCCAAAGATGTACCGGATAGGTTGATTGGTCATTGTAAATTGTCCCATAATTAGGATTGTGGGGTTGCCAGGGTGGTGTGGCTTGAAGAGTCAGAAAAGCCTACTCCATGCTGTATTGCTAAAAGAAAATTAAAATATGGTCTTAATCCTTAATTTGTTATGGATTATGATAATCAGTTTGATGACCAGTTGGATCATTGAAATTATTAGAAATTAATCAGTTATGTTGATCAATTACAATCAGTTAGGTCATAAAACATAGGAATTATGCCATTTGGCCCATCGAGTCTGTGCCACCATTCAATCATAGCTTATATACAGTTGAAGTCAGAAGTTTACATACACTGTAGCCAAATACATTTAAACTCAGTTTTTCACAATTCCTGACATTTAATCCTAGAAAACATTCCCTGTCTTAGGTCAGTTAGGATCACTACTTTATTTTAATAATGTGAAATGTCAGAATAATAGTAGAGAGAATGATTTATTTCCGCTTTTATTTCTTTCATCACTTTCCCAGTGGGTCAGAAGTTTACATACACTTTGTTAGTATTTGGTAGCATTGCCTTTAAATTGTTTAACTTGGGTCAAACATTTTGGATTGCCTTCCACAAGCTTCTCACAGTTAGTTGCTGGAATTTTGTTCCATTCCTCCAGACAGAACTGGTGTAACTGAGTCAGATTTGTAGGCCTCCTTGCTTGCACACGCTTTTTCAGTTCTGCGATATGATGGCTGCGTGGTCCCATAGTGTTTATACTTGTGTACTATTGTTTGTTCAGATGAACGTGGTACCTTCAGGCATTTGGAAATTGCTCCCGAGGATGAATGAGACTTGGCATCATTTTCTGACCTCAATCCAACAGAAAATTTGTGGGCAGAACTGAAAAAGCATATGCGAGCAAGGAGGCCTACAAACCTGACTCAGTTACACCAGTTCTGTCTGGAGGAATGGAACAAAATTCCAGCAACTTACTATGAGAAGCTTGTGGAAGGCAGCCCAAAACATTTGACCCAAGTTAAACAATTTAAAGGCAATGCTACCAAATACTAACAAAGTGTATGTAAACTTCTGACCCACTGGGAAAGTGATGAAAGAAATAAAAGCTGAAATAAATCATTCTCTCTACTATTTATTTTGACATTTCACATTCTTAAAATAACGTAGTGATCCTAACTGACCTAAGGCAGGGAATGTTTTCTAAGGTTAAGTGTCAGGAATTGTGAAAAACTGAGTTTAAAGGTATTTGGCTAAAGTGTATGAAAACTTTTGACTTCAACTGTATCCGTGAAAAGGAATGAATGGACAAGGGAGTCAAGTAGGGAGCCATCCCTGCAGAAAACAGAAAGTGGGGGGCAACGGAAAGATGTGCTTGGTGGTGCTTTCCTCAGGGATTGCATGCCATTTATTTAGGGCATTCTTAAACCTACCAGAGAAAGAAGAATTAGTCTGCCAGTTTCGATTCTGAACTTTATAGCTTTAAAAACTGCTGAGAAAACTTGAAAATTTGATCAGTTCGTGATCTCCTGTTAGTCAGACATTTTGAACTCAACATTAGCTGTGCTTCAAGACATAGTGATACTCAGTAGGGGGAGCTCTTCCCATGATCTGGAATGGATAGTGTTCCTTTGAGATATCCTGGTTTGAAAATGGATATAAAGCTTGCGAATGAGAGAAGAGTAATGAATTCAAAGGAGTATATTGCAAATTCAGGATCATATGAGCCTCTGAAAACTTCAGAATCAGCTTTATTATTACTGCTATATGTTGTGAAATTTGTTCTGTGTACATTGCAATACATAATGATAAAACCTATAAGTTACAATAAAAGTAGAGGTATATATAAATAATAAGTTAAATAAGAAGTGCAAAAAGAGAGGACAAAAATACTGAGGTAGTAGTCATGGGTTCACTGTCCGTTCAGAAATCTGATGGCGGACGGGAAGAAGCTGTTCCTGAAACGGCTCCTGTACCTCTTCTTTGATAGTAGCAATGGGAAGGGAGCGTGTCCTGGGTGATGGGGGTCCAAAATGATGGATGCTGCCTTTTTGCAGTGTCCTGGATGCTGGGGAGGCTAGTGCCCATGATGGAGTTGGCTGAGTTACAACTTTCTGCACCTTTCTGCAATCCTGTGCAGTGGCACCTCATACCAGAGTGTTGCAACCATTTAGAATGCTCTCTATGGTACATCTGTAGAAATTTGTGTGTGACTTGGTTCATATCAATTCTCTTCAAACTCCCAATGAAATATAACCACTGTTGTGCCTTCTTTGTAATTGCATCAATATGCTGGACCCAAGATAAATCTTCAGAGATGTTGACACCCAGAAACTTGAGACTGCTCACCTTTTCCACTTCTGATCCCTCAAAGTGTATTCCCTCAACTTCACCTTCCTGAAGCCTTTCACATCCTTATGGCATTTCACGTCTTGGAAATAAAGTTGTTGTGTAATTATATACTGATGAACATAATTGAAAATTTTTTTTATTCCAAAGCAACTTCTGTTTACATGCAATTTTTCACAGTTCCTGTTACTTTATTAAGTTGCACCTAAGCAAAAAGATGAATTATACTGTAGCAACACACACAAAATGCTGGAGGAACTCAGCAGGTCAGGCAGCATCTATGGAAAAAGTACAGTCGACATTTCGGCCGGAAACTTCGATTGTACTTTTTCCATAGACGCTGCCTGATCTACTGAATTCCTCCATGATTTTGCGTGTGTTGCTTGGATTTCCAGCACCTGCAGATTTTCTCTTGTTTGTAAAGTATTCTGAGAATCTGATGTATATGCTTCCCTACCAGGCTTACCATTGAAGGAAAATAGTTCATAACATCAGAAATGAGGGATATGAAAAAATCACTCCACTGGATCTCCAAATTTACAACTTTATAGTATAATGTTCAGTTATATTTTAAAGATAAAAAATTAGCCATGTCTGCTCTGTACATATGGACTGTTTTAATGGAGAATGCAAATATATTCAATTGTTTCAAACCATGAAAATTAAATACAATCTTCAATTTCATATTACATGGCACAATAGCAACTTTGAGGAAGGAAATATCTAAAGGGAGCTTTAGATAGTTTCCATTCTTCCTTTAGTACTTGCATGCCAAAAGGGATAGTAGTGTAGGACAGAATTGGTCTAATATTCTGATAGCCCATTGACATCACAGCTGTATTTTCCCTTTGGTTGTCAATATATAGCCTATTCCCTTACTAAAACCTTATGATAAATGATATTCATTAAAATCTGGAATAAAAGGGCCAGTTTTGAGGCATGGAGTTAACTTAAGTTCTAAAGCAAGAGATTACTTCAAATAGATATTAAGTGCAAAATACCTATTTACTTACCTTCTGAGAATCTGATGTATATGTACTGTATGATATGTTATATATCAATGTCATAAATATACTTCATTATAGACATGATGAAAGAACTGTCAGCGCCCAATATACATGATCATTTTATAGCGTGTATTTCATTAAGACTCAATTTATTAGAGAAGTCCTAAAGATGTATTGCAGATGCTGTAAAGGGTAGAAAAAAAATATAATTATAGCAATGTATAATAAATTGCTATATCTATTATACAAATGATATATGCTCATTTGGCCTCTTCAGTATGATTTTGTGTCAGTAGAAGACAATCCAACTGAAGACCAAGATGGCATTCCCTCCTCCAGAAAGTCTCATTTGCTTTGGAATAATGTATCCTGAATGCGGACTTTAATATTGATTGATTATAATACTAACTTTATAGCTGGTGTGAAAACATCTTAATGGCTGTTTTGGGAGGACAAGGTGTTATCAAGGATGAGTAAGCTATCTGACACCCTGAAGAGAGAAAATTACAAAGAAAATAGGATTAGACAGTGGATGAGGGTGAAACTACAAGGGGCTTTGCAGGCCTTGGCAATCTATCAAACCCTGTAGTGACCAGATGTTGCAATATATGACAGCACCTGTAAGATGTACCTGTTGTGGCATACTCACCTCTTAGTCCAAATGAGGTGTCCTCATACATATAAAACTTGCAAACTTCATCAAGATCTGTACCATTATATGTGATTGTGTTGTTTTTCCTGTACCAGGCACCACATACTTTATGTCCTATATTTCATTTGAATAGATTGTTGTTGTCGGATTGTTTGTCTTACTGCTATTGGTTGGAGCTAATTTACCATCCTAAAGAAAAATATTTTATCCAGATTTCTATTACGTTTAGATCTTTGATTTTTTTCTTAAGATAAATAGATATGCTATAAAGTTTATCTTCAATAAAAAACAGCTATTCACTTTTGAAGTTTACAACTGAATTGGCATGAAGCAGGATAATTATAAAACTTTCCCTGCATCAGTTTCACCCAGTCCATCTGATCATACTGATAAAATGGTTATCAGATTAGGCACCAATGAAAAGTACAATCCCTACCGTATTTAGCATTTAGATTGACAGGACTGAGCTATAATATGCTTCAAAGCTGAAGCCTGCCTGAATAAAGAGGATTAATTCTTGAGCCAGCATGCTTCATTGAAGCTCTCATTACCAAACTTTGTCGGTGTCGATGTTAGATTTGATTGAAGATTATGGCATTTAGGTGCCCCCCATTTTCTGCAGATATTGCACCCATTGAATTTTCATACAGCAGGGACACGGTCAATACTCTAGCCTTTATCCTCTAATTCTACTTCATTGAAACTTCATCAACTTCCCCAATGAACTGGAAGAGGGAAATAGGCTTCACAAGAAACATCTTTCTTTTGTCAGATAATTTATTCGCTTCCTGCTCCCTGACGCTGAAAATTAGATTACAGCATTTAAATGAAAACAATAATCAAATGGGAGTCTTAATCAACGAATGAGGTTAATATTTTTTAACAGAACAAAGGCAAAAAGCACAGGAGCACGGCACACTCCAGGGAATTTCAACTTCAGATCTGCATTTCTCTTGTGTTTTTCTTTTTTAGTTCTTAAACTTCAAAGCTGTGTGCTGCATTTGTTTTTCCATGTAATGATTCCGTGATTAGTTGTAAGCTGGCAGGCTGATCTTCCTGCCAGCGAAGGAGTATCAAGTTTAAATGATGTTTTACTTCACGAATAATTAAAGCAATATTCAATGTCCACTCTGTGAGTTAATGAAATATAAAACAAAGAAAAAGGTTCTTTTAAAAAGAGTAGTCACATTTTAACATTCTGGTATATTTTACTTGCCTACAACTTGCTGAATGATCTTGCTTATTCCCATTTGCTTCAACAATAACTTGACTCCATTCTCAAAACTTTAGGTACATATTTTTCATGGTGCAAATTTTATATTTTCTTTCATTACTAAGTTCAACACAATGCTTGCTACTGTTGGTAAATAAATATGATTGACCTTTGAGGTTTTTGGACAATGTGATATCCATTCTGATTGTGGCCCACACTGATATTATTATAGTTTAAGCTGTCCCTATTAGTCAGCTGGAAACAGAAAATTTCTTGTCCGCTCAGGACTCCGACTCTGAGAATTAGACTGATCTTCTGGCTTATGTATGTCAGTACACAGAAATGAGTGACAAGAAGTGTTTTAGCACCTCATCCCAATAACCTACGATTTGACAATCAATCTGACTTGCACACAAATTGGTAACTTGTGATATTGTGAAAAATTGTCAAAATTCAGTGATTCCTTTGAATACAGTATGAAGTTATGTCAATCTTCCCAAATCATTAATAGGGTATGCCAGTCTAGCCTCCTTGAGAGAAGCAGTATTGAACTGCTGAACTGGTTATATGATTTTCCCAGAGAGTTCAAAATAAGAACTTTATGTAAAACTTTTCACAATCTCAGAAGCAATGCAAATATTAAATAATGTACAAATAAAATAGGTATAAGTTATTATTTTCCATGGATCATGCTTTTCTTAGATTTGTTTCTCTTTTCCTTTTATAATCTGAAAAATGTAATTGAGGCCAATTTTGTTCACTCAAGGTGGTTATATTTTTGTCTGAAAAGTGAACAATATCAGGTGGGGTTTTATAGAGGGACGAGGATGGCTAAATAGTGCATAAATATTGCATAAAATAAATATGTAAATACCCAAAGTGCTTACATTGATCATGCTCATCATATGTATTTATTGGCTGAAGGACATTAAAGAAGTATTTAAAACCATGATGTGCAAGCAAGTGGGATAATTCAGTTCTATAATAGAAGTATTAATCTTAACAAAAAGTTACAGAAGTAACTTTTCTTACTCGTGAATTATCAGTAAGATAAACTGGTGTTCTTGTGAGAGGAAAAAGTCTGAGTTAGAAGGAATGATATAAAATTGAGTGAGTAAAAGTCTTGAATTTAAAAGTTTTGGGTATTACCTTCCAGGGTGTTACAAGGCTTACTATGGTAACACTGAGGCTTTAATGGCATGTTATAGATACAATAATTTACAAAGAACTACTTTGAAGTACAGTTACTAATGTAATGTAGGAAACGTGACAGGCAAGCTTCACCCAGTTTGTTCCCACGAACAGTAATGTAATAATGATTAGACAGACTGTTTTAGTGATATTGATCGAGGAGGCAAATAATAGCCAGCCAGTGCACAGGACAGAACTCCTCTGCAGCTTCAAATAATACTTTGGCATCTTTTTCATCTACCTATGGGAGCAGACAGAGCCATGATTTAATTTTTTATCCAAAATTGGTACATCTAACAATGCAGCACTTTTTCAGTACTGCACTGGATTTAAATAAACTTATTTGATATTGTAACATTTGCAGCCTTAAGATATCCAACAGTCACAGTCAACAAGGTAATTTAAAACGTAAGTTACTGTGTAACCCAAGCAAATAAAGTAGCCAATTTCACACAGCAGCATCTTGCATAAAGCATTGGCATAAATGACTCTATCGTAAAATCATACTCCATCTGCTATATTACAATGCTAGTGTTAGTTCCTAACAGGATAAATTAAATACTAATAGAATTATTACACTCCAGACAAGACTTTTTACATGTGCAATTATTTCTGACATGTAGTTAATAGTGATCCTAGAATATTAACAAGACAATCCAAAATGAGGCAAAATAATATATTTTAAGGGCTTCAGAGAAAAGTGAAGGCATTCAGTCAAAATCTCCAGGAAACTTCAGGTTACCAATCAAACTGTTGCTTTGAGCAGTAATAAAAATTATTAACTGCCTATACAAAACATGGCTAGTTATATGGCAACTGGAGGAAGTCAGAGACAGGATAAAGCTGAGGATAAGCACAGTTGCTTATGCAACCATGAATAATTTCTTGAAATAGTCATTTGTAAAGGTTATAGCAACATGAACCAATAATAAATGTTCTAGACCAAGGGTTCCCAACCTTTATTCTGCTGTGGACCAATACCATTAAGCAAGGGCTTCGTGGACCCACGGCTGGGAACCCCTGTTCGAGACAGACTCAAAGGATTCACATTGAACAAATCCTGAGAGATAAGTGATATCTATCCATGATATCATGACAGGCTGGGAGGAAAGAGTTGTGAATTGTTGACAGTTATCATTGGGGAATCACTTTGATAAAAATGAGATGAATACCCAATATAGCTTAACATGGCTTAATACAAACCATTTAATATATATTTTATATATTCAAGAAGAAAATAATGAGGAGGTCTGTGTGACATTGAGAAGCTTCATGAAGGAGTGGTTACTCACTGCTTATATTCAAGAAATACTATAACATGCATGTAGTATCATACCCTCCAATCTCACTTCCAATCTAAATTGAATCAGTGTTATTATGACCTAGTAAAGGTAACACAGATTCAGATGTAAAAGACCAAATTCTCAAGTTATCTAAAAAAGTAACCTCATGTAAATTGTATGCTTAAATTTCCACAAGCCCTATGCCAAAGGAGTCAAGTTATATTTTAAGAATAAATTGAAAGCCAGCAAACCACAGAGAAAAAAAGTGCTGGGCCAAATAATGCTTAATCTAGCACACCAAAAAAGACCTTTCTACTCCATGCTTGCCTTTTGCAACCTTGTGAAATAAATCACCTGAAGATCTGGATCTCATAGTTGTTCTGCAAGGCAGAATGAGTTGTGAGTAGTGATGAACCTGAGGCCTCTTGCCTGGAGTGTTTTAATAGCCTTTTGACAAATTGCCTATTAATTGCTTTTAGAAATTTCTGCTAAAGGTATTTGAAGAGTCCAAATATATTTAAATATTATTTTATTCTATGTTATTTTAAATAGTTTACATTAGTCAAAAATAAGTAAACCATTTTCTTACACATTTTTAAAATCATGTTCAGGAATCTTATTCAAATGAAAGGGGTGATGCTATCTAGGCGAACCTTATTTGATACAGATTACCCTAACACTATCACCATTTAGGTTACAGGAATTCACCCTTATGGAATTCACAGATTACTACCCAAAAAATACAAGAGATGAAATTTATGTTGGTGGGGCATGGGGGGGGGGGGGGGAGTTAAATAAATAAAATGTGGAAGAAATAAAATTTGTCTTTTTTTTCAACTCACATGTATTAGCACATACACAGATGCGTTCGCAGGTTTTTTAAGCACTCTAGGTTCATGTTGTTAAGATTAAACTTATATTTGATGTGCTAACAGCTAATTGTTATAAGTTATACCACTAAATTATCTTACCTATCTTTGATATACCTAACACTATCACTTTCCAGCTTTCATTTTATTTTTGCTCTAGGTTACAATATCTGTACTCACTTATGTCTTCAAAAGCAACAGCTGGCCATTCTATTTTCTATGGAAGCTGTTGAGAGAAAAACATCCTGTAGGAATGCATCCCTACTTACAACATAGGATTCAATGGGAAATAGAGTTGCATATTACACAATGCCTTCATAACATGGGGGTTTCCAAATTTGAACTTGAGAGTTGAATGTGAAATACCACTGGCCAGCATCAGGAAGCTCAGTAGCATTAATCCAAACTCAAAGCAACATTCCTTTAGTTGTAGTCATAGTCATAGTCATACTTTATTGATCCCGGGGGAAATTGGTTTTCGTTACAGTTGCACCATAAATAATAAATAGTAATAGAACCATAAATAGTTCAATAGTAATATGTAAATTATGCCAGTAAATTATGAAATAAGTCCAGGGCCAGCCTATTGGCTCAGGGTGTCTGACCCTCCAAGGGAGGAGTTGTAAAGTTTGATGGTCAGAGGCAGGAATGACTTCCTGTGACGCTCTGTGTTGCATCTCGGTGGAATGAGTCTCCAACTATATTCCAAGAGAATGCGATAGCTACCAAGACAATTTGCGTACTGTATCACCTGTAAATTGTCCATTAACCTTCATGCCACTTTGATATGGGGAAACATTATCCCCTCATTTCTAGGTCTATGCTGAAATTTCCTTCACCATACAAATGCAGTGGTTTAAGAAGGACTATCACACATCTATTCTAGGCAACTAAAGTTACACAATAAATATTTTCTTGTTCACAGTAACTACATTCTAAGAAGGAACTGTAAAAAGTTTGAGGTACTGCACATTTAAAAAGAAAAACATAGATGCCAAGTTCCAAATAAATAATATCAAAGTCAAAGCCCAGTGGCCGAATCTTGGAGACTGGAGGCTAGAGGCCTGTCCTAGGTGGTGGGGAGGGTAGGAGGGAGGAAAGGGACTTGTTTTTTTGTTGTTGCTGCAGGGTTCTGTTTTGTTGTGCCTTGTGATGTTCTGTTGAGCATTGCGGATGTGCAATGTTGACGCCAGCATGTGTGGCAACACTTCCCAGCACATCCTTGGGTATGTAGGTAGTTATTGCAAATGACCCATTTCTCAAGTTAGCTAAATGTCAAGCAGCAAGAAAATTTTATAGTATAATACAATAAAGAAGGCAATCACATCATTTAAATATGAAAGTTGAAAAGAAATGGGAGTTTTGCCATTCCTCAAATTTGGATTGCCTCAAAAGAAAAATACAAATACACTTTGGTACAAGAAGGACAATGCACTGAGTAAGGTGCTCTTCATGTCATGCAATATTGGCAGATCATCCTTTTTCCATTTTGTGAGATACCTTGCAGATTTAGATAAATCTAGACAATAACACATATGTGAGCTCCAACTCTCCTCGTGATATGTGCATATTTTTGTATCTGTTCAAATGGGAATGGGATGCTAATGTATAACCAAAACTGGATTTTAATATTTATAAAGTACTTCTTTACACAGGATGAATTCAAATAATAATTACGTAAAAGTTAACAAACTCTGAAAGCTGGTAACTCTCTTAGGAATCCTCGTGTGGAAGACAAAATAGTGTTTTATACATTTCCATCTGGTTTAACTAGAAATGGTTCAAATATGTCATAAAGTGGTCTATCACTTGCTGTTTTTATTTTATCTTTCAATAAATACCCCAGCTGCTACTGTCTTTTCCTTTGCATCGTTGATCTATTAGTTTTCTACACAGAATGGGGTTTATAAATCACCATAATACAGCTTGGAAATGACTGTGCTAAGGGTTGGAAAAGTAGATTCTAACTAACGGCCCCGGCAGGGAGCAAAAAAACTCGCCTATGCACCATCTTCGACAGGTTACTGATGGTGTTTGTTTTCTGTGTCTGTGTGAGTGCCATCGGGGGCAGGACTACAGGGATCCCTCTGCATGCTTCTCAGCCATATTTTACACTCTCTCTGCCATTTAGCAAGAAACAGCTTATTTCAAACTGGAGTAGGAGGGGGATGGGAGAGTAAAATTGCAGTAGAAAAGGAAAGGTGGCACTGGGAAGAAAGAGTGGAAAAATAGGAAAAGATGATACCGATCTGTATGTAGAAAAGTGTTTCATTAAACAAATACGTGTGTTTTTAAAAAAATAAATGCCAGTTTTAGATAATGTATAAAGCCCCACTATGACAAATAGCTAGCAAGAAGATGAAGATGCAGTAACTAAAGAGGCATAATTAGCATAATATTTAAATAGGTTATTGCATTTATTTGTGGTAAATGTAGTTCATGTCTCCTTACAACTCCATATCCTGAACAGACTGCACAGTCAGAGTAAACAGGCATTAACAATCCAGCAGGCTGTAATCTTCGACCAAGTTCCATATTTAACAAGTTCAAGCAAATGTTGAGCAGATTATATAAGCTCTGATAATCATCTACTCTCATATAATTTATACAAGACTGCTACTTCTGAACTGAATTTTCTTTTGGACAGTCATTTTTCTTATCTTAAATTATCACAGTTCAAACACATAAATGCAAATATAATTTAAAAGCTTAAACACAAGAATTGTTCCATAAAGGAAAGATTAGTATTAGAAATAGTTGTGAACGTGAAGAAATTGGGCAGCACAGTACCGTGGTGGTTAGCACAATGCTTATACAGTATCAGCAACCTGGGTTCAATTCCCATTGCTGCCTGTAAGGAGTTTATACGTTTTCCCGGTGACCACATGGGTTTCCTCTGGGCCCTCCAGTTTCCTCCCATAGTCCAAAAACATCCCGGTTGGTATGTTAACTAGTCATTGTAAATTGTCCCGTGATTACTAGGATTAAATTGGGGGATTGCTGGCTGTTACAGCTCGAAGGGCTGAAAGGTCCTGCTCTGTGCTGTATGTCAATAAATTTTTTTAATTGTTGTAGAGCCACAGAACAACACAGCATGGAAATAGACTCTTCTGCCCACTGAGTCTGCGCTGACCATTCTAACGCCTACCTACACTAATTCCACTGATCTTATTTTATTTATTTTCCTCATATTTTCATCAGCTCCGCCCAGATTCCACCACTCATCAACCTATTAGAGTCAATTTACAATGGTCAATTAACCTACCAATATATGGGAAGAAGCTAGCACACCCAAAGGAACCCCACAAGAACCTTCAAATTTCATAGCCCCAAACATCAGTACTGAACCCAGGTCACCATCACTGAGAGGCAGCAGTTCCATTATATACGAGGGGTGATTGATAAGTTTGTGGCCTAGGGTAGAAGGAGATGAGTTATTAACTTCAAACTTTCTGCATAATCACTCAAAGAGTTGAACTGCATGTGAAGGTAACGAGAGCTATATAACTCATCTCCTTCTACCTTAACTCACGAACATATCAATCACCCCTACTGTGGACACTTTCTGGAGGTCTAAGATCCATATGCTCCACGACCACTGGACTAAGTGTGTAAATGTAGGAGGGGACTATATTGAAAAATAAATGTGCTAGGTTTTGTAAAATTGAGTGTTTCTACCTTAGGCCACAAACTTATCAATCACCCCTCGTATACTACTCTGATGCAGAGAACTGGTACTTGGTGAAACAGGAAGGATTCACATTCTAGGTTCATTTGGAGGAGTCTGGAAAAGTACATGGATGCAACAACAACATTGTTCTGAGATAAAGCAATAAAAGAAGATTCAACTGACTAATAAAACTGTTGTGGAAAATAGAAAGGCAAAAACAAACAGGAGAGGAAATTAAACAAAAGATGACATAACTGGTGAAAAAATAATGGACAGTAGTAGAAAGTAAAAGTCAAAATAGGATGATATATATATATATTTAGGCACAAAACATTTAAATGAATGACAAATTATGGATCATTGACAACAAAGGTTCTTTTTATAATGAATTCAAGGGATATGCATTTTTCAGGCTGAGCCAACATTTAATTGCTGGTCTTAATTCCCTTGAGAAGGTAGTGGTGAGCTGCCTTCTTGAACAGCTGCAATTCTTAAGGTCCCAGGTACAACGAAAGAAAGACAATATACTCCAAATCAAGTAGGTGTATGGCTTTGGAGAGTAACTTCTGCCAGGTTGTGTTCACTTACTTTTGTTGCCCGTGTCCTTCTCGCTGATAGAGGTTGTGCGTTTGGGAAGTACTGGCTGAGGAGTCTTGGTGAATTTTGGATATCATAATTGCCTGTAATTTGTGTAATTAATTTCACAGATAGTGAAAATTTAACATATGGCCGTGTAGATAAATGCAATCAACGTTTATTTTGTGTTCTTCTTAGGGATGTAAGTGTAACAAAGCACATCTTCTGAATTGCACCTGGAAAAGAAAAGAATGTCCAGGACCTCATGCCATATAAATTCAGATCTTCCCTCATTTTCATTTTATTATCCATTACCCATGTTATTTCAAACATATTCAGCTAGTGATTGAAAACACACAATGGATGAAAAGGAAGAGTGTAAAATGACATAGGTTCTACACTACAGATTATTACAAATAGTTGCATTGACAAAGAGGAAAAACACTTCTTGCATTTATATAGCTTCATTCAGTATCTGAGAACATCAAAATACTCTAAAACCAATGGCATTTTTGAAATATAGCCACTGTTTGAGAAAAATATTGCAGGCAATAGTGAACAACAAGATGCCAAATATAACCATGAATAAATTACCAGCTGATCTGTTTTATATGTTTGTCATAGAATATATCCTGGCCAAGAACTGGAAGGAATCTCTTCCAATACCACCAAGGGATATTTAATGACCTGGGGGAGAAAACAGGTCCTCAGTTTAATGTTTCATCTGAGAGAGCATATCCTTGAGAGTTCAGTATTCCCTCAGTTCTCTGTTGAAATGTTGGTCTAGATTACATGCTCAAATCTCTGCAGTGAGATTTGAACCCAAGACCTTTGGACTATGAGACAAGAGTGCTGTCACTGAACACTGGCACCTCAATGAAGTATAATAACGTATTTCATTCGTGTTCAGTTTCATACATTACACACTCCTTGTTTTTGCATTCTGTGGTGTCCTGTGAGTGTTTCTATCTCCTCAAAGGACTTAAATGAGTCAGTTGGGTTTTTACTGCAATCCAGTTGTTTCATGGTGACTGTTACTGTTGCCTAGCTGCTGTGCTTGAATTTATTCCTTTGAATCAATTCTGATAAAGAACCTTCAACCAGAAGCATTAACTCATGTTTCCTTTTCCACAGACATTACCTGACCTACTGAGGATTTCTGGCATTTCTGTTTTTGTTTCAAATTTCCAGTTTCTTTTTATTGATTTTCCTTAGATCTGCAGTCCAGTTCACTGTTCACTACTGACATATTTATGTACACAGGACGTTGTATCAATGGCAGCATTTACTGTCTCCAAGTCAAACTGTAGATTACATGTGATTCAGAAGCTATTTCATACCCAATTATTTAAAGATCCTTGTTTTAGACCATGAGATATAGGGCTGAATTGGGCCACTCACCAATTCTGCTCCAACATTTTTTACAACTCCATTCTCCTGCCTTCTTCCTGTAACCCTTAACATTTTTTTTTACCAATGAGGAACCTATCAATCTCTTCCCTAAATACACACAATGACTTGGCCTCAACAGCCCTCCATCTCATTTTTAATTGACGTGCCTTTATTCTGAAGTCATGCTCTCAGATCCTAAAGTCTACTAATGTAAACATCTCCTTATCCTCTCTATCCAATCCCTAAAATATCTGATAGGTTTCATTGAGATCCTTCCTCATTCTTCTGAACTCTATCAAGTACAGGCCTACAGCCTTCAAACATTTTACAATCTGGGAATGGTCTCAAAGAAAGATCTTTTAAAAAACTTATATATCCACATCAAGAAGTTTGAATAAGCTTTTCAACTTTATCCAAAACCAAAATATCACAGATGATGGAATCTAAAACAAAATAAAATGCCGGAGATACTCAGTAAATCAGACAGCGTTTGTAAAGAGAGACTTTTAATGCCCTCAAGCAAACTACTATCGTATGTTTAGGTGGTTAGGTTTTAAGGCGGAAATATCTAAAATAATCCTTATGATTCACTTCTTCTTATAGGTAAACCGAAACTTTAGAATTCTTTAAATCAACTTTAAATCTGATTTTTAAATTTTTTCAATATTTGTTAAGTGCCTAGATATATAATTAAGAGCTTGAATAGGAGAAAGGAAACTGCCTGTATACTGCAAGAATATGAACAGCATTTCCTTCAATGTGCCAGTGAAACTTCTTTTTATCAGGAGAAAAAAAATAAGCAGCAGAAAACTTACATTAATCCTTTGATAAAAATAGAAACTGTGCAGCATTTACTGTACATTAATTAATGTATGCAACCAATCCTTAATTTACAAAATAATTAATTCATGGAAAATATTTTGTTAAGCAAAAGCTTGTAAATTGAAAAGACTAGGTGAAATGCATGAAGTACAGTGCTTTTCTGTACATCAGTGATAGTTTTTCATTATAATGAAAAATAGTTTAATCTATTGAAGACAAATACCACAAAGAATAAATGATGTTAGAGCAAACAACCAAAATTGAATATTCATTTTACATGCAATACCAACTTTGTTTCATTAATCCAAATTTATAATATGTAAAAGGTTAATCTATGATTATTCCATTCTCCCAAGGGAATGGCAAACAAATTTATAAATAAAATTTTTGTTCCAAAATTTGAAGTCATGAGGTAGAAACTAATTAAAAATAATAATAGGCATGTGGAAATTATTTGTTTATTTATTTAGAGATACATTGCGGAATAGGTCTTTGCAGCCCAACAAGCCACCCACCTATTTAACACTAGCCTAATCACAGGACAATTTACAATGATCAATTAACACACTGACCAGTACTTCTTTGAACTGTGGGAGGAAGCTGAACCACCCAGAGGTGACGGGGAGAAC
Source organism: Mobula hypostoma (assembly GCF_963921235.1). Classification (NCBI taxonomy): domain Eukaryota; kingdom Metazoa; phylum Chordata; class Chondrichthyes; order Myliobatiformes; family Myliobatidae; genus Mobula; species Mobula hypostoma. The sequence continues at coordinate 15,321,973 of NC_086117.1, read as the reverse complement.
GTACAAAGTCCTTACAGACAGCGCCAGAGATCAACTCTGAACTCTGACGCTCTGAGGTTTAATAGCATCCCACTAACCACTATGTGACTGTGGCACTACCTTACTTGATCAAATAATCCATCAACAAAAAATCAACTAAGCCATCAAAAATGACTGAATGAGCTTCTGTAATTTCTTCTTTTCCATGCACTGTTTTATATACTGAATGAAGTTAATTATTTCATTAAAGTTTTGTATTGTCAAAACTGGAAATAAGTTGCATATTTTGTGGCAGTACAACATTTAGAAAATTAAGAGATAATATAGGCTGTGGCCTCCTTGAAGTGGATGACAGTGTTTTCATCACATCTCGAACTCAGCATAAATGAAGTAGTTCCCCATCTAACCCTTCCTCTCCTTTATAAGACCTTCTCTTCAGTTGAGTGCTAAATGTTCATGTAGCAAGAAGCAGTTAATGAAATGCCTCTTTCAAAACACAACAAGATCATCAATAATATTTTAATTATGCTCATCAGTGTCAGTGTGTAGTCTATCCCCTGATAGCTGTCAGCAGCAGTTGTGCTGTCTAAAAGGGGTTTGTCTCCCTGCTGTTTGGCTTTGATGGTGTGTAGAATAAATCCTTGCTCCTCTTCATTCCCAGAACACGTGTAAAGACGAGATTAGAGTCAAGATTTAACTCTCGTTTTACTTTGTGTAACAATGCATCTAAATGAATAGTTTCTTTTGTGTTACTTGTCTTTTAAACTCTAGGATTAATTGCAGGGCTAGTGATTATCTTTTCACTGGTGATCAATCAGTTTTATGTTCAAGTCAGAATTAGTGGTATCCCATTTATATCTGCTTGCTTTGATCATCACTGTAAAGCTCAGATAAAAATATTGCTTCAGCTATTACTAAATAATCAATATAAATTAGTTGAAGTGAAACAGAATATAATTCAATACATTTTATAATTATACTTGTTAATTGTGCTTTAGCAATACGTTATTATATATTCAGATACTGTTTTAATGGTTTTAATTCACATATAAAGGTAAATTGCTTTAGAAAACAGGCAAAATAAACAAAAAGTATCCCAAGGATACACTTTTCCCTTTGTATCTGAATCATTACTGAGCAAAGAGTAAATTCCTCCAATGAATATTTTCCATACGAGTGGATCTCCCATGGTGTCCCTTAAAATAAGAAAGAGGTTGTGCATAGTAGCTCTCATACTGGACTAGTAATCCAGGGACCTGGATTAATGATCCAGAGCCATGAGATTTTATCCTACTGTATCAGCTGGGGAATTTAAATTCAGTTAATTAAATATATCTGGAGTAAAGAAAATTCTAATATTAGTCATTATGACCATGGAGCGACTGATTGTCATAAAAGCCAGTTGGATTCATAGTGTTCTTTAGGGAAGGAAAGGAGATTTGCCACAGTTACCCTGTCTGGCTTATATGTGACCCCAGATTCACATTAATGTTGATGCCCTCTCGAATGATCTAATAATCTGTTCAATTTAAGGGTAATTGGGGAAGATAAGTTAAGTACTAACTTTGTCAGCAATAAGATCTTCCTTGGACATACCTTAATGGCTACAGGCTAATTGGTCTTAGGTAAATTTGCAACTCATTATTTTCTCTTTATAGGGAAGCTTTCTGACACCAACAGTAAATTAGTGGTCTCCTCTGTCTAACTGTAATTTCTAAGCAAGCTCTGAAGCACAATAAATGTGCCTCAAACATTTTATACAAAACCATTTATCTATATATCCATCTTCATTGCAAACCCATGTGCCATGTTTAATGCTGAAATAACCTTACAGCTGCATATCCACGTTATCTATGTCTAGCAATTTCCAACTGTAAATTGGTCTGATTCTTCCACGGTGCAGCTGAATCTTCAATAATTTGTTAACTATGAATTTGACTATTCCATTGTACTATTGGTCAATTTCACCCATTCAACCCCCCCCCCAAAGAAGTTATCTGCTTAAAGATTTAAAAATTAGATTAGCCTTATATATCACTTATACATCAAAATGTCGACACATACAGTGAAATGCATCATTTATGTCAAATCAATTCAGTGAGGATTGTGCTGGGGCAGCCTGCAAGTTACTCCATGTTTCCAGCATGTCCACAATTTACCCTAATCCAAACCCTATGTCCTTGGAATGTATGAGAAAACTGGAGCACCTGGGGGATAGCCATGGGGTTATGGGAAGAACATACAAACTTCTTGAAGACAGTGGCGGGAATCAAACCCCAACTGGTGATCACTGGTGCTGTGAGGTGATTGTGTTAATGCTGCACTACTGTGCTCCCCTAGTAATCTGCACAAGATCCTGTTAATCTCAGACTTCTGCACAGAGACATAATTGAATCCTGGTTATGTAATGTTTTGATTTTAAAATTTTAGATTTCAAATTCCTTTTGCCTTACCATTGTCTTCTGTGATTTTCTCCATCTCTTACATCCTGAAAGTTACTTGCGTTCCTCCAGATCTGGCCTTTTGAGCAAATTTAAGCATCCCACCAATGGTACCTTCAATTGTCAAGACCCCAACTTCTAGAACTCTCTCCTTAATTTGTTTCAACTATCTACACTTTGTTATTCCTTAACTATTATCCTGAAAGGTTATCACCATCATCTACTCAAATATCTCCTTTTAAAGGGACGAGATAATCTATCACATAGTGCAACATCTTGTGTAAGTTCATGGCTAATTTAGGATATTGTACTACATGTGTTTCACGTAGATTGACAGCCATGATATATCAGTGTGAATATGTGATTTGAGTATGACATAGTGCTTGAAATGTGGAAGCTACATTAGTTAATGAGTTCATCATTGCTGTCAGGAAATCCATGTGAGGTGATACATCAAGTCTGCCTGATGGGTCTTTCTTCCAGATCCACCTCCCAGATTTTTTCTTCTCCTCACTTCACAGGGCACATGACCACGATGAACCGTGTCCTTCAGCCTACCTCAGATGACCTGCCTTTATCTCTTAATGTCAACTCCAAAGTAAATCTACCTCAATGAAATTCCAAATGTTTGAAATTATGGCTTCCTAAAGGAACCATATTAACTATATTAATTATATCTACATAAAGAAACTATAAAGTTTCATTATGAATGAAGATTGAGGAATAAGGTTTGCATTTCTTATGCAATATTGTGTAACTACCCCGAAGGCCTAGGATTCACAGTGCATTGCTCTGCATGCCTCTGGCATAACTGGAGCAGATTTCCCCACCTATCACTACCTTAATGCATAGCATTATTTCTGGGTCTGATTGTCAAAATCTGTTGTAACTTGCCTTGAAACATAAGCTCAAATACAAGTCGTAATTATTTTTAAGGTTGCACACAAGAGAACATAGGAGTGGGATCATTGGCTGATCTGCCACAGGTTTCTTCTGTGTGACTTCCATGTATGTTTCAATTCTCCAATCTTTCTGAGATTTGTCTATTTAATCCTGCAAGCTAGCATTCACAAACCCTTGGGGTAGATAATTCCAGAGGTTCACCACCCTCTGTGAGGAGAAAATCCTACATATCTAAGTTTTAAATAACTAGACCCTTATTTTATAGCGTTGTTCCCTGCTCCATACTCTCCAATTAGTAGGAACATCTGAACAACTTGCCTTGCTCGCTTAGGATTCAATAAGATCACCTCTCATTCTTCTAAGTTCCAGAGAACGCAGGTCAGGCAGTATCCATCATAAGTAAAACAATGTTTTTGGTCTGCAACCATTCATGAGAACAGATTTTTCAGTTGTTCATGGTAGGACGACCCTCTCATTCCGGGAATTATCACACTGGATCTCCTCTGCACTTCCTCCAAAACTAGAAACTTCTCTTGTATATGAGACCATCAAACCTGTACACAATACTCTGGCTGCAGTCTCAACAATATTCTGCACAATTATAACAATATTCCTCATACTGGACAACAATATTGGATAAAAATCCAACCCTCTAGAAATAATGGCTAATATGTCTTTTCCTTTAATTACTCACTGTACGTGCAAGCTAACCTTCTGTGTTTCATGCACCAGAACCTCTGATTTGAAGATTCCCTCCATTTAGGAAATGATCTGCCTTTTGATTGTTCCTTTTAAATTGTATGATCTCACATTGTGCCACATTCAACTATATTTGTCAAGTTTTTGCCCACTCACTCCACCCTTTGTAACCTGATGCAATCTCAATGTCCTCATTGCAGCATGTCTTCCTATCTGGTTTTATGCCATCAGCAAACTTGGATACTTTATGTTCTGCTGCCTTCTCCAAGTTATTAATAATTAAGAGCAAAAATTGATCTTTTGGCACTCCATAGTTGGATGTTTCCAGTCTGATAAAGACCCATTTATTCTAATTCTCCGTCCTTGATATTGTAACCAAGTTCAGTCCACATTGACATCCTCCTCAAAACATGTGACGTCTTATCTTGTGAAATAGCCTTTCATATTGCATTTTACTAAATGTCTTCTGGAAATCCAAATATACCACATCTGTAGATTCCCCTCTATTGATTATACTTGTTATACAGATATCAAGCAAGTTAGTTGAATATGTTTTTTTAAAATCAGACTATGTTGGCTTGGTTTGATTGTTGTAAGCTGAACTGTGACTGGCTAATCCTTCCTTGATTATACAGTGCAATATCTTCACATTCATAGTTTTCCATGCTATATGTTCCCTCCTATTTGAAATTAATCAATCTATTATCTTTGGGGTGTTTACATATCCTCCACCATGAAAACTGATACAAAGTATAGGTTTAAATTATTTGCCATTTCTTTAATTCTTTAAATCCATTATTAATTCCCTAGTCTCTTTCTCCACAATTATTTTTTTTCATTTTTATGTATCCATTGAGGGTTCTTGCTATTGGATTTAATATGACTTGCTAGTTTACTCCGACAAACAATTTTCTTTCTCATAAAAGTTTCAGTCCTCTGCTGTTGGTTTCTGAAAGATTCCCAGTCCTTTGATCTACCAGCAGCTATTGCCACCCTGTATGCTCTAAATTTTGTGTTAATATTTTCTTTAACCACTCATGTTAACTATAGATGTCAGATTTTGCATTGAGTCTTTCTTTTCAATTGAAATAATTTTGATGAAATATCTGGTATTGCTCATTCACTTACTTTCACGTAGCCTATTTCCCCAGTCCACTTCAGTGCACTATTTCTTAATCAAATTATTGTTCATTTCATAATTAGTAATATCTGTGTATACCAGTTAAATATCATATGATCTTAAATGCTATGATGTTTTAAAGATCAATCTTATCAGTGATTTATGTGTTCCATTGCATTTTATGAAAAAACAGACCCCTATGTTTTGTGTTTACTGATCCAGATAATGACTTTGCATTAAAACTGAGGTAAAGGGGACTGTTTCAGAAAATTGTTTATAGGATATTCAGAGTTTGCATATACTGTAGGGTAGGAAGCAAAGATGGTAAGGTTGGAGAACCTTGGTTAAAAAAGGAAACTTAAGGTCTGATCAGGAAAAAAGAAATAAGTAAATGTTGTTTAAAGGCAATTGATGTCAAATGAGTCCTTTGAAGTTTAATGGGGAGAACATAGAAATGAGTTAGGAGGGCAAAATGGGGAAGTATAAAGGAGAATACCAAAATGTTTTATCAATATATTAGAGGCAAAGAGGGTAGCTAGGGAAGGAATAGATCTCCTTAGACACTAATGGAGAAACCCATGTGTAGAACCAGGGGATATGAGTGAGATCATACTCATGGATTAGGAAGATGGGAATGCATACTTCTTAGCAATATTTTCTAAAGCGTGGAGAATTAAAAACAGGAGAGGAGTATGCGAATATTCTGAGACATATTTGCATCAGGAAGGAAGGAACATTCAAAATATTAGTATACATTAAGGTGGATAAATCTCCAGAACCTAATAGAATCTATTACAGAATGCTATGTGAAGCAAGGAAAGAAATAGCTGGAACTCTGATAGAGATTATTGCATCTTTGTTAGCCTTGGATGACATACCAGAAGACTGGAGGATAGCATATTTTCTTTCCTTATTTAAAAAGGGCAGTAAGGATAAGCTAGGAAACAACAAGCTGATGAGTCTTATGTTAGTAGTAGGGAAATTACTGAGGAAAGTTCAAAGGATGGTATTTTTGTTTATTTGGGAAGGCAGGGTCTGATTAGGGAGAGTCTGCATGATTTTGTCCTGTCTCACAAATCTGCTTGAGACTTTTGAGGACATGGGCTAATGTAGATGTGCCATACATGAATTTTAGTGAGTTTTTTTTTGTCAAAATAGTCCAGAAAGTTAAAGTACAAAGTGTACATGGGATCCAAGGTGTATTGGCGATCTGGATTCATAATTGGCTTGGTAGTAGGAGGCAGAAGATTGTGATAGGGTGTTTTTTTTTACTTTGATGAGAAGATAGGTGGTCTGATCAGTAAATTTACTTATGACATGAAAACTGATGAAGTCAAAGATAGCAAAAAGGATCATCTAAGAATACAAAAGAATACAGCATTTCATTTGAAAAATGGGGCAGAACAGCGGCAGATGGAATTTAATCCAGACAAAGTAATGCATTTTGGGCTGTCACTTACAATAAACATCATGATCTTACAAATGATAATGAACAGATGATAATGAGTAAGGCATTAGGAATGCAATATAGGTAGATAGCATAGTGAACAAAGTATTTAGTGTACTTGTTTTCATAAGTTGAGGCACTGAGCAAAAGAGTTGGGATGTTCTGTTGCAGCTGGACAAAATATTGATTAGGCCATACTTGGAGCATTGTGAACAGTTCTGATTGCCACACCAGAGAAAGTATGTAATAGCATACAACAGTTCTGATTGCCACACCACAGAAAGTATGTAATAGCATACATAAAGAGTTCAGAAGAGATTTGTTGCTGGGAATGGAGGGTTTAAATTATTAAAAGACATTAGGGAGGCTAGATTTCTTCTCACTGGAGCATAGGAGATTAAGAGGTGACCTTATAGGTTTACAAGATTATGGGTGGCATAGTTTAATTTAAAGAAGATCTGAGAGGCAATTTTTTTGGGCGATGGTTATACAGAATGAGTTGCCAGAAGACATAGTGGAGTTAGATACAATTATAATGTATGAAAGGCATTTTAGCGAGAACTAGGATAGGAAAAGAGGGATATTGACCTAATATAGGCAAATGGAATTGCATGGATGAGGTGGGGAAACCAAATGAGCATTGGTGCGTTGGTCCTATTTCACTGCCTCCTTAGCATACTTGAAATACAATATCAAGTCATTACTATTTAAGTCTTTTATATCAAATATATCCAAAATAAAAATCTCATGAGAAAAGTAGTAGCCAACACTACTGTATAGTTTAAGGTCAATAAAGAGATATTGACTGAAATCAATTGTAAGGCAATCTGAAATCCAAGTCTATGTATTCAAGTCTTTTCCAATTATCCATGTAAGTAGAGAAGGCTGTCTTGAAAACAGACCATATAAAGACAAACATGTAAATGTGAGCTTTAAATCAATCAGTTCTTCCAACACTGTCAAAAATGATCCAAAAATGAACTATTTGTCATAAATTTGGAACAGAGAATGGTGCAAAAACAAGATTATTGTTTCCAGATTAGAAAATGCTTGGATGACACTGTTGCTTAAGATCTTGGACAACTTGCAAACACGTTGTACTCTAATATTTAATATTGGCTTCTTCCCACAGAGTCTAAAAATAAACATAATAATATATCTGCCTACCGATAGATTATAGGAATTCTATTAAATTGTTTCCAATTTAAGTGATTTTTTAATCATAATACTTTTCTACTTGTACTTTGTAAATAATCATTTTAATTTTACTGTTCTACTCACATTTACATATCTGAAAATTGTGAGGCTGATCAGATAACCTGCTATCTAGCATCCTGTTGTCAAGAGTTTTTTTTGTAAACAAAGCCCCTTGTATTAATATATATCACTCTTTCACTTTTCATTATCAGATATGAAATCTCCACTAGATGGTACTACTTTCCCCAGAGCTTGATTGGAACTGGGATCACTCTCACTGAATAATTGCATTGGGTAACAAACGTCATTGTTCCAAACTTGATTGTGAGTTGAGTTGAACCATATATCTTACAGGAAAGATAAAGAGAAAGATCAAATGTCAATTGCAAAGGGTTACACTGAGCTCAAGATTTTTTAAGAGCTAGTAAGTACCTTCATTTATGTATCAATTGATGAACCCACTCCAAATGTAGATAAGTTCTGATTGTCTCAATTTCAAAAGACTATCAAAGTTATTGAAAAAAATCAGACGATATCAACCACAATGAATAATGATACTGAGGAATGGACAGGAGTAGTTAAGTCATTTTGGTATACATTCACTGGAAAGGACTAGAAGTTGGACAGGAAGGGCTTATCCACACTGTATCTCTAAATATTTTTTTTAATTAAATTTGATTTGTTTGCTGCTTTTAGGATTGTAAAGGGATTGGATAATGTAGACCATGACAAATTATTTTACTTTTACTGATCAATAAAATCAAAGAACATGGCTTGACTTAGGTGGGGGGGGGGGAGTATGCTAGAGTGTAAATTCTTAGCTAATTTGGGAAATAGGAAATGCTTTTTCAGTGAGCATGTGGGAAATCCTTGAAAGAGACTATAATAGAAAATAGAGGAACCAATTAACATTGTTCTATATATTAAGTAGATTTCCTTCAGAACATAACATCTTAAAGCAGTTTGAATAATCTAAAGCAAGGCAGGGCAAAGGACTTTACAGTTCCCCATCACAATGTTTTTCTCTCAAGGACCTCTGTCCCTCTTATAAAATAATTTTATGAAGACTGATTGCTAATGATTCATGAATAATTAAGTTGTCTCTTGTAAATTTCACAACTGTAGAAAATGCTGGATAAACACCGGCCTGTTTTCATTTAGCAATTCCTATGATTCTATAAACTAGGGGCTCCTGACCTGGGTCCACAGACCCCTTGCCTAATGATATTGGTCCATGGCATTAAAAAGGTTGGGAACCCCTGCAACAAACCATCCAAAACATTTATTGGTGCTAGTGAATACTTTTATTTATTAAACCCACCATTCTATGAAACTGAATGCTTATGTTTATGCAACACACACAAAATGCCTTCAGCAGGAGGGTCTTGGTCCAAAACATAGGCTGTACTCTTTTCCATAGATGCTGCCTGGCTGGCTGAGTTCGTCCAGCATTTTGTGTGTTTTGCTTGGATGTCCAGCATCTGCAGATTTTCTCTTGTTTGCTTATGTTTATGATAGCCACCATACATGCCAGATTAAAGATTAAAGTACATTATTCATCATTGCCTTAATTTATCAGCTTGGACCTTGCAACACTCCATCCAGTTGTTCCTTAAATTATAGCATGTACTTTTTTTGTCTCCAGTATCCAAAAGCTAATTCTGTATATTAATCCCTTGGTGAAAAAGAACTTGATGATTTCAGCCCAACTTTGTCTTCTGTGCTTTTCTTAAATTATGATTTGATCCCGTAGTCCCAATTTTAACTTCCACTACTAGGATAGACTGAGTAGACGCTAAAGTAGATCACGAGTATGATATTAGAATTTCATGTGACGTTTATTTTCACCCAAGATGCTATCTTGATGTGAATCACAAATGCACAATAAATTTATGACAGTATAAAGGACCAAGAGAGATGAAGAAAGAGTGAAGTCTTAGAGTGGTAATGAGAAGCTGGTTAGCAGCACACTTAATGCTTAATTGTACTAGGTAAATTGCATTTAAATGCTTGTGCTGGATAAGAGAACACAAATGGGAAGCAGTAACCTGTTCGGTGAGCCTTCAATCCTCGCAGTGCTGCTGAATAATCTTCATTGCTACTTCTTGTGCCTTAGTTAGGATCATAAACCTGTTTGTTCCTCCATCTGTCCTCTCCCTCTCTCAAGTAATGCACATTTTCTTCTTAGAAAAGGACCAAAATTGCTTTGAGTAGCTGGTAAAGATATAGGTTGTTTTTAAGTGAGATGCATAAAGTGAAAGAGGGAAAAAGTAAAACTCTCAGCAGCGTGTAGATGTCATGGGCATGAAATTGAAATGAGGAAATGTGATAAAAGATATTATTAGATGAACAATTGAGAGCAGATGACAAGATTCATGCATGGCAACAGCGAATAAAGAAGCAAATGATTCCAGTAGGAGTGTGTTAAGGAATGGCAGAGGGTAACTAGGAAGTGCAGCATTTGCCATTGCTGCCTTGCATCTCCAGGAAACTTCTCAGGGTGCTTGTGTGTGGAGTTTGCTGGTTTTCTCTGTGGCCCTGGATTTCTCCCACTTTCCAAAAATGTGCTTGTAAATTATTAATATAGGCAACAGCAAAAGGTATCTTAGGGGAGTTACTGAGCAGGTGAGAGAGAAAGAGTGAGAAGAGCCATGATACTGACGGGATTCCTCTGTTAGAAAATAGCATGGACCTCACCAGTGTAAAAGGTATCTTTCATGAATAGTAAACGTTCAACTTTGTCATATTCTGTAGCTTAATCTGAACGTTCAAAAGGCATCCAAGTTACCGGATATTACCTTAACTTTTCAGCAGCCATACTGCTGCAAATGTCAATGGTATATTTTAATTCATTCAATGCTACCTCAGTTTCCTGGATGAGGGTGCATTTACATGATCTACAACTGTTATGATAGGCCAATTTCCAATAAATGGAAACAATGTGGCCACTAAAGCAAGAGGTCTCTAACTTCTGCCTTTGATTCAAGGTTGCAAACATGGTTTCTACCTTCCTGTTAAAATCAGGGCCAATGAAGCTCATGATGTTAAAGGAGCCAATAGATCAAACGTAAATGGGCTTATTGCCAAAAATTGAGAGTCATTTTGTATTCATACTGGAGGGAGAGTCTATGATTATCATTCTTCAGGAGCCAGTTGTGAAATAACTACTCTTAACTTCAAAAAGTGCAAATAACTAAAAGCTCAGATGTAGGAAGAAGGGTTGGTGTCAGCTTCAGGAGGAACCTAGACAGGTAGGCAAAATTGGACTTAAAATACTTACAGATAAGCTTTAACACATAAATGGGAAGTGATCCAGTTTAATGGAAAGAATGTGGAGATATATACAACAGCTGTAATGTGCATGTAAGGTCAGTAATATTGGGTGGGACAAGGGATGGTCTATATGTACACAAATCTTTGAAAGCAGCCGCTTGTTCAATGAGACGCTTAGCTTTATAAACATATGCACAAGTACAAAACAAGGAGGCTGTTATAAGCCTTATAAATCTCCAGTTAAGCCCCGTCTGGAGTATGTGGAAAGCCCTGGGGACCACACCTTAAGACAGATGGATTCAAAGTCATATAAAGGTTGAAGAGGAGATTTACAAGAATATTACATAGATTGAAGGACTAAAAGAGTGACCGGCAAAACTGTGATAGTTTTCCTTAAGTAGAGAAGATTAGGGGGATATTTGATGGTTGTGTTCAGAATCAAGAAGGATTTTGACAAATTGGGCAGAAGACACAGATTCAAGACATATAACGAAAAAGAGGCAACAGAAGGAAAATATATTTTACATTGCAGGTTGGTTATGGTCTAGAATGGAAAGGTTGTCAAAAAGAGATCTTAAAACTTTTTAGAAGTAATTGGATAAATATTCAAAATGGTAATAATTGGATGCTGGCAAATGCATGATGGATAAAGTGGCATCTTTTATTCAGTATATTCCTATGATTCTTTCAGTGTGACTTATTTTAAATAAGAAAACTGGGTCTTGTTTTAATTTAAAGTGCTTAAACGACAGTGCGGAAGCAGAGCAAATAAGCATACTACAATATGTTACAGCAATGTCCTTCATCAGACAAATGATTTGACATTTTTTTTCTTTTTTTAGTTTCCTCGTGTGCTTTGTTTGGCTGTTCTGAATACATTTGCCAGTTTATGGGAATTGTTTTCTGGTATCCTTAACAATCATGAAGATGATTGTTGGAGCTCAGATTAATTTCATACAGTACATTGCATTTGGGAGTAAATTTTCAACAATTTAAACCTAGAGCTGTGAATACCATTCCAATCCGTTCCTCATTCACTGTATAGAAAATAATTTTTTAACAATTTTATTGAAGATTTATAGCTATATTCTATACACATTATTATTCTGTCAGAGACTGAACAACATGCATTATATTATTTAATAAGTAAAACAAAAGTGCTTTAGTGTATGTTTAATCCAGGCAAATCTAGTGTGTATGTAACACTTAAAGAAAGGAAGCATGGGGAAATTGGAACTGTATATTAAATTATAGCAACTGGCATGGAAAGCATTTTTGACATGCAATCAAAATACTGAATGTCTACTTTTTGAGTACCGAGGGCAGAATTTCCCCCTTATTCATAATGAGAAAGGAAGCATTTGATCCGAGATGTCTTTTGCAGCTTTCAAAATCCGTGTGTTTTCTGTCACTTAACAGCAGCACCACAAATGCTTACCTGTCAGTTTCAAATGCTGAATATTGTCCAATTACACAAATATACAAAACCATGAAATATATAAATTTTAACTGCCTGGAATTCTGTGAGTTAAAACCTGAAAGTCTGATTACATTTATTATTTTGTAACAGGTGTTAATCCCATCATTTCAGGGTTAAATTATAACGACTGCTAACTGTACTTAAGATGCAGTGAACTACAAATATGCAACATCTTGAGTAATGTTTTGGAAGCAGCTCATTTCTACAGGTTTTTTTTGTGACAAATATTTTCCAGCTGTCCCTTTCTTGTTTCCCTTCACTATATAAATCTTTGGCTGAAAAGCAAGACAGAAAAGCTGCTCCTAGTCAGATGTCACTTATATTGGTGGATTATGTATTTCTCACCCTGCTTGTGCACCATTCAGTATCAGATAAGCGGAAATTCTCTCATTCTAACTATTGGGTAGACTGTAACTATCGTATTTGGTAGCCACAACAAACTCTGTTCCCTTGCTGTTGATGTCATCTTACTCCCTAGTAACTCTAACTGGAGTAAACTGCACGCAACTTTGGAGTTGTGTTTGACTCTAACCTGGCCTGACCATTACATTCCAAGCAAAGCTTCATCAAGCCCTATTTTTTTCATATTAGTTCATAGCATGAGGGTTTATTGCCCTTCTCCATATATTGAGACTAGGCCATTTCAGAGGTTATTTAAGAATCAGTCAGCAGAAATGAAGGTGCATTTGGCAGATCGAATAAGAGATTTCCCTCCCTGAAAAACAAGCAAACTAGATTTATTTTTAAAGGAGAGATGAAAAATCCTAACATGGAAATGGTTTCAGTTTTAGTTTTCAGTTTTAAATGGCTATAAAGATGGATAAAATGTCGAATTCTATATTTCCTAGCATTGCCCTCATAAATGATAGATGCAGGAACTTAATTGGTGCCATCATTAAAACAGATATTCGATTCCCCTTCCCTGTACAGCATCACTCTCTGCCTTACCTTCAAACACATCAACTACATCCTCTAATTTTTTTTCTATATTCTTCTAGTTTTCCATCTCACTCTAAGATCCAACTGAAACCCAGACAGGATGCAGCTTTTAGTCATCCTTCCTAATATTTCATTTTACCTCCAAATTTTTTCTAAAAAAGGATTGATTCCCATGTGGTACTCCATCTAACTTCATGGTATTGGACTTACTACCGGTGAATTGGTTAATATTTAAAATGAGATTATCCACTAGAGGATATGCTTCTCCAAATGAGTCAAGGAAAGCAAAGCTCAACCTCCAAGCGATGAGTCACTGCTTTAAAAATAGACCTTTTGAGGTGATAAAAGGTTACATTTTGGACAAAGGAAACAGGAGGATTTTTTTCCACCATTGTTAATGCCATATAATTAATAGAGCATGTTGTGTGCTTGCAATTACCTTTGCTGTATGAATTAAACACTTCATAAATTATTTCAGGCTCCTGTGGATTATCAGTTCATAATGTAGGTTAGTGATTAAGTAAACAGCTGAAGAGTTAACTGATGTGTGTTTTCTCAACTCGAGAGAACTGGAGGCATTTGAGTAACAAATTAACTAGTGACTTGAACAACTAATTATTTGATATTTTATTTATTGCTATATTTATTTTGTGTAAGTTTTTATGATGGTGTTTTGTGGTTATAATTTTTATAATGTTTCCTGTATCCTCTATAATTTTTATAATATAATCCTGTATTCGTTGGAAATTTTACTTTTCTGATATTCCATTGGAAAAGTAATATTTTTCACCTTTGTGAAACCTTCTATTTCCATTTCAACACAGACAAAATGCTGGAGCAGTTCAGCAGGTCAGGCAGTACCTATGGAAATGAATAAACAGTCAATGTTTTGGGCTGAGATCCTTCTTCAGGACTGCAGTTACATTTACCTAGTTACGTTTGTAACTAAGGAGTTGACCATGAATCACAATCCCATGCCCTTGGCGATGCCGTATACTGAACTTGTGTTGAAACAGTATATGAACTAGTTTAGGCGGCCTGTGTTTGATTTTTGATTTCCTTCTTAAATGCCCCAAGGTCTACTTAATATACTGATCAAAACCTAGGAGTTCAGTACTTGCCTTGAATATAGAAATGTACCATACCAGCTCTGTAGTCTGATCACCTGAAAATGAACAAGTTGAACTGTTAACTTAAACTAGGACAGGTCCACAGACATCAACACCATTCAACCAAATTATTATCCTTAGTGTAAATCTAAACAAGTTTCAATAGCTTCTTCTTTCATAGGTGATATCATAAAAATCTTTGCATACACATTTTACAGAAGTTATCAGTGAACGAAGATTCTGGAGTCAGATGCATGACTGATCTATTTTTTCCTACTGGCTCAGAGTTCTAAGACCAATTATTGCACACCAGCAGTTACCCTGACATATTTAATCCATGAGCAGTGCTTTCTGAGGCCTTTTTCCCTCTTCAGGACTCAGATTTATTCTGGGTATTGTATTTGCTTACTAAATACTTAGAAAATATTCCTCTCAAGGAGTTCCATCAACAATCTATATTTACATAAACACCTGAGAAGAGATCTAAAACAGCATCAACTTTCAACTATGTGTTCAATGTGGAGAGAGAGATGCTTCCTGATAGTTGAGGAATAAGACTGCTATAATGGTTAAAAAAGTGTTTGAAGAATGATCATAAAAATTATGAAAATATGAACTTGAGATCTACGGCAATAAAATGTAAAGGTTTCCTTTTATTGAATTGTGGATTCAATAGAAGGGAACATTGATATCGGTGGAAGGATTTTAAATAAATTGATTGAAATATAAGTGAATGTAATGAATAGTATGTATTTGAAGGTAGTGACTTGCAAAAAGATTTACATGAGATTTCAATCAAGAGGCATAAAGTATTGTGGAATAAAAGAAGCTTTTGTAAATCAGATAATAATTTGGCTAAATAAAGTATATATACTAAATAGATAGCTGTGACAGCAGGGTTCTATGGGTATTTGTTCAGAGATTACTAGTGTTCATAATATATATATATATAAAGTCTTAATTAGAAGATATTCAGTTTGACTTTGAATAAGACTAGGTTGTCTGACAAGAGTTATGGAGATACATAGAAACTTTCTTAGTGAGCAGATAGATAAAATGAGCTATTTGTAGTTGAGAATGGTGAGAAAATGCCAGTAATATTATGGAAGATGCAGGTAAATTCTTAGATTAAATTCTTAAAGTGATAATCATGCATTACCATAAATGAAATAATGTTATTCTATTAGAGCTTTTAAAATTCAAATCACTATGACAGTGCAGTGAGCTGTCAAAATGCCGTCAAATTTTTCCATGAGCAGTGCCTCAGAATCAGCCATTTGAGTTCTAGTCACAGTTCGTGGTCACGATGACTGAGCATCAAGGCCTCCAGCTCAATTTGCTCTGCAGGCTGAGTATATAAGTGTGCCTGCATAAAAATTGTGTAGGTGTGAGGGGGGAAAGATATGAGACTAGGCGAAGGGTTGAATTGAACACAATCCATACAAATTATATTATAATTGAATTCTATTTAACAAATGGTTAGGCATATTTTCTCCTTCACATCTATTTGAAATAGTCTATTTAAAGGGCTAATTAAATTCAACAGTCTCCAAAAATTGAAACAGAAAATACAACACACAATTAATCGATAACCATTTGTTGTAATGCAGGCAGCAAGCCAATATCGTGCTGGCTTTTATGCTAATGATTGTAGCTTCAACATACCGGTAACCAGGCTGTTGATTTGCTGAGCTCTTCTGAAGATCAGCTGTGTTGAAACTACAGAAACATTGGAATTTTTTTTTTCCAAAAATACTTTATTCAGAAATATCACAAAATAAAAATAATTACATACAAGAAACATTGGAATGTGAGGGCAAACAAATGCACAGGGTATATTGAAATGCACCAGGTGGTTGGTTGGAACATGGCATTATTTTGATACAAAATTCAGTTTGGAATGTTTATTTTGTGTGACAGTTTTTACTGTTGCATTGTGATCTAGCAGATTCGGTGAATCAGTTATAAAATAGGGAGTGGGACTATTGGGGAATAAGGCTTTTAGCTATGGAATTGTACTCAGATAAGGCCTATACAGGCAGTCAGGTAGAAAATTGCCTACTGAAGCCATTTCTTCTCTTGCCCTTCCGTTCTACAGCTGCTTCCTGCATTGGTGACAAGGGCTATGCCCCTATGGTAGTGATGTCATAGAATCAACATGAGTAGACCAACATGACTCTTGATACCTGCTCTGCTGAGTATCATATGACCATAAGACATAGGAGCAGAATTAGGCCATTTGGCCCATTAAGTCTGCTCTACCTTTCAATCATGGCTGATCTTTTTCCTTTCCTCAGCCCCACTCCCTGGCCTTTTCCTGGTAACCTATGATGCCATGACCAATCAGGAACCAATCAAGCTCTGCCTTAAATACACCCAATGACCTGGCTGCCACAGCTGCCTGTGGTAATAAATTCCTCAAATTCACCACCCTCTGGCTAAAGAAATTCCTCTGCGTCTTTGTTTTAAATGGACACCCCTCTATCTTGAGGCCCTCTGGTCCTGAACTCCCCCACCATGGGAAACATCCTTTCCACATCTACTCAGTCTAGGCTTTTTAAGATTCGAAAGGTTTCAATGAGATCCCATAATGCCTCTCCAAAGCAATTGAAGCAGCAGGAGCTTTGTTTCAGCATTCCAGTAGTCTGCTCTATTACCTTTCATTGCTTTTATCATTTGCATACTGTCTACACATGTATCATCTGTGCACCAGAGCCTTGACACCTACAACTTTGCTAGAATGCCTCAAGTTTAGCTGGCACAAGAGTCTGCTACAGAAATAAAGAGCACCATAAATGCAGTCGTAAACTGAACATTCATCTGCATGGTTTCTGTATGAAATGGCAATACAAAATTACAACAAAAAATAGGTTAATTTTGTTTGAAAGAATTCAGATCATTTTCCATTTGGAAAAAAATGGTCCAGAAAGAAAATTAAGTGCAAAGTTCAAAGTAAGTTTATTATCAAAGTACATACATGTCACCATTTGCAACCCTGAGATTGTTTCTTGCAGGCATTCACAGTGAATATAAAGAAACAAATAATAATAGTAATTAAAAATAGGCAATAGATATGAGAAAATAAGATGAAGAATCCTTGAAAGTGAGTCCTTGATTGTGAGAACAGTTTAGTGTTGGATGACATTGTGTGAAGTTATTCCCTCTGGTTCACAAGCATTATGGTTGAGGGATAATACCTGCTCCTGAACCTGGTGATGTGGGCTCTGAGGCTCCTGTACCTCCTTCTTCATGGCAGCAGCAAGAAGAGAGCATGGCCTGGATGGTGGGGGTCCTTGATGATGAATGCTGCTTTTCTGCAACAGCGTTCCTTGGAGATATACTCAATGGTGGGGAGGGTTTTACCCATGAGGACTGGGCTGTATCCGCTACTTTTTGTAGGCATTTCCTTTCAAGGACTTTGTTGTTTCCATACCAGGCCACGATGCAACCAGTCAATATACTCTGCACCACATATCTATTGAATTTTTAGATGACAGGCTAAATCTTCACAAACTTCCAAGAAAGTAGAGGTACTGCTGTGCTTTCTTTGTACTGGCACTTATATGCAGGACCTGGATAAATCGTCTGAAATTATAACACCAAGGAATTTAAAATTGAGGAGTTAAGTCAGGCAGACAAACTGTGACTGGATTTTGAATGAGTTTAATCTTGCTTGATTCCATTTTTAGGACAGAATTGACATGCAATATTTGCAAAGTGACACATATTTACACAGTGGCACTTTGTACCACGGGGAATTCTCCAATTCTTGAAGACTGTTCAGATTTGTTGATCTCTGACTAAAGAAAATGAAATGCAAACCTATGAAATATCAAAGTTTTCCCTAGCTACTTTTTAACATACTTGTAAAAGCTCTTTTTGTTTGTATATTTCTTGATAACTAATTCAATTTAAAATCTCTTTATATTTTTAATCATGCTTTTCTCATTTCTAAAATATTTCCAATGTTTAAGCTTGATGTCCTGTAACATCCTTAGTCAGGAATAATATCTTTCATGTACTGTCTTTCTCAGTGGACTATGTTTAATGGGAATTATGAAGTATCTCCTTAAATGTCTGCCACTGTTTATTTACCACCTTACATTTGTATCTGCTTTCCCTGATAATTTTAGAAAGCTCTGCCTTTATCCCTTTTGAAATTGCCTTTTAATTAAGTTTAAAGCACTAATTTCAAATCCCAAGTTTCTCACTCTCAAACTAGACATGAAATTCTATCATGTATGATCACTCTTCCCCAGAAGTTCCTTTACAATGAGATTTTTAATTAATCTCATTGCACACATACAATCCAAAATATTCCATTCCCTGTATTGATTCTGCAAAGTATTATTCTCAGAAAGTGCCCAAACACACTCTATAAACTCATACTCAAAGCTGTCCTTGCCAATCCCATTTCAAAGTTCAAAGTAAATTTATTATCAAAGTTCATATTTGTCACTATATCCAACCCTGAGATTCTTTTCCTTGTGGATATTCTCAGTAAATCCAAGAAACACATTAGAATCAATGAAAGGCTGCGCCCAACAGGATGAACAAGCAGGCAATGTGCAGGGGACAGCAAACTCTGCAAATACAAAAGAAAAAAGAAGAAATAAGCTATAAATATGGGAACATAAGTGTCCTTGAAAGTGAGTCCATAGGTTGTGGGAACAGTTCAATGATGAGTTGAGTGAAGTTATCCCCACTGGTTAAGAGGTAATAACTGTTCCTGAACCTGGTAGTGTGAGTCCTGAGGCTCCTGTGCCTTCTTCCTGATGGTAGCAGTGAGAAGAGAGCATGGCCTGGTTGGTGTGGTCCATGATGATGGATGCTGCTTTCCTCCTGTGACAGCACTCCATGTAGGTGTGCTCAATGGTCAAATGGTGCTCAAATTTATCCATGCTAAGTAAAGTTATAGTCATCTATGTGGATTATGGTATCTGTCTTGAGGTCCTCATTGTTTTATGATTTATGTTCGATCCTAAAATATAGACTACTTTTACTTAATTTCCTCCCAACATAATTATAGATCTTGAATTCTGACCCCAAATTATTCTTCATTATTTTTCTCATTTCATCTTCTATAAAACTTAACTATCACCCTTCATTTTGCTTTAGGCCTATTCGTCCATCATTTAAAGTTCAGATTGAACTTCCAAAATCAAGTGTTTAAAAGCCTGACATTTTTGAAAATATTAACTTTGAATTTATGTTAAATGAAATGTGGACCTATAGTTTATAAACTGGAGTACAGTATTTGGATTAGTTGCTTGTTCGTGGCAGCATCTTGGATTAGTAGATTTTCCTTTTAGTATCCTGACTGGTGAAACTAATCATTTAGTTGCTCATTGCAGCATGGAGATGCAGGCAAATTGAGATCAAAGATTAACCTAAAATATTATTGGCATTTATGGCTTAGTATCACATGGCACATTTACCCAGCAAGTTATTGTGATTACTTGGCATCAGCATTTTTAATGATTTTTAAAAGATCTTAAATAAACATTGCACACTATTTCTATAATTAGTGGACAATGGCAACAAACATTCATGTACTGTCAAATGTTTGGGAAATTTAGTACACAAGGAGTTAACATTTCTGCTGCACATTTCAAATTTTGATTCAAAAAACATTTTATTTTCATGAAGCTTCTCTTTTCATCATCCCAAATATGAGGCAGTGTTCAAGTCCCTGCAAGGAGCCTAGTCGCTTGGATGAGATGCGTCTCGGCAGTTTGTAGCGCGGTGCATTATTGAAGTGTAATCAAACATCAGCTAAGTGGAAAATAAATATCCAGATCTCATAAGCAGCACAGCAAGATCATGTAAATGCAAATGAGAGACTGGTTTAAAGCTGTCACCAGGGGAAATCAGGCCTTGTCACTGCAATCACTTCATCAGGCAGCATAGTAAATCAACAGAAATAATAACTGCATGATGGGCAGCTTAACTATACAAGAGGGTATAATGAAAACTGGCAGTGGAGGTCACTGCAGAGAACAGGAAACTGGTTTCAAGAGTGAAAGGGAGCTAAAAAAAGAGACAGGAAAGAAGTGAGATAGCATAAACAAATTACAGTTAAGATAAAAAGATAAATATGTCATTAGTAATTTAGCACCATTATGGTAAAGAAAAAAAATGCAGGAAGATAGGAAACAATAAAAGACAATTATATCACATGGACAAAATACACTTGTATAAAATTAACATTTTTCTGTCATAATTTTAGACAATGAGAATACTACTTAACAATTTGAACATTTTGGTAATGATCTGTGCAAATTGTTGGATTGATCACAGGCAGCTGCTCAATGCTATGCATCAGCCCTGAGAACATGCACAAAGCTGCACATTATACAAAATGCCTTGCAGAAAAAGCTTTATGAACTAGCTTCCAGGAAAGCTTCTAATCAAAACTAGGCTTTGTATATGATACTCTGAGGAAGAGGAATAAGAAAGACTTATAGACAGGAATAAATTTGTGACTCAGAAGGGGAGAAAAGAAGAAACTGGTATATAAAGATATAGCCAGCAAATAAATAAAGGTAAAACCCTGTTTAAACTAAGCCAATTCCATTGCTTGAAAATACCTTTACATCACCCTTTCCTGATGTCTAGGTTATGTATCAGACATGGTCAAATTATTAGACAGTTATGATATTTACATTTTCTCAACAAATTGTTATAGAATTAACATTTTTCACACTAAATTGGCAAACTCAGTAGCTGCATACAGTAACAACTGTAAATGAAGCAGCTGAAAAATCCTGAACAAATTGTGTCAATTATATACTTGATCCAAAGAGGAAAAATGAAGATGAAAATGAGCAACTGAGTTGGCTCACCTCAATATCAATTCATTTTACTTTTATGGGACATTCATGGCAAATTATTTTTAGGACAAGGAATTTAATTTGCTTTAACAAAAGAGACCAAGAATATCTTTTAAAACAAACACCACGCAAACTTATAATTTCAATAATAAACAAAGGTTTTATGAAACTTCCATAGAGACAACATTTATTTTGATTCATGATGATTTGAATTGAGTGCAGTCTCCCAAGATATACATGTAACTCTACAGAAAATTAAGTTATAATTGGACAGTATTACATTTCATTCTGGTGAACTTCGGCATTCCCTGACATTGGCATTTTATATGTTAATAGGAAATAGCCCTTTGCAATTGTCCACTATTCTGTTGGACTATGTGTAATCTTCACCTGAGTTCCATTTACTCTCTATATTCCACATTCCAACATCCTTTTCTTTCAAAAATCTATCAAAACACAGATATCAATCATTAATGCCAATCTAAACAGATACTGCCTATGACATTAACACCCAGTTGGAAACTCCCAGGAAATTACTAACAAGGTGAAATAATTTGCATTAGAATAGTTATTGCTTTACCCCTACTTTGGCATACTAAAACACTACATGTACAATTCTTATTGCCAGGTGTCTGCAGAAATCACAACTGTCATGTGCCATATCATTGTTACTAGTCTTGAAGTACACTCTTACTGGCAGCGACATCAAACTGTGTATGTCTTCATTTACCTTTCCCTACAGGTGATATGTGTGCAATTAGACAATAAGACGTAGGAGCTGAATTAGGCCATTTGGCCCATCGAGTCTGCTAACACAGATACAAAAATATTTAATACTTAATATGTATAAAATTGGGCACAATGGTCCAATTTCAAGCGAGATCAGTCTTATTTTTGTCTTGAAAGTTTAAACCAGCCTATTCTCTTTTGAAGAAAGATTCAACTCATTTTCTGAAAATATTCACAAATTCTTAATGATAATTAAAAAATTTAAATTAATGATTTTCAGCATGAAAAAGTGAGTACAGTCATTACAGATTAGTTTCATGACAACACAATATATATCAGGTAAGTAAGAACATAAAAAGTAAGCATTGGATTTGACCATTTTGGCCTCTTGAGCCTGCTCTTCCATTCAACTAAATCATGGCTGTTTTTATTCCTCTATTCCCATATTACTTGACTTCTGTAATGCTCAGAAATCTATCAATTTTTGTTTTCAATAAAGTCAATGATTAAGTCTCCAGAATCCTTTGGGGGATAGAGATTTCCAAACATTGAATACCATCTAAATAAGGAAATTTCTCCTTTTTCTGACCTAAATTGACCACTTCTTATTTTGAGATTGTGCTTCCTAATTTTGGACTGCTTGGTTAGGAGAAATATCCTACTTGCATCTGCCCTATCAAGCTCACAATGAATTCTCTATTCTTCAATGGAGTCACATCATTCTTTTTAAACTGCAGAGAATAGATGTCTATCTTACTCATCTGTCTTTATATGAGAAACCTCGCCCTAACACAAGAAACAGTCATGTGAATCTGCACTGCAATTCCTCTATATGAGCCTTTTTAAGTCATAACTCCAAAATTATGCATAACATTCCTAGTGTGGTCTCACCACTACGATCTTTATTAGTACCCGTGTGCTCTTGCAAGGAAGTCCACTGTATTATTTGCATTTCTAATTGTTTGCTGTACCTGCACATTAGTGACTTGAGTGCAGGGACCCTATAATCTCTTTGAACAACAACCTTCCCCAATCTCTGACCCTTTAAAAAATACTCAGTATTTCTAATTTTTCCACAAAGTTGATATCCTTTTATTTTTACATATTGTTCCCAATATCTTAGTTTTTATATATCCCTTTGAAGTTATTTGCAGTCTCATCACTCAAAACACTCCTACACACTTTCACATTATCAACAAACTTAGAAATTGTTGTACTTGTTTCTCTCTGCCAAACCGTCAGTATTAATTGTGAGTAGATGGGTTCCAAGCATCAGTCCTTGTGATACTCAACCGTGAACCTGAAAAGAATCTGTTTATTCCTGCTCTTTGCTTTCTATCCATTCACCACTTCTCAGTTTATGCTACTAAATTACCCAGTTCCATGTGCTATAAACTTATTTTCTCTGAGGAACATTTGTGAAGGACTTCTGAAAATCCCAAGAGACAACATTCAGTGGTCTACCCATCTATTTAACTGGTACATCCTCAAAAAAATCCAGTACATTACTCAAACTCAAATTTCCCTTTCATAAGACCATGCTGAATGTGCTCAGTCTTATTATTATTTTCTAAATGACTTGATAAAACCTCCCTCAACCCTGTTACCTTTGCAACTGTCACCGTCTGCTTCAAAGCACCGGCACAAATCCAATAGTAGGCTTCTATTTGTGGTCTAAGAAACAGAATAATGTGGCAATATGAAGAATAATATGAAGTTATCAAGTTTATGCTGATCATTGTTTTTTTTAACTACTTTTGTTTCTCCATGTCCCTCAAATGTTCAGTAATTTCTCGAACTCTTTTTTTGCCTCCAAATAAGAGTTAGAAATTCAATTAGACTGCAGAATAGATTGAAATTCTGGTTTAACATGGTGCTACTGAAGATGTGCGACAGCTTACTGATAAATCATAAAGGCAAGAGATTTGATTAAAACATTGCTTATAACATCTTTTCTGACGCAAATTCTGGTGAACTATCACCACAGACAGTGAGGATGCAGGCAGAGGCGAGGCTGGTTCGGGGGTTGAGTTGTGTTGGGGCATTGTGAGGTGCAATGTGTTTGAACTGGGGTAGCAGACGGAGTTTGTGTCACTGTCGGAGATGGAATGAGTGATTTGGAGAGGAATTGATGCAGAAGAATCTCAATTCCCATCCACCTAACCTAAATGCGAAATTGGATTGCTCCAAGCACCGAGCCAATTCGGTGAGATCAAGAACAGCTTTGGGCAGGGCGGCCCAAGCATATCGGGGCGCAGGAATCCAGGTCCTAGGATGTGGCACTACCTGGTGCTTGGACAATTTAAATGCAGGTCCCAATAGACTGGAAAGCTCGAATGTTGGGTACGAGAGAAAGGGTCAGGCTAATTTTGATTGCTCTCCGGTGAGTGTTTATTCCTTTCTCCGGGGCACTGAGGCTGCGAACTGATCTGGCTGCAGTGCGTGTCTGCTGAGATGAACTGGGGACCAAGATTTGGGCATACTTCAGCTGCTCTGGAAGCAGATCTGGTTCGGGATGCTGATTCAGGTTTGTGGCTGCCTGTAAGCAGACACATTTCAAGGTGTGTAATTTATATAATCTTTGATAATGAATGTGCTTTGAATCTTTGAAATTCAGAACATTGCCACATTAATGATTTTTCTGTTATGTCACAGAGACCATAACCATCTGTCTCCTTATTCACCATTTATTACCCTTGTAATTCTGTAAGTAACCTCCCTAGAAGTATTAAACGAAGAATCAAAGCTCTCATAGTACACCTCAGTAAGTTCAGCACATTTGCCAAGTAGCAACATTTTCCAAACAAATAGATTTCATACTAATTTAATAAATATGACTCATTAAAGATATTTGGCACAATAGAGTTTATCTTCTTCTACATGAAGAGACAAACAATGTATCATTTGATGGAACTTACAGCTTCTAAATCTAAAATTGCCACTACATCCTGACATCAGTTGTTGGAATCAATTGTTAGGGATGAGATTACAGAGGACCTGAGGCACATGACAAGGTAGGCTGAAGCCAGCATGGTTTCCTGAATGGAAGATCCTGCCTGGCTAATCTACTGCAATTTTTTGAGGAAATTACAAGCAGGGTAGACAAGAGAGATGTAATAGATGTGGCATACTTGGATTTTCAGAAGGCCTTTGACAAGGTACTGCACATGAGGCTGCCTGGCAAGATAAGATCCCATGGAATTACAGGGGAGTTAGTAGCATGGGTGGAGCATTGGCTGACCGGCAGAAAACAGAGTGGGAATAAAAGGATCCCATTCTGGCTGGCTGCCGGTTACCAATGGAGTTCCACAGGGGTCGGTGTTGGGACCGCTGCTTTTTACGATGTATGTCAATAATTTGGACTATGGGATTAATGGATTTGTGGCTAAATTTGCCAACGATACAAAGATAGGTGGAGGAGCAGGTAGTGTTGAGGGAACAGAGAGCCCGCAGAGAGACTTAGATAGCTTAGGGGAATGGGCAAAGAAGTGACAAATGAAATACAATGTTGGAAAGTGTATGGTCATGCACTTTGGTGGAAGAAATAAACAGGCAGACTATTATTTAGATGGGGAGAGAATTCAAAATGCAGAGATGCAAAGGGACTTGGGAGTCCTTGTGCAGGATGCCCTAAAGGTTAACCTCCAGGTTGAGTCAGTGGTGAAGAAGGCGAATACAATGTTGGCATTCATTTCTAGAGGTATAGAATATACGAACAGGGATGTGATACTGAGGCTCAATAAGGCACTCGTGAGACTACACTTAAGGCTGATTTATACTTGTGCGTCAAATCGACGCCATAGGTACGGCGTAGCCGCGAACCCTATGCAGTGCCTACGCGGATCCCTACACCGTAGCCTGACGCACACCTCTCCCAAAATGTAACTACGCGTCGTGGCAACACAGACCGCAACAACTGTGATTGGTCTGCTTGGTAGCATCGCATTTCCTCCTACGCTGCAATAGCTTCCCGTTGGGCGACTGAAGGGCGGGGAAGGAACTCTGGCTGAAATGCTTTCCATAAAGCTTTACAGACCTCCGAAATTATGGTGGACCCTGTGCTTGATGCCAGTTTGTAGCTAGCTGCTACAGCCTGTTGACTTCCACCTGAAGCTAAAACTCGAATGGTGATTGCCAGTCTCTGAGTATACTGTGAGTACACTGATGCGAAATAAATGGTTGGAGACGATGAACCAAATCGTCAGATCTACCTGCCGACTCCGAAAATATTTGAAATGCATTTCCTCGTCCATGTCTCTCAGTGGCCGGACAAGCACAGAAAATTCACCCTGCTTCAGTTTCAGTCGCCATTGTTTGAAGTTTGAGTTTCAACATGAAGAAACGCAACTCAGTGGCATAGAAACCCCACCGCCAAATTGCAGAGCGACACAGACACATCAACACACAAGTATAAATACTCACAACTGCGTAGCCTACTTGCGTAGGCTGCAGTGCAAGCTAGCACGCACAAGTATAAATCAGCCTTTAGAGTATTATGTGCAGTTTTGGGATCCTTATTTTAGAAAGGATATACTGACATTGGAGAGGGTTCAGAGAAGATTCATGAGAATGATTCCAGGAATGAAAGGGTTACCATATGAGGAACGTCTGGCAGCTCTTGGACTGTATTCCCTGGAGTTCAGGAGAATGAGGGGAGGATCTCATTGAAACATTCTAAATGTTAAACGGCCTGAACAGACTAGATATAGCAAAGTTATTTGTCCTGGACTCCCCTACCATGGGAAGAGGGCACGACTTCAGGATTGAAGGACGTCCATTTAGAACAGAGATGCGGAGAAATTACTATAGTCAGGGGGTGGTAAATCTGTGGAATTTGTTGCCACAAGTGGCATTGGGTGCATTTAAGGCAGAGATAGATAGGTTCTTGATTAGCCAGGGCATCAAAGGGTATGGAGAGAAGGCAGGGGAGTGGAGATGACTGGAAGAATTGGATCAGCCCATGATTGAATGGCAGAGCAGATTCGATGGGCTGAATGGCCTACTTCTGCTCCTGTATCTTGTGGTTGTGATCATCCTAAAACTTCCGGCATTATTTTTTAATTATGGAGTTAGGCAACTTTCTGTCCAAATATCTTAAGAAATTGATGCCTAAGATAAGCATTTAATAGATGTAATGCTTTAAGCTTATTCTAGAAAATACAATTGAAAATTTGTGACATTATCATGCCCAATTTAAAATAGACTTTTCTTCGTTTCCTCTCTTGCCACTCTTCATTCTGCGGCTTATGAACAAAATTGGAAACTTATTACTAGAATGTTACCAATGGCATTGCAATTGAATTGTGACTGGTTGGTCCTCAGATCCATAAGTAAGTGAATTTGACCCTGTCTAGCACAGTCTGGGTATCAGCAAAAGGTTATGCAAATTATTTTCAAATAAATGGGATTGGCCTGATGCGAGTAAGACTTTACCTTTATTTATTTATTTATCTATTGACTAATTCCATCAAATCATATATTTGTTCACTTGGAGATTTAACTGAGCTATGTTCAGTACTGTTTTCATAAGGCAGTATTGAACATGGTTCTGTTAAATCTCTAAATTAACAAATATATGAATTTGAGGGATTTAGTAAACAAATAAATAAAGGTAAAGCCTTATTTACACCTGGCTAAGTGCATTTATTTGAAAATAATTGCATCTTATGAAAATAGTAACAAATTCACTATTTACACAAGGTAGACATGTCCAAAATAGCCCTAATATTTCTATCAGTTTGGAGTTGCAGAATAAAGTTCTAACTTGCAGGTAATCAAAAGAACTGCGATTAATTAGACAAATTTCACCTTCTTGATTTAAATACACCTTAATTTCTATACTCTTTTTGATAGTATTAACCACTGATAATTGAAAATCAAATGATGCTTCACCAGATACAGCGTTATGGGAGAGTGGCAAAGAGAAAGCCACTGTTGGAAAAAAAAACTCACATGCATCTTGGCTAGAGTTTTAAACACAAAATACTCTGCAGATGCTGGGGTCAAAGCAACACTCACAACAGGCTGGAGGAACTCAGCAGGTCGGGCAGCATCCGTGGAAACGATCAGTCAACGTTTCGGGCTGGAACCCTTCATCAGGACTGAAGAGGGAAGGGGCAGAGGCCCTATAAAGAAGGCGGGGGGAGGGTGGGAAGGAGAAGGCTGGTGGGTTCCAGGTGAAAAACCAGTGAGGGGAAAGATAAAGGGGTGGAGGAGGGGAAGCAGGGAGGTGATAGGCAGGAAAGGTGAAGAAGGAATAGGGGATAACACAATGGGTAGTAGAAGGAGGCAGAACCATGAGGGAGGTGATAGGCAGCTGGGGGAGGGGGCACTCTGCTTCCCATTCCCATTCGGATATATCCATACATGGTCTCCTCTACTGCCATGATGAGGCTAAACTCGGGTTGGAGGAGCAACACCTCATATATTGCCCAGGTAGTCTCCAGCCCCTTGGTATGAACATGGAATTCTCCAACTTACGGTAATTCCCTTCCCCTATCCCTATTTCACTCTGCCCCCTCCCCCAGCTGCCTATCACCTCCATCATGGTTCTGCCTCCTTCTACTACCCATTGTGTTTTCCCTATTCCTTCTTCACTTTTCCTACCTATCACCTCCCTGCTTCCCCTCCCCCACCCCTTTGTCTTTCCCCTTTCTGGTTTTTCACCTGGAACCTACCAGCCTTCTCCTTCCCACCCTCCCCCCACCTTTTTTATAGGGCCTCTGCCCCTTCCCTCTTCAGTCCTGACGAAGGGTTCTGGCCCGAAACGTTGACTGATCATTTCCACAGATGCTGCCCGACCTGCTGAGTTCCTCCAGCCTGTTGTGAGTGTTGGCTAGAGTTTGCCAGAAGGCATGTGGGAGACTCTGAAGTCAGCTGGAAGAAGGTTCTATAGTCTGATGAAATCAAAATTGGGCGTTCTGGCCATCAGACTAAGTGCTATGTTTGGCATAAGCTAAACCCACGCATCTTCAAAAACACACCATTCCTACCATGAAGCATGGTGGTGGCTGCATCATGCTATGGGGAGGCTTCACTGCTGCAAGCCCTGGAAGACTTGTGAAGGTAGAGGGTAAAATGAATGCAGCAAAATACAGAGAAATCCTGGAGGAAAACCTGATGCAGTCTGCAAGAGAACTGCAACTTGGGAGAAGATCTGTTTTCCAGCAAGACAATGGGCCCAAGCATAAAGCCAAAGCTATACAGAAGTGGCTTAAACATAACAAGGTTAATGTCCTGGAGTGGCCAAGTCAGAGTCCAAACCTCAATCTAATTGACAGTTTGCAGCCGGACTTGAAAAGGGCTATTCAGTCACAATCCCCATGCAATCTGATAGAACTTGAGCAGTTATATAAAGAATGGGGAAAATTTGCAGGGTCCAGATGTGCAAAGCTGATAGAGACCTATTTACACAGATTCAAGGCTATAATTGCTGCCAAAGGTGCATCTATTAAATACTGGCTTGAAAGGGTGGGTAATTATACAATCAATTATTTTTTGTTTTATATTTGTATTAAATTTAGACCAATTTGTAGAAATTTGTTTCACCTTAACACAAAAGAATCTTTTCTGTTCATCAGTGCCAAAAAAAACAATATTAAATCCACTATGATTCAATGTTGTAAAACAATAAAACATGAAGACTTCCAAGGGAGTTGAATGCCTTTCATAGGCACTGTATGTTAGGCAACATCTACGGAAAGAGAAAAAGATCTACTATTTCAGATTAATGGCCATTTCGAATTAATCCAAGTTAGGAAATAAGTATCATTTCAGTTACAGAAAAAACTTGGTGAGGACAAAGGGAAACAACAGGAATTCTGCAGATGCTGGAAATTCAAGCAACATACATCAAAGTTGCTGGTAAACGCAGCAGTCCTGACGAAGGGTCTCGGCCCGAAACGTCGACTGCACCTCTTCCTACAGATGCTGCCTGGCCTGCTGCGTTCACCAGCAACTTTGCTGAGGACAAAGGGAATGCCTTTGATAGGGATATTAGGCAAATGATGGTGTTGTGAGCTGAGAGAAGGTTTTTATTGTTAATTGAAAGTGACCTGTCTAAAGGAAGTGCACATAGATAGAAAAAAAGTAAATATAAGTTAATGAATTAGGACATCTCCTATTTACATCACTTCCAAACAGATCATTTGCAACCAACAAGATGTCACCCACTCTCAGTTGACAGCATTACTATTTATATCAATGTGTTTGTTGATCTTGACCCTATCACAGAAATTCCTTCTCATTCTCATCACTCCTCTCCCTTCTCTGCAACTAAAAACTTGGAGGCTTCTGTACTTTCCTTACTTTTGAAGAACAGTTGGCAACTTAATATATTAAATCATCTCCTGTCTCTATAAATGTTACCTGACCAGTTAAGTATTTTTGCAGCATTTTCCAATATTTTCTATTTTTATTCTCATTTTGTAGTCTCCATTTGAGTGGCTGACAATTGCTGGACTTCTAACCATCAGGGATGTAGTGATAACTAGAATTTTTCCTCACTATTTTCACTGTTTTTTTGACTGCTTGGTTGAAATTGCTGCATCAACTTTACTTTTTTAAGTATATATGATGTTCATTTGGGTCAGTTTAAGAATGAAAAGTGAAAATAATATATAAAAAATCTTGCAGAACTCTGCAAGTCATGAGAACTACAATTCTTTCCTCCTTGCCCTCCTTGCTGCCCCCTTTCTACTCACTCAGCAGAATTTGAAGTTTCTTAGAATTTTTAGTGAGCTAGTTTATAGATACAGCACTTCCAAGGTAGGAAAGCTGACAAAGCCATAGATCATCAGGGAACAGTATACTGTAATATTTGCAATATTTCTAAAAGTAGTTGATTTACATTATTCACTATGTTGTTCTATAATTACAAATGTAGGCATATTTGCATTTTCAAGTGTGTGTTGATCATTCATACTATTCTGCTTGTGGTGACAGATATATTGTAGCTTGAGAGCAGGCATTCTGCAAAGATGCCCTGTCATTACTTTCTCGTGATTTGCTCATTGCCCACCATAATCAATTTGTCATTGCTTCTAAAATTCAAGATAAGTATATAAAAGTAATCTTTCCATAATCCAAGTTAAATCTTTGTTTCCTGGGAAGTATATTTTTTGAACTTGCTTCAGAAATACATTTTATGCTTCCTGATTTAAGAGATTATTTCAACTTAAAAGTGAAATTAAAACCAAGAAAGTAACTTAACAAATAAACAGGGAATAAACAAGGTATATAGTTGCTGCATTTGTTACTTATAATTCAGACAAAAGACATGAAAATATAGTAAAAACAATACAAAGAGGAACACTAAGGAAAACTGTAGACAAAATTAAGAATGGGGAGGTTGGAAGCAGGGCAGAAAGATGATGACTTAATGAGGTTTAATGAAGCTGTCTGCTATAGGGACAGCTGTCAGCAAGATGCCTACACTCAAGCCTAACAGCTCAATCTCAGGTTCACTACCAAATGGGGTATTTCAATTCTAACAAAAGAAACATAGTATTGCAATGAGATACAGGCAATGTGGGTATAAAAATCATTCATAAGATTTATGAAAATTTGTTCCAGAATAATTCTGTTCATTTTTATACCTGAAAGTAACAATAGCTCTATTACATTTTGCTGGTTCAGATTGAATTTGTCATTCACAGGTTATAACAAAAATGCATATGATATTGAAGTAACACACACACACACACACACACACACACACACACACACACACACACAATGCTGGAGGAACTCAGCAGGCCAAGCAGCATCTATGGAAAATAGTACAGTCGACGTTTCGGGCCAAGACCCTTCATTAGGGTTGGAGAAAAAAAGGTGAGGAGTCGGAGTTCGAAGGTGGGGGAGGAGAGCGAAAAACACAAGGCGATAGGTGAAACTGGGAGGTTTGGGATGGAGAAGTGAAGTAAAGAGCTGGGAAGTAGATTAGTGAAAGAAATACAGGACTGGAGAAGGGGGAATCTGATAGGAGAGGACAGAAGGCCATGGAAGAAAGAAAAGGGGGAGAAGCACCAGAAGGCGGTGATGGGCAGGCAAGGAGATAAGATGAGAGAGGGAAATGGAAATGGTAAAGGGGAAGGGCATTATTGGAAGTTCGAGAAATCGATGTTCATGCCATCAGATTGGAGGTTACCCAGATAGAATACAAGGTGTTGCTCCTCCAACCTGAGTATGGCCTCATCATGGCAGTAGAGTCGTCTATGGACTGACATGATAGGATGGGAATGGGATGTAGAATTGAAATGGATGGTCCCCAGGAGACCCTGCTTTTCGTGGTGGACAGAGCGTAGGTGCTTGGTGAAGCGATCTCCTAATCTATGCTGGGTCTCACTGATTTACAGGATGCCACATTGGGAGCACCGGAAACATTAGATGACCCCAACAGAATCCAGGTGAAGTGTCACCTCACCTGGAAGGACTATTTGGTGCCCTGAATGGTAGCAAGGGAGGAGGTGTAGGGGCAGGAGTAGCACTTGTTCCACTTGCAAGGATAAGTGCCAGAAGGGAGATAAGTGGGGAGAGATGAATAGACAAGGAGTCGCGTAGAAGCAATCCCTGTGGAAAGCAGAAAGTTGGGTGGGTGTGGGGGGGGGGAGGGAAAGATATGCTTGGTGGTGGGATCCTGTTGGAGATGGCAGAAGTTACGGAGAATTGTGTGCTGGATTTGGAGGCTTCTGGGGTGGTAGATGAGGACAAGAGAAACAAGATGAGGCCGCACTCAGGTTGGAGGAGTCATGTCAGTCCATAGCCTCCTCTATTGCCATGATGATGCCACACTCAGGTTGGAGGTGCAATACCTTGTATTCATTGTATTCCATTAGGGTAGCCTCCAATCTGATGGCATGAACATCGATTTCTCAAACTTCCGCTAATGTCCCCCCCCCCCAGCATTCCCCATTCCTGTTTCCCTCTCTCACCTTATCTCCTTGCCTGCCCATCACCTCCCTCTGGTGCTTCTCCCACTTTTCTTTCTTCCATGGCCTTCTGTTCTCTCCTATCAGATTCCTCCTTCTCCAGCCCTGTATCTCTTTCACCAATTAACTTCCCAGCTCTTTACTTCACCCCTTTGTGCTCCCGCAGGTTTCACCTATCTCCTTGTGTTTTTTCTTCCCCTGCCCCCCACCTCCTTACTTTGAGTCCTTATTTTTTTTTCTCAAAACATCATTCTACTCTTCCCCTCCCCCCATAGATGAGTTCCTCCAGCATTGTGTGTGAGTGTCTGTCTATCTGTCTATGTCCGGTATCTGCAAATTTTCTTCTGTTTATAATATTGAAGTACTGGGCACTCATTTGGCACAATAGACATGATACTGAAGTAAGTTCAAATCAATGAGATTTCTGCAAGGAAACAAATTAATTGTGATGTAGAAAAGGCCATGAAAAAGCTAGTTCAAAAATGATCTGAAAAATCTGAATGTGTAGTTTATTGGTGGCTAATTCTTAATTTGGATTATTTGATCTTATTGATTAAAATAAAATTAGTTTGTAAATATTACACAATTGGGAAGTTGCTAAAAATTAAATTATTAAAAATTGAATACAAATAGATAATTTTTGTATATCCCCATTGCACTATTTGAAGTGACTTATACTGTATTAATTCTGGCAAGTTGACCAGATAGGAAATTGGGCTTTGTTTTTGCTTGATTTCACCAGTCGTTGCACTGTTTGCAGAGCTGACATGAGGTTGGTGACAGAGATTGTGCATTGAAACA
This sequence comes from Mobula hypostoma, assembly GCF_963921235.1. Taxonomy (NCBI): domain Eukaryota; kingdom Metazoa; phylum Chordata; class Chondrichthyes; order Myliobatiformes; family Myliobatidae; genus Mobula; species Mobula hypostoma. Next base: position 15,288,095 of record NC_086117.1, on the reverse strand, counting down.
ATCAACAAAATAAAACATGGTACTTCTTGTACACAATGATCTTTAGAACAACTGCAAAGTTGAATTTCTTCTGCATCAACTCTGACATTGTAGCTTGGATCACCTGTAAGACTTTTCTATTTCGATAGCTAGCCATGTAGTCTCTTTGAATGACAAATAAATCACATTTGTTATAGATATACTACCACTGAGAATTGGACTGAAGGAAACCAAACTAATTTCACACACATATGGCTCAAGTTAAATTGCATGGATTCCCTGTCAAAAATTTCTTGTTGTTCTGCATTGCATAGTTTCTTCTATTGTTGGTCTAAAATTGCATCTTACATTTTGACTGTGCACAGCTTGCTTTATAATGTACTGTAACACCAGACTTAACAAATCATATCTGTTTTAATTTTAAAAATGTAAGCAATTTTAATGCACCTTATTTGAAAAACAAAAGATTAGTTATTAAGATCAGCATGTCTCTTAATACTTTTTCTCCCTGCTACGTGAACCAATATCACACAGGGAAGATATCCTGATCTGCTCAACTTTGCAACTATCTCACGACGCTCAGAGGATCATTATAAAGGTTCTATGAAGATACTCAGACAATAAATATTAAACCTACTCAAAATCAAAGTATTTTTATTCTTGAAGTATGTATGCAGTATACAACTCTGAGACTCGTCTTTCTGCAGACAGCCACGATAAAGGAAACACCATGGAACCCATTCAAAGAAAACATCAAAACACTCAACATGCAATAAAAAAGAACAACAGATCCATGCAAAAGGCAAAAACGAGCGAATACCACACAGAATATTAAACGTCAAATCGCAGAGTCCTTGAAACAGCCTAGGAATGTTCAGTTCAGTTCCATTTAGCATTGTGTTGTTGTTGACTGCAGGCCACAAAGCCAGTCTACCCCAATCAAAATTGCGCAAAATAGCAATAGAGAAAAGGAGTAACCACAAACTAGAAATATGAACTGCAGAGTTCTCTTAAAAAAAATCCACCAACCGCGCTGATCAAACCTTGCCCAAGACCCAAGACTCCTGCACTTTGCTCCAGCAGCAGCGAATGAGAGGGAGAGGGAGACCAGTCAAATGCAGGCAGACAGTGCTCCTGCTCCTTTTCTGCTCTTTTCCTCATTGATTTCAATCTTTCTCAATGTTTTAATTGGTGAGTTGGTTGAAAATCGGAGCTGTTCATGGGTTCGAGTTCCACCATTAGGCCACACACCCCATTTTCAACCTTGCTCTCAACCATGCCAAATTCCCTTGCAAAAGCGACAGATCATTCAGTCGGCCCAAAAACACATTATCAAAATATAAATTACAGTCTCCAAGCATGCACAGCTTAGTAGTAGAAGTATATTTAAAACAAGAAGGAGGAGAAGTAGTTTTGTGAACTGTCTGCAGGATGTCACCATTTGTCGTGTTGGTCTCTGGTGTTGCTGGCGTCATATTCTCAATGGTCAATCTAATCCTTCCTTCCTATACAGTCTGTACCCATCCATTTTGTTTACACCTATGTCCGTATCTAAGAGTCTTTTAAATGTCTCTATTTTATCAGCTTATATTACCATTCCCAGCAGTGCATTCCAGGGCCACACTACTGTGTTTTTTTCTTTAAAAACTGTCTTTGACATCTCCCCTAAACTTTCCTCCACTCACCTTAAACAAATGTCCTGTGGTATTGGCCTTTGCTGCCCTGGGCAAAAAAGTGCTGACTATCCACTCTGTGTCTCATAATCTTATTCACCCCTATCAATTCACCTCTCATTCTCCGTCACTCCAAAGAGAAAACCTTTAGCTCACTAAATCTTTCCTCATAAGACATGTTCTTTAATCTAGCTAGCATTCTGGTAAACCTCCTCTCCACCACCTCTGAAGCTTCCACATCCTTCCTATAATGAGGTGAACTGAACACTATAGGCTAAAAGTGGTCTATCCGGAGTTTTATAGAGCTGCAACATTAACTCACAGTTCATGAACCCTGTCTCCCGACTATTGAGGCCCAGAACACCATGTGCCTTCATAACCACCCTATCAGCACATATAGTAAATTTGAGGGATCTATGGACTTGAACCCCAAAATCCCTCTGGCCCTCCACACTGCTAGAAATCCTGCCTTTAATAATGCACTTTTCCTTCAGGTTCAATCTTGCAAAGTATATCACTTTACACATTTACAGATTGAACTCTGTCTGGCACTTCTTTGTCCAACTCTGCATCCTGTCTATATCAACTTGTAACCTTTGACTACCTTCGACACTAACCACAACACCTCCAATCTTCATGTTATCTGCAAACTGATTAATCCACCCCTCCACTTTCTCATCCAAGTCATTTATAAAAATCTTAAAGAGCGGGGGTTCCAGAACAGGTACTGTACTTGCAAAACATCATTAGCCACCAACCTCCAGGCTGAATATGCTCCATAAACAAATTGCTGGAGGAACTCTGCAAATCAAGCAACGCCTAAGGAGGGGGAATAAACAGTTGATGTTTTGGGCCGAAACCCTTTATCAGGACCGGAAAGAAAAGGGTAAGAGGTCGAAATAAGAAGGCGAGGGAGGGGAAGGAATACAAGCTGACAAGTGATAGGTCAGATAGGTGAGGGGGAAGGTGGGTTGGTGAAGCTGAGAAGGATAGGTAGAAGAGGGAAAGGGCTTAAGAAGAAGAAATCTGATAGGAGAGGACAGTGGACCATGGAAAAAAGTGAAGGAGGAGGGGATCCAGAGAGAGGTGATTGACAGATGAGAAGAGAAGGGGTGGGAGGGTAACCAAATGGACTGATAAACTCACCTACCTTTCCTCTCACCTGGTCTCACCTATCACCTGCCAATTTGTTCCCCTTCCCCACCTTCTTTTGGCTTCTACCCCATTCCTTTCCAGTCCTTACAAATGATCTCAGTCCAAAATGGTGACAATTCCCCTCTGTAGATGCTGCCCGACGTACTGAATTCCTTCAACATTGTGTGTGTGTGTGTGTTGCTTTAGATTTCCAGCATTGCAGAACCTCTCATGTTTAGACTATGCTCCATTTACTACCACTCCCTTTCTTCTGTGGGAAATCAATTCTGAATACATTCAGACAAGTTTCCATTGAGTCCGTGCCTCATGACTTTCTGGATATGCCTACCAAGATCAGCCTTGTCAAACATCCTTCTAAAATCCATATACACCATATCCGCCACTCTGTCTTCATCAATTTTTTTTTCACCTCTTCAAAAAACTCAGTCAGGATTGCCCTCACAAAGCCATACTGACAATCCCTAATAAGATTATGCCTCTCCAAATTTTTGGAAACCCTATCCCTAAGAATCCACTTCAATAGTTTCCCCACCACTGATGTAAGACTTAATGGTCTATAATTCCCAGAATTATCCCTATGACCTTTCTTGAATTACAGAACATTACTTCTCATCCTCCAGTCCTCTGGTACCATTCATGTGGCCAGGGAAAACACAAAGCTCATTATCAATGCTCCAGCAATCTCTTTCCTCACTTCCTGTAGTAACTGGACTATATCCTATCTGGCCCCAGGGCTTATCAATCCTAATGTTTTTCAGAAGCACTACCTTTAACCTTAATCTGATCCATCATATTAGCCTGTTCTACAGTGAACTTCATTTGTCAAAGTCCCTCTTCCTGGTGAACACTGAAGCAAAGTATTCATTGAAGACCTTCCCTACCAACACTGCCTCAAGTTTTCTGTAATCCTACTTTCCAAGATCTTTTCATGTCCCATTCTAGCTCTCCTAAGTTCCTTCTTAAGCTCCTTTATAATTCTCAACAGCACTGTCTGATTTTAGTTTCCTAAACTTAAGTTTCCTTCTTTCCCTTGACTAAATGTTCCACCTCTACCCTCAACTGAGGTTCATTTACCCTACCATATTTACCCTGTATCAATGAGACAAACCTATCCTTAACTCCATGCTGATGAAGCAAGTGGTCCCTGAATAACCTCCATGTTTCAGCTGTGCATTTGCAAGAGAACATCTTGCAGTTAATGATGAAGTTTTAAAGTGTGGTTAGTGTTGTACTGCAAGGAAATACATATTTAAACACAAAATTCCACAGTTAGCAATGTGATAACATTAAGGTAACCTGTTTTAGTGGTATCAATTTAGTAGTACCAGAAGTTTGCAGATAATACCACTCTAGAGGACCGTAACTCAAATAGAGATGCAGGAAGGAGATGGAGAGCCTAGTGATATGTTGTCATGACAACAACCTTTCTGAGTAAACTCTTCTTGGGCTTCCAGCCGGGTACAGGTATCAATTATAACCGACGTTTCAATGACAAACTCTGCTATCTTCATCAGGGATAATGCTTGGGCAATCATCATGATTGAAGATAGCAGAGTTTGTTATTGAAACGTCGGTTATAATTGATACCTGTACCCAGCTGGAAGCCCGAGGAGAGTTTATTCGTCATATATGCCTAGAAAACACTAGATCTTTTTTTTAAAAACAACCTTTCCCTCAATGTTAGCAAAATAAAAGAGTTGGTCATTGATGTCAAGAAGGGGACGGTGGCCACCTCACCTATTTTTATTGATGCATCATAGAAAGCATCCTACCGCATGCATTGTGTCTTGGTATGACAACTGCTCTGACTATGACCACAATAAACCGCAGAGCACATCCCGGAAACCAGCCTCCCCTCCATGAACTCTCCTTCAGTAAGGCAACCAACATAATCAGTGATCCCCACTCACCCAGATATTCTCTTTTCTTTTTCTTCCCATCAGTCAAAAAATTCAAAAGCATGAAAGCACATATCACAAGGCTCAAGGGCAGCATCTTTAAGACTATTGATTGGTTCCCTAGTCTGATAAGCTGGACTCTTGACCTTACAATCTACCTCATTGTGATCCTGCACCTTGCTGTCAACCTGCACTACACTTTCTGTGTACTGTAACACTTTATTTCACACTGTTATTGTTTATACTAACTTAATGCGCTGTTGTAATGTATTTATCTGTGTGGACAATATGCAAGACAAATTTTCCACTGTACCTTGGTATATGTGACAATAGTGAACCAATTTACCAATATACCAATTGCAAAATACTTCTCATCATCAAAATTGTTCAATGGAATGCTTTACATTCATCTGAAAAGCAGCTAAGACCTTAGTTTTAATGCTCCCTCATAACAATGGCTTCTCTGACAAAAAGCTGACATTACTGCACTGAATTATCAACCAAGATTTTACACCCATGCCTCTGAACTAGGGAACAAAGCCCGAATCAACTAATTCAGGGACATGTGATACTAGTTCATACCACCCGCTGAGCTTTCTGTCATTTTTTTCTGCTCAAGGCCAGCCTTGAAAAACTGAAAACATTGAAAAGGAAATCACAAGGCCACAAAGCAATTTTCTGTCCCACGAGACTATTTCCTTCAAGCGGTTACATCCATTTTCCCAGTTGCCCCCTAAGGGATGTTTGGTGTACTGCAATGTTACCCTTTGCCCTATTCCACTCACTGGATGCTAGTGCAAGACCCAACACAGAACCCCAGCAAAAAAGATATTGGCCTGCTGAAAACCAGAAACTATTGCTTGTAATGCTGATAGTTTACCTAATTTTGAATCAATTTGCTGTTAGTTTTTTTTCTTCATCACAAGTTTCCCCTCTCAGAGTTCTTCCATTAAAATTATATTTCTGGTTTGTAGAATTTACAGCTTAGATTAGAGGTGATTAGATTGGTTTTTAAACAGGAATTTGTGGAAGTATGGGTAGGGAAGCTAAGTAAGTGTAGATTACATTTGTATGACTATTGAATTAATCACACTAAGCTTGAACAATCAGACACAAATATTATTTCATAAGGTTGGGTTTAGGCAAACATTAAAGAAATAACAGGACAGTTAGCATCTCTTTAGTTTTCTAAAACTATTTCCCATTGAATCACTGAGTGAAAAGAATGTTCCTTTGCACAAAAAGCGGGAAATTCTAATCCTTCACTATTTTGGAATGTGTTGCCAGAAATGGCACGTTGACACTCGAGAGTTAAGTGGAGATTTGCTGCATTGTTGTTATGTACTTTGTCAGGTTTCTTCTCCAAAGAGCACTCTTGGCCAGATTTTCACAGGAAAGATAATGAGACTCGTTTGTTCAGATGTGAAAAGAACAACCACCATTTTTAGGCATTCCTAGGCTCTTCAGAGCACCCAGATCAGATGATATGCAAATGATCACCAGCAGTATTGGCTGAAAGAACATCCAATCGGCTCTTTATCTTCTGGCGACTTTATTCCCAGAATGACTTCACCATGGAGACAGGTTAAAGAAATATAGATGCAGTCGGAAGGTCAGTTAATCCCTCAAATACTGAAAAGCCAAAATGTTCACAGGGGGAATTCATTTTAAAACTAAATAAAAAGGATGATCTTTGTTTCCTTGATTCAGCAGTTCTGTAAAATAGCAGGAACTTGTTTCACCATCCAAAAGCTACATGCTATAATCTCTGAGCTGTCATTGATTCAAGTGAATCAATTCCTTAATATTATAAGTAAACATGAATACAAATGAATACTAAATTTGATTCTGAAATTCACTGATATTTCTCTAAATATCATGAATTACCTTTTGACATCAGTTACTTCTCTGATGTTACAAAAGAAAACTGTACATTGTTAGGTAAAATAATTAGCAAGTTATCAGCCACACAAATTAACTGGAAACTGAATATTTTAAGGAAATTTTGGAAGTGAAAATATTATGTTAAAAATCTTTGGGAAAATTTGACTTTGCAAAAATATGTCTCAGTATTTGAAGAGATGTTGCGATTCTCTTTCTACAACTGCAAATGATTAACAATAACTCAGTGCATTGGTCATATAAATATTTTGATTTATTAGCATTTTCTTACTTTTATTAAAATTAAATAGGTATTGATCAAAGATTAACTCCATCTAAAAATTAATCATGAAATTCAATAGCCTCAGAAAACAGCTTCACAAAATAAGGATTGAAACTTGCGTACACTGATTTCTTTGTGCAATTGCTTGACAATAGCATAGGGGTGCACTAAAGATCCATTATTATGCCAATTCACTCACAAGCCACATTCTGGACTCCAACAGGCTTTCAAAAGTATTTATATATTCATAAAGAGTATAAAACTATAATAATGTACATTTATGCTTTGAGATACCAGGTTCTACAAAATTTAATGGTTTTATCCTAAAATGGTGTGCTTTTTTTTTGCAGTTACTAATAGCAGGAATGCATATTTGATGAAGTGCTGTCCAATAATACCTTAAGAGTTTCTGTTTTCATGTATGTTAATAAGGAAACTTTATCAAGGTCTATAAAATGTGTTGAGTATAGTCCATTGAAATTTCACATATTCACCAGCCCTTTATGAAAAACACCATAATAAAAATATCTATTTGTTCTCAAAATTGCTTTATCCACCTGTAGATGGTGTTTTCATTGCACATTCATCATTAAAAGTGTAATAAGTCCATCTCTGAATATGTACTACAAATATAACCCTATATGTCATTCAAATAATTAAGGAGGCCAGTTTCATAGTGTGCAAGAAGTACAATTTTCAAACTTAGGCTAGTAAAATTCACCACTAACATCTACTACGAACCTACTGACGCCCACAGCTACTACTGTACTATACATCTCCTCTCACCCTGTCACTTGCAGGGATGCCATTCCTTTTTCTCAATTCCTCCACCTCCATCTGTTCTCAGTAGGAACCTTCCACTCCAGCACTTCTGAGATCTCTTCCTTTGCCAGAAAACAGAGCATTCACGCCCCTCCCCCTCCCCCCACTGTTATTCATGGTGCCCTCAATACATAATTTCTGTTTCCCACATTTCTGCCCTTACCCCATCCGTCCCCAGGAAAAACAAGAATAGAACTCTTCTCATTCACACCTACCAACAAATCACCTACTCACTTAGCATATCATTCTTCACAACTATCCAGCTACATCGTCCCCTCCCCTTTTTTTCACTTTCTGGAGGGATCACTCTCTCCAGACTCCCTAGTCCACCCGTCCTTCCCTCATACCATTTTTCCTCCATAACACTTTCCACTGTAACTGTAAAAGGTATAACACCTGTCCTTGCGTGTCTTCCCTCACCACCATCCAGGGCCCTAAACAGTCTATGCAAGTGAGGCAGTCTTTCACATGCATATCCCCCAACATCACTGATTGCATCCTTTGCTCCCATTGTGGCCTCCTCTACATTAGTAAGATTGGACACAGACTGGGTGACCACTTCGCCGAGTACCTTCATTCCATCCATCATGGCCATCTGGATCTCATGCTTGCCAGACATTTTAATTCTTTCTCCCACTCCCATAACAACATGCTGGTCCTCAGCCTTCTCAATTGCTAATTTGAAGCTAAATGCAAGCTGGAGAAATGGTACCTCTTATTTCAGCTGGACAGCTTGCAACCTGGTGGTATGAACATTGAGTTCTCCAACTTTTAGTAACTATTTCTTTTCTGTCCCTTTTATCTCCCCTCCTAATCTACCTAGCCTCCATTACCTTACCTTTTTCTCCTCCTCTACACTTCCCAATAACTCATCCTCCCGTGCACTCCTCCACTAGTTCTTCTCCCCCACTACTCTCCCTTCTCTGAACACCTTTCTCCCTTTATTCAGTTTTCCACCTTCCTTTCCTGTTAGATTGCATCACCTTCAGGCCATCCATCTTCTCCCAGCTTCCAGTGGCACTCCCACTCTTCTCTCCCCTATCTGCCCATCAACCCCAACCCTTTACTTGGATCCACCAATCACCTACCAGCTTCCGCTGCACCCCTTCCCTCTACCTTTTTATACTGGCTATAATCCACTATCTTTCTGATAGATGATGGGTCTCAACCCAAAACATTGACTCTCCATTTTCCTCCGTAGATGCTGCCCGATTTGCTGAGCTCCTCCAATGTTTTGTATGTGCGTTAACCAGCTGATTATTTTAGATATGCACATGGTATGGTTGTGGAGGAGACACTGCTATATTGACCAGGCAGCACAAATCACACAACAAGCTGGAAGCTTTTCTGTTGCTCTGACAGAAGTCACCACATAACTCAGTGTCACAAGTTACTACAGTCACTCAGCTTCAGTAGGACTGGTGTGGGGTTTAGGGTGATAAATAAATAAAATAAATTTATTTACATTCACAAAGTTAAATCAATTTGTTTATATTTTGGGGAACTATAAGCATTGTGGTTCCAGATAAAAGTTATTAAATCAGGATTTTAGAAAGGGAAAAACAGCTATTTATTCTTGATTACTGCTCTGTGTATTCCAGAAGGCTGCAGGCTTTATTTCAATCTTTTATATTTGGATACTAGAATGATAAAATGCAGACTACAAGGACTGTTTCATTAACTAGCTAATGCTATTTATTGTCTGTTTTAGTCAGAACTTGGCAAGCCGAAAAGGAATGGCACTACACTACCAGGACCAAATTATGTGTATGGGACATACAACAGAGTCTTTGATGGTGGAGTTCCTGCGGGTAATGAGGCACAGTTTTGAATTTTATGCTGTAGAAGTCTTAACTTTAATACTATCATAGAATTGAAAGAACCATTCAGAGTATTGGGTCAAAGTTTCCAAAAAATGGATTTCAAGATGAATCTCATTTCCCAGCTTTTGACCTAAAGCTCTCTATGTAATACTGTTAAATGCTTGTATGGATGCTTTCTAAATTTGGTGATTTTTTTTTCTCTCTATCACGTTTTCAGGCAGTGAGTTTCGAATCACCACCGCTCATTTAGTGAAAAAATATTTTTCTCAATGCCTCTTACCTTGGTTATTGACCTCTCTGGTAGGGGAAATAGATCCATACAATTTACAATGTCAAAGCCTCTCATCATTTTATATAGTTCAATTCAATCTCCCCAGTATTGTTTGTTATTAAGAAAATGACCTAGCCAGCTTTCTCTTCTGACAAGTGTAATGTGTACTCAGTTTTTCTTTCCAAACATGTCCAATCTACTATATATTCCTAGCATTTTCTGTTTTATTTCAGATTTCCAGTATCTGCAATTTTTAAAAAATCATTTATTGTGGATTCTTCGTTTGTCTTCCTTAAATGCTTTACCTCACACTTCTCCTACTGTTTTTCAAATGCCACTTTCCATACTTGCTTCACCAGTTCATTGATATTCTCCTGTAACATCGGACTTGTCTACTCACTATTAACCACTGTTCATATACTCAGCAAATTTCTCCCTCTCTTTTTTGGCAGCCCTACATTTGTCTATAGAATTTGTACATGCCACAAAAGTCAACAAACCTAATAATGAATCCTACAGCACACCACTGCATTCCCCTGCACTTGTAAGTAAGATTTCTCTTTAGCAATATCCTTCACTTTCCGCTACTGAGGCAATTTTTAATCTAGCTTGCTGCTTTCCTTAGCATTCCATGAGACTTCAGTTTCTGGATCGACATATCATGTGAGACTGCCAATACCTTGCTAAGGTCCAAGTGAGCTACATTAAATATGCTACACTCATGGATATTATTTGCTGTCTGCTCAAAATGCATGCTGACTATCATTTATTAAACTTTCTCTCTTCAAGTACGAACTAATACTCCTCTCCTTTTTTATCTCTCTAACAATTTGCCCACCACCATGGTCAGATCATGACTTACAACTTAGTCCAGCCATTTTTAAACAACTTATCACAACAGCCATACCTCCAATACCTTGCCTGTCGCCAAAGGGCATTGGAAGATTGTGGTTATAGCTTATTCTGTCCTTGTTCTTTCTTCTTTTAAGACCGAAGCTTGCATCTTGGTAATCTTCATTCATAGGCTGGGGTTGACTTTCCCCTGAATGATTATTTCTCAACACAGGAACATTAGACCCATTTTTTTTTTTTTTTTTGCTTCCTGGATTGACTACTAAATCTTCATCATACCCAAGACCTTTAGTACATTTCAGACTCTCATGTGGCAGAATTGAGGGATGAACCAGTGAACCAGGATCAGTAGTTGGGAAGATATGCTGCATTGGGAATCATTACAGATCAGAAAACAGTATTTCGGAGAGCAAGGGATATTATGGGAGTTGGGGAGGGCAAGAATCAACATTAAAAAGCTAAATCAAGAATGAGCCTTAGGAAATCAGTTTTATGAGAGGGATCAAGGTGTGACTTTAAGAAGGGCATTGGGGATCAGGGTTGTAGAGGGAAATTGCAGACAGCTTTACAGCATGGATTGGGTGTTGGCATCATAAAGAGAAATAGGGCCGTGATTACTGAGAGGGTTCTAGGACTCAGCAATTTCAGTGCAGGGGATTGTAGCTCAAAGACAGCAATCAAGGAATTAGGGAGTGAACTGGGGATCAAAGTGTGGTTACGCAGGAATGGTGCAGGGAGCCAAAGGATAAATGTAAGTAATCTGTGCTGTGATGAAAAGACTTCATCCTGTGGTACCCGATTATGGGTGGACTTACGGCGCATTACCAAAGTTCTCCTGCAGTTCATTACACACGTCATTCAGTGTACCTTTGGCATGGAAATCAGATCAGGGGTGCAAGGGTGACTCATTAACAAGCACCTGGTTGAATTTTTGGAGTGATATGATAACAAACATTTTAAATTTGTTTCACATTTCATTTGGCTGCACAATACTGAAGAATGAAAGAAATCATAAATGGGGAAAAAATGTGAACGGAGTAAGAATGTTGAAATTGGGCATGGTATCAGTTCATTTAATAATAGGTCAGGAAAGAAAATCTGTGCTTCCATACATGTAACATTTTAAGATAAGTTTTCAATTTTTTTTGACTCAGCTATTGGTCAATGGCGAAATATCCAACCCAACGCACAGGCAAAGCTGCAAAAACTGAAGCGTAACTTTACTACACTAAATAAAGCAGCAATTAAAGCTGGACTGGTAACTCCACAAGAGATCTACCAATTTAGGGCAACACATGACATTGGAACTATAACAGATAAAGAAGAAAAGAAAGTAACTGTGCTTCCTGATATAACTCATGGAATGTCCACCCGGTAAGACATTAAAAATGTATCCTTATTTTAATCATAACTGCCTATAACCATAAGACATGGGAGTGGAATTAGGCCATTCAGTCCATCGAATCTACTCCACCATTTCGTCATAGGTGGTTTATTATCTCTTTCAACCCTATTCTCCTGCCTTTTCCCCATAATCTCTTACACCCTGACTAACCAGGAACCTAGCCGCTAGTGGTGTAGTGGCAGCCACACCGGACTTTGAGGCAAGTGGTCCCGGGTTCAAATCCAGCCGGCTCCTTGCACACTTTCCACCCGTACTGGGTTGTGTGTCGATCTAGCAACTCAATCTCATAAAAAAGACAAAATACTAAAGAAACAAGGTTGCCACCTGATGCGTCACAAGGCACGGGAAGGAGCAACAGCCAAGAACCTATCAACCTCCATTTCAAATATCCCCAGTGACTTGGCCTCCACAGCCATCTGTGGCAAAGAATTCCACAGTCTCAGCACCCTCTGGTGAAAGATATTCCTTCTCACCTCTGTTCTAAATGGATATCCCTCTGTTCTGAGGCTACATATTATGGTCCTAGACTCACCCACAATTGGAAACATCCTCTCCACATCTACTCTGTCTAGGCCTTTCAATATTCAATAGGTTTCAATGAGATCCCCCCTCATTCTTCTAAATTCTGGTGAGTACGGGCCAGCCATCAAATGCTCCTCATCCCTTTCATTCCTGGATTCATTCTCATGAACCTCTTCTGGACCCTCTCCAATGCCAGCACATTTTTTCTTAGATAAGGGGCTCAAAACTGCTTATAGTACTGCAAGTGCGGTCTAACCAATGCCTTATAAAGCCTCAGCATCACATCCTTGCTCTTATATTCTAGTGCTCTTGAAATGACTGCTAGCATTTCATTTGCCTTTCTTACTATTGACTCAACCTGCAAGTTAACCTTTAGGGAATTCTGTACGAGGACTCTGAAGTCCTTGTGTACCTCTGATTTTTGAGTTTTCTCCCCATTTAGAAAACAGTCTACGCCCTTATTCCTCCTACCAAAGTACATGATCACACACTTCCCTACACTATATTCCATCTGCCACTTCTTTGCCTATTCTCCCAATCTGTCCAAGTCCTTCTGCATGATCCCTGCTTCCTCAATGCTACCTGTCCCTCCACCTCTCTTTGTATCATCTGCAAACTTGGCCACAAAGTCATCAATTCTGTCATCCAAATCATTGACATATAACATGAAAGGAAGCGGTCCCTATACTGACTCCTGCAGAACACCACTGCTCCCTGTCAGTTAACCAAAATAGCCATTTAACAAAAAAAATCCATGCTAGTATCTTTACTGTAATACCATGGTCTCTTATCTTGTTAAGCAGCCTCATGTACAGCACCTTGTCAAAGGCTTACTTTATGGTCTCCTTTATTCTTCCCTGAAGATATTGACGATGTTAATGATGTGTTCTCGTTAATGTGGCTCATTACACATCTCAAGAAACAAATGGTGAAAAGCTGTTGAAAATTGGCTTGCCCTGAGTGGAGCAACTATTTACAAATTTCTGGTTGCAAAATTATTTATTGAGATGGAGCAATGTGGCTGTGGGTACTGAGGAGGACAAGACCACAGCTAGAAGCTGTATTTTAGCTACCCTTGCTTCAATGAAAAAGTCTGTGGCAGATTTTCCTTCATTCTGTTCAGGACTGTGAATTGGATGCACTAGCATAGAAATTCAATTATGTGTTGCAGTTTATTTTTATATTAACCAATTTCCATTATCTGGAATGAACTGTGATTTCAGGCTCATTTTACTTCACTCATGAAATTTAACTGGGCAATTGGGAGCACACGTTTGCATTTGCACATCTGAAAGTTGGTGTGAGAGGGCGGGAAAGGGGCTTGTTTATTTTGTTGCTGCTGCTCATGTTGTTCTACTGAACATGATGGGCATGCTATGCAGTCTGTGACAGAATATGTGGCAACACTTGGGGAGCTGCCCCCAGCACACCCTTGGACGACTCCCCCTCCTTCCTCATTTCCGGCCATGGCGATAAACCTTTGTCCATCTAAAGGTGCCATACCTGTTTGCTTGAGAGTTAAGTCAGCCAAGTCCATCATAAGATCATGAAATCTGTAGATCATTAAATTGATTTAAAAGTACATGCTTAAGGGGAAATTACATGCTGTAGGTTTCAGTGAGAGTAATTCCAAGAATATATATTTAGAAGTATTGTATGTAGCCAGCAGAATGTCATCGTAGTTCACCGGTGCTGTCTTCACCACCTTCATCCACCTTTCAAACGTAATCCTACCAAACACCACACATTTGGAATGTGTGCGGAAGCCAGACTACCCAGAGGAAACTCATTCACAGAGAGAGCATGCAAACTTCACACAGGCATCACCAATAGCTAGCCTTGAACGGCATACTGTATCTGGAAAACAACCTATTGCACCAATGAGACATTTTTATTGTCCAATCCTGCTAAGGTAAGTCCCAAGATGTACTTTTTATACTATAGTTCCGCTGCCCTGCCAATACACTACCAACCACTGCATACTCCCTAATAAAGGCCTCAGTCTCCAACCATTGTTTTTGAGGTGCTGATTTCTGGCCATCTACACACTACTTGCCCTAAACAGTGTATATTGTTGCATCCATAACTTCCCCATAAAAGCATCTTTTCCTCTCTGCCCTCTATGCCCACAACTCCCTATTCCTTCTTCCATTCCTGTCCTTAATCCCAGCTCCTACAATTTCTTTCACACCACGGAATGACCACATAATTTATTTTTACAATATTTGGCTTCTATGCTCATATACAAGCCGAATTTACAAAATGTCACAGTTCCTTGCCCAGTAAAAGTACAGAATTCCATCCAAATCCTCAGTATTTGATAGGACCTTTATTTATATGCACTTGGCTCTTGCTGGCAGGAATGCTGATCATCTGAATTGTGGTTGGTTTGTAAATGGTAAAGGATGATCTTACATTTAAGTAATGGTTTTTAATGTCTCAAAGCTTTTAAATAGATTATTGCTTCTGTTAAGATAATGACCGGTGGAATTTTATATTAACATGCTAATATCAGTATTGCCAATAATATTCTGTTCAGTGTTCTTGGCAATTTTCACATTGCTCAACTGGATTTCATTCATTTCTGCTGCCACAGGGCTCCTTCCAGGTATTCCTTTCCTCATTTTTCACATACCAGATTGTGATCTAACACAAAATATAGTAAAAAGTTATTTGTGTTCTTTTATTCTGAGATTTCAAATTGGACCTTAGCATAATTTACTCTGCCTCTTTTGTAACTTCATATTTTTGTCAATTTTTCAAGGTGTATAATCCCGTTGATCCCATTCTTTTCAAAGATCTGCTAGTCTCTTGTCAATTATTCATACCTCACTTAATTTTTGTAACCATGTGTTTCTAATTTTAGCCACAGATATGAAAGTGCTTGTGCCAAATAGGTAGTTAAACTTATCAGAGGCAGGTCAAGGTCAGGCAACTAATCTGCTGCCAGACGATGGATAAATTGCTGAAGCAGTTAAGGAGACGATGACTATTATTTTTGACAGGATTCCTACTTATAACCCATGTTGCCTAAAGGTAAAACGACATTAAAATGTTCTGATTATGGAGCAAAGGAGTTGCAGTGCTTTTACCACATTTATCAAGCTGATCTGCTAATCTACAGTTCCATGATCACCCAACTCCACAAACACCAACCCTCCACTGGTGACCAACCCTCCTTAATCAGTCTCTGCAAACCCCCACCACCAGCACTGACTGCCCTCAAGATTGCCACCTCAGTGCCTCTCTGATCCCAACACTAATCTGATTTCCCCATCACTGCTCCTGAAATCCAGCACTCCTTTGATCAACTTCTGCAGCTCCCCTTCCTGATCCATCCCTTCATGGCCCTTAATAGATTCGAGTTTCCCTTCTCATCTCTTTCTGACATCCCTAGTGAAAATCTTTGAACTTCCCATCATTCCTCCAAGCAACATCTACTTAAAACAACCATAAATCTTACCTCTCAATCGGAGTTCATACAAATAAGTACACATGCCATTGGGCTAAAACTTAAAATGTAGAATATTAAATATTGACACACCCAGGACTCTTATTTTCCGTGCTGGCAATCATTTGCATACAAACTAGTGTTGAATGTTACCAACAACTGATTATCATCTTCATAAATCTGACTGAAAACCTGCAAACAAACACAAAATGCTGGAGGAACTCAGCAGGCCAGGCAACATCTATGGAAAAAAGTGCAGTCGACATTTTGGGCTGAGACCCTTTGGCAGGACCTGGGGTTCATTTCAATGAAGAATTAGGTTAAAAATACAGGTGAATGTCTTACCAAAATTTATTATTTAGGTATATGAATATTAAATTTATTGTACAAGTGATGAACATTGACATTAAGGAGATGCAAGCATTAAAGGGAAATATTGTATTTACCTGGAGGGTGTTAGAAGATATTTTAACAAGTTAGCATATTCTCAAATATTTTAGAGCTAAATAATATATATGGGGAAAAATGTTGCATTGACTATTTTAAAATATTTTGGGCAGAAATGTGTCAGCATGTCCAAAATAAGGGTGTTTTGCTTTTAAAAATCAGCTTAAACTAAACTCGATAATTTTGCACAAATTTTGATGTACTTTACCACCCAGCAGGAAATTATTTTTCAGCGGAACTTTTGTTCTCACTAGCATTTTTTTTTCTGGCTTAAATCAGTCCTGAACAATGTCAGCAAAATCCATGTGCAGTGAGATTTTCCACCTCACTGGTCTGAAAAATGACAGTTCTTATTTACTTACAGAATAACTAAGTTTTATTAACCATATTTCTCCTAAAGCATGCTGTCCAAAGGGTCAAACTGCATTCTTTGCTCTCACTCACATCAGTGTGACCTCAAATATAACTTCACTTGTGTGCCTTGATTGCTTTGCTCATCAAGGTCAAGATCAATCTCCTAGCCTCAGGATTGTTCCAGACAGCTGCTGCTGATTTCTGCCTTATCTCAGATTTCCATGTTCACTGCTGCATTATGAATGTTATCTGAACTCCACATTCAAGGAAAAAATACTTTATCTACTTTTCCCTCAACCCAAGAAAGCAGACAAACTCGTATTCTTGCAATGTAGGCTTCCCCAAAATGCAGGAATACTGCTGTCATGTCTTTACAAACGTGTCTCTGGCAACTTTCTGCCAGGTGTGAAAGACTTTTGATCCGGATGGTTTCCCTAGCCCCTTTGTACAAAGATTATGCCTTTTGTGGTCATTGTTCTTCGCTAGTGTATCTGTGCCCTCTGACTTTGGAAAATACTCTTCCAATTCCGAGTTCAGTAGTGGAAAGTGCAAATTTTATGGAAGTATATCCCTTTGTGTTGGCTGCAAAGATGCCATCAATTGGGCCACATGCTGACAACTGTAATACATCAATAAAAAAAATGCCACACTGAATTTATTACTGTTCATCAAATTCAACACAGTTTTACCCCAACAAACATGACAATGCTGTTCTGCAAATCCCATGAATGAAACTCTGGCAATTTGTTAGACTTTCAGTCATAGCAATGAAGAAAACCACAATGCTGGTTCAATACCTCAGAAATGGCAAGGCCAAATTGCTAAAACCCTACTTTACTGGCAATTTAGTGACTCATGGCATGTTAATTTTGAAAGGAAGTATTTCATAACACACATTTGCAAAGATCACAAATTGGTACTGCTATAGAGTCAAAGAGTTACCTTGCATAGAACCAGGCCGTTTTGTCCAACTCCTCCATGTCAACTAAGTTGCTTACCTGAGCTAGTCCCTTTTGCTAGCATTTGGCCAGTATCCCTCTAAACCTTTCCTTTCCATGTACCTGTCCAAATATATTTTAAACATTGTAATTTTTACACTTCACCTCCACCCTTTCCTAATGTGATACGATTCAGACTGGGTGCATCTCAAATTCTAGTGCTTGTTAGGCCAAAATTGTACCCAAATACAGTAGTTCAGTCAAGTTGGCACATATTATTTTTGTTTGAATATTTCCTCAAATGATATCTATATTTTTTGACTTTTTAAATGACTTCTTGATTTTATTAGCAACTGCTATCCATCAAAATAGACTGATGTACTACAGTGGTCTTTGTTGGATAAATCCCTCCACATTGTTTGTAAGGATGAAGGAGTATGGATTTTACTCAGAAACAGATTAATCAATCAATGTTTGGAAACATTACCTGAACCAAGATTGTGTAAACTGAAAGGCTTTCCTCTATGGAATGAAGAAAATATAAATATTCTACATACAAGTTTTTTGTTGTAGTTGAGGATTATAACTGGAATATATAACCACTGTGATGTCAGAATTTCAGGAAATAATCTGATTGAATTAAATTATAATTTAGATTCTGGACAGAAGGAAAAAGGCATGGTGCCTGCTGGTACTGAATACCAGAGCTACATTGTATCATCTTGCTGACTATAGTTTGGCTCCTGCAACTCCCCACAAAGTAACCTGGAGATAACAGCAAAGCTGAAGGGGATGCGTCAAATATAAACCAGGTGTTCACCACAGGGAGGCATTCCAATCTGCTCTGAAACCTCCCAGTTGGCACTTACAGAGCGCAATTAGCAAAGGACTGGAATTTGTGCCTACTAGCCCCTGCCAGGGATAGAGTGTTTAGGGGAACAAGAAGACAAATAACATGAAAATTCTACAGTGTTGTACCTGTTGCGTAGGATAATATTGAATAAAATCCAAAGATGGATTTACCTTCTCAAAGCAATAAAGGTCCAAGCTTGGCACAATAGATTTTCTTAAAAGCTGATTGCTATTGTGCAGGTAAATCATTTTCTATTTTTTAAGTAAATTATCAGTAAGTCTTGAATTGCTGAAAATGTACATGTATGAACCATGTTGTTTAATGTAGTAATAGATCAGGAATATTAGTGTGTAATTTTGTTAGCATTTATATACATAGAAAGTTGTTTAACATGTTTTGTTCAGAACAGAGAAACTCTTTGCTTTTATCATGCTGAATGCCTGGTGAGAAGAAAGTAGATGGAAGTCATCATTGTGAATGAATCTTTGAGATAACATGTAACATGGCACATAATGCAAGCCAAAAGATAATTAGTTCTGACATCAAGCTCCATCTTCTTCAGCCAGCGAAGGTTAACCGAGGCAGACTCTTCTGCCTTGGGGCCAAAACAGAGTTTGGCTGTCTTCCTTTGAACCTTGGCCACTGGTTTCAGTGCAGTACTTGCCAGGTTCTCCCCCTGCCACCCAAGTGACACATAATCCATTTGAATCAAAACACGGTACCAAAATAAAATAATATTTCTGTATTCCTTACCTGGGACTTTCTCTTTATTAGCCATAGAAATGTTTTATATTTGTGTATATATCAGTATCTCAACACTTTTTGAAAGTCTTTAAATACTTCACTTGCCATAAGCTCATTTATACCCAAAGTCTTTTTTATTCCAATGCACATGGTTAAATATTAGCAATAACCAAATCAATATGGTGAAATGAAAAGACATCTACATGAAATTGCCATGTTTGCATGCAAACACCTCATCAAACTAATGTATAATTTTTGTATCGGTTCATGGGGAGCCCAGAATATTTATGTCTTCTGCAACTTCTCGGTCTGTATGAACATCTATTAGTGCCTGCCTAAAGTTTAGCTAAAGTAGCTGGGTATCAAAGTCAAAAGTAAATATATTATCAAAGTACATATATGTCACCATGTACTGTACAACCCTGAGATTCATTTTCTTTCAGGCATACTCTAAGTCCAATAACCATAAAAGAATGAGTGCATTGATTAATTATGAACAATTAATTTTTGGCAATGTCAAAAATAGAAGCAAAGTTCAAGCTGTATCATGGAAAAAATATCAAATGACCAAAACAGTTTTACATTGGTAATAAGGTGTTTATTGGAATCCTTTTACCTAAAGTCCTCACATGCTCATATAAATTTTGATGGAACTTGAAATATAAATTAGCATTTGGTTATTCATTAGAGTCATAGAGTCATACTTCACAAAAAGGAGTCCTTTGTTGCAATTGGCCCATGCCGACCATGATTCCTATCTGAACTAGACCCATGTGCTGATATTCGTCCCATATCCAGCTAAACCCGTCCAAGTACCTTTTAATTTTGTTAACGTACCTGAATCATCCACTTCCTCTGGCAACTCAATCCACATACTGACCACTATCTGGGTGAAATTGTTTCTTCTTTGGTTGAAAAGGTTGCCCTTAAGATTCCTATTAAATCTCTTTCCTCTCACCTTAAACCTTCACCATCTTGTCTTGACTATATGCATTGATCCTATCTATGCCTCTTATAATTTTATGCATCTCAATAAGATCACCCTTCATTTTTCAATGCTCCAATGAAAAGAGTTCCAACCTGTTCAACCTCCTTCCAAAACTCAGACCCTCAAAATCCCAGCAACATCCTTGTAAATTTGTTTAGTTCTGGGAAATCTCAGATTTATAAAGTCTCAGCATTAAGGATGTAATGCTGAGGCTTTATAAGGCTTTGGTCAGACACTCTTCGAATATTGTGAGCAGTTTTGGGCCCCTTATCTAAGTATGTGCTGGCATTGGAGTGGGTCCAGAGGAGGTTCACAAGAATGATCTCAGGAATGAAAGGAGCATAGAAACATAGAAAACCTACAGCACAATACAGGCCCTTCCTTAGAACATGTCCCTACCTTAGAAATTACTAGGCTTACCCATAGTCCTCTATTTTTCTAAGCTCCATGAACCTATCCAAAGGTCTCTTAAAAGACCCTATCGCATCTGCCTCCATCACCGTTGTCGGCAGCCCATTCCACGCATTCACCACTCTGAGTAAAAAAACTTAACCCTGACATCTCTTCTGTACCTACTCCCCAGCACCTCACACTTATGTCCTCTTGTGGCAACCATTTCAGCCCTGGGAAGCCTCTGACTACCCACACGATCAATGCTCCTCATCATCTCATACATCTCCATCAGGTCACCTCTCATCCTCCATCGCTCCAAGGAGAAAAGGCCGAGCTCACTCCACCTATTCTCATAAGGCATGCTCCCCAATCCAGGCAATATCCCTGCAAATCTCCACTGCACCCTCTCCACGACTTCCACATCCTTCCTGTATTGAGGCAACCAGAGCTGAGCACAGTTCTCCAAGTGGGGTCTGACCAGGGTCCTATATAGCTGTAATATTACCTCTCAGCTCCTAAATTCAATTCCATGATTAATGAAGGCCAATAAACTGTATGCCTTCTTAACCACAGAGTCAACCTGCTCAGCTGCTTTGAGCTTTCTATGGACTTGGACCCCAAGATCCCTCTGATCCTCCACACTGCCCAGAGTCTTACCATTAATACTATATTCTGCCATCATATTCGACCTAACAAAATGAACCACTTCACACTTATCTGGGTTAAACTCCATCTGCCACTTCTGAGCCCAGTTCTGCATCCCATCAATGTCCCTCTGTAACCTCTGACAGCCCTCCACACTATCCACAACCTCCAACCTTTGTGTCATCAGCAAACTTACTAACCCATCCCTCCACTTCCTCATCCAGGTCATTTATAAAAATCACGAAGAGTAAGGGTCCCAGAACAGATCCCTGAGGCACACCATTGGTCACCGACCTCCTTGCAGAAAATGACCCGTCTACAACCACTCTTTGCCTTCTGTGGGCAAGCCAGTTCTGGATCCACAAAGCAATGTCCCCTTGGATCCCATGCCTCCTTACTTTCTCAATAAGCCTGGCATGGGGTACCTCATCAAATGCCTTGCTGAAATCCATATACACTATATCTACTGCTCTTCCTTCATCAATGTGTTTAGTCACAACCTCAAAAAATTCAATCAGGCTCATAAGGCACAACCTGCTCTTGCCAAAGCCATGCTGTTTATTCCTAATCATATTATACCTCTCCAAATCTTCATAAATCCTGCCTCTCGGGATCTTCTCCATCAACTTACCAACCACTGAAGTAAGACTCACTGGTCTATAATTTCCTGGGCTATCTCTACTCCTTTTCTTGAATAAAGGAACAACATCCGCAACCCTCCAATCCTCCGGAACCTCTCGTGTCCCCATTGATGATTTAAAGATCATCGCCAGAGGCTCAGCAATCTCCTCCCTCACCCCCCACTGTAGCCTGGGGTACATCTCATCCGGTCCCGGTGACTTATCCAACTTGATGCTTTCCAAAAGCTCCAGCACATCCTCTTTCTTAATATCCACATGTTGAAGCTTTTCAGTCTGCTGCAAGTCAGCACTACGGTCACCAAGATCCTTTTCCATAGTGAACACTGAAGCTAAGTATTCATTAAGTACCTCTGCTATTTCCTCCAGTTCTATACACACTTTCCCACTGTAGCACTTGATAGGTCCATTCTTTCACATTTCATCCCCTTGCTCTTCACATACTTGTAGAATGCCCTGGGGTTTTCCTTAATCCTGCCTGCCAAGGCCTTCTCATGGCCCCTTCCAGCTCTCTCAATTTCCCTCTTAAGCTCCTTCCTGTTAGCCTTATAATCTTCTAGATCTCTGACATTACCTAGCCTCTGAACCTTTTGTAAGCTTTTCTTTTCTTCTTGGCTAGATTTATTACAGCCTTTGTTACACTATGGTTCCTGTACCCTACCATAACTTCCCTGTCTCATTGGAACGTACCTATGCAGAACTCCACACAAATATCCCCTGAACATTTGCCACATTTCTTCTGTACTTTTCCCTGAGAACATCTGTTCCCCATTTAAGCTTCCAATTTCCTGCCTGATAGCCTTATAATTCCCCTTCCTCCAATTAAATGCTTTTCTAATGTGTCTTTTTACATCTCTCTCCAATGCTATTGTAAAGGAGATAGAATTATGATCACTATCTCCAAAATGCTCTCCCACTGAGAGCATTTGAGGAGCATTTGTTGGCTCTGGGCCTATACTCACTGGAGTTTAGAAGAATGAGTGGAAATCTCATTGAAATCTGTCAAATATTGGAAGGCCTAGATGGATTGGATGTGGAGAGGACTATGGGGGAGTCTAGGACCAGAGGACACAGCCTCAGAATACAAGGGCATCCCCTTAGAACAGAGATGAGGAGGAATTTCTTTATTGAGAGGGTGGTGAATCTGTGGAGCTTACTGCTACAGACAGCTATGGAAGTCCAAATCATTGGTCTATTTACAGCAGAGGTTGATAGGTAACGGCATCAAAGGTTACAGACGGAAGGCAGGGGAATGGGGCTGAGAAGGAAAATAACTCAGCAATGATTGAGTGGCAGAGCAGATTCAATGAGCCGAATGGCCTAATTCTGCTCCTACGTCTTATGGTCTTGTGGACTTATCTTTCCATGTTAAATAAGAATTTATGTTTGTTCTTGCTGAGCTGCCATTTTGAAGGTCTGACTCTTTGTATTTGTTAGCACTCGTCATGAATCACTCAACTTCAAACAGTGTGAAAAGATAAAACTAAATTATCGGCAACCTTAAAGCACAATTTGTTCATGTAATTTGCAGAAATGTTGATCTGCAAGGTTTACTGGTAGGATAGACCTTCTGAAAGAGGAGGACTGCTGGAAGGCCCCTGAAAGTTGGCTCTGACTTATGCAAACATGGTATACTTGTCCTATACATAACAACATAAGAAATAAGCAGGAGTAAGCTATCAAGCCCTTTGAGCCTGCTCTCTCATTCATCAAGTTTACTGCCAATCTTCTACCTCAGCTGCATTTTCCTGATTCCTTGATCCTATGCAGAGGCAACAGGACAAGTAGAGTTGCATCCACCAGAACTTTTTTACCTGTCCTGGGACTAAATACCAGAATGATTTAACCAATTGTAATTATTCATTCCTTTTGTTAACTTGTCATTGGTGCTGCAAGCTCACTCTATTAAAAAAAAGATAAATACAGAACATTTCACTTTTGTGTAACCTTTGTGGTGTAATAATTAATAACAAACAATACTAATCTTAGTAAATGCCTTCAAGGATTATTGTATGATCATTTGGACTTAAAGGAAAAATGATCGAGAAAAATAGATTTTGAAACAATGGTAGGGTACTTTTCAGAATTAAATTACACTGGACTTGTGGAGCTTTGCTTTCAAAATGATGGATTTTCAGTTCTCGTGTTCACTATGTTTTCAGTGAGGGTTTCTGCAAATCCTACTCCTGAAATTGTACTGGACCTGCAGGAGAAAACCCACCCTGCCCAGCCACTGGAGATCTAGCTGCATAATCTGAAATAGATGACAGTATAGAGCCTGCAAACATTTTCAAAAAAGTTACACTGGTAGGGGTTGCATGGTCAGGTTAAGAGACAGCTGGAGAGACTACATCAAGGCAAGGCTTATGGTCCGGAGGATATCAGCCCCAGGATACTGAAGGCCTGTGCAAGCCAGCTGACTGGTTTTTTGCAACATCTTTACAATCTGAATCTGAGTCAGGAAAATATACTGGTGCTATGGAAGACCTCCTGCTTGGTTCCTGTACCCAAGAAAGAGTTAAATTCCATCTGAACTTAATGTCTACAAACCAATTGCCCTCACATCTCAGGTGATGAAGGTGCTGGAGAGGCTGGTCCTGACTGCTTCTTCTTCTTCTTCTTATTATTATTATTATTATGCCCCCCACTTTATGTAGAGCTTTTTCTAACATTTTGTGTTTAAGGTAGGAACTCCTGTTTGCATAATGTTCACATTTCATTTAGGTTTTAATCACACAAACTATCAGGTTTTCTGCATCAGATATGACATCTTAGCTCGTGCTTTCATAAATCAGGTTTGAAAATCTTGTAATCATACCCGATATAAGAAAAAATGGTTTTAGCAAAAGAAAGATCAATGGTGGGGAAAAAGCTTCTAAATGCTTCTTTAATGGAGATACAATCAAAAATTTCTTTTCTCAAGCTATACAATCAAGGCTTGCCTACCCACTATGGTGGTTGTGTCTTCCTTGCTTCATCTTCCCCCACATCTATTATTTGTACCGGAGATAACTCTGAGTTTAAAGTCATAAAATTAATCAGGAGTGTAACAAATAACAAGAATGAGTATAGAGGAAAATGGAATGGATAAAAACCATAATTTTTAACAGCTCTTCAAAGATAAACTGATGTAATCCAGATGACAATGGGATTATGAATAATTATAGGTACTCACAGAGAAGAGTCCCTCCTTAACAGATGATAGCAACAGCCTCCAAAAAATAAGAAAAATGTCAACTTGACTTCATTGATAATGCTGCTTGGCAACCAAAGAAGGTGCATCATAAAAACCATAGCAAAAGAATTTTAGCTCTCCAATATACCAGGGGCAACATGCCTGCCAGCAGGTCAGAGAGAGATTTTGATGGCAGTGTACTTGCTATAGCAGCTTAAACTCGGCAATGACATTAGTATATCTTTATAATGTTTCTCTATTGATTAGGCTGACTGGTTAACAACAGTAACAAGCATGGTTCAGTTTTAACCCCAAAAATCATTAAAACTGCAGATGTTAGAACTGACATAAAACCACAATTATTGGAAATACTCAGCAGGTCGGGCAGCATTGGAGGAAAGAGCAACAGAGTTAACGTGTCAGCTCAGGGACCCTTTGTCGTAACTGGGAAAGACACATTATTTTGAATGCCACAGGGGAGACTTAACAGTAAGTTAAGTTTAAGTTAGGTGGTCAGTTAGAGGATAATTATGCTTCTTTATTTGTATTGCTATTTGCTGTTAATAGCAGCATTGAGGGCCATGCATTGCCAGTTTGGATGTACTAACTGAGAAAGAATAGCTCAGAAAAACTCATAGTTGAAATGACCAGCTCTATAGCTTCAATGCAGATCACCATTTCTGAATGCAGACTGAGAAATTGAGTTATCTAAAGATGAAGACAATATGAAGTCCAGAAGGCACAGACAGAAGATGAGGTGTCCTTTACCAAGCTCACATTCGCCTTTTCACAACAGTGCAAGAAACAACAGACAGATGGGTCAGAGATAGAGAATTAAAGTAACAGATAACCTGAAACTCGGGGTTACTTCTGCAGATCGTAAAATTGCCCATTCTTCATTGTAGAAGATTCTGCATTCCGAACACTGAATGCAATGTATAAGTTTGGAAGAGGTGCAAATGGATTAATGCTTCACCAGAAAAAACTATTCAGATCCCAGGATCATGTGATGGAATGAGGTGAAATGTCAGGTGTAGCATTCCCTGCCATTACATTGGAAAGAGCTGTTAGAACAGGATTGTTTATGGGGACAGAAAGGTGGACCATTAGACCACCAGTGTTGGAATCTGAATATCCTTTGCAATTTCCACCAGCTTCACCATCGGGCGGGAGGAGAAGATGGTGGCGCGATGCAGCACGCGCAGTTCTCCAGTGAAATGATATCGTATTTGTAAGTTGGATGCCATGCACAATTCTGATTTGATCGAGACAGTCGTGAGAAGGCACAGAGGAACATCTGGAGAAATTTCTGAAATGCCCAGTTCGCTGTCGCTGCTACTGTGCGATTGAGAATCTCCGGAGGGAAGGCCCCAAAATCCCCGGCTTTGCCTGCTGCTGGCGACCGAGGCTGGGGTCGAAGCGTTCAGCAGAGATGGTGCTTGGTACTCGATGTCGAAGGGGTGATCGGAGCTCGAAGTTTTCGGACGACTCAGAGTCGGACTGTGGTCGGGCATGGCAGGGAGAGTTTTCTTCCTTCTCCCGTCTGCGTGAGATGTGGAACTTTCGAGAGAATTTGAACTTTTTTGCTGTGCCCATGGCCCGTTCTTCAAGTTATGGTATTGTTGCACTGTTGTAACTATATGTTATAATTACGTGGTTTTTGTTAGTTTTTCAGTCTTGGTCTGTCCTGTGTTTCTGTGATATCACACCGGAGGAATATCGTATCATTTCTTAATGCATGCATTACTAAATAACAATAAAAGAGAACTGCGTGTCCTCATAATCTAATCTAATCTAAGAACCAAAACTGTTCCTGAAGACGAATCACCAATTGCACTTGTACTTCTTTACCAATTTTGATAAAAGGTCTCTGACTTGAAGTATTAACTCTGAATCTCTATCAGTAGGTCTACACCTGACCTGCTGAGTTTTTCCAGAATTTTCAGTTTTCTTTTCAATTTCAGCCCCACCATTTCACAATGAAGGCATTATATTTGATGACCTTTTGAGTTGCTTGCACGGCTGACAGGATGGTGTAGAGTGGCCATACAAAGACTACTTTCAAGCTCTCTGATGTATTGCTGGATGCTGCTGCTGTAAGGCTTTAAATGGTAATACCAAGAAGTTGATGCTAAAGAGTAGGAGTGTGTCCTCCTCCTGGATTCAGTGCTGCAGATAATTATCACATTAGAATAGAAAATGCAGGCATAGCAATATTTTCACTATCTTGATATATGTTATCGGAATTCCTCTTAACTCTAACATATTTTCTCTAATACCTGTTTGCCTTACAGGTTATTTCAGTTGTTCTTTGTCTCTGCATTTCTTCACATCTCCATTTGTTCAGTCATAACTGGCATTCCCCCCCCCCAAATCTCTGAACTATGAACATCATGCCTTTCCCTTAAAGCCACCATCAAAAGATATACTCCATCCACCTCAACAAATGCCATAATTCTCATTCATGGATCTCTTCTTCCTTCCAGGTCATTCTCTAGCCCTTAGCCAATCAGCATGGAGAGCAAGCAAACCTGGAGCAACACACACAAAATGGAGGAACTCAGCAGATCAGGCAACATCTATGGAGGGAAATAAACAGTTGTCAGGTTAAGACCCTTCATCCACTTGGAATGGAAAGGAAGGGTACAGGATATGAGGGTGTGAAAGGGAGAGAAGTATAAACTGGCAGGTGATGGTTGTTGGCATGATTGGATGGAGAGATGGGGATTTCACATTTTCTAGATGACAGAATTGGAGTCATAGAGCACAACAGTACAGTAATAGGCCCTTCAGCTCATTTAGTCCTTGCCAAATGGTTATTCTGCGTAATCCCATAGATTACAGCCCTCCATTCTACTCTCATCAATGTACTTATCCAAACCTCTCTTACACATTGCATATGAACCCAGATCACTACTTCTGCTAGCAGCTCGTGCTACACTCGCAGCACCCTCTAAAAGAAGTTCCTCCTCAGGTCCCCCTTAAATATTTCACCTTTTACTCTTAACATTTGACCTCTGATTCTAGTTTCACCCAGTCTCCGTGGAAAAATCCTACTTGCATTAATCCTTTTTACACCCCTCATAATTTTGTGTACCTCTATCGAATCTCACCTCATTCTCCTACACTCCAGGGAATAAAGTCCTCACCTGTTCAACTTTTCCCTAAGACTCAGGTCCTCAAATCCCAGCAACACCCTTGTAAATTTTCTCTGCACTCTTTCAATCTTATTGATATCTTTCCTGTAGGTAGGTGACCAGAAATGCACACAGTACTCTAAATTTGGCCTCACCAGTATATTGAATATCTTCAACATAACATTCCAGACTCCTATACTCAATACTTTGATTTATGAAGACCAATGTTCCAAAGCTCTCTTTATGACTCTATCTATTTCAAAGTATTACGGATCTGGATCCCAGGATTCTTCTGTTCTATCACCCTTCTCAGTGCCCTAATGTGTAAGTCCTACCTTGCTTTGTTCTCCCAACGTGCAGTAGCTCACACTTTTCTGCATTAAATTCTATCTGCCATTTTTCAGCCCATTTTTCCAGCTGGTCCAGATCCTACTTGCTGCAAGTTTGATAGCCTTCCTTGCGGTCTACTATACATGAAATCTTGGTGTCATCCACAATCTTACTGTTCCAGTTTACCACATTATCATCCAGATTATTGATATAGATGACAAACGACAACAGATCCAGCACCAATTCCTGTGGCTCACCATTAGTCACAAGACTCCAGTCAGAAAGGCAACCATCTACTCCTACTCTCTGGCTTCTCCCATGAAGCAAATGTCAAATCCAAAGTTCAAAGTAAACTTTATCATCAGAGTACATACATGTCACCACATACAACCCTGAGATTCTTTTTCCTGCGGGCATTCTTAGCAAATCTATAGAACAGTAACTAAACAGCATCAATGAACAACAAACTGTGTAAATACAAATATAAATAAATAGCAATCAATAATGTTAGCATAAAATAACAAGATAAATAGTCCTTAGAGTGAGACCATCAGAGCTAGAATGAATGTATCTATCCCTTTATTAAGAGCCTGATGGTTGAGTGGTAGTAACTGTTCTTGAACCTGGTGGTGCAAGTCCTGAGGCTCTGGTCCCTTCTACCTGATGCAGCAGCAAGAAAAGTGCATGGCCTGGATGGTGAGGATTTTGATGATGGATGCTGCTTTTCCATAGTAACATTTCATACAGATGAGCTCAATGGGAAGTCTTTACCCATGATGTACTGGGCTGAATCCACGACCTATTGTAGGAACTTCCACTCAAAGGCACTCATAACAGGCCGTAATGCAGCCAGTCAGCACACTTTCCACCACAGGTCTATAGAAGTTTGATAAGGTTTTTGCAGACTTCTGAGGAAGTAGAGGCGCTGAGGTGCTTTCTTTACAGTGATACTTATATGATGGGTCCAGGACAGGTCCTCTGAGAATAGTGACACCCAGGAATTTAAAGTTACTGACCCTTTCCACTTCTGATGAGTACAGACTCATGGACCTCTGGTTTCCCTTTCCTGAATCAGTTCCTTGGTCTTGTTGACATTGAGTAAGAGGTTGTTGTTTTGACACCACTCAGCCAAATTTTCTATCTCCCTCCTATGTGCTGAATCATGACCACCTTTGATACAACCCACAACAGTGGTGTCATTAGCAAACTTGTATATGTGTTGGAGCAATACTTAGCCACATGGTCATAGGTATAAAGCGAGTAGAACAGGGGGTTAAACACACATCCCTGTGGTTCACGTGCTAATGGAGATTGTGGAGGAGATGTTTTTGCCAATCCGAACAATTTACTACTTTACCCTGAATGCCAAATGACTGGACCTTCTTGACCAGCCTCCCATGCGGGACTTTGAGAAAGGCCTTGCTAAAGTAATTCTAACTCTTCTAACCAAATTGCTCTTCTAGACTGGATGACACCAGCATGTGAAGAGTGATCAGGTGCATTATGAAAATTGTAAAATGACTTAGCTTTGAAACTTCAAGTTTATTCCTTCTCACTCATGATCCCCCTTTGTTTTGTCCAGTTGTGAATAGATAAGCTGTAGACGGCTGCTGTTCCTGGGCAAGAAATAAACTGCTGGTGGAATTCAGTGGATTAGGCAGGATCTGGAGAAGGGAATAGGCAGACAAAGTTTTGGGTTGAGGTCCTTCATCTGGAAATCACTTACCAACTGCCTGACCCTTTGAGTTCCTCCAGCAATTTGGTTTCTTTTTTGCACCAGATTTCAGCATCTGCAGTGTTTTATGTCTCCTCTTCCTGGAGTTGTGGATGTCCATTCCAGGCCTTCTGTGGGATCTACTAATTATGGCTTGAGCAACATGCATATTGATGTCTCCATAGAAAGCTACTAACTATATTTAGCAGTTGAGCAGGTCAAAAAATATTTGAACCAAAAAGCAAAGATAACTAAAGTTGTCACAAATTCTATCCAAACTTCCTCCACAGTTTTTCAAGGAAAAAAAATCAGCAGTTAACTGCTGTGATGGAACTGTCTTAAAATTAACAACCTACTAGAAGAATTGAGAGGATCATGCAGCAATTGTGGGAGGAAAGGAATTATTGAAGTTTTGGGTCATAATCCTGTATAAAAACCTAATGACCCAACAAACACAAAATGCTGGAGGAACTCAGCAGGCCAGGCAGCCACTATAGAAAAGAGTACAGTTGACATTTCGGGCGAAGACCCTCAATCAGGACTGGAGAAAAACCCCGAGAAGTTAGAACAAGAAAGTGGGAGGAGGGGAGGAAGAAGTACAAGGTGGTAGGTGATAGGTGAAACTGGGAAGGGGGAGGCGTGAAGTAAAGAGCTGAGAAGTTGGTAAGTGAAAAAGCCCTTTAAGGAGGAATCTCACAGGGGAGGGTAGAAGACCATAGAAGAAAGGGAAGGGGTAGGAGCACCAGAGGGAGGTGATGGGCAGCTAAGGAGATGAGGTGAGAGAGGGAAATGGGAATTGGAAGGAGGAGGACAATTACTGGAAGCTTGATAAATCAATGTTCACAATTCCTTTCCTTCCACAGATTCTGTGTGATCCACTGAGTTCCTCGAACAGGTCGTTTGTTGCTCCTGATTCCAGGATCTGCAACTTGTGTCACCAAGTATTTTAGAATGTCACTCAAGAAATTAGTTTTGAGGCTTATAGTGTTTATTATCAACTCTTTAGCCACTGTTCATTGGCCCTGCACTGTTGCCATGAATTTACCTCAAAGCTTCAGCAAGTTCTTGAAATATATTTGCTGCATAAAAACTAAGCTGCTGTTAAGTGCCCTCCAAATGAAATTCAATAGGTTAATTGCCAAACCACCCCTTTGGAGGGTTAAAATTTGCTGTCACTGGATCATGCCAGATTTCCAACACATTTTGAAAACAAACTATGACCTGTTTGATCGTAGGAGCCATAGTAGTGTAGCAGTTAGCATGATGCCTTTACAGCCTGGGGCATCAGAGTGTGGAGTTCAATTCCGATGCTGTCTGTAAGGAGCTTGTACGTCCTCCCCGTAAACACATGGGTTTCCTCCCACATTCCAAAGACATACTGGTTAGTAAGTTAACTGGTCATTGTAAATAGTCCTGTGATTAGGCTAGGGTTAAAGTAGGTAGGCTGCTGGGCAGTGCCGCTTATTGGGCTGGAAGGGCCTGTTCTGAGCTGTATCTATCAATCAATTAATAAATAAAGTGCTCAGCAGTTAGCAGCATTGATGGGAAGAGAAACAAAGCTAATGTTTCAGATCATCTGATTAAATCAGGGGTTCCCAACCTGGGGTCCATGGACACTTGCTCAGTGATATTGGTCCATGGCATAAAAAAGGTTAGGAACCTGATATTGTCTGATGAAAGACCATCAGTCTGAAATATTAACATGCTTCTCTCCCTACAGATGCTGCCTGAGTTGATGAAGAATTCTAGCATCTTCTGTGCTTAGTTTGGCTTTCCAGCATCTACAGTTACTTTGTTTTTCAAATCAACCTTCCCTTGTTGATTTAACCCTATGAACTGGTACAAACTCCACATATTATCACAGATATTCCTCTAGATGCAACCTGGGATTTCACTGCTTTATGTAGTTCAACTACATTTAAGTCACTGATCCAGCGAAAGTACGATCTTATTTTTATTCAAATTCTGTTTTTGAAATTATTCAGGAAAAAAAGCTAAGTGCTGAAAAAATTTTTAAATAGCATTTGTATAACTGATATACATAATTTTTGAGGTGATCTGTTTCCTTCTTAGAAAATGAAACCTTGTAACTGTGCTCAAAACAAAGAGGACATTAACTAGCTGCATTAATGCTCGTGATTTCCTTTGACTGGCAACTCCTCATGAAATTCAAACCTTGTTATGGTGACAGCTAAGCTGATGGGTAGTCTGCTATATTCAGTATGATCTGAATGATGTCACTACATTTGGAGCTTAGGCAGTTCCGAATGGTTACAAATCAGAAACGGTTTTCTAAAATCTCTCAAATTGGGTCCTTTAAGTGCAAAAACACAATAATAGGTTGAATTTAAAAAATAATAGTCTGGTATTTAAAAATGGCTTCAGATCATAGCATGCTACCTATTATTAATGTTTTGCATATAATATTCTATTTCTTACATTTTGTCTTTGACCCTCATAAAAAAGGACATTTTTATTCTGTCCTTTTTTTTTCCAGGATCAGACACAGATTTATTCCCTCCCTGATGCCTGTGGTGTACAGAACTGGGAGGGTCAGGGAGGTGGGAAGAGTACAATAATAGATAAGATAGTGGCTCCCAGGGGACTTGTCCACCGCACATACTATCCATCAGCCGCCTCTTTCTCTTACCAAGGTCAACACTAATGAGGATGAGCCAGGGTCTCAGCCCCATGGGATCTTCCAATCAGCTCCCGGCAACACTCACGCGCTTGCACTTACAAGCAACCGCTTGCATACGACAGAGATTGCGACAGAAAACAGCAGCTAAATCATAGACACCTGAGAAATGACAGTGTTTCTCCACCTTGCTGTATAGATTCACACTTAGAGTTTAAAAGAATAAGTACAGGAGGAGCCTTTCTAATGTGACATTGAATGCTTACTTCTGTCAAATCCTCGCTTTTAAATAGGCATTGATAGACTTTTTAACAATGCACTCAAATCAATTTCACTTTAGTCAGTACTTAATAACTACTGTAGAAAGATGCTAACTTGGACAACTATTTAAATACATACCATTGTTCAACTCACTGAATCTGTCATTGGATATAAATAGATACCAATGCCAAAAGTGTGTGCCTTGTGTCGTCTTGACATGTCCTTATGAGATAGTTTACATCATTCAAATTAATTAAAACTGTTTTTGTCATTTTTTAAAAATATTTTGTTAATTTTTTTTAGCATGTTGATGTTACCAGCTAGGCCAACTTTTGTCACCCATTCTTAATTGCTTTGGGAAGGTGGCAGTGAACATCTTTCATGAGTACTGCAGTCATCCTAATGAAGATAACCCTACAGTGCTTTTGGACAGGGAGATCCGGGATTGTGATCTAGCAAAATAGCAATAATATACAGTATTTCCAAATCAGGATGATTAGAGTTTGAAGTGGTATCTGCAGGTGGTGATATTTTCATACGTTTTTTTTGCCTTTCTTCTTTTTGTTGTTAGAGGTGATGCTGTTGGGCAAGCCTTTATGAGTAACTGTTTTGCATTTTTTGTAAAAGATATACTTTGTGGTCTAAGTTTCACAGCGATGAAAACAGTAATGGCAGGATGATGCATGCAATAGAAATCTAATGGACTGTTTTCTCCTGGATGCATATCACTTCTTGAGATTTGTTAGAGCAGCAATCAAGGCCAGTCAAGTAAAGAATATTTCTATCAAATTCCTTGGTTGTGCCTGCAAATGAGGAAAGGTTTGAAGGATGATTGGAGTCATGAGGTCAATAACTTTCCATGGAATACTCATCTCTGACCTGCGTTATGTGGCCACAGTATTTATATGAATCGTCCATTGAAATTTCTGATCAATGGTATCTCCTGGGATTTTCATGGAGGAGTATTTAGTGATGGAAATGCGTTTAAATATCAAGAATGCATATTTAGACTTCTGCGTTTGGTGATCATCATTGCCATTTATTAGTTCAGCTCTTGCTGCATGAACTGTCGCATTACTTGACAAGCTGAAAACAGAATTGAACATTGTACAATCATCATCAGCAAACATCCACTTTTGATCATAAGATGGAAGGAAGGTCATCAAGCAGCAAAAGATAGATGGGACACCCCTTATTTTCACTCCTTTAGATAACAATCCCCCATATAATTGGGCTTTTTCAACTAAGATTTGGTGAGACTGGAACTAGAGGTTAAAGGTGAAAGGTGAAATATTTAAAGGGAACCTGAGGAGGAACTTCTTCACTCAGAGAGTAGTGAGAATGTGGAACGAGCTGTCGCCGGAAGTGTTGGCTGCAGTTTTGATTTCAACAGTTAAGAGAAATTTGGATAAGTGCATGGATGGAAGGAATGGAGAGAACGGTTCCGTGCTGTAGGGCTCCATGACTCTACGATTCTAATTCATCGATAACAAATGTAATTAGACAGAAGTAAAATTGTTCAGTATATGAAATTATCATAAAAACTGGTGCACCAAGAAGTGACAGTTAAATACTTAAATAGATGTAGATTTTTTACACATAAGAAATTCTGCAGATGCTGGAAATCCAGAGCAACACGCACAAAATGCTGGAGGAACTCAGCACATCAGGCAGCATTAATGAAAATTAATTAGCAGCCGATGTTTTGGACTGAGACCCTTCATCAGGAATGGAAAGAAAGGAGGAAGACACCAGAATAAAATGTGGGGAGAGGGGAAGAAGGACAAGCTAGAAGGTGATGGGCGAAGCCAAGTGGATGGGAAAGGTAATCGGCTGGAGAAGGAATCCGATAGGAGAGGAGAGTGGATCATGAGAGAAAGGGAAGAAGGAGGGGCAACAGGGGAAGATGATAGGCCAGAGTGGAAATGGAAAATGGAACACTAAGCATCAGAGGTGCAGAGGGACTTAGGAGTCCTTGTGCAAGACTCCCAGAAGGTTAATTTACAAGTTGAGTCTGTGGTAAAGGCGGCAAATGCAATGTTGGCATTTATTTCAAGGGCTACAGAATATAAAGGCAAGGAGATAATGCTGAGGCTTTATAAGACACTAGTCAGGCCACACTTGGAGTATTGTCAACAGTTTGGGGCCCCATATCTCCGAAAGGATGTGTTGTCATTTGAGAGAGTCCAGAGAAGGTTCATGAGGATAATTCTGGGAATGAAGGGGTTAACTTATGAGGAGTGTTTGGCAGCTTTGGGCCTGTACTCACCAGAATTTAGAAAAATGCGGGGGGATCTTATTGAAACCTACTGAATGTTGAAAGGACTAGATAGGGTGGATGTGGAAAGGATGTTTCTTTTTTTTAGCCAGTGAGTATTGAATCTGTGGAATGGCTCTGCCACAGACTGTGGTGGAGGCCAAGTCTGTTAGTATATTTAAGGCAGAAGTTGATCAGTCAGGGCATTAAAGGATATGGCGAGCAGGCAGGTGTATGGGGTTGAATGGGATCTGGAATCAGCCATGATGGAATGACAGAGTAGACTCGATGGGTTGAATGGCCTAATTCTACTCCTATACCTTATGGAAGAAGAGGGAAGGGGGGAGAGGAGAACAAAAGAAAAGGGAAAATAAAATTACTAGAAGGAGAAATCAATTTTCATGCCATCAGGTTGGAGGCTACCTAGACAGAATATGAGGTGTTGTTCCTCCACCCTGAGACTGGCCTCTTCGTGGCAAAAAAAGAGGCCGTGGACCAACATATTGGTACAGGAATAGGGATAGGAATTAAAACAGTTGGCCACTGGGAAGTTCCGCTTTTGGCGGATGGAGCAGAGGGGCTCGACAAAGTGATCCCCCAGTTTAAGTCAGGCCTTTCCAATGTAGACTGCACCAGATAGAATAGACAACCCTAACAGATTCGCAGGTGAAGTGTTGCCTCACCCGGAAGGACTGTTTGGGGCCCTAGTGGAGGTGAGGGAGGAGCTGAATAGGCAAGTATGGCATTTCTCTCGTTTATAGGGATATATGCCAGGAGGGAGATTATTGGGGAGGGATGAATGGACAAGGGAATCACAGAGGGAGTGATTCGTTTATAGGGATATATGCCAGGAGGGAGATTATTGGGGAGGGATGAATGGACAAGGGAATCACAGAGGGAGTGATCCCTGCAGAAAGTGAAGAGTTTGGGGGAAATAAAAATGTGTTTGCTGGTAGGTGAGGACAAGAGGAACTCTATCCCTGTTAAGGTGGTGGGAAGATGTGAGCACGGATATCCAGGAAATGGAGGTGATGTGGGTGAGGGCAGCATCAGTGATGGAAGGAGGGAAATCCCATTCTCTCATGTCCTGGAAAAGAAAGCTCATTCTGGGAACAGATGCAGTGGAGACAGAGGAACTGAGAGAAGGCAATAGGTGTCGGGGTGGGAAGAGGTCAGATAGCCATGGGAATTGGCAGGTTTGTTAAAGATGTCAGTAGATAATTTGTTGCCAGAGATGGAGACAGAGAGATAGAGAAAGGGGAGAGAGGTGTCAGAAATGGACAAGTAAATTTAAGGACAGGGTGGAAGATGGAGGCAAAGCTGATGAAATTGGTTAACTCAGCGTGGGTGCATGAAGCAGCACCAATACAGTCATAAGTGTAGCACAGAAAGAGCTGAGAAGTATTATCAGGGAGGCTTGGCACATGCACTGTTACACATAGCCAACAAGAAGGCAGGCATAGCTGGGATCCATGCAGGCACTCGTGGCTACCCTTGAGTTTTGAGAAAGTGGAGGAGCTGAAGGAGAAGTTGTTGAGGATGAGAACCAGTTCTGTTGGACAGAGAAGGGTGATAGTGGAGGGGAACTGGAAGGGTCTTTTGTTGAGAAAGAAGCACAGTGCTTTAAGGCCTTCTTGTTGGGGGACAGAAGTGTACAGGGACTAGACACCCATGGTAAAAATGAGGGGGTCAGGCAAGGGAATTGAAAGTTACTGAGGAGATCGAGAGCATGTAAAGTGTTGCAGATGTAGGTAGAAAGGGACTGAACCAAGGAGTATAGAATGGAGTCAAGGTATGCGGACATGAGTTCAGTGTGGCAGGAGCAGGCAGAGACAATGGGCCTATCCAGACAGTCAGGTTTGTGGACTTTATCTAGGAGGTAGAAATGAGCAATGTGGGGTAAGTGAACTATTAATTTGGTGGCAGTGGATGGGAGATCTCCAGATTTGATGGGATTAGTGATAATGCAGGAGACAGTGACCTGTTGATCCAGAGTGGGATCCTTTCCAAGGGGTAAGTAAGAGGAGGTGTCTGAGAGTTGCCACCTTGCTTCAGCAAGATACACGTCATTCTGCCACACTACAACAGCACCCCCTTAGCAGGCTTGATAGTGAGATTGGGATTGGTGTGGAGAGACTCAAGGGTATTCAATGGGATAAAGTTTGTGGAAGAGGTAGGAGTGCTGGAGTTGAGCCAGTTAATGTCTTTTTGTTCCTAAGATGATCAAACTTCTTTCATCCAATATTGAATATTTCCATATAATAGAATTTTATTTTAATCATTAGGTTTTTATGCAATTAGAATCAAATTTCTTGAAGAAAGTCGACTGATTTAAGAGAGATTACATTGAAAATAAACCTGGGGAAAGTACTGGAGCTATCATAATCCACTAAATCTTTTCTTTTGTCTTATTCGAAATACTATGCTGGGAATTGATTTAACGTCACCAGGCAGATTCTTAAAAGGGCAGCAAATCTAAGGTCATTAGTTCTATCAAATCATAAAATATACACTTTTCTTAGGATGGTTATAGATAAAGAATGTTGTATTTTTTTTAAAGTGTCATTTGATGTAATCTGGAAGTATACCTTCCTCTTCCATATAAATCCAGATAACACCCAGGTTGACCTCATCACCTGATCCACTGATGCAAAGATGAATACATCAATCAAAGTACCTGATGGATTTCACAAACTTGGTTAACTAAAATTTTCTTCAGCTGAACAATGCTGAGACTGTCTCTATCCATTTCAGTTTCTGACATCCTTTTTGTGCCTTTGGGGTTGATCCACCAACCTAACAACCAACACGTTAGGAGATACATAACCACACACACTGCACAGCCCTGAGTTCAGTGTCAATCTCCACAGTATTTTTGTTGCTGAAACTTCCAGCCTTCACTTCTGCAATATTTACCATTTTTCTTTGAACTTTTATTATTGGAACTCCTTCCAAGCTTTCATCACCTAGCCTCCAATTATACAGTAACTTGCTACAAACCCAAACATATTTGAATTGTTGCCATTCTTCTCACCCATGCCAAATTAGCCTGAATATCGCTTCCTGTTTCTTGGTGTGCAGTTCCAAATTCCTTGCATTTGTTTCCAAATAACATCATGTAGTAATTTTGTTTATCCTTCCTTCAGTCTTTGCACAAAATCCTGCTTCTTTACAAGTAGATGTCTCTTCATCTCTCTGCTCTCCATTTCAACAAAGATGAGTGTTTATTCAGCACTTCAGTCTTGATCTCTGAAATTCTTTTTTCAGTCCTTTCTGCCTTGCTAATGCATCATCCAGCATCCTACCCCCATCTGCCACTCTCTCCATGCCCATTCTTCTGTCTTCAAAATAACCTGTAAGTTTTCCATTTTGACCAAGCTTCTGTTATTTCAATTCTCTCCCTCTTATTGTGCTTGCTATGCATTCTAACTTTTTTCCTCGTTGTAATAAAGTTCCTCCCGAACCTTTTGAACATTTGAACAATGCCATGTGTGAATTCAATTATTGTTGCATATTCTACATTTTTTCCATTCAGGTACATGACTTGCAATATATCACTGCATTATCAATGTGTGACGAAAGTGACAGATGGAGTCTTCTAAACAAAGGGGTTTGAACTTAAAAGTTCATCCCTGATTGTGCATCATAAAGTAATGACTAAATTCTTTACTCTTCTTTACAGTGAATTGTGTTTCACCGTGCTGCGGAAATTGCATTCTGTCCAATTCATTGACTTTGCTGTTTGTTTATTTGTTGCTATCAGTCAGGAATGAATTTTCAGGTATTAAACTTGGTGGAAAGGAAGTAAAGACTTATGTTCTACAGCAAACTTTAGATCATCAGAAAGTCTTTTTTTTAAAACTTACACAGTCCTTTTAAGTTAGTACTGTCACAATGTTATGTCAGCAAATGTGGCAAATTTGTATACAGGAAGATCCCACAACACCAATAAGATAGATGAGAAAGTAGTCAATTTTTAGTGATATTGAATCTGAGATAAAAGCTGAGGCACACGCTGGGAAAGATCTCCATTGAATTGTTGTGTGGGAACTTTTAAGTCCATTTGCTGTGGGAAATGGAGTCTCGGTTTAGAATGTCATACAAAAGATAATATCTTGGACAAGACATTATTCCCCTAGTCTTGCTTTGCAAATATATGTATAAAACTGCTTTTGTCTGAATAGTTAAACAGGAACATGAAATATATTGTTTGACAAATCCAGTCTCTATGATTACCAAATTTATTATTTCTGGAGTGTTAACATCTTCAATGCTTTCAAACAAAAATTTGACTTGTCTCAACTTAGATTTTATTGTTAAAGTCACTGTAGACAGAATCTATCCTCTACCATCAGCTTTGATTTTATTCCCGCTGTTAATATAACAAGAATATTCTCATGTACTGAACATCTGTAGTCTGAAATTTCCTTCTTGACAAAAGGAATATCTATCTGATGTCACAAGCGGTCGATATCAGTAGATCCACAGTACATGTACTACATCATAATAACTGCTTTAATAGTGCATAGAGATCTTTATGGAACACACAACTGAATGATACATTATTGCACACCCCTAATGAATATTTTAACCTTCTTCGTTTTAAGATTTTCCCATAAACCACAAACAATTAAAAGGCCCAATGGCCCTCCTCCCCTAATTAGTCACAGTATCCTGTTCATGTGTGTATTGCTAAGTACTTCAATTACCATCCTGCTACTGTCCTTGTTAGTACAGACAGACTGGGCCAGAAGGGAACAATTAACTGAATAGAAGCATGCAGTGTGCAGGTGGAAACCTGCATTGTGTACCTGGCCCCAGAGGGACAGTGTTACAACATTGCACACTCTCCCAGCTGTGAGTCAGATAGAATGGACCATGGATAGATTTTGAGTTTCTCCATTCAGGTACTAAAGGTGAATACATATTAGTGATTATATTATGAACATGTCGGCAGTAATAATAGTGACTCCTCACAATTCAAATAAGAAAAACACATTAATTCCTTGAATCCCTTGCATTTTGCAAAATATGCGCATATATTTTTCTAATATACATCTGCAAGAAAGATTTTCTACAAATCTTTACTAGTGAATAAAACAGCACAATTACAGAAGTGTATTGAACCATGAAACATTTTTAAAGCATTAATTAGCTCTTTTTATGATTATTCTGTATATGCTAGCTCCTTTGATCCTGTATTTATACAAAGGTTTTTACTCTATATTTACATTTTTTGAGAAATGCACGAAATAAATCTTCCAAGCAACTCCTATGCAGTGGAGTTTCTAATAACTGTAAATTTAATTGTTCAGTTTCAGTTGTTGGAGCTGCTGCTTGAGATTACCAATGTGGCATATACTTTGGTATTTCTAGTAATCGACCACAGATTATCGCTCAGTGACACTGTCATGACAATACTGGAATCATTGCTCCTTTAGTGAGCAAGTTTTAACTGCATAAAATATATTTGTACAACATCATTCAACTACATACATGACCACAGCCAAACATACAGCCAAATTTCAACTTCTAAACAGTACCCTATTATATCACTATTATTATTTCAAAACTATAAGGACGACTCCAAAGTAGCTAATTCCAAATAATCTCATTTCTGACAGTGTTGCAGATATACATCATTAAATATATTCAGCGGCAATTTTTCCTTCATCCAGGTCTTTTTATTACCACCTCAGAGTCATTCCTTGATAGCTAATACACTCAGTTCTCAATATAACCCAGATCACACTGTGCACTTCCCAGTATATGCAGTATATCATATTATTTCTTAGTAAACCAACAGGAATCATATCATATTGAGTAATTATTTTACTGGTGGTACTGTAGAGTATAGAAATGGAAGAAAAAAAAACAAGTAATTGTCTGTACAAAACAATGCTTTGTTTAAAAATATCGGATCAAAGGTATAATGAAACCCCTTCCATCTAACCCCACCATCCATCGACCACCATTCCCCCATCTAATATACATACACATAAAAAATAAACAGTTTGAATATAAAATCAGTTGAAAGTCGCAGGAGGTGATTCCAAGCATAGCTTAATCTCAGGACTTCGGGGACCAAAGGCAGCTGAACGTACTGCCTCATCATTTATGTTTCCTAAACCACTCGACTTGTATCAGTTCTAGTTACCTATTATAAAGTCATTTTATATCAGCTTAACAACAGCATTCGGTGGAGTAAGGAAGGTATCAATAATTGTAAGCAGTATTATTAATGAACACAGATAGAAATAGCTCTCATTAAACATTTCAGAGTTTGACACAATGACTTGTGATTTAAAAAAATTTTTTTTTGGGTCCTAGTGTTCTCTGTCAATGCCGTCATTTATTGTTAATCCCTAAATGTTGGAGAAAATGATAATGAGCTTCCTTCTTGGATTACTGTCGTTCATCTGGTGAAGGTATTCCCTTAGTGCTCACGGGAAGGGAATCCCAAGATTTGGAGTTAGACTGAGCAAATAAAGAGTATTGAGTGTTGTTTCAAGAGAGAAATATTATTGTATGAAATTTTATGTTGCATCATAAAATGGAACATAATTTTTCCAGTTGTGAACATTGTGTGTAAAATCTAATCGATTATTTTTTCATTATATTCTAGGAAGCAGCCATATACCAACCTCATTTTTCCCACAGTTATACAAAAGAAAAAAGTCAGTGAAATATTTGTCAATTGACATTACAACTTTTTCCATAGGCCTTCAACCCCTATGTTTGATCTGCTAGAACATAAATTTCAGCAAAAGTGGATAGAGGAACAGAAAGTATTAGATGAAATGAGGAAGAAAAAAAAGACTCATCAGGTTTGTTTACAGTATAAATGCATTAAACAAATAACATCTCTCATCAAGAGTGGGAATGATGCATGGTTAAAGCAAGCCAGGCTTAGGAGGACTAAGTCACGTTCTTTCTACATTATGTTCCAAATAATTCTCATTGGTTTACATGCATAATATGTTAATCTGTGGAATTCATTGCCACAGCTGGCTATGGAGGCCAAGTCATTGGCTATATTTAAAACAGTCATTGATAGGTTATTGATTATTAAGTGCATCAAAAGTTACTGGGGGAAGGTGAGAGAATGGAGTTGAGAGGAATAATATATCAATGATTGAATAGCAGAGCAGACTCGATGGGCTGAATGGCCTAAAATAATGCCGCTATGTCTTGTGTCTTATCAGGAAACTCTTATTCTAAATGCATTGAAAAAGTCATTTTTAAAATTGGCTTAATAGAAGTTAATTTAAAGTTTGGTTTACTTGAGTTGTAAAGAAATAGACATTCTAGACAATGTTTCTGTTTATCAGAGCCAGAAGAACTGAGGGGATAAATAAACCCTTGCATTTATAAAGCCTTTCAGATCAAACATCTTAAGGAGCTTAATACACTGTGTTAGTTCTAATATTTAGTAAGTGTTTTGTATTACAGAATATATTGCATTATACTGAGGCAATATCCTAAATGTTCCTCCTTTCGCTATGTATCAGTTACATTAAAATCAGAAATGGAAAATATCATACTAAAATTAATATTCATACAATCCTGTAGCTCTTCATTGTAACTATATGTCAAAAACAGAAGTTTTGCAAACCAAAAATTTCCAGTATAATGTAAAAAATGTTTACAGTTGTTATACTACGAAGAAGCATTTCAGTGAAAATACAGACGATGCCCACTTTAAGTGGGAGGCAGGTTTGCAGTCCTAGAAAATAGTCCTCAGCATATTGTCTATACAAGGGAGAAGGAAATGGAGCTGAAAAACCAAAATTGTGTTTAATTATTTACTTCTTTTTGCAAGAGTGAATTTTATTTCATTAGCTCAAAATTTTGGACAGTGATATGCAAATTCTGTAAAAACAAATTTCCTTTACTTAAGTGGCCACAACATGGGGTCACCTGTACAAATTTCCTGTTTAAATGTTAAATGAAAACACACTTATTTATTATAGGAGATTGAATTTTCAAAATAGTTACATATTGTTCTACACTGAATAATACATGTTGCCTACTAATACTAGGCTTGGTCTGGTGATGGAATATATAATTCTAGTACAAACTTTGTAGTTTCATGTATCTGGGTTTTGTGTTTGTAGGTTCGCTTTATAAAGAATTATCAAACTCGTGCAGCATTCCTGAGTAAAGCCATACCACAGGTAGACCCTCCACCAGTAGTGCACCCGCTTCGCTACCGAAAGGTGAGATAGTTGATTTTTGTATTTCATTGCTTTGCTGTGCGTGGTAGAGTCATAGAACACTACAGCACAGAGAAAGGCCCATCTAGTCCATGTTATTCTGCCTAGTCAAACTGACTGGCACCTGAACAATATCCCTCCATGCTCCCCACATCGATATACCTCTCCAAACCTCTTGTAAATGTTGCAGTCGAACCTGCATTTATCACTTCCACTGGCAGCTTGTTCCACACTTACACCACCCGCTGAGCGAAGAAGTTCCCCTTCAGGTTCCCCTTAAATATTTCACTTTTCACCCTTAGCTTATCACCTCTAGTTCTAATTTCACCCCACCTCAGTGGAAAATCTCCCCTCAGTCTCCTATGTTCCAAGAAATAAAGTCCTAACCTGTTCAATCTTTCACTATAACTCAGGTCCACAAGTCTCGGCAACATCCTCTTAAATTCTGTCTGTACTCTTTCAATATTATTGATACCTTTCCTGTTGGTAGGTGACCAGAACGGCACACAATACTCCAAATTTGGCCTTACCAATGTCTTATGCAACTTCAACATAACATCCCAACTCCTGTACTCAGTACTCTGATTTACTAAGGCCAGTGTGCCAAAAACTCTCTTTATGACCCTATATACCTATGATGCTGCTTTCAAGGAATTATGGAACTTTATTCCCAGATCCCTTTGTTCTGCTGCATTCCTCAGTGCCCTACGGTTTA
This sequence comes from Mobula hypostoma, assembly GCF_963921235.1. Classification (NCBI taxonomy): domain Eukaryota; kingdom Metazoa; phylum Chordata; class Chondrichthyes; order Myliobatiformes; family Myliobatidae; genus Mobula; species Mobula hypostoma. The sequence goes on along the minus strand of NC_086117.1, from coordinate 15,243,637 downwards.
CTGTGTAAGTTCTACCCTTTTTGTCCTCCCGAAGTGGAGCACCTCACACTTCCCTGTATGTTGCTTGGTCTTTCTTTGAGCTAGAGAATGAACTTCTATACAATTCTAATTCCCACAACAACATAGCTAGAAAACATGATAACTCAACTAATGGTGTAATATGTCCAGTAAGAACACAGCATTACTGTTCTAAATATTAAGTTTTCCATAAATCACTACTTATTGTAGGAAAGTCCCAATTCTGACAAAAGGCTTCAACCTGAAATGTTAAATCTTATTTGTTTCCTGTAGATACTGCCTGGACTTCTGAGTATATCTAACCCTTTTTTTTCTTGTGTGTACATGTTTAAATTGATTCTTTGAACTAGTTTAAATAGTTGTTTGTTATTACCCTTAATATTGTTCAATGGCTTTGTTCTTAACAATCTATGAAAGTGAGCTTTTCATGTTTAACAAGATTCCCCTGCAATCTTAATGTCACTGTTATTCATTTATCACTCTATTACTTTTCATAACTCACACATGATTCTTAGGGTAAAATATCACACAGCTTACTAAAATTTAAGACTACAGGCTCAAACTCCACAGCTGGATTTGGGCTCAGCTTACAAATATTGCCCCATTCATAAACTCAAATGAATTTCCAACAAAGATCATTTACCGAAAATGTTACTCCTGTTACTTGTTCCACAGATATAGCCCAATGTGCTGAGTATTTCCAGATTTTTATGTCTTTATTTCAGATTTCCAACATCTGCAGTTTAAAAAAATATATAATTGAAGCTGTTTTTCAGTTATATTCCATTAAATTTATTCTTATTTGGTATTCAATTAATGAGGGAGTTTAATTTGAGGCTTAATGGAGAGAGATATGTGTGATGACTTAAACCAAAACACACAAGTTTTTGAACTGTGTACATACAGAGAGGAAAGACAGTTAGCTGAGGTATCCTTAGAAAGAGCAGTGAGTGAAGATTGTAGAATGCCACATTTCAGATTCCACCAGCATCTCTGGCCTTTGGTCGAGTATGGGTTTAGGGAGGCACAAGTACAAAAGAGGACTTTAAGATGAGGACCAATGCCCGAGGTGGATCTGCATGAAAAGTGGAATGGAAAGACAGGTTCATCATGTTCTTGGCATTAGGAATCCTCCACAAGGATCAAGGCTACATTCAGTGCTGGATCCAGGATCCCCTCAAAGATCTGGGTCTAGGATAGAAGCTGATGACCAGGTTAGGTGGCTGATCATCAGATTTTAGGGTCTGTCTGATTTCTTTCGGGATCAATAGTTTGAATACTTTAGGGGGAGGGTGGAAGGTTACATTATCTGAGGAATGGTTGATAGAGGTCATGGCCACAGCAGATCAGAGAGTCTAAGTGGGTGCAGTGGTGAGGGAATCAGAGGGTTTAAAAGAGCAATGCAGAGGGATGGTGTCAGCCTTGCAGATGTAATTCATGCCAGAGATGCTCATTAGATATCTGAGTAAAGTCTATTTTCTCCCACAAAATGCTGGGAAGAAGAAGCACTATGTGATATCACTTCTAGTTCAAATAGTTTCATCATGGTAAAGATGCTACTTACGCAGACAATGAGAAATGATTTTAAAGTGCGCTGGAGGTCACACCATCAGATATTCAGCTTACTTTTTAAAATTTTACATCTAACATTTTTAAAAATTTGCATCACAATACTGTGGAAAAATTGTGGAATCTGATGGTATCAACAGATCCTAAGAGAAATTTAAATTTCCAAGGTAAATTTAATCTGGTTGTATTTTAGTTTTACATTGCTCGGTCCATCGTATCATCAGGGATAAGAACTAACATCTTTGTTTTAAAGGCATGTGACAGGTTTTTAAGTTTGCCTTTGACTGTGGAAGAAACAGCAATTTCCATTTGAAACTGCAGATGTATTGCTAGATTTAATTCTTTATCATTGAATGCCTTTCAGGTTTTTTTTATATAAAGATTTTAATCAGGGCTAGAAGGTAACAAAGGTTAAAAAATAGCCACCAGTTGTTCTGAAAAAGGGCTAGTGAAGGGATCCCCAATACAGATATAACAGCAATGCAGTTAGTTCACTGGCTGAGTGGCAATATGACAAAGTTCTTTGAAAATGCTATTAGTTTTTAATAAATGTTTTTTAAGTTATAACTACAAGCATCAAGAAATTAACAGTAAGCATTCTGAAGAACAATAACATTCTACACCTTTCACTTTGAAAGAAATACACTCAGTGGCCACTTTATTGGCTACCTCCTGTACCTAATAAAGTGGGCACTGAGCACATGTTCATAGTTTTCTGCTGCTGTAACCCACCTAGATTTGACATGTTGTACATTCAGAGATGCTCTTTTGCACACCACTGTTATAACACATAGTTTTTGAGTTACTATCACCTTCCCATCAGCTTGAACTAATCCTGCCATTCTCCTCTGACCTCTCTCATTAACAAGACATTTTTACCCACAGAACTGAATGTTTTTTTGCTTTTCACACCATTCTGTGTAAACTTTAGAGACTGCTGAGCGTGAAAATCCCAGGAAATCAGCAGGTTCTGAGATACTCAAACCGCCCCATCTAGCACCAACAATTATTCCAGGTCAAGTCACTTAGATCAAAATTTTCCCCCCATTTTGATGTTTGGTATGAATAACAACTGAACCTCGTGACCACGTCTACATGCTTTTACGCATTGAGTTGCTGCCACATGATTGGCTGATTAGATATTTGTATTAACGAGCAGGTATATAGATGTACCTAATAAAGCGGTTACTGAATGTATAAGGATGACATTTCTCCTGCTTTGTGTTTTTTTATTTGTTTTACCGGGTGTTCTGCACTTATTGGTACATAGTGTGATGGGTACATGGCCATCTTATGATCCAGAGAATTTCTGCTTTATGCTGCAAAACATTAGCTCATGTAGGAAGAGAAAGGAGAAGTCATAGTCATACTTTATTGATCCCGGGGGAAATTGGTTTTTGTTACAGTTGCACCATAAATAATTAAATAGTAATAAAACCATAAATACAAATGTTTGTAATTAAATAGTAATATGTAAATTATGCCAGGAATCCCATCAAGTATGTTTATTCTGTATAGTGTATGGAAGGTGCAGTGAGTTCTTACCTTATTGCATGTTTCGTTTAACATCTTTGTTTTTTACTGGTGGATTGTAATCAAAGGTAGGATCAGAGGTTTTTTCTCTTAACTCGTCTCATTGGACCAATTGTGCCTGAGAATTGTACTGCAACGGTCACTAAAATAATGTGATAATCATTGTAATCAGAAGTGTGAACATCAAATCTCAGACCTATCATATAAACAGCATGCAGTGTTTTAGAATAGTGCTTTAAAACCCAGGCGACACACACGAAAAATGCTGGTGAACGCTTCAGGCCAGGCAGCATCTCTGGGAAGAGGTACAGTCGACGTTTTGGGCCAGGACCCTTCGTCAGGACTAACTGAAGGAAGAGATAGTAACAGATTTGAAAGTGGGAGGGGGAGGGGAAGATCCAAAATGATAGGAGAAGACAGGAGGGGAGGGCTGGAGCTAGGAGCTGGAGAAGGGAGAGGATCATGGGACAGGAAGCCTGGGGAGAAAGAGAAGTGGGGAGGGGAGCCCGGAGGGTGGAGAGCAGGCAAGAAGTTATAGTGAGAGGGACAGAGGGAGAAGAAAAAGAGAGAGAAAGAAAAAAAAGGGGGAATATATATAAAATAAATAAATAAGGGATGGGGTGTGAAGGGGAGGAGGGGCATTAACAGAAGTTAGAGAGGTCAATATTCATGCCATCAGGTTGGAGGCTACCCAGACAGAATATTAGGTGTTGTTCCTCCAACCTCAATGTGGCTTCATGTTTACAGTAGAGGAGGCCATGGATAGACATGTCAGAATGGGAATGGAATGTGGAATTAAAATGTGTGGCCACTAGGAGATCTTGCTTTCTCTGGCGGACAGAGCGTAGGTGTTCAGCGAAATGGTCTCCCAGCCTGCGTCGGGTCTCGCCAATATATAGAAGGCCGCACCAGGAGCACCGGATGCAGTATATCACCCCAGCCGACTCACAGGTGAAGTGTCACCTCACCTGGAAGGACTGTCTGGGGCCCTGAATGGTGGTGAGGGAGGAAGTGTAAGGGCATGTGTAGCACTTGTTCCGCTTACAAGGATAAGTGCCGGGAGGGAGATTGGTGCCGGGAAGGGATGGGGGGGAACGACTGGACAAGGGAGTCGCGTAGGGAAGCAGGGGTGGGGGAGGTTAAGATGTGCTTAGTGGTGGGATCCCATTGGAGGTGGCGGAAGTTACGGAGAATAATATGTTGGACCTGGCGGCTGGTGGGGTGGTAGGTTAGGACAAAGGAGAACCCAATTCCTAGTGGGGTGGCAGGAGGATGGAGTGAGAGCAGATGTGCGTGAAATGGGAGAGATGCGTTTGAGAGCGGAGTTGATGGTGGAGGAAGGGAAGCTTCTTTCTTTAAAAAAGGAAGACATCTCCTTCATCCTGCAATGAAAAGCCTCATCCTGAGAGCAGATGCGGCAGAGACGGAGGAATTGCGAGAAGGGGATGGCATTTTTGCAAGAGACAGGGTGGGAAGAGCAATAGTCCAGGTAGCTGTGAGAGTCAGTAGGCTTATCGTAGACATCAGTAGATAAACTGTCTCCAGAGATAGAGACAGAAAGATCAAGAAAGGGGAGGGAGGTGTCGGAAATGGATCAGGTAAACTTGAGGGCAGGTTGAAAGTTGGAGGGAAAGTTAAAGTCAACGAGCTCAGCATGCGTGCAGGAAGCAGCGCCAATGCAGTCATCAATGTAGAGAAGGAAACGAGGGGGACAGATACCGGTATAGGCTTGGAACATGGATTGTTCCACAAAGCCAATGAAAAGGCAGGCATAGCTGGGACCCATATGGGTGCCCATAGCTACACCTTTAGTTTGGAGGAAGTGGGAGGAGCCAAAGGAGAAATTATTAAGAGTAAGGACTAATTCCACTAGACGGAGCAGAGTGGTGGTAGAGGGGAACTGGTTAGGTCTGGAATCCAAAAAGAAGTGGACGGCTTTGAGACCTTCCTGGTGGGGGATGGAGGTATATAGGGACTGGACATCCATGGTGAAAATAAAGCGGTGGGGGCCAGGGAACTTAAAATCATTAAGATTCAGAGTGTGAGAAGTGTCACGAACATAGGTGGGAAGGGATTGAACAAGGGGGAGATAAAACAGTGTCAAGGTATGCAGAAATAAGTTCAGTGGGGCAGGAGCAAGTTGAGACAATGGGTCTACCTGGACAGGTGGGTTTGTGGATTTTGGGTAGGAGGTAGAAACGGGAAGTGTGGGGTGTGGGAACTATAAGGTTGGTAGCAGTGGATGGCAGATCCCGAGCTGATAAAGTTGGTGATGGTGTGGGAGACAATGGCCTGGTGCTCCCTAGTGGGGTCATAATCGAGGGGTAAATAAGAGGAGGTATCCGCGAGTTGACGCTGTGCCTCGGCAAGGTCGAGGTCAGTAGCAACATACAATTCTCTGTAACTTCCGCCACCTCCAACGGGATCCCACCACCAAGCACATCTTTCCCTCTCCCCCCCCTCTGCTTTCCACAGGGATCGCTCCCTACACGACTCCCTTGTCCATTCGTCCCCCCATCCCTTCGTCCCGATCTCCCTCCCAGCACTTATCCTTGTAAGCGGAACAAGTGCTACACATGCCCTTACACTTCCTCCCTCACCATCATTCAGGGCCTCAGACAGTCCTTCCAGGTGAGGTGACACTTCACCTGTGAGTCGGCTGGGGTGATGTACTGCGTCCGGTGCTCCCGATGTAGCCTTCTATATATTGGCGAGACCCGACGCAGACTGGGAGACCGTTTCGCTGAACACCTACGCTCTGTCTGCCAGAGAAAGCAGGATCTCCAAGTGGCCACACATTTTAATCCATGTTCCATTCCCATTCTGACATGTCTATCCACGGCCTCGTCTACCGTCAAGATGAAGCCACACTCAGGTTGGAGGAACAACACCTTATATTCCGTCTGGGTAGCCTCCAACCTGAGGGCATGAATATTGATTTCTCTAACTTCCGTTAATGCCCCTCCTCCCCTTCACACCCCATCCCTTAGTTACTTATATGATGTATTCCCCCCCACCTTTTTTCCCCTCCCTCTCTCTTTTTTCTCCCTCTGTCCCTCTCACTATAACTCCTTGCCTGCTCTCCACCCTCCGGGCTCTCCTCCCCCCTTCTCTTTCTCCCCAGGTTTCTCATCCCATGATCCTTTCCCTTCCCCAGCTCTTAGATCCACCCCTCCCCTCCTGCCTTCTCCTATCATTTCGGATCTTCCCCTCCCCCTCCCACTTTCAAATCTCTTACTATCTCTTCTTTCAGCTAGTCCTGACGAAGGGTCCCAGCCCGAAACGTCGACTGTACCTCTTCCTATAGATGCTGCCTGGCCCGCTGCTTTCCACCAGCATTTTTTTATGTGCGTTGCTTGAATTTCCAGCATCTGCAGATTTCCTCGTGTCAGCGCTTTAAAACCCAGTATTAGATTACAGCCTTATATTAATCCCTAGCACATGAGGTCCTTCTATGTACTGTTTCAGTACGTAGAAAGAAGGAACTGTTAGGATACTTTTCATTTAAGATAAAAATGATGTTCACATAAAATGAAAGATTCCAGAGCAATCAAAGGTGAAGCAAGCAATGCCCAAGTAATACTAGTAGGGCAGACTAAAGGTACAAATTGGTGTTCTAGTCATATTAAGTTTCTCAAGGTCTTAGTATCTGCTACTTGAAAATACTTGGATTATTAATTCAAGTCACATTTGCCCACACTTAATGTCCTTAATGGAGTAAAATGATGGGGGTGGGGAAGGAAAGGGCAGAAAGACAGAGGAACAAATGGAACCAAAATAGTACACCTAATCATTCAAGGAGTACAACACTTATTTGTAATTCTGCACATGAAAGCGGCTGCACCTGATAGTGATTTACTTCACTTTAAAATTGTATTATAAGTAGAAAACATAATTAATTTGTTAGTGCTGCTCCATCATATAACATAAAAGCAGATTAGAATTTTGCACAGTATATTACAGGCTGAATTTGTTCAAATCTGCTGTGAGTATTCATTGTTCAAATTTAAAGGATTAGAATAGGAAGAAAATAGACATGGGAAACTCAAAAATTAAAAAAAGGATCTTCAAAATTGTTGTCATTGGAATATGCTTTGAAGGAAACAAGCTGTGTCCAAGCCCCATCCGAAATTTCTCTGCATATTACATTTTTCAATTCCTAGGACACCCTGTAAGTATGTGTCCCATTAGCATATGTCAGTAATCATTTTATAAGTTGCCTGTCAGCCCAAGGCTGTTCTACCAGGTAATGTCAAGGAAAGAACACGACCCTTCAGTGTTCAGCAGATTGTGTGAATCGCTGGAGATCTGAAGGGGGCAGCTTACACACCATAGTCAATCCCTCACCCTCTCCATCTCCTCTCCTGCATTACTGAAACTCAAACTGCTGGGAAATAACCATCTGCCTTTCTTATTGATGGCATCTTCGGTCTTTTCTGGAAATAACTATTCCAGCCATAAACAAATAAAAAGTGAATTATATACCTTTAAGAATCAGGCTTAAATGAACTCAGTACTGTGGTAAGACTAGGCTGTGTTTTAATAAAAATGAGAACTTTTCTGCAATTACTGGTCTGCTCTACCAAACCCTTACCTCTTAATCCCTGTTAAAAATATAACTTACCTTCAGCCTGGCTGCCTCCAAGTAAAGCTTTCCTTTGAGCCTAAGGAAACCAGACTTCAATGAACACAACAGACCTATTCACTACCAGATCCATTTGGACCACAACTAGCTGATTAAGGGCTTGCTGTCAACTGGCAGAACTGTTTGCTATCCCAGCCTCACCTTCAACTGCAGAAGTAACCAGGGCTTCTTTTCACCTATGTAGTCTCTCACATTAAATTCCTTTCTCCAGTCTCCTTAACCCTTATGTCCAGCAAAATGAATACAGAGCTCAGTAGACTTTGTCACCAATATTTCTGCTTCCTTTCCTTACTCAGAATGTTAGTATTCCTTCTCAGCCCCACCCACCAATCAACCAATCACTAGTTTCCCTCCCATCTCTCCTCTTGAACTCTGGTAATCATTATGTGCATGAGAAACATGTTCTGCAGCCTTGAAAAATATTCCCAATAAATTGATGAATAGCTGGCTTCCTTTCCTGGCTCTGCTCTAGCTTATATTTCCAATGGCTCCTGCTTGTACAGTATCTCCCTATTCCTTTCTCATCTCTTTTAAATCTGTCATTATCACTGCTCTCAAAACCTTGCCATTACTGTGCCTGCAAACTGTTGACTAACTACAGCTGCACTCCACCCCCTAAAGTCCTTGGATATGTTCTACCCTACAAGTTCATTCTTACTTTATCTGAAACTCCTTGTTTGAATCCCTACAATCAGGTTTCCATGCCTGCCAGATTATAGGTTTTTCGTGTTATTAAAAAATTCTTGTGTGATTGTAGCTAAAGATTAGCTGCCCTTCCTTGTCCTTTTCAATCTGTGTGCAATCTTTGACAAAGTTGACCACCCCAACCACTTCAATGTCCTTTCCACCATCATCTAGTTAGGAGGAACTGCTTTGCCTGCCAGTCAGAAACTTCAGAATGACCTCCAATGGTTTCTCTTTCCACGTCTGTACTGTTATCCCAAGGATCACCCGTGGCATCCTAGCATTCATGTGTACGCTCACATCCAAAAATATGGTGTCAATTTCTATATGCATGCCGATAAACTGCTGTTTTACCTCTTCACAATCTCCACTCCTGGGAAGCTGGGAGGAGTTACTGAGCAGAAAATAATTGGATTCATGTAGGCACAAATTTGGTGGAAAAGGGCCTGTTTCTGTGCTTTATTTTTCTATTATTCTTTGACCCTTCTGAAATAACACCGCTCCTCCATTTCTGGATCAGCCCAAATTGCTCCTGCACACTATTAGGACCATGAGTGACGCTGCTCCGATCTTAAACTATGGTATCCACAGCCACTACGTTTCTCTCCATTTCTTTTCTCCTTTAAAGTTCTTGTTCAATCATCTCTGGCTAAAGTTTTGGTCAGGTATCCCAATATAGTGTCTTGGTATCAAGTTTTTTGAAATTGCCTTGTAGAGCACTTTGGGAGGTTTGTGATCACCTGTCATTCTATGAAAATAAAGTCATCTTCATAGAATGGGATCTGTGCTGAGCCCTCTGCTGTTTGTGATGTCTATAAATGACCTGGATGAAAATGTAGATGGATGGGTTAGTAAGTTTGCGGATGATACCAAGATTGGTGGAGTTGTGGCTAGTGCAGAAGGCGAGCAAAGAATGCAGTGTGATATAGATCACTTGCAGATAGCAAAGGCATCCGTTAGTCTTGCAAGACCATGGATCTGCGCCTGGAAAGTCTTCACTCTCCAGGGTGCAGACCTGGGCAAGGTTGTATGGAAGACTAGCATGCTGCAAGTCTCTCCTCTCCACGACACCGATGTTGTCCAAGGGAAGGACATTAGGACCCATACAGCTTGGCATCAGTGTCGTCACAGAGCAATGTGTGATTAAGTGCCTTGCTCAAGGACACAACACGTTGCCCCGGCTGGGACTCGAACTCATGACCTTCAGGTCACTAGTCCAATGCCTTAACCACTTGGCCAAGTGCCCACACAACCACTTGCAGATATGGGCAGAGAAATGGCAGGTGGAGTTTAACCCCTATAAATGTGAGGTGTTGCACGTCGGTAGGGCGAATGGAAGGAGACAATACACTGTTAAGGGCAAAACCCTTAACAGTGTTGCTGAACAGAGAGATCTTGAGGTCCATAATGTTATAATGTTGCAACTTTATAAATGTCTAGTTCGGCCACATCGGGAGTATTGTGTACAGTTCTGGTCGGCCCATTGTAGGAAGGATGTTGAGGCTTTGGAGAGGGTGCAGAAAAGGTTGACTAGGATGTTGCTTGGATTAGAGGGCATGTGCTATCATGAGAAGGAGGACAAACTTGGGTTGTTTTCTCCGGAGTGGCAGAGCCTGAGGGGAGATCTGTTGGAGGCTTATAAGATTATGAGAGGCATAGATAGAGTGGACAGGGAGAATCTCATTTCCAGGGTAGAAATGTCTTAATACTAGGGGGCATGCATTGAAGGTGATAGGGGATAGATTCAAAGAGGATGTGAAAGAGTCATGGATGCCTGGAATGCGCTACCTGGTATGGTGGTAGAGGTAAATACATTAGAGGATTTTAAGAGACATTTGGATAAGTACATAAATATGAGGAAGATGGAGGGGTATGGATATTGTGCAGGTAGAAGGGATTTGTTTTTGAGGTTTTTTAATTTACTTTTTAGCTGGTTTGGCACAACGTCGTGGGCCAAAGGGCCTGTTTCTGTGTGGTACTGTTCTATGTTCTATTTCCTAAAGACTCAAATAGATTTTCAGATATTTCTAAACGACAGTCATTAATTATTAAAGTTCCTTGCACCATTAAAACAAATAAATGTGAAAATCTAAACAAAACTGCATGGGTCAGAAATTTAAAGTGAAACAAAAAATATTGGAAATACTCAGCAGGTCAGGCCGCAGCTGTGGGAAGATAAACAGAGCAAACATTTCACATCAATCGTCAGCAGAACAGATTTATTTTTATGGTTAAAACTCCAGTTGGGCACTTCGAACCAGTTACTAAAACTCCTATAAAAGTAGGTTTTCTTATTACGGTAGTTCTCATTCATCTTGAGTTCAAAACAAAAGGAAGCATGCCTACAAAACTGATCCTTTTTTGTACCTGCAAGGCATCACTTCCTTCATGTTGGTCTAATTAGCCTGTGATTTAATTAATGATCACACTTTTAAACAAGACCAGATAGATTTCTGTTCCACACTTATGCACACAATTTAGCAGCTCAACTATTACCAGTTTACCCATAAAAATGCTGAGAGCTATTTATATTTTGTACATTTTTCTTCTGACAAAGTAGTTTTACAGGATTATTTTAATGTTTAATGACACAGAACAATCCAGCACAGTACAGGTACTTTTATCCACAATTTTGTGCTGACCTTTTAAATTACAGCAAGATCAATCTAACCCTTCCCTCCCCCATAGACCTCCATTTTTCTTTCATCTATATGCCTATCTAAGAGCCTTTTAATTACTTCTAATGTATCTGCCTCCACCACCACACTCAGCAGCGCATTCCATGCACCTACCACTCTCTGTATAAAAAAAACTATGTCTGGGTGTTCTTCTCTGATGTCCTCGGTTCCTATCCTGGGGGAGTAGACACAGGCTGGGGATGGACTCAGGTCAGTGCTAGTTTTATTAAGGGTGTCAGAGGTTACGAGGAGACTGCAGGAGAATGGGGTTGAGAGGGGTAGTAAATCAGCCATGATTGAATGGTGGAGCAGATGGGCTGTAGGGCCTAATTCTGCTGCTATGTCATATAGTCTTATGGACTACCCCCCCCCATATTTTCCTCAAATCACTTTAAAAATATGTCCTCTCATGTTAGCCATTGCCACTTTAGGAAAAGGGTGCTGGTTGTCCACTCTATTATGCCTCTTATCATCTTCTACACCTCTATCAAGTAACCACTCCTCCTATTTCACTCCAAAAAGAAAAGCCCTAGTTTGTTCAGTCTTTCCTCACGTGTTCTCTAATCAGACAGCATCCTGGTAAATCTCCTCTGCACCCTCTCTAGAACTTCCACATCCTTCCTATAATGAGGTGACTAGAACTAAATATAATACAACAGGTGTGGTTTAACCAGAGTTTTATAGAACTGCAACATTACTTTGGGGTTCTTGAACTCTATCCCCTAATTACTGAAGAACAACACACTATATGCCTTCTTAACCGTCCTTTGCTGGTGAGTACTGATTTGAAACATCGAAGAATCTATGAATGTGATCCCCAAGATCCCTCTGTTTCCCCACACTGCTAAGAATCCTGCCATTAATCCTGTACCCTCACTTCAAGTTCGACCTTCCACACTGTATCACTTCACACTTTTCCAGATTGAACTTCATCTGACACTTCTCGGCCCACTTCTGCATTCTGTCAAAGGCCAGTTGTAACCTATGACAACCTTCTGTACTGTCCACAACGCCACAAACCTTCTTGTCATTTGCAAACTTCCTAACCCACCCTTCTACTTCCTCATCTAAAGTCACTTATAAAAGTGCTAGGACAGATTCTGCGTAACATCGCTGGTCATGGACCTCCAGGCAGGAAATGCTCCGCTCCATCTACTATCATTCTCTACCTTCATTGGACAAGCCAATTCCGAATCCGCACATCCATGTTTTGCTGGTTCCTGTGTCTCCTCACTTTCTAAATGAGCCTAACATGGGGAACCTTGTTAAATGCCTTACTAAAGTCCATATCCATCACATCCACCACACTACCTTCATCAACTTATTTTCTCACTTCCCTGATGTTTCTTTTTATCCCTGTTAAGGACTTAAGTATTTTTTACTAAAACAATTAGATTCAATAAGAAAAGACCATCACCTTTTTCATTAAACAAGAACTTCTTAGTGGTAGTTGAATTAAAATGAAGATTTAAATCAAAAGTTGATCACTAAAATTCCCACTGAGATATGATATGATTTTTGATGACTTAATTAATCCAATAACCAGCTTGGAGACAAAATATTTCCTTTAAGATTTAACTTGGCCTTTTAAAGAATGATAGGACTTGAAATGCCTGTGATTATCAGTAAAAGTCTACGTGAGACAACCTCACTAATTAGTTGAATTAGGGTATAATAAACTGTACTAATCTGCTGCAAAAGGACTGTAGGGACATAATGAATGTTGATTGCTGTGTCTAAACAGCAACAATAATTAACAGGAAAGGATGTGAAACTAGGGAAGAGTTTTAAATAGGATTGGTAGTATAGAGATATATAGTAATAGCTTTACAGTGCCTTGGGAAATGTGTGGCAGTGTCTCACACAATTCTGTTGCAGAAACACAATTCATATTGAAGAATCATAATATGAATATGATATTCATATTAAAGATAGTGGTGTCAAAATTCACAAACAACAAGAAAACTGTGTGGACTTTGAGCTTTACAGCAGTACATTGAGACAATATCAAAAACATTCTAAGTTAATCAGCTTGCTATGTAGTATTATAAAAAATTAAAAGAAATTGTAAATTTGGGACTGCTTCTGCAGAATAGCCTCAATTAAGGATGAATTGATAGAGATGATTAAAACTAAGAGGGATGCAATGTATTGAATAGAAATGGATGCCTGTAACTTCAATCCCACTTTCTGAATATGCTATGTAATAATATCAGCTCATCAATGGAGTAGTATTACAAAAGCAAAGCAGAGCGCATTCAGCATCATTGAGCAAAGGTGGATTTCTAACAAGATTGTTTTCAGTAAATGGTGGGGTGAGGTGGGAGGGTCTAGAACAAGAGGACAGAAATGCAGGATCAAATTCAACAGAACAAGTATTAGAACGAAGAATAACACACACAAAATGCTGGGTCAGCCAGTATCTATGAAGGGGAATAAACGGTCGATGTTTCAGGCTGAGACCCTTCATGAGGATTGGAAAGGAAGTGGGATGAAGACGGAATAATAAGGTGGGGAGAGTGGAAGGAGTACAGGTGGGCAGGTGATAGATGAAGGCAGGTGAGGGGAAATAAAGAATCGAACGTATTACCCAGAGAGTTGTAGCAGGGACCATGTCAACATATGATAAAGTGGGTAACTTGAAGAAAAGGGAATAATGTTATGCACGAATAGTTAGGAACTTGGAACACAGCATCCAATAAATTGGAAGGGTGTTATATTTTTGGTGTAATTCTTTGTAATTACAACTCTATTTATGGACTGCCTTTAACATAGAAAATTATCCCCACGTATTTCCAAAGGGTGTCAGGAAAAAGTAGCCAATAGTATCAAGGACCAAAACTAGTCATACCAGGTAAATTGGCTTCAACAGCTGATTCTTGGTTCTACATAGAAACATGGAAAACCTACAGCACAATACAGGCCCTTCGGCCCACAAAGTTGTGCCGAACATGTCCCTACCTTAGAAATTACTAGGCTTACCCGTAGCCCTCTATTTTTCTAAGCTCCATGTACCTATCCAAATGTCTCTTAAAAGACTCTATCGTATCCGCCTCCACCACCGTTGCCGGCAGCCCATTCCACGCACTCACCACTCTCTGAGTAAAAAACTTACCCCTGACATCTCCTCTGTACCTACTCCCCAGCACCTTAAATCTGTGTCCTCTTGTGGCAACCATTTCAGCCCCGGGAAAAAGCCTCTGACTATCCACACAATCATTGCCTCTCTCTTATCATCTTATACACCTCTATCAGGTCACCTCTCATCCTCCGTCGCTCCAAGGAGAAAAAGCCGAGTTCACTCAACCTGTTTTCATAAGGCATGCTCCCCAATCCAGGCAACATCCTTGTAAATCTCCTCTGCACCCTTTCTATGGCTTCCACATCCTTCCTGTAGTGAGGTGACCAGAACTGAGCACAGTACTCCAGGTGGGGTCTGACCAGGGTCCTATATAGCTGCAACATTACCTCTCGGCTCCTAAATTCAATTCCACGATTAATGAAGGCCAATACACCGTAGGTCTTCTTAACCACAGCGCCAACCTGCGCAGCTGCTTTGAGCATCCTATGGACTCAGACCCCAAGATCCCTCTGATCCTCCACACTGCCAAGAGTCTTACCATTAATATTATATTCTGCCATCATATTTGACCTAACAAAATGAACTACTTCACACTTATCTGGGTTGAACTCCATCTGCCACTTCTCAGCCCAGTTTATTTGATCAATGTCCCGCTGTAACCTCTGACAGCCCTCCACACTATCCACAACACCTCCAACCCTTGTGTCATCAGCAAACTTACTAACCCATCCCTCCACTTCCTCATCCAGGTCATTTATAAAAATCACGAAGAGTAAGGGTCCCAGAACAGATCCCTGAGGCACACCACTGGTCACCGACCTCCACGCAGAAAATGACCCGTCTACAACCACTCTTTGCCTTCTATGGGCAAGCCAGTTCTGGATCCACAAAGCAATATCCCCTTGGATCCCATGCCTCCTTACTTTCTCAATAAGCTTTGCATTGGGTACCTAATCAAATGCCTTGCTGAAATCCATATACACTACATCTACTGCTCTTCCTTCATCAATGTGTTTAGTCACATCCTCAAAAAATTCAATCAGGCTCATAAGGCACGACCTGCCCTTGACAAAGCCATGCTGACTATTCTTAATCATATTATAACCATATAACCATATAGCAATTACAGCACGGAAACAGGCCATCTCGGCCCTTCTAGTCCATGCCGAACTCTTACTCTCACCTAGTCCCACCGGCATTATACCTCTCCAAATGTTCTTAAATCCTGCCTCTCAGGATCTTCTCCATCAACTTACCAACCACGGAAGTAAGACTCACTGGTCTATAATTTCCTGGGCTATCTCTACTCCCTTCCTTGAATAAAGGAACAACATCCACAACCCACCAATCCTCCGGAACCTCTCCTGTCCCCATTGATGATGCAAAGATCATCGCCAGAGGCTCAGCAATCTCCTCCCTTGCCTCCCACAGTAGCCTGGGGTACATCTCATCCAGTCCTGGTGACCTATCCAACTTGATGCTTTCCAAAAGCTCCAGCACTTTCTCTTTCTTAATATCTACATGCTCAAGCTTTTCAGTCTGCTGCAAGTCATCACTACAATCACCAAGATCCTTTTCCATAGTGAATACTGAAGTAAAGTATTCATTAAGTACCTCTGCTATTTCCTCCAGTTCCATACACACTTTCCCACTGTCACACTTGATAGGTCCTATTCTTTCACGTTTTATCCTCTTGCTCTTCACATACTTCTGTGATCAAAGCTTTGATATCCCAAAAGCAAAATAATAGATATGGATCCAAGTATGAAACTTGTGCAAATCTTAAAATATTCCAAGTTTAGAAGCAGATTAATTCCCCTAGCCTTTAGGCCTTCATCTTAAAACTACAGCTAAACGAAGCTCAGGTTATAATGCACATGGTTCTGGGATAGGACCTTATTGCCCTTAGTGGATGCAATGTAGATTCAACAATATCTTATCAGAATTTCCAGAGTTAGGCTCTGAGGATAGATAAACTAAGCTTACAGTATATTCCCTGGGATATAAAAGGTTACAACTGGTGTTTGAAAGGAATTGATAGTATTGATCCAGAGAAGCTTTTCCTGTTGATAGAAGAGTCTGGGGCAATAAGATCAGAGCTGGGATAATAAGGAGAGTAGCTGGAAAACAATTCCTCAGGCATAATTGGAAGCATCTAACTCTTTCATCAGTGCTAGCTGTTAGCTCAATTAATAATTTCAGATCTGGGTTCAGTAGATTTTTTGTTCTATGGACTTTGAGAAGTATCTGATAGAAAAGTCTATTCTAAACTAGGCCAACAAAGTGACTTTAAAAATTGAAAGAAATAAATTAGATGGCCATAAACATCGGCTTAGAAAATTCATCATGTTGCTGATGTATGTTCTACATGCAATGTGATTACCAGTGAGAAAACCAATGCTAGCAATCATTGGTTAGGCATTGTTCTCGAGGTGATGGATTGTTTGAAAAATTAAATGAAAGTTAGATGGCTTTAGAGCAGAAGTTCCCAACCTGGGGTCCATAGACTCCTCGGTTAATGGTAGGGGTCCATGGCATAACAAAGATTGGGAACCCCTGCTTTAGAGTAACAACTCATTGGTAGGCTGACGGGGAAGTAGGACTTTCATTTGGACACGATGAACCATTTAAAGACAAGCAACACACATAAAAGTTGCTGGTGAACGCAGCAGGCCAGGCAGCATCTCTAGGAAGAGGTGCAGTCGACGTTTCAGGCCGAGACCCTTCGTCAGGACTAACTGAAGGAAGAGTGAGTAAGGGATTTGAAAGTTGGAGGGGGAGGGGGAGATCCAAAATGATAGGAGAAGACAGGAGGGGGAGGAATGGAGCCAAGAGCTGGACAGGTGATAGGCAAAAGGGGATACGAGAGGATCATGGGACAGGAGGTCCGGGAAGAAAGACAAGGTGGGGGGGGACCCAGAGGATGGCAAGGGGTATATTCAGAGGGACAGAGGGAGAAAAAGGAGAGTGAGAGAAAGAATGTGTGTATAAAAATAAGTAACAGACAGGAGCAGCTTTCAAAGATAAAATAAACTGAGTACTGAAAAGATGAGGTGGCAATAAATCGAGAGAAGCCTTTGACTACACATGGAGGAGGATAAGAGGAGCATCATGACAAGAAATGTTATTGGTTCAAAGAACCAAGATTATTTCAGGATAATTAAATTACAACAGAAATTGCTGTAAAGATTCAGCAGCTCAGTCAGTATCTGTGTTAATTGTTCAGGCCTAAGGTTCTTCATCAGAATTGAAAAACAGAGAAAATATTAGTTTCAGTGACAGGGAAGGTAAAGGAGTGGATAGAGCAAAGGGAATGGCTCTGATAGGGTGTGACCAAGTGAGTAAATGAGGTATTTCGGGGCAGTTTACAGATCATCTTCTGCAACTGAAAGGCATATTGAACCCTTGTAAGTTCTCCAGTTTCCTTTAGCTGCTTTAAGTTACTCCCTCCTCCCCCCACCCCTGTGTTAATGGGTGGCAAGTGAAATCAGGATGGGGCTGACAGGCATGTGCAACATAGTGGTTAGCACAACACTTTACAGGACCAGCAGCCCAGGTTTCCCCCAGGTGCTCCGGTTTCCTCCAACAGTCCAAAGACTCCTGGCAGTTGGTAGGTTACTTGGTCATTATAAATTGTTCTGTAATTAGACTAAGATTACATCGGGGTTTGCCAGGTAAGGCGGCTCGAAGGGCCAGAAGGGGCTATTCCATGCTGTATCTCAATAAATAAATGTGAGGGAGTCTGGGGCACAGAGACATAAGTGAGGGGAATTGGATTGCTATAAGCCTAACATTTGGGAACTCACAAAACTGGCCGGGTTACCTACACACACCACTTTAACATGCCTTTCAAAGTGTTGGAGAATGTCATAACCATTTCTTAAAAGTTTTAGTTACAAAGACAATTTATCAGTAGCAATGAAACAACCTATAACAAAGTCAGTATCCATTTGCCTTGGTCCAGAACATCTTTGTCTTTGAATCAGAATGTTACCTATATGCACCATAAAGGAATCTTAACATATACTTCCCGATGAGCTCTCTGGTGCTGTGTTATAAGACCATAAGACAATAAGACATAGGAACAGAATTAGGCCATCTGGCCCATTTTGTCTGATCCACCATTCCATCATGGCAGATTTAGTATTCCTCTCTTTCTTTCTTTTAAAATCTTTTTATTAATTTTTCAAAATTACAAACTCAATAACAAAGTTGGTACAAAGAGATTGGAAAAATGTTCATCAACATATATAAAATGAATTTTAAGTAACATAGATATAAAAGACTTCCAAACTCATAATGAGATTAAACATTAAAAAAGAAATAAAAAGAAAAAATATATATATAAACAAAAAAAAACCCAAAAGAAAAAAAAGGAAAAAAAAACCCAAGGAAAAAAAAACAAAACAGGGCTAGACCAACAGCTTATATCGGACATGTTCAATAATGTCGTTAACTCCGCTCCTCTCCTCATATAATTTAAGTTTAGAAAAAAGATTCGGAAAGGTCAGATTACATCATATGAAAATGTTGCATAAAAGGTTTCCAAGTTTCTTCAAATTTAACCAAAGGGTCAAAAATATCACTTCTAATTTTTTCTAAATTTAAACTTAATATGGTTTGAGAAAACCATTGGAATGTAGTTGGAGGATTAGTTTCCTTCCAGTTCAACAGAATAGATCTTCTCGCCATTAAAGTAACAAAAGCTATCATTCGACAGGCTGAAGAAGACAAAGATCTATGTTCTACCATTGGCAATCCAAAGATTGCCGTAATAGGATGGGGTTTTAAATCGAAGCATAGAACTGTTGAAATAATATCAAAAATGTCTTTCCAGTATTCCTCTCAACCCCATTTTCCTGTCTTCTCCCCATAACCTTATGTAAATTGTAAAATATTCCAAGTTAAAAAGTAGATTAATTCCCCTTACATAATCAAGAACCTATCAACATCCACTTTAAAATATACCCAATGGCTTGACCTCCACAGCCGTCTGTGGCAATGAATTTCACAGATTCACCACCCTCCGGTTAAAGAAATTCCTCGTCATTTCTCTTTTAAAGGGACGTCCTTCTATTCTGAGGCTGTGTCCTCTGGTCCTAGATTCCCCCACTACAGGAAACACCCTCTACATGTCCACTCTATATAGGCACTTTCAATGTTCCATAGGTTTCAATGAGATCCCCCTCATCCTTCTAAACTCCAGTGAGTACAGGCCCGGAGGAATCAAATACTCCTCGCACATTAACCCTTTCGTTCCCAGGGACATTCTCATGAACCTCTGGTAACATCCTGCCTGTAAGATGTTAAATCAGATTTGCCTATTTGTTCAAGTGAGTAATAAGAAATTGAATTGCCTAATTGAAAACAGAAGTTGTGCTTTGATCAACATTCATTCCTTAAAAACTTCATCAATGGATGCTTATATACATGGTGGCTGCGTTTATCTGCATATCATAATCACTATACTTCAAAATAATCCATTGTATGTATCTCACTTTAAAATATTTCCAAGGTTAAAATGAACGTATTTTTAGACAGCTGCAAGAGAGTAACATTCTCTCTTTAGCAACATACTGGCATTTAAATGCTTGCTAATCACATTTAAAAGAAATTGGTCTTTAAAATAATGGACAGTGAATATCATGCAAATGCATTAAGTGTCTTTTATTATTACCAGCAGTAATCTCTAGCCTCTATCACACTGGAAATAGAAACAGCAATCATTAAAACATTAAAGTGCTCAAAACACGTTTTGCAGGACCAGGCATAGGGAGCTGTAAATTATGGTAGCATCTGAACCTAACTACTTGTCACCAATATGATGTTTGCAGTCTATTATGTCCTTATTAATTATCATTTTTGCCACTTGGCGTTTGCATTTCAGTATAGGCATAGGGCCTTCTAATAAAATATATATGATCTATCTTCCCAGTTAATGTATGATAAAAATGCAATCTGACCTCTATCATGTGTCTGTAAACAAGCTAAGAACAGATTATGGAAGACTACTAAATTCTACAATATCCTCACAAAGAGGCCAATGGTCACCATCTATATTAAATAATGAGAAATACCAACATGGCTTCTAATAAATTTAATTTATCACCACTCAGCTCATCACTGTACTTCCCTATAGTGATTACACAACCGCAGAACTGAGAATGCTCAAGTAAAAGGTAATTGGAACCATTGTAGGGGAAAGCCTTATCTTCCTCTCAAAAGGAGAAGTAAATAAACCTTAACGTAAGGTCATAGTTGCCAGGGAGTTCCTAAGGTAGAATGTACCTGGGTTTGTATTGTGCCTGCCAGCATCATTGTTTTCTGGAGTTTCTTGATCCAAGACATGCATGGCCTAATATATTACTGCCACCATACTGCTTTCTACCAGGAGTTTGAACTGATTTGAAATGGGGTGGGGATCAGAAACGATGGTATAAAAGTACAGTAGAAAGAACTGCAACTCTTACCACCAGCAGTATTGTGAGAATACCTTAGAGTTCATTGGGAGTAACGAGGGAAGATGGAAATAATTATAACATTTTGTAATCCTCCTGTGCCAGCAGAGTTGATAGTAAGTTTATTCTCAAAGTACATTTGAGGGCTCCGCTAGTCAGGGTGGATCATGGATATTGCATCCTAGCTGTCTACGTGACACACAAGCCAGGGCAGTGCAATACGGAGAGCAAGCTGTTGCCCATGCAGCAGGCTCCCTGCTCTCCACACACCTGATTGAATCCGAAGGAATTGTTTGCCACCAGCAACATCACAAGAGTTGCCAGTCAGTGTTGAGCTCAATGTAGAGCTAGTTTAGGGACTCGAGCTCTTGGTTTTTCCCTCAGAGTTTACTCCCGAAGCCTTCCCCATGAGTGGGTATAGCCGCAAGGCAGGGAAGTTTGGGATTGGAGTTTTCTTCCTCCTGGATGAGCTGCCCACACAAGCTGACAAGCCCCATCTGCCCGAAATCACTGAGTAATGTCACCATATACCACCCTGAGATTCATTTTCTTGCGGGCTTTCACAGTAAGTACAATGGAACACGATGAAGAACTGCACACAATCAAGGCGGACAAACAACCAACGTGCAAAAGACAATAAATAAATAAATAATTTACTATTAAGAACATGAGATGTAGGACTTTGAAAGCGAGTCCAGCGGTGTGGAATCAGTTCAGTGTTGGAATGAGTGAGGTTATCCACCCTGGTTCAGAAGCTTGATGATTGAGGGGTAATCCTTATCCTGAACCATGTGCTGTGAAACCCAAGGCTCCTGTAACTCCTTCCTATTGGCAGCAGTGAGAAAAGAGCATGGCATGGATGGTGGGGGTACTTAATAATAGATGCTGCTTTCCTGTGACAACTCTCCCTGTCAAAGTGCTCAATGCTGGGGAGGACTTTACTCGTGATAGATTGGGCTGCATCCACTACTTTTTCTGTGAACTGCACAACTCTGTAGTCTGCAAAGGTCCTGACACACAGTGGCCACTAAGTAAAGCATTACTTCACATGGATACCACAGAAAAAAAGTCAGAGGAAAGTTAGAGTAGGGTAGGAATTCACCCTCCTCTCCTACTTCTGAGGTGCTGTGCTGGGCCTGAATCAATTTCATACTTTTTCTGACTTTAAGCTCTTTAAATTCTATTGCACCATAATAGTGTAGGTGATTTTACACAACGGATTTCTACCTCATTTGTTCTTTACTTGGCCACAGAGTTATCGAGTCAGTGTTTCTGCCATTCACTTACACACTTTACAGTAGCCTCTGACCCACCTGCATATCTTTGGGATTTGGAAGGAAACGAGCATCCAGGGGAATTGTGACCACAAGAAGAGCATGCAAACTCCACTCATCCAAGTGAAGCTGGATTTCTGGCACTGTTCGCTAGCGATTCCATTATCTGTGCAACTGTGCCACCATTATGCACTAAAGCAACTATAAAATACTGTAAAGGAAATCTACCAAAAGTTGCAGTTTTAGTTCTTAGAAATATACAATAAGACTATCAATCAACTTACATGTAAAATCAATAATCTTTTAAAGTTCAAAGTAAACTTATTCTTAAAGTACGTACTATATATGTTACCATATACTACCTGAGATGAATTTTCTTGCAGGCATCTATACGAAAAAGAAATGCAATAGAATTTTGCAAAAACAAATATACATAAAAGCACAGAAAAGTATATCACTGAAACAGGCTCTTCAGCCCATCTAGTCTGTGCTGAACCATTTAAGCTGTCTACATAAATAGACAAAGACTGACAAACAAACCAATGTGCAAAAGAAGACAAACTACAAATAAAAAATAGTATTGAGAATGGGTCGTAAGGACTCCTTGACAATGAGTCTGCAGCTCAGAGAATCAGTTCTGAGTAGTGGTGAATGAAATTATCTGCACCAGTTCAAAGACCTAATGGTTTTAGGGTAATAACTGTTCTTCACCTGGTGGAATGGCACCTAAGGCTTCTGTAACTTTATTTTTCAACCTCTGGCCCAACAAGCAATGATAGATGGTAGCTATCATTAAGTCTGATTGGTTCCTGTTACACCGTCTGATCTAGTTGATTTCTCTGACTTTCCTTCCCACCCTGTAAATAATCTGATCAGATTCTTATAGTGACATACAGCAGAGAAGCAGGGAAGCCCTTCAGCCCGACTGGTCCTTGCTGACCGAGGATCCCTGTCCAAGGTCACCCCATCTGCCTGTACTTGGCCTATAACCTTCTAAACCTTTTTCAATCCACGTATCTGCCCTACAGTCTTCTAAAAGTCATTATTATACTTGCATCAGCCACCTCGCTGGTAGCTGATGCAATCAATGGCAAAATGGCAAAAAGTAAAACATTGCAGGTAGTGAAAATCTGAAATAAAACAGGAAATGCTAGATCAAAACAGGTCATGCAGCATCTGGGGAGAGAGAAACAGAATTAATGTCTTGAAGCTCCGCTTACTCCCTGTTTCTCTCTACACAAATGCTGCCTGATCTGTTGATTTTCCCTCACATTTTCTGCTCCAAAATGGCAATTTCCAACTTCATTGAGAACCTTGATTTTCTTTGTACACTACTAACAAGCTTACACTTGGAATGAGATGCCAATTGTCAGCTGGAAATAAAACATCTAGAATGTATGCGCCACTAATGTAGTTTTGGACTGATCCTGTGGCACTTACATTGAGCTTGAAAGGGATTATTATCATGAATTGTAAAACCAGCATCTTTACCCCAGTCATAAACATTCATGCTTGTACACCACTTAACTGCAACTACCTGTTACTTGTTAGTTTTCCAGTTATGGAATTTACAAAGCACACTCTAACAATAGCAACTGGTGTCTTAAGCATCTAATTTCTGATGTCAATCTTTCTTGACGAAAGTAAATTTGCTTACCTGCCTTTTGCATAATTTTCTCAAAGTAATAGCACTTTAACATTCCTTTACACCTTGACACTAGAATCACTCATTTATTTTGTACGGTGGCCGGCACTGGTCCAAAAATATCAGCTGCAGGGAATGGAATCTGGTTGGATATAAAAATGAACTCCACATTGGAATCAGCATCATTTAATTTTTACTCTAAGTTTTTGGTTAATTTCACTGGAACGATTAAAGCTATAAAATTTGGCACTTCAGTCAAAATGATATATTCTTCACATGTTTGACTCACTATGAAGGCATTGGGTGTCAAGGTGCACAAGCCAACTGAAGAGACCTTCTAGCCAAGGGCCCTGTCTTAGACTTAGGGTCAATTCAGTCATCCTCCGTTTGGCTCCTGAAGCCAGCTATAGAATCAAACTGGCCCAGTTTGGTGAGCATGCCTCAATAACACTGATCAGTTTTGAAGCCTAACAATTCTAGTTGTGGTATGAACATACAGATAGTTAATCAAGGCCTTGCAGGCTGTAGGAAAAAAATATAAATCACCTGCCAAGCTTTTTGTAGTCATATTGAAAACACTTTCCAGTGTGAGAAGAAAACCCTTTCAATTTTGTTAGACAGATTTTGAAGTAAGCCATAATCATCAATAGGCCCAAAGAAAGTGATGAGGCTTCTCACCTGGGCTCCGAGCGCAAGCCTCCAATTAAAGAAAAATTGTTTGTTTTTAATGGTCTTTTACACTGACAAGTGGGCAATCATTCCAGCACCGGTAGCTGTCAGGGATCCAGGAAAATCCTCAGTTGATAATGCCCAATGCTTCCAATTAGGAGCAGAGCCGTTCCTGGAGCGCTAACGATTCCCCAGTCTCCACAGGCCCTCGATCAGACTTTTACTGCAAATTACTGACACAAAACAACTTGTATTGATGGCGGAACATGTCGTCCGTGGCTGCTGAGTTTAATGAGGCGATGGAAGTTTGGTTTTGCTGAATTTCTTTGTTTGACAGCTGCTTGGGAAGAGGAGTGTTGACCTTATAAAAGATTTAGTGATTCTCATTATATTCTGTCAAGTAGTAGAGTGATGTGTTTCTAAGTAATTTGCATCCAGGCTCCTTGTGCATATTTTTGCAGAGCATTTCTATATCAAAAAAGTAACTGTTGCAGCCTCTCCATCAGTTTTTTTTTAAAGTGCTTGTCCAAATGCTGCTTTTTCATGCAATGGTGGAGAAGAGTGAAGTAAAAGAAACAAATATATCTTTGCTATAGTCCATCTAGAAATGGAACTTATAGTTTTAGTTTTTCATGGATATATTATAAAACTAACAACACATAGTGGCAGATGGTGTACACAGCAGGGAATACTGGTGATAAGAGTGGCTCTGTATTTGTGACGTTTTCTGACACAAATCTGGACCACTTGCTGAACAAGACTGTAACTATAATAGGTTTTGTGGGTGTGATTATTTTTAACAAGTTGTCAGCAGCTCTTGAGAATTGTTGATAATTTTTCCTTTTGTTTGTTTTTTTCTGTATGATGGACCATCCTGGATTATCAGCGGTCTGTGACTGCAATTCTTCCTGTCTTTGGTGGGTGGGTGGGTGGTGGGAACACGATAGAAGAATGCAATTAGTGATTGTAAACAAGGTGTAATGTCTTCTTGCTGGCTATCCTATCTGTCAGTCCTGTTACTGCTACAACCTGAATAGCCGAGGACTATGTTGTAAAGGCATCACTCGGACGATGTCACACAAAGGACCTGAAAATGAGTGAGAGCTAATTTGGAATATTTCTCTTCCTGGGTCCAAATTTTATTGGATACATTATATTCCAGAAATGTTTGCTCATTCCATTCTAAATTAACTCCAACATTACAACAATGATTTCAGTTAGAAAGGACTCCTGTTTGGCTAAAAGGATCCTAGATAATCCAGAGATTGTGAACAGCATTATATAAACACAGAATTGTTAGAGTCACTCAGCGGGTCAGGCAGCATCAGTGGAAAGAAAATTAGAGTTAACGTTTCAGGCTGAAAACCCTTCATCAGAACTGGGAAAGAGGGAGTTCTGATGAAGAGTCTTCAACTTGGAAGAGTACTTCTGTTTTATTTCAGAAAAGCATCCACAGCAATTTTTTTTAAAAATTTCCATGTGTAACCAAACACTCTGATAGACTATAAACTAATCCTACTTTTCAGCTGTTAGTCCATAACCCTGTTGACTGCAGCGTTTCGGGTGCTAAGTCAATTATTTTTAAATATGACAAGGATTTTTAAACTTGCAAGGATAAAAACACAAATTTCACAGTTTCAGCAATAGAGATGTCAAGATTCCTAAACTCTCATAGACAGTTTGTAAATCCCTTGAATTGTCAAAATTGATGGAAACTTATAGTTTTCTTACACTTTTTTGATTATCATGGATTCACTGAAATTCCAAAATAAATATTGGAACAGGAGAATGATACTTCTAGGCTCTGGAGGTTATAATTATTTAGACGTTCCAGAGATTTGCAAAATTAAGAAAAGGCAGTATCAGCAACTGAAAAGTAAAAGTTGAAGATAAAAGATAAAACTACGAGTTTTACGGGTTGCAATGCTTGCAGAACCAGAACGCAACTCATTGTCAACTATTTTACATGTTATTAATCAATTATAAGTCAGTTATAACCATTAGGCTGAGCAGTTTTCTCATGAAAAGGAGTGATAAAGGGATGGAAACTATTTGATATCTTTTAAATTATAAAGAGGTTTGATACAGTAGATGTAGATAAGTTGTTTCTAGCTGTGGGGTAGGTAAAATTAGTGTCATAGGTATACTGAATCAGAATCAGAATCAGATTTCATATCACCGGCATATGTTGTGAAATTTGTTAACTTTATAGCAGCAGTACAATGAAATACATAATAAATATTTTTTAAAACTGAGTTACATTAAATATATATACTTAATAGATATATAAATGTCTATCAAATAGTTATGTTAAAATAAGTAATGCAAAAGAAGAAATAAAGTGGTGAGGTATTGTTCATGGGTTCAATGTCCATTTAGAAATTGGATGGCAGAGGGGAAGAAGCTGTCCTGAATCATTAAGTGTGTGCCTTCGGGCTTCTGTAGCTTCTTTCTAATGGTAATAATGAGAAGAGGGCATGTCCTGGGTGATGGGGATACTTAATGATGGACGCCGCCTTCCCAAGACACCACTTCTTGAAGATGTCTTGGATACTACGGAGGCTAGTACCCATGATGGAGCTGACTAATTTTACAAGAATCTGCAACTTATTTTGATCTTGTGCAGTAGCCCCCCCCCCCCCGTCTATACCAGACAATGATGCAGCCAGTCAGAATGCTCTCGACGGTACATTTGTAGAAGCTTTCAAGTGTTTTAGTTGACGTACCAAATGTCTTCAAACTCCTAATGAAATATAGCCACTGTCTTGCCTTCCTTATAGCTGTATTAATATGTTGAGTTCAGGTTAGGTCCTCAGAGATATTGACACACAAGGACTTGGAATTGCTCACTCCCTCCACTTCTAATCCCTCATTGAGGATTGGTTTGTGTTCCCTCATCTTATCCTTTCTGAAGTCCACAATCAGCTCTTTGGTCTTGCTGATATTGAGTACAAGGCTGTTGCTGCGACACTACTCAACTAACTGCTATATCTCGCTCCTGTACACCCTTTCGTCACCATTTGAAATTCTGCTAACAATGGTTGTATCATCGGCAAATTTATAGATGGCGTTTGAGCAATGCCTACCCACACAGTCATGGGTGTAGAGAGAGTAGAGCAATAGGCTAAGTCCACATCCTTGTGGTGTGCCAGTGTTGATTGTCAGCGAGGTGGAGATGTTATTTCTGATCCACTTTTATTGTGGTCTTCCTGTTGGGAAGTCAAGGATCCAATTGCAGTGTAGGTGAATAATAAATTCAATAAGGACTTAAAGCAAAAACTCTACTTAAAATATGTGAGGAGGCTTGCATTAAACATTAATCCAGCAAGAAACATTCTTTATAAGATTTGGAGGGGGAAACATTCTTTACATCTGAACTGGAGGGGGACAAATATTCTTGCAGGTAGGTTTGCTAGAGAGGCTCCAGTGGATTTAAACTAGATACAAGGTGGGAGGGGAACCAGAGTGTAGGAACAGATGTAGGGGAGAAGGAAGAAAAAGAAAATAGTAAAGTTGTTTGCACCGTTAGTGATAAACAGAGTAAGAGGTGGAAAATTTCTTAAATGCATTTATTTTAATGCTAGGAGCATTATAAGAAAGGTGGATGAGCTTAAAGCATGGATTGATACCTGGAAGTATGATATGGTAGCTATTAGTGAAACATGGTTACAGGAGGGGTGTGATTGGCAACTAAATATTCCTGGATTTAATTGCTTCAGGTGTGATAGAATCGGAGGGACAAGAGGGTGAGGTGTTGCATTGCTTGTCAGAGAAAATATTACAGCAATGCTCTGGCAGGATAGATTAGAGGGCTCATCTAGGGAGGCTATTTGGGTGGAATTGAGGAATGGGAAAGGTGTAGTAATACTTATGGGAGTGATTTATAGACCACCAAATAGGGAGCGAGAACTGGAGGAGCAAATTTATAAGGAGATAGCAGATATTTGTAGTAAGCACAAGGTTGTGATTGTGGGAGATTTTAATTTTCCACACATAGACTGGGAAACCCATACTGTAAAAGGGCTGGATGGTTTGGAGTTTGTAAAATGTGTGCAGGATAGTTTTTGCAGCAATACATAGAGGTACCAACTAGAGATGGGGCAGTGTTGGATCTCCTGTTAGGGAATGAGATAGGTCAGGTGACGGAGGTTTGTAATGGGGAGCACTTTGGGTCCAGTGATCACAATGCCATTAGTTTCAATATAATTATGGAGAAGGTTAGGTCTGGACCAGGGTTGAGGTTCTTGATTGGAGAAGGGCTAACTTTGAGGAGATGCGAAAGGATTTAGAAGGAGTAGATTGAGACAATTTGTTTTATGGGAAGGATATAATAGAGAAATGGAGGTTATCTAAAGGTGAAGTTTTGAAGGTACAGTATCTTTATGTTCCTGTTAGGTTGAAAGGAAAGGTTAAAAGTTTGAGAGAGCCAAGGGATATTGGAAACTTGGTTCGGAAAAAGAAAGGTATCTACAATAGATATAGGCAGCATGGAGTAAATGAGGTGCTCGAGGAATATAAAGAATGTAAAAGGAATCTTAACAAAGAAATTAGGAAAACTAAAAGAAGATATGAGGATGCTTTGGCAAGTAAGGTGAAAAGAAATCCGAAGGGTTTCTACAGTTATATTAATAGCAAAAGGATAGTGGGGGATAAAATTGGTCCCTTAGAGAATCAGAGTGGACAGTTATGTGTGGAACCAAAAGAGATGGGGGAGATTCTGAACAATTTCTTTTCTTCGGTATTCACTAAGGAGAAGGATATTGAATTGTGTAAGATAAGGGAAACAGGTAGGGAAGTTAGGGAAACTATGATGATTAAAGAAGAGGAAGTCCTGGCACTTCTAAGGAATATAAAAGTGGATAAGTCTTTGGGTCCTGACAGGATATTCCTAGGACCTTGAGGGAAGTTAGTGTGGAAATAGCAGGGGCTCTGACAGAAATATTTCAGAGGTCATTAGAAACGGGGATGGTACCGGAGGATTGGCGTAATGCTCATGTTGTTCCATTGTTTAAAAAGGGTTCTAAGAGTAAACCTAGCAATTATCAGCCTGTGAGTTTGACGTCAGTGGTGGGTAAATTGATGGAAAGTATTCTGAGAGATGGTATATATAATTATCTGGATAGACAGGGTCTGATTAGGAACAGTCAACATGGATTTGTGTATGGAAGGTCATGTTTGACGAATCTTACTGAATTTTTTGAAGAGGTCACTAGGAAAGTTGATGAGGGTAAAGCAGTGGATGTTGCCTACATGGGCTTCAGTAAGGCCTTTGACAAGGTTCCACAGGGAAGGTTAGTTAGGAAGGCTCAATCATTAGGTATTAATATTGAAGTAGTAAAATGGATTCAGCAGTGGCTGCATGGGAGATGCCAGAGAGTAGTGCTGGATAACTGTTTGTCAGATTGGAGGCCAGTGTCTAGTGATGTGCCTCAGGGATCTGTACTGGGTCCAGTGTTGTTTGTCATATACATTAATGATCTGGATGATGGGGTGGTAAATTGGATTATATGCAGATGATACTAAGATAGGTGGAGTTGTGGATAATGAAGTAGGTTTTCAAAGCTTGCAGAGAGATTTAGGCCAGTTAGAAGAGTGGGCTGAAAGATGGCAGATGGAGTTTAATGCTGATAAATGTAAGGTGCTACATTTTGGTAGGACTAATCAAAATAGGACATACATGGTAAATGGTAGGGCATTGAAGAATGCTTTAGAACAGAGGTTATCTAGGAATAATGGTGCATAGTTCCCTGAAGGTGGAATCTCATGTGGATAGGGTGATGAAGAAAGCTTTTGGTTCGCTGGCCTTTATTAATCAGAGCATTGAGTTTAGGAGTTGGGCTGTAATGTTGAAATTGTACAAGGCATTGGTAAGGCCAAATTTGGAGTGTTGTGTACAGTTCTGGTCACTGAATTATAGGAAAGATGTCAACAAAATAGAGAGAGTACAGAGAAGATTTACTAAAATGTTATCTGGGTTTCATCTCCTAAGTTACAGAGAAAGGTTGAACAAGTTGGGTCTTTATTCTTTGGAGCGTAGAAGGTTGAGGGGGGACTTGATAGAGGTATTTAAAATTATGAGGAGGATAGATAGAGTTGACGTGGATAGGCTTTTTCCATTGAGAGTGGGGGAGATTCAAACAAGAGGGCATGAGCTGAGCATTAAAGGGCAAAAGTTTAGGGGTAGCATGAGGAGGAACTTCTTTACTCAGAGAGTGGTAGCTGAGTGGAACGAGCTTCCAGCAGAAGTGGTTGAGGCAGGTTAAATATTGTCATTTAAAGTTAAGTTGGATAGCTATGTGGACAGGAAAGGAATGGAGGGTTATGGGCTGAGTGCAGGTCGGTGGGACTAGGTGAGAGTAAGAGTTCGGCACGGACTAGAAGGGCCGAGATGGCCTGTTTTGGTGCTGTAATTGTTATATGTTATATGGTAAGATACACATACAAAATGCTGATGGAACGCAGCAGGCCAGACATCATCCATCAGAAGAAGCAGTCGACATTTCGAGCCGAGACCCTTCATCAGGACTGTGTTCTTTCCAAGATAAAGGGTTTTTCAAGTGTCAATGTCAGTAGCAATAAATGAATTCTGATAAAAGATCATTGATCTGAAACACTAACATTTTTCTTTCCACACTTGCTGCTTGTCCTGAAATGTACTTCCAGCATTTCTGTTTTAACTTCAGACTTGCAGCATCTGCACTGTTTTGCTTTTGGACAAAATGATATCTACTTTGGTTTCTTCCTGAAGTAGACAGCAGAATCAAATAAATTAACTTCATTCTTTCTGACAGGAGTAACAGTTGAGCCCCATGTATACACACAACCTGTAAGTCTTGCACAATGATGCCTAACAGAAAAATATTTTCAGCACCATTATGACACTGCGATCTATATGACTAAATAAAAGATCACTCACATCCGTATACAGCCAAAAATCTAACCTAGTTGTTTACCGCCTTATCAACAACATTAGGGAAGAAGTCAAACTAAGAGTTTCGGCAGATGACTCCTACACAGCAGTACTTAGTTCTCCAGGGCCACATTCTGGTTCCAAGAGTATTATTGGATAGAGAAGCTCCCTTAGCAACGAAGGCACATTCCAGCTGGAGTATTCCACTAGGGAATCCGTGGAATTCTGGGAGCAATGGAAATGGTGGACAGCCATTCACTGGCCTGAAAAATAAGATGGTTGTATTTTTGGAAGCCAAACATTACCATCCTAGGCCACGGCACAATACTTTGTTAGAATTGTACCCTGGGTACAACACTTTAACTTGTTTTGTTACTTTAAAATGACCTCTCTTACAGTCATTGAGATGTTATTCTTCTCATAAAAGCATGAAACTTATTTAATGCTCTTTTCAATTTTGTGTAATTTATTCCTATTTTCCATTTGAATGCATTATTTGGTTTTCTGGTCCCTTCAAAGGAACAATGTAGCCCTTATAGTCAAACCAACCTGTGTGCTTTTCATTTTTTTTATTTCCTTGCAACATGATTTTTGATTAAACTTGCACCATTTCATTGAATTGCTGTCACATTTATGAATGAAGAAATGGAAAATGTGACAAACAACCCACAATTTATAGTTTTACAAATGGAGAACAGAGAAAAATTATAATTCAAAAGAAATAGTATCAAAGTCTTAAAGTGAAGAATTGAAGATTTTTTACTTAGTCTTTATTAAAAGATATCATGAACCTAAAAAATGGATTTATAAACCTGGTGTTTGTGCTATCTGAATCTATGCTACCAACAATTTCTGTTCACTAAAATACTTTGGTTTGTAAAGTTAAAATCAGCCAAATGTGAAATCATAACATTGGTACTGGGGTTGTATAAATTGTTTTAAGTGCTCTAGGTCATGGAAACTAATCTTTAATTATCAGCAGGAAATTAAAGATTGTTGTAAAACATACAAAATGCTGGAGGAACCCAGCAGGTCAGGCAGCATCTATGAAAAAGAGTAAACAGTCTACGTCCCGGGCTGAGACCCTTCATCAGGACTGGAACAATGAGATTAGGAGTTAGAGTAGGAAGGTGGGGAAAGGAGAGGAAGAGGTACAAGGTAGTAGGTGACAGGTGAAACTGGGAGAGGGGAAGGGAGTGAAGAAAAGAGCTGGAAGTCGATTGGTGAAAGAGATGAAGGGCTGGAGAAGGAGGGATCTGAAAGGAGAGGACAGAAAGTCATGGAAGAAAGGGAAGGGAGAGGAGCACCAGAGGGAGGTGAGGGGCAGATAAGATAAAGTGAGAGAGGGGAATTATATAACCATATAACCATATAACAATTACAGCATGGAAACAGGCCATCTCGGCCCTTCTAGTCCATGCTGAACTCTTACCCTATCCTATTCCCACTGACCCGCACTCAGCCCATAACCCTCCATTCCTTTCCTTTCCATATATCTATCCAATTTATCTTTAAACGACAACATCGAACCTGCCTCAACCACTTCTGCTGGAAGCTCGTTCCACACAGCTACCACTCTCTGAGTAAAGAAGTTCCCCCTCATGTTACCCCTAAACTTTTGTCCTCTAATTCTCAACCCATGCCCTCTTGTTTGAATCTTCCCCACTCTCAATGGAAAAAGTCTAACCACGTCAATTCTATCAATCCCCCTCATAATTTTAAACACCTCTATCAAGTCTCCCCTCAACCTTCTATGCTCCAAAGAATAAAGGCCTAACTTGTTCAACCTTTCTCTGTAACTTAGGAGATGAAACCCAGGCAACATTTTAGTAAACTTCCTCTGTACTCTCTCAATTTTATTGACATCCTTCCTATAATTTGGTGGCCAGAACTGTACACAATACTCCAGATTTGGCCTTACCAATGCCTTATACAAATTCAACATTACATCCCAACTCCTATACTCAATGCTCTGATTAATAAAGGCCAGCAAACCAAAAGCTTTCTTCACCACCCTATCCACATGAGATTCCATCTTCAGGGAACTATGCACCATTATTCCTAGATCCCTCTGTTCTAAAGCATTCTTTAATGCCCTACCATTTTCCATGTATGAAGGAGAAGGGAGGGGGAAATTACAAGAAGTTTGAGAAATTGATGTCCGTGCCATTAGGTTGGAGGCTACCCAGACAAAATATAAGGTGTTGCTCCTCCAAGCTGAGTGTGGACTCATTCCAGTAGTAGTGGAGGCTATGGACTGACACGTCGGATGGGAATGGGAAGTATAATTAAAATGGGTGGACCCCGGGAGATCCTGCTGTTTCTGGCAGACAGAGCATAGGTGGTTGTCGAAGCAGTCTCCCAATGTACGTTGGGTCTCACTGATATATGGGAGGCCACACCGGGAGCATCGGGCCCCAGCAGATCACGGGTGAACTGTTGCCTCACCCAGAAGGACTGTTTAAGGCCCTGAATGGTACTGAGGGAGGAGGTGTAGGGGCAAGTGTGGTACTTGTTCCATTTGGAAGGAGAAATAGCAGGAGGGAGATCAGTGGGGAGAGTTAATTGGACAGGGGAGTCGTGTGGGGAGCAATCCCTGTGGAAAGTGGGGGGAGGGAAAGATGTGCATGGTGGTGGGATCCCACTGGAGATGGTGGAAGTTACATCGAATTGTGTGCTGGACACGAAAGATGATGGGGTGGTAGGTGAGGACAAGTGGAACCCTATCCCTGGTGGGTTGGCAGGAGGACGGGGTGAGGGCAGACATGTGTGAAATGGAAGAGATGCGAGTGAGGGCGGCATTAATGGTGGAGGAAGAAAAGCCCCTTTCTTTGAAGAAGGAGGACCTCTCACTAGTTCTGGAATGAAATTCTGAGAGCAGATGTGGCAGAGACAGAGGAATTGAGAGAAGGGGATGGCATTTTTACAAGTGGGATGAGGTATAGTCCAAGTAGCTATGAGAATCAATGGGTTTATAAAAGATATCAGTAGATAAACTGTCTCCAGAGATAGAAACAGAGAGATTGAGAAGGGAGAGGGAGGTGTCGGAAATAGATATCGAGAAAGGGGAGTGAGATCATTTCTTTTCACCGATCACATGTCTTTGATGTATTGTTGGGTTTTTTTTGTGCAGATTGGACCTCACCTTGATACATTCCGAAGTGCTGAAGCTCGTAAGGCAGCTTTCAAAGCTCACTGCCTGGATTCTGCAGCAAGGACCGGTCCCAATGGGCAAGGTGTCTATGCCTTTGACTAACTACTTTCTTCAACTTGCAAATAAATAGATTTTAATGTGCACGCTGCAAATATTTGAAATATGTAATTGTCTTAATAAGCATTAAATTTATTCTTTAGTTATCTGATTACATTGAGTTTGTCTGTAAATTAATGTAGAACAGCACAGCAAGGTACTGGCCCTTTAGATCATGATGTTATGCCTACATTTAACCTACTCCAAGATCATTCTAATGCTGACCTCCCATATAGCCCTCCAATTTTCTTTCTTCCATGTAAGAGTCTTTTAAATTTTATTTTATTTTTATTTTATTTCGAGATACAGCATGGCAAAAGGCCCTTCCAGCCCACACCGTCCAATTACACCCATATGTCCAATTAACCTACTAGTATTTGGAACATGCGAGCAAACTGGAGTACCTGGAGGAAACTCATTGGGTTGCGAGGAGAATGCACAAGCTTCAGTGGAATGGAGTCCATGTTGCATTATGTCCTTAATGTATCTGCCTCTATGTCCCTAACATGTATGTCTCTACCACCACCCTTGGCAGTGCGATCCATACACCCACTATTCCCTCTGTAAAAAAAAATCTACCTCTGACACTCTGCTCATACTTTCCTCCAATCACCTTAAAATTATGCCCCCTTATATAAGCCATTAGATAGCCCCTCCCCAGAGAAGAGACTTTATGTGTTGAACCAGTTGCTGCTCAAGAGAATGTGTACATTGTAAAACAAACAGAAGTTCTGATGAACTAGTCCACTAGGAAATTCTGATCAATATAACATTCTAGTAAAATACTAGAGGAAGAAGACTAACAAGCCTATATTTAGGAAATGAAACAATAATCAGTACTCTGACGAAAGACAACATCTCATAACTGTATTTTTAAAAGTAAAGCATTTTGATTCTGGTAACACTCAGAGGTAAAGTGAACTTGGACCCATGGACAGCCTTGGCAGGGAGAGAATGAATGCTTCCATCTTAGCTTATCATGGGTATGAGCCATATGTAAGGTCATTCGTCAGGCATGCCTTACTCTGGCCGTGCTGCCAATGCTGAAATTCTGGGAGGTAAAAAAGTACAAACTTCGTTCAAAATTCCAAGATTGTGCCATCTTTCCAGAAGCATTATGATAATTTGCTGAAATCAATTAAAACTTGGTAGGTAACAGCTCAAAATGATCCCAATATTAATTATTACATGTTCCAATGCCCATGTGACCTGTGCCAATGACTGTTATGTGTCTGCAAACAATGAGGTAGCTAGTGCAGGTAACCCAGCTGCTGAGTAGGGATAACATAGCAAAAAATGTTTGGCCCATTTCTAACTCTTCCGGGTATTATTTGTAATGCTTTTGTAAGTTAGTTGCATTCACTCTGAGGACTAATAGCAGAGTTATTGTTTCAGGTATACTGTCTTACCCCTGGATATAATTGTCTTGTTTTCAATGGTTTATCATCATTTGTGTGCAGTGAAAGTGCCAAATAAAAATATAAAAATACTAAAACAGATATAACAAGTAATCATATTTTATATGTATGATGTGGCACCAATTTTAGTTTGGTGTCGTTCTCTGCTGGTATACCACATATACAATCATAACAGTGCAGGGTGATAGAACATCTTTCATCAGAGTGAACCCTCACAAGTCATCAGGCCCTGAATGTGTACCTGGTAGGGCTTTGAACACCTATGCCAACCAGCTGGCAGGAGTGTTCAAGGATATCTTCAATCTCTCACTGTGGCAGTCAGAGGCTCCCTCCTGCTACAAAAGGTATGGCAATCATACCAGTGCCCAAGAAAGACCAGGGTGAGCTGCTTCAATGACCGTCGCCCATTTGCACTCACACCTGCTGTGATGAAGTACTTTGAGAGGATGGTCATGGCCAGAATCAACTCCTGCCTAAGGACCCGGACCTACTGTAATTTGCCTAACACCACAATAGGTCTACAGTGGATGCAAGCTCGCTGTCTCTGCATTCAGCCTTGTATCACCTGGGTAATAATAATACCTACATCAGGCTGCTGTTTATTGACTACAGCTCAGCATTTAACACAATCATATTCTCAGTTCTAATGAACAAGCTCCAACCCTGGGCCTTTGTACCTCCCTCTGCAGATGGTTCCTTGACTTCCTCATTGGGAGATCACAGACTGTGCAGATTGGAAATAGCATCTTGTGCTCCCTAACACATGGCGCACATCAGAATGCATGTGTAGCCCACTGTTCTACTCCCTCTACACCTACGACTGTGTGGCTGAGCACAGCTCAAATGCCATCGATAAGTTTGCTGACAGCACAACTATTGTTGGCAGAATTTCAAATTGTGACGAGGCATACGGGAGTGAAATAGATCAGCTGGTTGAGTGGTGCTGCAACAACAACAGTGTGCTGACCATCAGTAAGACCAAGGAATTGATTGTGGACTTCAGGAAGGGGAAGTCAAGGGAACACATGCTAGTCCTCATCAAGGAATCAGCAGTGGAAGGGCAAGCAGTTTCACATTCTTGAGTGTCAACATCTCTAAAGATCTACCCTGGCCCCAAAATAATGATGTCGTTAAAGTTACAACGGAGGCATGACAGCAACTAAAATTAATTAGGAGTTTGAGGAGACTTCTATTAGGGCATAGTAGTGCAATGAGAATGGCTCCGGAGGCAGGCAGTGTTTTGTACTGTGCGACTTCTGGGAGACCTGCAGTCTCCCGGATAAGCACATCTGCACCAGGCGCAGCGAGTTGCAGCTCCTGAGGGAACATCTTAAGGAACGGGAGCTGTTTGATGGCCTTCAGCTCATATGAGAGAATGAGGAGGTGATAGATAGGATCTCTAGGGAGGTGGTCACCCCTAGGTTGCAGGAGACCAATAACTGGGTGACTGTCAGGAGAAGGAAGGGAAATGCACAGGCAGTGCAGAGCTCCCCCCGTGGCCATTCAACAATAAGTCTACCACTTTAGGTAGTGTTGAGGTGGACAACCTACTGGGGGGAGCCGCAGTGACTGAGTCTCTAGCAGTGAATCTGTGCTATAGCTCAGAAGAGAAGAGAGGTGAAGAGGATTACAGTAGTAATAGGACTTTCCATGGACAGAGGAACAGAGATGACCTTCTCTGGATTTGATAGAAATAGAAACACCCAGGTGGTATGTTGCCTTCCAGATGCCATGATCAGGGATGTTTCAGATTGGGTCCATGGCACTCTAAAGGGGGAGTATGAACAGCCAGAAGTCATGGTCCATATTGGCACCAATGACGTAGGTAGGAAAGGTGAGGAGGTCCTGAAGAGAGATTTTAGGGAGCGAGGTAGAAAACTGAAAACAGGAACTCCAGGGTAGTAATCTCTGGATTGCTGCCTGTGCAACATACCAGTGAGGGTAAGAATAGGATGATTTGGCAGGTGAAAGTGTGGCTGAGGAACTGGAGCAGGGGTCAGGGGTTCAGACTTATGGATCATTGGGCTCTCTTCTGAGTAAGATGTGACCTGTACAAAAGGGACATCTTATACCTGAACCTGAGGGAGACCAATACCTTTGTGGATAGGCTTGCTAGAGCTGTTTGGAAGGGTTTAAACTAATCTGGCAGGGGGTTGGGAGCCGGAGTGATCGTGCTGAGGATGAGGTAGTTGGTTTACAAACAGAGGCAATGTATAGTGAAACTGCTAGCAAGGAGAGGCTGATGATAGAGCAAAATTGCAGCTAACAGGATGAGTTGCAACGTAAAAGGTGGACAAAATCAAAGAGGGTGAGTACAGGACTGAAGGTGTTATATTTGAACGTGCACCGTATACAGACTAAGTTAGAGGAACTTGTAGCACAGTTACAGATTGCATGTATGATGTTTTGGGTATCACTGAATCGTGGCTGAAAGAAGATTATAGCTGGGAGCTTAACATTGAAGGATACATATTGTATTGAAAGGACAGGGTGATAGACAGAGGGGATGGCATGGCTGTGCTGGAAAAAAATTGAAATTGAATCATTACAAAGAGGTGATATAGGATTGGAAGGTGGTGAATCATTGTGGGTAGAGCTAAGGAACTGCAAGGGTGAAAAGACCTTGATGAGAGTTATAGACAGACCCCCAAACAGTAGGAAGAATGTGGTCTAATGAGACAGAAAATGCATGTCAAAAGGGCAATGTTACAGTAACATGCAGCTGGATTGGGGCAAATCAGGTTCGTGCTGGATCCCAAGAGGGGGAACTTCTAGAATGCCTACAAGAAGGCTTTTTAGAGCAGCTCATGCTCACTGGAATTCAGAAGAGTGGGGGGGGGTATCTCATTGAAACTTATCGAAGGCTGAGAGGCCACGATAGAGTGGTTGTGGAGAGGATGTTTCCTATGGTGGGGGAGTCTAGAACCAGAGGACACCGCCTCTGAATAGAGAGGCATCCTTTTAGAATGGAGATGAGGAGGAATTTCTTCAGCCAGAGACTGGTGAAACTGGAATTTGTTGCCACAGACAGCTGTGGAAGCCAAGTCATTGGCTATATTTAAGGGAGAGGTTGATAGACTCTTGATTAGTCAGGGCATGAAGGGATACAGGGAGAAGGCAAGAGATTGGAGCTGAGTAGGAAAATGGATCAGCTATAACGTCTTAAGGCCTTATGTCACCAAAATTTCTACAGATGTACCGTGAAGAGCATTCTAACAGGTTGCATCACCACTTGGTATAGTGGGGCCATTACACAGGATCATAAAAAGCTGCAGAAAGTTATAAATGTAGCCAGCTCCATCATGGGCACCAGCCTCCACAGCATTGAGGACACCTTTAAAAGGCGATGCCTCAGAAAGGTGGCACCCATTATTAAGGATCCCTCATCATCCAGGACATGACCTCTTGTCATTGCTATCATCAAAGAGGAGGTACAGGAGCTTTAAGATACACACTCAACATTTTGGGAATAGCTTCCCTTCCTGCCATCAGATTTCTTAATGGGCAATGAATCCATGAACAATTTCTCACTATTTTTGCCCTTTTTGCGCCTTATGGTACATCAGGCAGCTTTCTTCCCATTTCTTCAGCGTCTGACTGTTCTTTACGAGGCTCAGCCCAGTACAGATGGAAAGCAGCAAGAAATTGGCCAGACTCGAACTCAGGACCATTCGCCTTGAAGTCTGGTGCTGGTGTATATTTATATGTGTGTGTGTGTGTGTGTGTGTGTGTACTTATTATTGTAATTTATAGTTTTTTTATTACCATGTACTGCAGTGTATTGCTACTGCAAAACAACAAATTTCACAACAAATGCCAGAGATATTAAACCCGATTCTGATTCTGATACTTTGTAGTAAGTGCATATCATTGGAGAGAAGCTGATCTCTGCATTGTTCAACCTACTTTTTTTTCCATATGACCAAACAAAAACTTCCAGGACATTAACATGCTTGCAATAGAATCTGGTCTGTTGTTATCTTGCTCCACCTTGAACTAGATGTACAAGGTGGGAAAAGAAGCAACCCTCTGCCACAGGAAAGCTACTCCACTGAACTCCTTTCTCTGGCAAATTGCTAGAAGCATGCTCTTGTCATCAGAGAGAAAAGTACAAAACCCCAAGGCAATACCTCAGTCCAGTCACTGGCATCTGTAGAGAGGCTACAAAGATGTCTGCATCACCCAAGCCATGGTACTGATGGTGGCTATACAGACTACCTCCTAAACTACTCTGTATCCCCATCTATCTGCCTCAAAAACATCCCTTTCAACAGAAATGTTGCCACAAAGGACACACAGAAGGATGTGTATCTGGTACCATGTTCTGGACTGCCCCAAACCCACCATAATTCACGCATGTGAAGAGATTCTTTGCTTCTCTCCCAAGGATAATTGGGTTTGACAATGAGAATCGGGAAATCCAGGAGCTATTTAACTCAGGTACAGTATTCTGGATTTAAAGTTTTCTGCCACATCTTAAGGGAAAAGAAGCAGCAGTAGAGGAGCCTGAAGGCCAGGGTCCAGCAGAACACTTGTAACTTATGAGGCTTGACGTGTGGATGTGCAAGTCCACCTGTGTCCCAAGCACATGGCCCACCCCAGTGAGAGGCAGGAATGGGGGGTGAACCTGTGAAGGGCGGGGATGCAGTCAATCCGCTAATAGGAACACTGGCAAGACCTCCATAACTGCAACTCTGTCCTTGACATGTGTACCTCACCACAACTTGGAAATGGTTCCACAACCTACAGAATCACTTCCAAAGTTCAAAATTTTAAGTAAATTTATTATCAAAGTACATACATGTCACCAACTATTACCCAGAGAAAATGAATCTCGGGTTAATATATGATGACATATATGTACTTTGATAGAAAATTTACTTCGAACTTTGAACTTCAAGGAGTCTACAACTCATTTTCTCCGTGTTAATTTGCGCTATTTGATTCTTTTGCACATTAGTTGTTGGTTAGTCTTTGTTTATGTTGTTTTTGGCAAATTCTATTATATTTCTTTATTTTCCTGTAAATGCCTGCAAGAAAATAAATCTCAAGGTTGTACGTTGTAATATATACTTTGATAATAAATTTTACTTTGACATAGACATCTGATCCCACAGCAGCCTATTTGGCCCATCCTAGCTGCCATCCCTATCTGATGGGAAATGGACAAAGCCATTCTCGAAGTAAAGTTAGAACCTTAGAAACAGAAATCCTAACATGAGCAGTGGATGATTTCAGTCATAGATCCAAAGTGTTATCACCCATGTCTCAGCAGAGGAAGATATTCCAGGGGACCTTGGAGATGTTGTCATCCTCAACTGTCTTGTCCCCGGTGGCTAGGTAGCCGTTCTTCAAGCTGCAGCATGGATCCCATCCATCTGAAGGCACAGAGAACTGTGAAGCGATTCCAGGGAAAATGCAAGGAGCCACGCCACACTTTACTTCAGCTGTGTTGACCTCACTGAAAGCTTCGGCTCTGTCAACTGGGACAAACAATGGAACATCCTTCTCAAAGCAAGCTG
This sequence comes from Mobula hypostoma, assembly GCF_963921235.1. NCBI lineage: Eukaryota > Metazoa > Chordata > Chondrichthyes > Myliobatiformes > Myliobatidae > Mobula > Mobula hypostoma. Next base: position 15,202,282 of record NC_086117.1, on the reverse strand, counting down.
CATTGTGAATATTGGGCGCCGCTGTTACGGCTTGGGGTGTTGGAGTTCAGAGTTCAATTGTGGTGTCCACTGTCAGGAGTTTGAACATCTCCCCGTGGAATGTGCATGTTTTCTCCGGGTGCTCCAGTTTCCTCCCACAGTCCAGAGAGATACTGGTTAGTAGGTTAACTGGTCATTGTAAATTGTCCCATGATTAGGTTAGGGTTAAACTGGGGGTTGTTGGGGTTGCTGTATCTCTTAACAAATAAAACAAATGTGCAAACCACAGGCTTAACCATCAGGTCAACAATAGACCCAATCCCAGTGCAGACGAATGTCAAGGAATGTTTGGTCATTACCTAACAATTTTAGAACATAAGGACATAAGAAACAGGAGCAGGAGTAGGCCATCCAGCCCATCGAGCCTGCTCCGCCATTCAATAAGATCATGGCTGATCTGTCCGTAAACTCAGCTCCATCTACCTGCCTTTTCCCCATAACCCTTATTCCCTTACTATGTAAAAATCTATCTAACTGTATCTTAAATATATTTAGTGAAGAAGCCTCAACTGCTTCCCTGGGCAGAGAATTCCACAGATTCACCACTCTCTGGGAAAACCAGTTTCTCCTCATCTCCGTCCTAAATCTTCTCCCCTGAATCTTGAGGCAATATCCCCTAGTTCTAATCTCACCTACCAATGGAAACAACTTTCCTACTTCTATCTTACCTATCCCTTTCAAAAGTTTGTATGTTTCTATAAGATCCCCCCTCATTCTTCTGAACTCCAGGAGACTCAATCTCTCCTCATAGGTTAACCCTTCATCCCTGGAATCAACCTGGTGAACCTCCTCTGCACTGCCTCCGAAGCCAGTATATCCTTCCTGAAGTATGGAGACCAGAACTGCACACAGTACTCCAGGTGCGGCCTCACCAGTACTCTGTATAGTTGCAGCATGACCTCCCTGTTCTTGAAATCAATCCCTCTAGCAATGAAGGCCAACGTTCCATTTGCCTTCTTAATAAGCTGTTGCAAGCCAACTTTTTGCGATTCATGAACAAGCACTCCCAAGTCCCTCTGCACAACAGCATGCTGCAATCTTTCACCATTTAAATAATAATCTGCTCTTCTATTCCTTCCAAAGTGGATGATCTTGCATTTACTAACGTTGTATTCCATTTGCCAGACCTTGGCCCACTCATTTAACCTATCTATGTCCCTCTGCAGACTCTCCACATCCTCTGTACAATTTGCTTTTCCACTCAGTTTAGTGTCATCGGCAAATTTTGCTCTGCTACACTCGGTCCCCTCTTCCAAATCATCAACGTAAATGGTAAACAGCTGCGGGCCCAGCACCGACCCCTGCGGCACCCCACTCACCACAAACTGCCAACCGGAGAAACACCCATTTATACTAACTCTCTGCCTTCTATTGGTTAACCAATCCACTATCCATGCCAATACACTTCCTCCAATTCCATGCATCCATATCTTATTTATAAGTCTCTTGTGCGACACCTTATCGAACACCTTCTGGAAATCCAAGTATACGACATCCACCTGTTCCCCTCTATCCACTGCACTCCTTATGTCCTCAAAGAACTCCAGTGAGTTTGTCAAACAGGACCTGCCCTTTCTGAATCTATGCTGTGTCGGTCTAATGGAACTACTCCTTTCTAAATGTTTCACTATTTCTTCCTTAATGACAGCTTTCCTGACTACAGATGTTAAGCTAACTGGCCTTTAAAAATCTTTCTTACCACATTGCTGTACCTCCTCTCTGAATGCTTCCAATGGAGCCAAATTAATTTACAGGAAAACTGGGAAACTGTTTAAGCTTAATTGCTTCCATTCCAGAACCAAGTTCACCCCAACTGAGGTGGTTGAGTTTCTGGGCATATGATATTTGTGTTTGTACATGTTTAGAAGTTAAATTGGGTCTCAGAACTGGACTGTCCATGTGTGTGAGTAGATGGGAGGGAGGAATGGGGCTTGTTTTGCTGTTGTTGTTCTGTTGCTTGTTGTGTTCTGTGTTGTTCTGCCAAGCATTGTGGGCATGGCTATGTTGGCACCAGAATGTATAGCAACGCTTGCCGGCTACCCACAGTACATCCTTACGTGTGTTGGTCGTTAGCACAAACATCCCATTTCACTGTATGTTTCAATGTACATGAGATAAATAAATCTGAATCTTAATCTGAAGCATCATTGATCTGTTAACTGAAGTATATGAGAGAATGGAGCTTCCTCTCAACATCCACAAAACTAATTTTCCTGCTGATGTGCAAGACCTGAAAATATGCTTAATGTCCACTTTATTAGTCACCACCTGTACCTGTGCATTCAGAGATGCTCTTCTGCACACCACTGTTGTAATGTGTTGATTATTCTGTCAGTTTGAATTAGTCTGGCCATTCTCCTCTGACCTCTCTCATTAACAAGGTGCTTTTGTCCACAGAACTTTAGCTCATTGGATGTGTCTCTTATTTGTTGCACAATTCCCTGTAAACTCTAGAGAGTATTGCACGTAAAATTCCCAGGAGATCAACAGTTTCTGAGATACACAAACCCCACCCTGTCTTGCATCAAAAATTATCCCATGGTCGAAGCCAGTTAGATCACATTTCTTCCCTGTTCTGATGTTTGGTCTGAACAGCAACTGAACCTCTTGACTGTGTCTACATGCTTTGATGCATTGTGTTGCTGCCACATGATTGGCTGATTAGATATTTGCATTAACAAGCAGGTGTACAGGTGTAACTGATAAACTGTGTGTATGTACCATCTCCCAAATCTAGGGAAAGCCCTCTCAGCAAAGACAGACACTGATTGTGAAACTCACCATTGCCCTTCCACCATCGCACAGCCTCTGGTGGAAGGGAAAGATATGTGAAGGTCTGGATCTCAACAGCACTTCTTGTGAGCAGCAGTGATGCCTGCCTTACTATTAGTGTCTGATAGTGTCTATGTGTCTATTAGTGTCTGATAGTGCCTATTAGTGTCTATTAGTGTCTGATAGTGTCTATTAGTGTCTGAGACCTATTTACAAAAGTAACCAGCACTGTCTCCTCCAAATCGATCAGAAAGTTAAGTGAATAAATATCAGTGTCCTCTCCCAAGCCATCCTCCCCAGCACTGAGATCTTAATTACACTCTATCTGTTGGGCAGACCACATCAGTCCTATGTACAACAGCTGACCATGAAGTGTACACTCTATTCTGAGGACATTCATAGGAAAATATTACCAGGTGGAAAAGAATCAAAGTCTCCTTGAAAATATGTAATATTCCTACTGACTCATTCCTGGCCCATGACCATTTAACGTGGACAAGGGGCAGATCAGATGGACTTAGAACCTTGAGACCATTGGCCAGGAGTAGGTGGAAACCCACAGTAAATGAAGGAAGGTGTACACCATTTCATAAACTACCTGCTCAGCTCCTTGCCCCATCTGTGGTAGCTTAGAGATGCCCATATTGCCTTGATCAATCACCTCAGAATCTAAAGAACAAGAATGAAAGTAAGTCATCCTCAATCTTGGAATGGTGCCTAAGATGGAGAATTGTCCAAGGTCTATTCTTCAGCTGTGATTGCTGAAGATAAAGGTTTACCCCAGTCAGAACACTTTTTTATGTAATGCAAATAATTCTTTACTTTAACTCATCCTCTTCTTAGGCCAGGTTTACACTCAGTGGCCACGGTACACCTGTACACCTGCTCGTTAATACAAGTACCTATTAGGTCTATCATGTGGCAGCAACTCGATGCATAAAAACATGCGGACTTGGTCAACAGGTTCAGTTGTTGTTCAGACCAAACATCAGAATGGGAAGAAATGTGATCTAAGTGAATGATTGTTGGTGCTAGACGAGGTGGTTTGAGTATCTCAGAAACAGCTGATCTCTTGGGATTTTCATGCACAACGGTCTCTAGGCATTACAGATTTACTTAAATGGAAAGATTCCAATCCTCCTACTACATTTCAATGGTTTTCCCAAATGATAGCATGCCTAAACTTGGAAAAAATTAGGAGTGGTACTACAGATCCTTCGGTTAAATTTGAAGAAACTTGGAGGCCATTTATTCAACATTTTCATATGATGTAAGTTGACCCTTTCTGAATCCATTGTAGTAATTTTTTGTTCATATATAGAGGAGTGAACGACAAATAATAATCTTAGCCGATGTAATATGACAGCCCAATCTTTGTCTGTTTTTTAGTTTAGCTGTTTTTTTTTAGTTTGGAGTTTTTTTTCCTCTATAAAATATCTTTTTCATGGTTAGTTACTATGAGATTGGGAGGCTAAACTATATTTGTTACTTTGAATCGGTGCTTGTACATGTTAACCATTATTAATGTAATCCCAATCTCTTCGTATCATTATTATTATTGTTATGTTTATTAATTTTGAAACTTAATAAAAAGATTGAAAAAGAAAAGATATTACAGAGAATTGTGTGAAAACAAAAAAAAAAGCATCCAGTGATCGGCAGTTCTGAGTGTGAAAATGCTTTGTTAATGAGAGAGGTCAGAGGAGAATGGCCAGACTGGTTCAAGCTAACAGGAAGGTGACACTAACACAAATAATCACGTGCTACAACAGTGGTGTGCAGAAGAGCATCTCTGAATGCACAGCATGTCAAACCTTGAATTGGATGGGTCACAGCAGCAGAAGACCACACCGAATTCCACTCCTGTGCCTAATAAAGTGGCCACTGAGTGTATATTTGGCAGAGTAAAATGGACAGTGTGGTATCTACGGGTTTGCTTTCACACAGCTTTCAGCCAAAAGCCGCCAGAGCAATGCGAGAGGAGGCGAACTGTCAATCCCCCTTAGTACAAAGCAAGTATCAAATGTTTTAAATCAACTTCAAAGAAAATAAAGGACATTTTGTGGTTGAGTCTCAGCTGGCAGATTACGTGGGATTCCGTTTCCCAGCTGCAGCAGGGGTTTGGTGCAAAAGCCACAGAATAAGGGATATGGCCAACATTACAAGTTTAACACACACAAATGAGGTGAAAAATGGCAGAGCTTAAAGAAGAAGCTAGATAAACCAACCCAGTGGTCAGTAATTGTGTCACAAAGCCTTGTTGTACAGCGTGGCACAAGTTGGCTGCTGAGCTATGTCAAATGTTCAAACAATCTAGCAGCTATTTTATCCATAGCCACACATACTCTTGAGAGATTGTTTATAGCTGTAATTTACAACAGCAAGCCTAAACACCAATTCATATTTTTAAAGGGATTTCGCACAGAGAAATAGTACAAGTGATGGTACACAGTCGCCTAATAACACCTGAGATGGACAATAGCTTCACCACACTGTGAAAGTACACCTTCAGTTTGCTTATTTACGGATTACTTCTCTGCTTGCCTGGCCAGGCGGCACACATCAGAACACAAGCTCATGCTCCCAAACAGGAGGGGGAGAGTTTAGAAACGTGTTGGCCCAAACATCCTAAAGAGGATGCTCCCTTGACTGAAAAAAATAATGAAGGGGTCAATGCAACAGAAAACTAATGTCAACTTCAGATCACTATTCTCTTACAATGTTAATAACCAGCTTTTTTATTAATGATCTGGATACTGTTGTTGATTTTAAAAGGGGGAACGGGGGAGAAATTATTTGAAAAAAATATGGTTTGTGTTAGATTTTCATCAGGCCATAACTTTGGTTCTTGCCAATTTCCAAAGTAATTTCTGAACCCAAAATCATTGTCTTGTGATCCTTTCCTGAACATGGAGATATGATGTTTGGTCTGAATAACGTCTGAATCTCTTGACCATGTCAGCATGCTTTTATGCATGGAGTTTCTGACACATGATTGGCTGATTAGATATTTGCGTTAACGATGAGCAGCTGTACAAGTGTACCCAATAAAGAGGCCGCTGAGTGCAAGTTCTATGTTCAATACATTTCAGATCATTTGAGAGACTAATTTTGTTTTCACCTATTTTAAATTCCTTACCAGACCTTGAACGAAAGTTGCTAAAGAAAACTCTCCTGTGTCATATTATTTTTTAGAAATATTCTTTCTCCTTTTGTAACATCAGTCTCTCGTGCAAAGTTAGGAAGGGAATTTGCTCATGGGTTTCTACCATTGTAGAGTCATGTCACTTTTTGGAAGATACAAATGACCCAGAGTAATTTCCCAGCAACTCCCAAAACATATTTTAAGCTTGTGCTTGACATTCCTGTCATGGAGCAAATGAGATCAGAAACTATCACATGTATAGAACAAGTAATTGCTGTCATGGTGGTATTGTTGTTACGACCATGTTTAAAACTCACTGTCCATTGCGGGTCATGGGTGAAAATTTCTTTAGAATCCCATTGCAAGTTTTATAGCTGTGAAGGCAGAAGTACAATTAAAAAAACTTTCTTATAATAGGTGCTCTTTTTCAACAAAAATGCTGACATCACAATCCAAATAATTCTAAATGTTAAAACAAATTATAATATCCTGCAGTATCAGCAATTACTATCAATGTATTCTGACATTTTTGCATGGCTGTTGTTTGCAATTATCCCAGGAGCAAATGTAAAAGACTTTTAGCTGAACCAGACTGTTCCTGTCTGAGTGGATGCACATTTTATTGTCACAGGATTTGCTGGGTATATTTTCATTGTCAGTTCCACCAGAAAAATCAATTACTCCCCAGAGTCCAATAGCATCACAAGGAATGAATATTTGTTTTTTTTTTACTTACACATTCTTAGGCTTTCGGTTTAGCAAGGATGCCTGTGGATATTCTCCATTCCAAGAACCCAAGATGTTCTTAAAACCTGGTGGAAACCCTTTAAACTGCTGCCGTCCATGTAGTCAATATGTTATCACAGCACCATTTATAAAAAGATACAAGATTTAATATCAGGATTGTGTGATGTATATATGCATCTGTGTGTGTCTGAGTGTATGTGTGTGAGAGAGAGAGAGAGAGAGAGAGAGAGAGAGTGGAAGAGATCTTGAAGTGAAGCTGTTCCTCAATGTTTTAGAAGTCACACCAAGCCTTGGTAAAGTGCTGCATTGTATCCTGTAAACAGTGTAAACTGCGTCATAGTAGTTCAGGTTTCGGAGGTAAACAGTGTAAACTGTATCATTGTAGACTTGTAGCAGAGAAGGGGGGATGTTCAGGTTTCTGAAAGATCTAGCAATGAAGTGACCCATTGTCTTCAATGTGTTAGGTGTGTGATACCATTGAAAATCCAGGGAATGACATTGAACTCTGATGAATAAACTCTTCTCGGGCTTCCAGCAGGGTACAGGTATTGATTGTAACTAATGTTACAATGACAAACTCTACCATCTTCATCAAGGATGATACACGATTCCTGAAGATGACAGAGTTTACCATCAAAACATCGGTTATCATTGATACCAGTACCTGGCTGGAAGCCCGAGAAGAGCTTATTCATCACTCACGCCTGGAAAGCACTAGATCCTTTTTCACATTGGATTCTGTTTTACAGGGGACTGGCGTGGCCAATTATTGCACTCTACTCTTCAACCCAAATCAAGATTTTTGTCCAGATCTTGCAATGTGTGAGCATACCTTGTAGTAATAGCGCAAACCAAAATGGAGAGAGTCCACCTGGTCATCCGAAGGACAGTGCAGTTATCATTCCAAACAAAGCTATCATGTTTGGAGCTATCTACAGCAGGATTAACTCAATTGCATGGATTCTTAATTCAGTTATCTAATCACCCATCATAAACGTGACCTAGTAATTCAGTCCCTCAAGGCTAGGCCAGGTCAGCAAATGGCAAGACTACCCAGTCATGTTTGGTGATGAACAGAAAAGTCCCTCACATAATCCCATGGCTACTTCCACTTCCTCCAAGTGGTATTGAACGAAGTAAAATATTGAATCAAAGGCTGAAAGAGAGGATTTATTATTGGACCTGAAAGTCTGACACAAGGTTCAGAACAAATATTGAGTCCCAGCTGTACATCACTATGAACACAGAAGATAGTACTGTACAGCAGTACAGGCCCTTTGGCCCATAATGTTGTGCCAACCTTTTAAGCTGCTCCAAAATCAATTGAACACTTCCCTCCCGTAATACCCTCCATTTTCTTTCAGCCATGTGCCTATCTGATACTCTTAAACGTCTCTAATGTATCTTCTTCTACCACCACCCCAGCAGTGTGTTCCACACACCCTCCACTCTCTGTGTAAGTAACCTACCTCTGACATCCCCCTATATTTTCCACCAATCACCTTGAAATTATGCCTCCTCATATTAGCTATTTGCACTCTACTGATTGTTTCCTTTATTGGTCAAGACATAGAATATAAGAGCTCAGAGATTACAGTGGGATAGGATAGAACACAAAATAGTTTGAGGAATGCATATGCCACATAACATAAGGGAGGGTGTGCCAGCACAGGGGAGGATGCAGAGAATGCTTAGCAAGAATAGAAATCTTTGGCTTTGAGGAAGGTTTGGAGAAATTGTATTTCTTTTCTATGGCACAATGATGGAAAAAAGACTTGAGGTACAAAGAACGAAATTTCTTTAGCATAAGGATCAAAATCCAAGGGCATGTGGATTATAATAATTCTAGAAGGATTAGAGAGGGGAGCAGAGATCAAAGCCACCCAAAGGATAACGCGTCCCTGAATGTAATTATTCACAAGAGTAAGCGAGGCAGGGATCCTCATCATACTTATAAAGTATTTGGCTGTGCACTTTAAGAGCAGTAACCCATGGATCCCTGGACCAAGTGCTGACAGGAATAGGCACAGTTGGTCAAGTGGCCTTGTTCTATGTTGCAAACATTCTGTGATTAGGTCCCGTGGATATTTCCATTCCAACTGCTTCACTTGAATATTTTTGGTTCAAATTAAGTTCATTGGGATGTGTAACAAGATCGTAAAATACCTGGGATTACTTACGGATCATAATTTAGTTTTGAATTCATAATTTGAAGGCCTAGATTTTAAAAAAACACAACAGTTCAAACCTCAACATGACCTATTGAGAAGTTGACAACACCAATTTAGAACAATAATCAGACCAGCTTGGCTATAGCCAAGGTATTAGGACAGGGCCAGATGCAATCATGGAATGTCTTGTCAACTCTACAATGTCCTGCATTGGATAGGTGCTAGAAATTGGAGATTGTCTCATATTCAAATTCATGAGGCAGTATACAGTCTTTACCATCCCTATTCACTAACAAGACTGACACAGCAAAGATGGCAGCACAGGAAGTCAGGAAGCATGGGATCCAGGGATAGTTGGCTGTGTGGATATAGAACTGTCCACAGAAGGCAAAGGATGGTAGTATTTGGAGTGTATTCTGCCTGATGTCAATGAGCAGTGGTATTCAATGTGAATCTGTTAGAGAATTCCTGTTCTTTATGATGTTTGGATGAACAAGTGGAATGGTGGATGAGTAAATTTGCAGATGACATGAAGGTTGGTGGTGTGGATAGTGTAGAAGATTGCCATAGGTTACAATGGGACATTGACAGGGTGCAGCACGGGAGCAAGAAGTGGCAGGTAGAATTCAATTGGAAAAGTGTGAAGGTATCCACTTTGGAAAGTTGAACTTGAAGGCAGAGTACAAAGTTAATGGCAGACTTCTTAGCAGTGTGGAGGAAGAGAGGGGCCTTGGGATCCAAGTCCATAGATCCCTCAAAGTTGCCACATAAGTTGACAGGGTGGTTAAGAAGTTTGATGGTGTGTTGGCCTTCATTAGTTGTGGGATTGAGTTCAAGAGCTTCGAGGTAGTGTTGCAGCTCTATACAACCCTGGCCTGACCACACTTGGAGTATTGTGTTCAGTTCTGGTTGCCACATTATAGGAAGGACGAGGAGGCTTTAGAGAGGGAGCAGAGGAGATTGACCAGGAAGTATCGATAAAGCGGACAAAGAGCGTCCGTGGCAAGAGAAACTAAGTTAACGTTTCAGATTCAAAATTCTTTCTTAAGCCTGTCGAGTGCTTTTGCAGCATTAAAAGGAGAATCCTGCCAGCAAGAAAGTTTTCCTGTTTCGGTGTGTCCACCTGAAGCGTTCCCGTAAGATTCTGTATAAGATGATTGTTTATTGACGTAATAGCTCAACTGGGACAAACATTGGGATCCCCGATAGGCGTGCCAGTCCCCAGTAAACCACTCTGCTGCCCAGCGTTAGCTCGTGCCCCCTCTGCCCACACTAAATGCAGACCCAAAGTTATTGTGAAGCAGATCAGAAAGGCGGTCCTCAGCTCTTGCCTATTCACATTCCCAAGGCACATGTAGAAACGATAAAGTAGTCAAATTATTTTAAAGAAACCAGCGTGAATTCTATTTCGAAGCATCCGTATGATTCTTTCATTCGCTAAAGTTAACATCTGCTGGTATTTATATCATCCGCATTGTTAGATTTTAAAAAAACAGAACTACTCGAACCACATCAAGGGACTAATGAATCAATACTCAAACTAACACTATTATGTACATACAAAGATTTTCATCAGTTAGGAAGTAGCTAAAAATCACGTTTTTCGCCAAAGATAAGTTATAATAATGCGGACATTTAAGGTTGATTGGTTCGATTTGTTTCAGTTGAAATATAATTAATCAGGAATATTTTCCCAATTCCCGCAGGATCCAGAGTAAAATGTAAACAGAATGAGCGGTTCGGGAAGTTCTGCGGAGTTGATTTTCTCTCCATGCCACCAACACCGGCAACCTCCCGGATACCGCCCCCGACGAACCAATGCAGAAATATAATGAATTGAGTGGGGATGCGTTCTTTACGTATCCTGAGCTGTCCGTTCTGAACAAGACTTTCGGGATTTGTTTGCCTGGAATGGGCGCGGCATTCAGTTAATCCCTCAGCTGCCCTGATACTCTGCTTTCGCGTCCCTCTCCAGTCCGCAGCTATTTGCGTGTTTGCAGTGTAGCCGCTTCCGTAACTCAGTCCAGCGATCCGGATCCCTGCGCAACCTGCCCGCTTTCTCGCCTGGGGTTAAATTTGACCATCTCACCCAAGGACGTCAAAACACTAAGTTTCTATATGACCTGGGAACTGTTCCCTAAAACAGCCAGAAAGTTACTTAAATCAGTGCTGCACGTTGCGCCGGGTTGTTTGCGTTTCCATAAACCCCGTCGGCTTGAGCCGGACACCGTTCTTTGTTAAATAGTTCAGGATAAAAATTCTGCCCAGGTTTTGTCAAGGCTGACTTTTCCAATATTGGGAGCAAAGCGTGGTCCCAAAGAGGATGTTACATCCCCGCATGCGTTGCTGCAGCATTTTCTTTAAAGTGCTGGCTTGTATTTCGGGTGAACAGATTGCACTCTCTCCATTCTCCAAGAGGAGAGTTACGAGAAGGATTCTGGGGGATGAAAGGGTTAACGTAAGGAGCGCTTGATGGTTCCGGACCCGTACTCGCTGGAGTTTCGGAGAATAAGGCAGGGGGTTGGTGTTGTTTCACTGAAACCTGTCGTATATTGAAAAGCCTAGATAACGTGGACATGTGGAAGATGTTTCCAGTAGCGGGGGAGTCTAGGACCAGAGGGCAAAGCCTCAGAATAGAAAGACATCCCTTTAGAACAGAGGTGAGGAGAACTTCTTTAGCCGCGGGTGCTGAATCTCCGGAGTTCATTGCCACAGACGGCTATGGAAGCCAAGTCACCGTGACATTTTAAGAGGATGTTCTTGATTAGTCCAGGGTGTCAAAGGTTAAGGGGAGAAGTCAGGAGAATGGGGTTGAGGAAGGATAATAAATCAGCCATGATGGAGGAATTTAAGGTGGGGGGGTTATATGGGAGGCGGGGTTTAAGGGTCGGCACAACATTGTGGGCCGAAGGGCCTGTACTGTGCTATGCTATTCTACGTTCTATGTTCTATGAACTGCGGAGCAGATTCGAGGGGCCGAATGGTCCAGTTCCCCTCCTATGTTAGATGATCGCTCCATAGTTACAGCACCGCTCTCTGATCTTCACCCTGGAACTACAACAGAAAACACGCAAATCCCCTTACCCCGGCGGTAAGACACTGAGAGTCGCTCTGACTGCCCAGCCTACCGCCATTCAGTGTAAACCAATGGGCGGATCCATGAGAAAGCGGTGGAAGGAGACGTGGAGAAGGGAACTCCTGTCACTGACGTGACACTTTGTATTCACTTCATTTTCTCCTTTGGGATCATTTAAGACCATAAAACCATCAAGCATAGGATCAGAATTAGGCTATTCGGCCTATCTCGTCTGCTCTGCCATTCGACCACGGCTGATTTATTCTCCCTCTCAACTCAATTCTCCTGCCTTCTCCCTTTGACGCCTTTACTAATCAAATACTTATCAATCTCCGCTTTAAATAAACCCAATTACTTGGCCTCCGCAGCCGTCAGTAGCAATGACTTCCACAGATTCACCACCCACTTGCGAAATCCCTCATCTCTGTTCTAAAGGGACGTCCTTCTACTCCGGGTCTGTGCCCTCTGGTCCTCGACTATAGGAAACATCCTCTCCACGCCTAATCTAGGCCTTGCAGTGGGTTCCAATGAGATTTCCCTCTTTCTTCTGAACTCCACCGGAGTTCAGTCCGGAGCCATCAAAAGAGTGTCATGCATTAACCCTTTCGATCCCGGTATTATTCTCGTAAACCTCCTCTGGAGCACAATGACAGCACATCGTTTCTTACATATGAGTTTTGTCTTCCGAGTTTTCAGGGAAATTTGTTCGACGACAGTGACCTTCAACTGATTTGCTCCAAATCCTTTTTTTTTCCCAGTATCTTCATTTGATTGGGGCTGTACTAGTCTTAGCGAGGTGCAAGAGGGTTTGTCAGAATTGTGGGTTCGTGTACCTTTTTAAAGCCTTTCTCAAGGGCTTATAAATGAAACATAACCCCGCAAGGTTTAAGCCTAACTGAATGTCCTGACGAAGGGTCTCGGCCCGAAACGTCGACTGTACCTCTTCCTAGAGATGCTGCCTGGCCTGCTGCGTTCACCAGCAACTTTTATGTGTGTTGCTTGAAATTCCAGCATCTGCAGATTTCCACGTGTCTGTGTAAGTGTAACGCCTTTCCCTGCTTCACCCCGCTCCCACCCCCCACCGCCACCCACATACACAGCTTCCGTCGTATAGAACTCCTCCAAGACAAACAAGAGAACTCCCAGTCCTGTCGAAGGGTCTCGGCCCGGAACGTCGACTGTACTTTTTTCCATAGATGCTGCCTGGCCTGCTGCGTTCCTCCAGCATATTTTGTGTGTGTGACTCCTCCAAGAAATGGGTGGGTTAGGGTCAATGATAGTTAACGCTGTTGCAGACAACGTCAACTATGTCTTATAATATTAGGTATATTCTTTTGTTCTGGCACCGCACTTCTCCATCCGACCACCATCCCCACGCTGAAGTCCAGTGCCAATAAGTACGCGGATCAGTAAACAGCATCATCTGACCTCTTGTTACCGAATTCCCAGTTAAATGCATGACATGGGATTCCATTAACGCTTTCAAATAATTATTTGTGGTTAGCACAACGCTTTACAGTACCAGCGACCCGGATTCAATTCTCGCCGCTGTCTGTAAGGAGTTTGTACGTTCTCCCCGTGACCGTGTTGGTTTACTCCGGGTGCTCCCGTTTCCTTCCACAGTCCAAAGACAGACCGGTTGGTAGGTTACGTATAAATTGCCCCGTGATTAGGCTCAGATTAAATCGGGGGTTGCTGGGCGGCGTGCTGGAAGGGCCAATTCGCGCTGTGGTTCAATAAACAAACAAACAAATACATTTCACAATAACTTTCATAAATTACTAATGGGGTCCGCTCATTACTTCATAAACAGTGAGAGCGGGACATTGCACACTGTCCTGTCCGCGGAATCCCATGACAATGTAAAAGTCATTCAGTGCGAACTTAGACCGTCGTACATCGGTTCGTTCATAATACAAGCTCCCATGAAACAGCCCATGTAGTCCTTGCTTTAGCTAAAACCGGATTAGATATAACGAAATTAATCGTAGCGGATCAATCAGCTACCTGGTCGGGGCTATCGGAAAGGAATGGGTGATCGGCTGGCTCGATAGCAGATTGTTCATTCAAAGGGCTAGCATCGTTACAATGGGCCGGCTAGCCTCCTGCGTAGTTCTACGATCCTCCTGTTTCCTTCACCACTTCGCTGATAGGACGCCCCGTTCCCCAAAGGTTGTACAAGGCCTCTGGATTAAGAGGCTGTTTCTCTTGTTTTTGATCGTAGAGCGTAACACCGTAGAAGAAAATACATAAAGTTAAAATGTTGCTTTTTTACTTCAAGTGAGCTCCTATTTCGTTGACTCTGCTTCCGCCTCATGCACAGGTGGGATATTCCTGTGAAACAACTCCTGTGATTTGTACCCCTTTCTTAAAAGTTTTGGAGACCCTGAGCTCTACAGCTGATTACCTGACTGACCCCTTAGTAGGACTTTAGGCTCTTCGGGTGATCTTTTCTCGGGTACGGTATCGCAAACGGGCTCTAGGATAAAGGTTCTCGGCCCGAAAGTCGAGTCTTTATTTCTTTCTATAGAAGCTGCCTGACTTGCTAAATTCCTTCAGCATTTGAGTCCGTGCGTCTCATGAATCAGTTTCACACAGCCGAGACGTAGAGAAGGCAAGTGTACCGCTAACGGTTAACCAGTTTATTAAGTGGGTTATTTGAACTCTCCATTGTCCGGGTCACTCTCTCCCAACCCCAGCACATTGTGGAGCAGACTTAACACCGGTCTGGAATCTCAAGCAGAGCCAGACCCAGCTTCTTGGCTTGGACTGTCGTGTATTTGGGGAATACAATGGAATCTTTTTCAATGCGGGATGCGCCCGGGTTCCGACGCTGAAAGCAAGTCTAACTGAGGAAAAAGGTGAGATGTCTGGCCTCTTTCTGCTTTGCCCCAGAGTGAGGCAGATGTTCAAATCTTCTATGTTCCCGTTGCCAATCTGAACAAAAAAGATTGGTTTATTGCCAACAGTTTGATGCCTGTGTTGGCGATAAGAAAAAAAAACACGAGAGATTCTGCAGATGCTGGAAAGCCAGAGTAGGAAGCTAAAAATGCTGGAGGAACTCCGCCGGTCAGGCAGCATCTGTGGAAAGGACTACAGAGTAGATGTTTCATTCTGATATCTTACCGTTGGTAATAAACCAATCATTTATCAGAAACTGAAAAAGGCTCTAAGAAGGCTGGAACCATTTAACATAGTTAGAGCATTACAAAGAGGTTCCGAAATACTCGGTGTTACCTAGCGCCCTGACCGGAGTAATATCTGGCCCCCGCTCTCCACTCTACTGAACGTCCATTAATTTGGGGTTGGTTTGTGGGAGCTCATGAGTTTTTCTTGACCACTCACTTCCGAGCTTGTAGGAATGGAGAAGGAAATGGGCGAACTGTCCGCAGATCGCAGTGTTGCTTTCTCCAGATTAATTACTGGATAACTTCCTCGTGGAATATGGGTGTAGGGTTGAATTGGCTCAAAATCTTCCTCCCTTCCCCGTTTGCCGTCTGTTTACCAATCACACTAACTTAACTTTATGGAATAATAATCCATAATAACTATCGTCAATCTTAAATAAATTATCTATTTTCCATCAACCCGGAATAAAAAGATTTGATTTATGCCATTACCCAATCACTCAGCTGCCGAGTATTTCGGTGCCTCCTTCGCCCTGGAGCGGAGTCCACTCCGCCCGCCCACTCACCGATTCCCCAGCACAGCGAAGTGTAGTGACCTCCCCACCCCGGAACGCCCCAGGGGAAACTCCCCGCTCTCCGGATGACGCCTAAACCCCGAGGTCAAGGGGGTCCATTTATTTGACCGGTTGATCAGGTCTGCTGGGAGACGCATTTCGAAAAGAAAGGATCTAGTTAGGTTGTTGGAAATTCACTTAGGTAAAGATTCTGTGTTACTTAAATAATCAAAGCATGCAGCAGTGAGGCGGGCATTCGGTCTATCGTACTGGTGCTGGTTACTTAGAACTCTCCGAATAGTCGCAATTCACTCCACGTTCTGCAAGTATTTTCAAACATTTTACCATTTCTGGAGTTTTTTAAACTCTTCCCATTTCCTTTCAGGTGGCGCATTGCGGATTCCAGTAACTCGTTGCAAAACCCATCACTTACATCCCCTTGGACACCCACTCCAATGTCCCCCCTTGCCCCTCCCACTAGACACACACACACACACACACACCTGGTCTACACATGGCGGCGGGCCGGGATTGTTCAATCCCTGACTATCCAGTGTAAACCACTTCGTTAGTGTCATTTGACTGTGGAATTCTCCCGGCACTTTGCCCATCGTTAGCTGCGCTTCGGAGCTCCAGCAACGCAGCGAGAACTTACACTTAGGGGAACTCGGAAAATGTAACTTCGATCTTTTCTCATTCATAACACTTCCTTCATCCAAACCCTAAAGTTCACTGTCACCGTGAGTTCCCCAAAGTGCTTTCAACATTTTCAGAGACAGTGAAGAATAATGTCCCTGCTCTTGGACTGTCTGCCCCTCTCCCTTCAGGGAAGGAGCTACGCAGCATCCACGCCAGGTCCATTAAACTCAAAAACAGCTACTTTCCCCAAGCCGTCAAACTGAGCAACACATCCACCCATTAACCTACCCCCCCCCACCACTCCAACCACATTACCTAGTGTTACTTTATATATATACAGTCAATATTTAACAATTGTGTTCACGTTCTATAGGATTATTTTTTATTTGTAGTTGCTTTTTCATTATTGTGTTTTTATTCTGTATCAGATCCGGATTAACCATCATTTCATTCTTCTTTACAACTGTGTACTGAAGAATGACAACAACATTCAGTCTTAAATGTAAGTAACCGACAACGGGAAATACTCAAAGGCGGAGAGCATCTCAACCGGTGCGGTCTCCAGTTCACGGTGTGTTTGCGGCAGAATGGGTACCCGATGAGCTGTCGGTATATCGCAATCCCGGGGTTACAGAACGACCTGGGAACTGGGATTAGCCTAAGCAGATCTCGGTCGGCACCAAAAGAATAGGCCGAGCGGCCTTTTTTTAAACGGCATGCTGGTTCTACGGACTGGAATGGACAGGCGTTCACAGATCACGGACGGCTGTAATACGAAGGTTAAAAGCCCCGTCTTTCGACTGGGAGCGAGGTGGAGCCAACGGTTTGACCGGAGGAATCGGTATATGAAGGTGATCCGGAAAAGTATAAAGTCTTTATTTTCTGCGAGTTTGTCACTTTACTTCTGCTGGGTCGGGGCGGGTTGGAGGACGAGTTATTCCACTTTGACCATTTATTATCTGAAGCAAATGATAAACATTTCTCGACTTGAACGGGACAGTCAGCTTGGGCGATAGGCGGCAAACTTTGACATCCACGATACCTGTACCCGTGGTCACCGGCTGAGTTTGTGTAACCTGCTGACAAATCAGTCATGATTTATTGTAAGCGAGTTAGATATGATGTTCCAGAATGACCGGTAACACGGTGAGTGTAACTACACCGAAATCCACTTGTAAACTAAAGTAAGCCCGCGGACTAATGCGAAGATGGGGGGCGGGAGGGGGGAGAGAGAGAGACGGGGGGGGGGAGAGAGAGAGACAGACAGAGACAGAGGGGGAGAAGGAGGGAGGGAGAGACAGAGAGAGAGGGGTTATTTATTTGTAATCGAGAAATACATTGATGGATTATCCAAACGCAAATAAAATATCCCTGACGGGAGTACTGATGGTGGATCTCGACCCGTAACGTTGACTGTTTACTCATTTCCACAGATGTTGCCTGGCCTGCTGAGTTTCTCCAGCATTTTGTGCGTGTTGTTTTGTATTTTCAGCATCTGCAAAATTTCTTGGTTAATAATATACTCCTTGTATGTTCACATACATGGTGTACATATTAAACATCCAAGATCATTTCTGTACACGGCACACGAAGTGCAGGGAAACGACAATGGAATCTGAGGTAAAAATAGAAGTGGAGAAAACATTATGTAAATGTTATATTTATTTTTAGTTTGCGAATTCCTGAACAATCCTACCATATATTCCTTCCAAAGGGACAACAACAGGGTCGCAAACAGACCTAAACCAGCTGATTCTAGCATAATGGGTCGGGACTGGTACAGAACTTCTTCCGTACCCGCCGTGGTCTTTACACTCGGAAGATCTCGCCTTTACCGTGGGCCCGTCCCGTGTCTACGCTCAGCCCGCATAGACTGGTTTTCCTGGAATGCGCAAAGAAAATACAGATTATATCCATATCTGACCAACCCCACAACCGCACACAGAGTCCAGGCCCCTAATCACTTTCTCTGGGTATGAGGGATCCCTGGTAAAGATACCGCGGAATGGCCAGACACGGTGTGCGTGTGTTCTTGGTGATAGAACATAGAACGGTACAACACAAGAACAAGCTCTTCGGCCCACAGTGTTGTGTCGAACCAATTAAGTTAGTAATGAAATGGCGAACTAAAGCAATCTCCTCTGCCCACACAATGTCCACTTCCTTCTATTTTTCTCGCATTAAAATGCCTATATAAAGCGTCTGCTAAAAGTTCTTTAATGTTTCTGCCTCTACCCCCACCCCAGGCAGCGTAATCCAGGCATCCACTGCTCTCTGTGTAAAACAAAACTTGCCCTCACATCTCCTTTGAAATTGCTGTCTCTCACCTTAAATGCATGCCCTCTCGTATTTCAACCCCTGGAAAAAGTTTTGTGTCACTACTCTATCTACGCCTCTCATGATCTTATAAAACCTCTATCAGATCTTCACTCAGCCTCAGCCGCTTCAGAGAAACCAACCCAAGTCTACCCAACCTCTCGTTATTGCACATACCCTTTAATCCAAACAAAACCCTGGTAGACTTCTGTACCCCCTCGAAAGCCTCGCTATCCTTCCTGTAATGGGATGATCGGAACTCTCTGCAATACCAACTCCTAGTGAAAGCACTGGTATCAAACAACTTGCCTGGCCAATGTAGTCATTTCGAGCGAACTATTCTGGTCTTACTGGGGGATTACTTCGTCCCTCAGGCAGGGGTACCTTCACCCAGTTAAAGTACCTGTTGCCAGCCTTCTCTCCCGGCGAAGGCAACGCGAACTAGTTATGCCCATGTAAAATCAATCTGCAACTACTGGGGCAGTAGTGGGAACTTCACTGATTACGGAAAGAGCAAATTAAAGAGAGAGAGAGAGAGAGAGAGAGAGAGAGAGAGAGAGAGAGAGAGAGATTAAGAAAAATAAAAGAACGTCCAGAAAGAGATGGAAACAAGTTTAAACAAGGGATTTACAAACCGGCTGTCAGGCAGACATACACAACACGAAGGCCAAGAAGAAGGAGTAAGTTTTACTGAAAACAGTAACGGCTGTACTAGGTTGGGAGGTGAATGCTGACACAATGACGATTTCAAAACGTTGATCTAACTGTAACTTGTAATGATCTGTTTCACGTGATGAGGCTTACTTAGGTTTATTTGAAAACGATCACGTTTGTCAATAGTGGCAATTAGCCCGTGTGTAACGACGAACCGTAGACCCGCCAAGCGCTCACTGGAACCAATCTCAAACATTTACATTTCAGACTCCGAGTCAGATCACGCACTATTTATAGGTGCAACAGGCAGTAAGCGAGAGAGTTGGTTGGTGCAGCCAAGATGTCACACTCCCAACCCGTCGATTTTAGCCGCGGCCGCCTGAAATCCTGTTTCACGCGCTTATTATAACGGGGTCGGAGGCTTCGCGTCCCTAAAGGTGCTGTTTCACCACACTCCAAAGTCGCAGAAGATGTTCATCGCCGTGAATAATGTAAAACAGTTGTTCCTGTCAATAATGTATTTTGAAATGCGGAAATATGACAATGTGTTTTTTTGTAATTCCATTTTATTGTTTTTTTTCTGATCAAAATATTAATTTGTCCTGAACGAGACGGAGGAATAATTACATAAACTTAATAAGCTATTAAATGTATCGAATTTTTAAACTGTATTGACGGATGGAATTGCTTGGAAAGAGTGGGGACGCGTGTGCCTAATGACAACACAATATTCTCTTTTTGCACCCGTGAAAGCTGCCTGGTGCCAACCGCTACCAGCACCTACAACGATATTGTTTGAGTACTTATCCCGAACTCACTCATCGACAAATCACTTTAGGACACCCAACTCCTTGAAGTCCATTGGCAGACTGTACAATGGCCGCAATCCGCACACTGCAACTTCATTATACTCCCCGCGAAGCTGCGGTGAACGAAAACAAAACCTTCCTGAGGCAGAGGTAGCACCCACCCACTCCTCCTCGCCACCCCTTCATCCATAATTACTTTATCTGAACAATATGCGGAAACTTCCGGCATATAGGCTCTTCTGGGCGTCGTTCGTTCCCCGTTCCTCTCATTTCGACTAACAGGGGTCTGCTCTGTAGTCACTGTGATGTCAGGCGGAAGCCCCAATCAGAGGCGCCCTTGCTCAGGCACGTGTTATAGACGCATTAAAAAAAGAGAGAGGAAAAAATCCCTTGCAAAGTGACAGAAGTACATTTTAGTCCAAAAGTGTCACGGGAAGGTGGAAATCCGGTGTGCGGAGAGCGGCCCTTCGTGGAACGGGTCTGCCCCTGTCCACGGTGCTGAAACGTATTTGCCCGTCCAAACGTCCTCTGAACTAGAATATAGAAACATTTTCAAGCCACAAAGAGGTCCTGATTTTGCACCAACTTTCCTTTGGAAATTGCAGTCAAGGTTTCATTGCTCCGAGTAGCTGTTTGGAAGCGGAAGGATTTCACCACCTAGTTTCAGGCAACTTTGTTCCAAATGACCATTTAAAGTGAGGCATGGAAGGCTCCAGCTTTGGGATTGACTCGATTTTATCCCACAGGCCAGTCAGCCCGGTCCTGGCCAAAGGAGATTCGTTGATAGGCGACTGCAGGTCACCCTCGGAGATGAAAGGAGGTCTGAGCCCAGTATCGGACATGGGCAGCGAGCAGGACTCTCCTTGCTCGCCCGGGACCGAGTGCGGCGAGACGCCTCCGCCCCTGCCGGGCGCCGCTGGCGGGCTCGAGTCTCAGCCGCATCCGGGGCAGCTGTGTGCCGTTCCCCAGCCCAGAACTGCCACCTCCTCCTTCCTGATCAGAGACATTCTGGGCGAGTGCAAACCTTTGGCGGCCTGTGCCCCGTATTCCAGCAGCGGTCAGTCTCCTCAGGAAACGGCGCATAAACAGGGGGAGGAATTCAGAGACAAACTGGACAAAAGAGAGAATTCTTCCTCGGACACAGAATACAAAGGTAAGCGGAAAGCAGGTTAGTCTCATAAATAGCAAATAATTCAAACTCGAGGGGAAAGGATTTTTGGTAATGTGTAGGGACATCGCTAGAATAAATAGCCATTAAAAGCTCAGAATATAAGGAACTTCAGAATGAGACTATCGCTTTTACCTATCAATTCAAAACCACCACGTTCTGGACAAATGCAACGGACTGAGTTTGGATATTGTCCATTTTGACTGCTTTTGTTTTTTTAAAATTTCCCAGGCAGGACCTTTCCGCGTTTAAAATGCGATTTTGTCTTTTTACTCAGTTGCAAGGTAGAATTTGATTTTCGTGGCTATTAGGGTGAGGGCAAAGCCGATCAACCGCCGTTCACACTGAAGCCACATCGAGTTCGGTATCGGCGGTGTTAAAACCTTTTGTTTCCATTCTACCACTAACTTCAAACTCTCAGGTCGAAGTCAGTCTTGGAGAGTCAATCCGCCGATGAGCTCTGTACAGGCCGTCTGACCCCGAGAGTCCGCACTATCGGGGGAGACTACATCCGAATTACTTTTGTAAAAGAACAATTACAAACAGTTGGATACGGGAAAATAGTTGACAATCTCCTCCAGATTGCTTTAGTAAGCAGATATTCCTAAATGGACCGTCTGCCAAAATACAAGTAGAGTGTCAAATTCAGATAATAGCTTAATTAAAAAAAAATAATTTGGAATTGGTTATCTTAAAATTTAAATTGTTGCTTTCAGGAAATAGCATTTAAATATGATATGATCATTTGAGGGCATATATGTTTGTTCATCAAAGCGTCCTTTCCAGGGTTATATTAAAAAAAAGCGGACAGATTTTAATGGAACAGGAAAATTTAAAGCAGGTCCCTGAATAAGTATAGTTAGCAGCGTTGTTAATTGAAAATTTCCCAGTTGTTTTGAACTAAATCGAATGTCAATCAAATAAAGTTCTGTCAAAACAGAAATTCTTCGTTTGCGCAGAGACGACATGATTCAGTGAGATATAAACGAAAGAAACTAAGGAGTTAAATCTTATCTAAAATACATTGATATTAAAAAAATTAAAAACGGTGTTAAGAGAGAATATTGTGTTTTGCCGACTTCGAGTAAAATCCTATATTTCTCCCTATTAAAATCTTATGACCCGAAAGTGAAACACAGTCAAAATTGGTAAATGGGAATAACGTCAGAAGGAATACATAGACAAATTGGTATCTAGGAGGCATTATAGGACTTCAGAGATTATTGGAACCAGACAGACACTCTCAACCGTCAGAACTTATTTATCAGTGCTGGAATGATCCTGAGTTTTCTGAAATCCCACCATCAATAAATAACGATATGTCTGTGTGGGAGGGAGAGTTATAAAAAGTACAGATAGCAAGCTTAAAAAAATAGGGAAGATAGAGACTCACCTGCTCCCTACGCACAATTCTTTAAACAGCATCAGAAACATTCAATCAGCTGAAAGGCATGAATAAACGAACGTCATTCTTAAACGATAGCCTGTCAAGGATGGCACAACTTAACATAAATCAAAAGAATCACATTGGACCAGTTAAGTTAGACTGGACCTGGACTCGTTGTAACAGATTGACGAGGAAACGACAAAGTTTCCAACGTCAACTTCAACAACAGAGGAAATTTAGTTGTTCCCGGAGAGCTGTAATTCGGTTTCAGTAGCGGGCAGATTTAATTCCTTGTCCGGTCCGACTTTTTTTTTATCATAGAAGCGTTGACCCTTAAAGTCAGGAAACTTCAGTCGAAACTTTTGATTAAAGTTTCTTCTCTTTATTAAACATACTGCTCGAAAATTAAACTGGCATCTGGGAGACATTATAGGATTCAGAGATCATTGGCACCAGACAGACACCCTCAACCGTCAGAACTAATTTGTCAGTGCTGGAATGATTCAGTTTTCTGAAAACCCACCATGTTTGGGATGAGAGGATTACATGTATATTTATTTTCAATTTAAATCTTTGAGTAGGTTGAAATAGTATATTTTCCTGTTTTGTTTTCTCATTTTATATTTTAAAATGATCTTTTCTTAAAAAAGCGAAAAGCTGCTGATAATCCAGGTGCTCTGAAAGCTCTGAAACAGAATCTTCGGACTCTTAAATAAACGTAGCCAGTTGACTTACCTTGCCAGATACTTTATACCGACACGAAATGTTTATTGTGGAATTGGTCCCCCGGCCTGATTCTAGATAAGAGGGATTGATCTGAAGTTAAAATTTCACAATTTTACTGGAGTCTCGGCCGTTGGTGTAATGCTCGCCGATTTTGCACCACTTTGTGAACTGACACATTTCACACAGAAATGACCCTTGATTTTGTTTTGAACTAATTGAATAAAATCTAGAATTTTTTGGAGTTCTAGTAACAATATAAAGACAACGAATATATTGGTATCTGAACATATTTTCTTGATCACCAGCCAATATGTTTTATTTATCTCTGCTTTATCCTTGATCGTTAAACCAAATTATTGCAAATAATCCGATAAATGGAAGTTTTAGAATCGGGCCGTTTTCCTTAGTGAAATCCAATAAGAGTGACGAAGTTTAGAGGCTGCTTTCTTTAACCCTATGTTTGTGACTGTGAGGTGGTCTTGCATCTGTACATTGTCCGTGTTTTTTTTTGCCCTCCGCCACGTTAACCCTACTAAGAACACGTTGACCGATAATCACTGTCGCGGTGGTAATGAGGAAGGGTCCTTTTATTGTGCACTCGCCTCTGTTGGAGCTCCGCGCACACCGTGAATTCGGTGGACTCTTTCTGTGTACGGCCCTAAAAGTGTGAAACTTTCGCTGTTCGAACTGTTCCAGCGTGGACTGTCAACAACACATTGTTCAGCAGGGCAGAGAGCTGAAGGCGATAGATCCTTGCATCTGGCTGTGTTTACGTGGTCATGGGCGATAGAAGTCTTACTGTGCCCTGGTAAATGCAATAGACTGTAAGCGCCAAAAAGCAGTAGAAACAATACCTTTAGATATTACCAGTCGCTCCTAGCTAGAAAGTAGTTTGGGCTTCAAGCGGAATATTTTGCAGTCTGTGGACTGCAAATATTGTACATCACATTATAGTATTTAGTAACCCACCCAATTAAGGTCTCACTTTAATTTGCGGAACAATCCGGTGATCAGTTTTATTTCGAAGGATTCTGGCGTTAATCGGCTTTGTTCGTTTCTGAAGGGGCGGGGTGGGATATAATTTGTAAAACACGAGTTAAATGGAGCTGCCGTGTGCGGGAACCCCCGGTTTCCTGTGCCTAATTGACACAGTCAGCTTCAAGCGATCGGCGTAAATTTGCGAGGTAATCCTGCGATCATTTTTTCTGTAAAGGGTCGTTCGAAGACCTCTAATCGGTCGGCTTGCTGATTTCAGTCAGCTCCGGGAGCTTCCCTGGTGACTCAATTAAATGGATTATTTCTTTCCTGGCCCGTGCTGTTAGATCCGAGTATCTTTTCTCCTTTCTGCTCTTTCGTCCCTGCTCCCTTAACAACAAACCCCACTCGATTAACGCAAACAAAGACTCACTGGACGTGCCTTTTATATCATACCTGCAGGCACAGCACGATACCAGCTATTAACTCGGGAGAAAAATATCACTGAGGCCGCCTGAATTGCACGGGTCCGTTGTTCAGCGGCCCTTGCTTCCTTTAAACTCAAACTACCTTTAAAAAAATTAACGTGTCACCTCATAATAACTGACAGAAAGATATTTCCTTACAGGGATTACAGGCTCTGAGGGAGGGAGGGAGGGAGGGAGAGAGAGGGAAGGAGGGAGAGGGAGGGAGGGAGGGAGAGGGGGACAGAGAGATACAGAGAGACGGGGAGAGATAGAGAGGGGAGAAACTGCACTCAGACAGACAAGAGAGTAGCAGAGGCGTGAAGTCTTCAGTAATTGGAATATAGGCTATGGATAATGGGAACCAGCCCACCTTAACCGCTTGGGGAGGAGGATAGAAAAGGGTTCCGGTCTTGTAGAGGTGTTCAATTGCCAACTGTGAGACCAGACGACCCCTCTCACCTTGAATGCAAAGAAGCCAAGAAAATGCGATCACTGTAAGCGAAAGCCGACAATCTAGAGCTTTCTATCGATAGTTATTATTATATTGCTGACGATCCAAAGTTTGACAACATAACAGTGTGTGCAGAGTGTGTACGAGCTGAGATCCAGTGGAGAAATAACGCTTAAGTGGGTTCCCCATTTACGAACGGGGAGCTTGCAGTGGGATGAGCTGCTGGCATGGGGTAGCGGCTGGTTTACTTGGCAGTATTAGCGCTCTGTAACCCTCCGTCCATTTTCCCGTGTGCAGTCAAAGAGGAGGCGGAGAGAGAGATCTCGAGTAGCCGCGAGAGCCCGCCAGTCCGCTTGAAGAAACCCCGGAAGGCCCGCACAGCCTTCACCGATCACCAACTCGCCCAGTTGGAGAGGAGTTTCGAGCGGCAGAAATATCTCAGTGTGCAAGACAGGATGGAGCTCGCGGCTTCGCTGAACCTGACAGACACCCAGGTCAAAACCTGGTACCAAAACAGAAGGTGAGACCAAGAGAACCGCAACTAATTAGTAATAAGAAATAAACACGCCGAGCGGTGGCCATAAACTCGCACTCTGAGCACAGGAACACCCGAGGAGGTAGGCGTTTGATTTAGATGCTGCTGGTATGAGGGTGAAAATCAGTTCCTGTCAGCTGGAGTTTAGCAGAATGGGGGAGTGATCTCATTGAAATCTATCGAATATTGACAGGCATAAATAGAGTGGACGTGGAGAGGATGTTTCCCATAGTGGGGGATTCCAGAACCCGAGGGCACAGCCTCAGAACAGAAACACGTCCCTTTGAAACATAGATAAGGAGGAATTTCTTTCGCCGGAGGGTGGTGAATCTGTGGAATTCTTTGCCACAGATGTCTGTGGAGGCTAAGGCATTGGGTACATTTAAAGTGGAGGTTGATATGTTGTTGATTGGTAAGGGCGTTAAGGTTACGGGGAGAAGCCTGGAGAATGGGGTTGAGAGGGATAATAAATCAGCCACGATCGAATGATAGAGCAGACTCGATGGGCCAAACGGCCTAATTCTGTTCCTATGTCTTATAATCTTACGGAAGGTGACCAGCGCCGCTCTCAATCATTCGCAGATTCTGGGAGCAGGCACGCAGGTTACAGAAATGCGATCTCTAAGTGGGATGTGTACCTCTCACACCCACCAAAGAAAGTCAGAACGAGCAAGGAAGTTCAACAGGCGACTGTGAATCACAGCGGCTCCAATGGGAGAGCGCTAATAACCCACCCGACATCTCAACAAGTGGGACGAAGGGATGGCTGCTTAGTGGTGAAGTATTGATATGGTGGGAGAGGAAGTGGTGAGGGTGGGGGAGGAGGGGGAGAGTGGGCGGGAAGTGAGGCCTGAGGGTCCTATAATATTACCTGTTGTATTTGGTGGGGGGGGGGGAGTTATACGACAGTGAAAATAGACCTGATTCTGAGGCACTTCTTGGGTGTCCGGACGTGGCAAATGGGAAACAATCACAGGTGGCAAATCCCGCCAGCACAAGGGACAACTCTGACCTTTAGACGCTATGGCCTGGGGCGGTTCAGCACTGGACGGAGCGACCCTTGATAAACAACGATAAAGGAAACAGATTAAAAAAATAAAAATGAGAAAATCTAATCGGCAGGAAACAGTAAGCTTGAAAGGATGAACGTTCTCCCTGTACCTCCATTAATGGGTAGAATTTTTAATGTCAGAATTCTTAACTGTATCAAACAGCAAGAAGGTCAAAATTGCTCAGTCTCGAGACAACGCGAGGTAGAGTAACACTACTGAAAAAGGCGGGAGCGTTGACAGAAGGCACCGCACACTCATTTCTCCTGAACACTATTGCAGATGTGCGCTATGCTGCAGATACCCCAGGGGTAACGCGCGGGGGACGAATCTGCCAAAATAAATTTAAATAAATAATCCAGATAAAAATGCTATACTGCTTTAAAATCAAAACAAAGAACATCGGCTCAATCCGGCGTATCTCGAAAACTGCACCCGAGAGAGGTAACCTCCAAAACGAATGATTCCCTCAATTTAACCAGCCCCAAAAGGCGAAGTGTTGCAGTGCTATCAACATCCGGAAGAAGGAGCATTAGGTAGAACCCTTCCTTCGAAAAGTGTGCATTCATAATCAATCCAAATACATATGAGATTTCATTGAAATTTGTTTTAAAAGCAACTTTTTTTATCGCCCCGTTTCCGACTGAGTCCTGCCCATTCAGGCATCATCTTCCCCAACTGAACCAAAATGCAAACTAAATTTAGTATTAAAGTACATATATATGTCACCATAGACAACCCCGAGATTCATTTTCCTGCGGGCATTTGCGGTAAATACAAACGAACACAATTGAATCGATGAAACACGCACACAACGAAGAAGAACAAACAACCAATGTTCAAAAGACAACAAACTGTACAAATAATAATAATAATAATAATAATCAAATTCAAGACGACAAATGCTGAAAACGCCAAGAGAAACCAGAAACAATCCAACACATTCCAGGATCCTGCAGTAGTTTAACTCAATCTGATTACATACACAGGCACAATCAAGTGGAAAACATCGTTCACCAAAATTTTGCCTTAAAATACAAACTCATAAAAGGCACCACACCTCACTATAAATCCAAGCCTGATCCGGTTTTAGAGTCAGACTCCCACAAATTATAGTACTAGCGATCTGTTATTACAGATAGGACAATCGATTACAACTATCCAGATATAATATTACAGGATAAACAAGCAAGAACAATTTACTTAATTGATATAGCCATTCCAAACACACATAACATAAAGACATCAATAAGTGAAAACACTACAAATATGCTGAATTAAAAGAGGAAATTGAAAGACTTTGGAACATGAACAAAGTATACATTGTCCCGATAGTAATACTGTATCTACAACTTGTATTATCCCAAAGTCTCTACACAATAACATCAAACAATTAGGGCTACACAGCAACATCTATGTAAATCTTCAGAAAGCCACAATGCTTTACACCAGTAGAGTAGTCCGAAAGTTCCCAGCAATTCAGGAAGTGTGCTTCGCTATGCCCATACCTCAGATTTTACCAGTTTTAACTGAGAAAAAATATATAATTGTGGAATTAGAAATAAGGATCTTAAATAAGAACGAAGTTTTCATTGTGGATAAAACAATAGTGCCTGAGAGTCAAGTACAACACGGTGCAATATCCAATTTGCTATCGTCCTTTTAGCACCTACACTGTTCACAAAATAATTAGAAATAGCAGCTTTTTTAATCACGCGAGTTTACTTTTGGATTAAGCAGCCACCTGTCATTGAGACAACCTCTCACGCTGCCCCCCCCCCACGTCCTTTCTACTGGGTAGGAGTAAGAACCTAGAACGAGGGCCCACATTAAAGCAACAGTTATCAAGATGAACTTGTCGTCCACTTTGGGTGCTGAGGACTTATTAAGCATTTACTGGCTTCCTCCGTTAAGAAATCACTTTGGTTCAGTCTCGGGGAGAACGCGCATACGGATTCAGACACGGCTTGGGTGGAGGGAAGGAGAGGGACGGGAGGGGAGGGGGAGGAGGAGAGTTGTCCGCACTGGGAGCTGCAATTACTCCTAAAGCTCGCTGAAACTACCCTCCAATCTGGGCTCAAAGGAGGAGCTGAGGAAATCTGCAGATAAAGTAGAACACAGTACTGTATCGGAAAGAAAAGCAATTGTCTTTAAGCAGCCTGGGGCGTCTAGTTACATATGTCAAACTACCTGGAGTTGAGAAATAGACTATAAATCCATAAGACTTGGGAGCAGAATCAGGCCATTCGATCCATCGCTCCGCCATTCCATCATGGCTGATTCAACCCCATGCTCCTGCCTTCTCCCCGTAACCTCTGACGTCTTACAAATCAAGAATCTAAATATACCCATTGACTTGGCCTCCACATCCGTCTGTGGAAATGAATCCCACAGATTCGCTACCCTCTGGCTAAATAAATTCCTCCTCATGTTTGTCCTAAAAGGCCGCTCTTCTATTGTGAGGCTGTGCGCTCTGTCAAGGAAGAGAGGGAAACCACATCTCAAAGTAGAAACAAAACATTGAAACGTTTGTAGTTTTGGCGTTATTAATAAAAGCATAGGAGGATGAATGACAATGTGTATGTTTGTAAGTGTGTGTGTGTGTGTGTGTGTGTGTGGTTTTATGCGTTAACCTGTATATTCTGTTCATACATACCACGCATGCGCACATATACACGTAAGGTTTGTACAAACTACCGTCTCATACTTTAAGACTTGTCTATGATATATTAAAGCAAAGAATTGTACATCCTTATCGATGATTTGGATTGTTCTTTCCGGCTTGTTTAAAACCAATTATTTGAAGGGAACATTTGTAATCATGTTAAAGCCAGAGTTTATCGACATGTACCCTGGAACAAAATGCACTAAACTTTCTCCCCGCACCCCAACCAGAAGTTTGTGGAACTTTAGCTGAGAATTACACGTACCACGCAAAATGTCAGTTTTATATTATCGCACAGATTTATTCTTGTACGAACTCCCGAATCCCATTTGGAATCCCCCTCTCCCCTATCTGTGAATGAACAGCCCTTTACAACAATTCTAGCGGAGACTGTCGAACTTTATGGCGAGTAGATTGGTTAGCGAAAGAAGCGCCAATATGTAATTTCACATAACTCAAGGCAGCTTTCATCTGCTTCCCCAAGTAACGTGATTTACTTAGTGAAAGAAAGCTTGGCTTTTTAAAAATATTGTTCAGTACAAAGAGAGTCCCAAATTGCCTTTCCGCCCCTGTGTAATATTGGTGGTAACTTTGAATACTTCCCACTGCACTTTCTTCACCCGTTCTTCAAGAATTCGTTCGGTAATTGCAACCATTTGGATGCGATTCCCTTCGGGCAGTGAACGCGGGCCAGTTTAGGGTCCGGCGCGCAATCCTAACCTAATACTTGCAGGTGATACAGAGACGGGCTCGCCGATGCCTTTTCTTGACCCGCGGGAGAGGAGACAGGCTCAGTTAAACTTCTATCGCAATCACCTGCCAGCGCCTGACATTCACTGACAGGAACCTACCGGAGATCCCACTCTGAGATCTATATCCTAACACATTCAGTATCCTCCATTAAGGGGTCCTCAATCTGTAGAAGGCGAGAAGTGGAACATATTTTTAAAAAAAATATCGATCGATCGGTTAGTGACAGATTTAGAATCATTCGAGGGACACATCTCCTTTAAAATCAGTGATTAACAAACCTGTCTTTGTGGGACCTGACAGCCCATTACAGGGAATCAAGAAAAATTCTAACTCAAAAATTATCCCCCACCTTCCTTAAACATAGTCTCAAAGATTCCTCCCCTCAAAGTTGTTTTGCTTTGAAATGGATGCAGCTTCTCGTTGTCACGTTGAGCAAAATCAAGGCGAGTTGGGGCCAGGTTTGGTTTATTGGGAAGGTCAGGGATAATGCAAGAAATCTCAGAACAGGAAACGAAACTTTTTGCAAAGATTCCAGGATTGGAGCGGCATAATACGTAATGACTATTCTGCATAAGGGTGATAAAACTCAGTCACAATGATTAAGTTCAGGTTAAGTAAGGGCCCCAGTCTTTGAGTCGTTTGAAGCACTTTCATTCCTGTTATTCGCCCCTTCAATTTTATTAACATTTCCCACTGACTGTAATGGAAATTCAATCAAACAATAAATAAATCCAATCAATAAAGCGTCCGAACGCGAAATAAAAAAAATGAAAACAATTTACAAAGTACTTAAACAACAGTGGAAGTTCAGAGAAACAGGCACCGCTCAGGAAGAAGAGTTGCCTCCCCCCCCCCCCCAACACCCCACTTCTACAGACAAGCCTTGGGAAAAACCTGTGTGGTGTTCAGAAAGGAGATTGTGATCTCATCCGTTTCTCTTCCGCACTTCCTGCAGTGAGATCAGACTCACTCAGATCCGGAGCAGAAAGAGGAAGTTTTGTAGGGATTAGCTCAGTTAATATTGTCACATTTTAGCATACGTTCTCCAAATAATAACGACGCCGACAACCTGTGTGAGATCCTAGAGTCAAACCCCAGCTACATCTTTATTAAGATATAACACACACACACACACACACACACACACACACACACACACACACACACACACACACATTGCGTAATATGTTTTAATATATATTTATTCTAATCTCATCTCGGCCTCACGACACAAGCTCAAAGATAAGGCTAACCATTTAGCTTCTGAACTGTTTCCCAGACCATCGGAAGCACCGTCTGCTGCCGGGAACAGAGCCTTGGCTCTCTCTCAGCCAGCCTCACCCAGCCTGTCATCTAGATTGTTTCGTTCGGCTGAGGTTGAGGCCGACTAATCCTTTCATTGAACTGGAAACCATCTAGAGCCCGGTTCTGAACTAGACTTTAGCTGTCGTTCTGAATGTTAAGATTAGAATAATTTTAACCCGGATTTATCTACATTTGAAGACTTAATTATGTTCCCTTCCCCAACAGGACGAAATGGAAAAGACAGACAGCGGTGGGGCTGGAACTCTTGGCAGAGGCCGGAAACTATTCAGCCCTGCAGCGTATGTTCCCATCACCTTATTTCTACCACCCTAACGTCGTTTCCAACCTAGACCCGACTGCCATGTACATGTATCGGGGTCCCGCCGCACCTCACCCCGTCATCCAGCGACCCATCGTCCCGCGAGTGCTCATCCACGGACTGGCAGCGGGGGGCGAGCAACCACCGCCGCTTCCCGGTCTTGCAGGCGTCCTCCCTCGGCCGCCGCAGCCTCGATGAGCCGCTCGAACCCCGCTTGGACTTTTCGTGGAAGCAACAACTAAAAATCAAAATAATTTAAAAAAAAAGCTCCAGTATTTAAAAAAAACGTGAAAAGAATTTTTAAGAAAGATTGTATTCTACTGTATTTATGGTCTTTATTTTCAAACTTTTTTGTGTAAAAAGTGAGAGGTTTTTAACTGTGATGGAAACATTGTCTTAATTTAAAATGTTTTAATTCATCCCTGACATCTATAGTTTATTATTTTTCTTTTTAAAAATTTATAGTTTTTTACAAAGCAGATATCAACTTCATGGTATGAGAATAGTAACTGGTGATGTTGCACTATTTGAAATCTTTTTTGTTGCTATTAAGCATTTAAATAGATCAATTTATTTATTTTAAAAGTAAGTTACAATGATGGACGAATTCTCTGTATAATATTGTAAATACCACGTGAGTGTATTGTGCGCAAATTTTGTAGTTTTCCTGTTGTGTTTTTGATTTGACACGGGTGTAGATTGAAGCCGGAGACATGACTAAATCCTTATCCTAGCGCTACCCCCTACACCTCGCCCTCTATCATATATATGATTATTTATTGAATACCGCGTTGGAGCTGGAGCCGGCAGCTGTTAGCGCGGCAGCCTGAGAGCGGCACCCCGGCTTCGGGAACCCGACAGATGGATAGCGGACCCTGGCATTCCCCGGCGCCTTTAGCTCCCAGCAGGACACAAAGAGAAAGAAAGAATGGACATTCGGCCAGCCCCCAAAAAAAACACAGAACCCATTCGGTTTTAGGTAACTAAACTCAACAAGTCATCTTTGAGGGTTTTAAAAGAAAGAAGTGTTTAGAAGAATTCTAAAACTCAATCAACCCATTTTCTCTCTACACCCCTTAACTGCTGTATTGTCTCAGAACTTTTAGTTTTTAATTCCTGTTCAGTGAGTACTCCTCCATTTCAATGACAGATCTTAAAATATTTACAGCTCCGATCATATCGTTTTTACAACACGTCTTGCAACCTGGCTGTACAATAATTGTTTCAAAAAAAAAGTTTGAACGCTGTTTAAATGGGATGACTGTCCTTTAGAGCGTTGTGCTTAAATGTGAATCCCTGTAGCTGTCAGCGACGCGTCAGTCACACGTCAGTATTCCATTTAATCGGATCTGAATGTACCATCAAGGAGAGAACAAGAGGCCGAGATTCAATGTCTGATATTCTGTTTCAAGACTTTGGAAGCGTTATTATTTTTATACCGACAGTTTGTCAATGGAGAATTTCAACATGTCGATATATTTCCTTGCAGGCATTTCTGGAATAGCCGTATTTCTGTTTAACTTGTCATTTGTAAAATATTGAAAGACAAATTATGGAAAAACGTTCAACACAGCTCCATTTTTTAAAATTATATTTCAGTCAATAAAGGATTCGCTCTTCTTTATTAAAAAAAGTTTACTGGCAAAATTCAGGCGTATATTTAAAATTCGAGAAATCTTTAAATTATTAGTGAGCAGAGTTAAAAATTCAAGGCGTTGAACGATAAAGTATTCAGATGATAGGGCGTCCATTTAAAAGGGGCATAAGGTGGTACCTCCCGAGTCTCCTCCCAAGAACCCCAATATGACAGGTTAGCTCCGTCCTTTTTATTTAAATCTGTTTACCAGGTTTTGGTCCCTCTGTACCAAGAAGACAAGTGTGCTGTTCTGTAAATACTGTTACTAGGTGCACTGGGGGTTGTGAGGCGAGGGCTTTCATCGCCAGGAAACCTCTGGTGCGTAACTAGCTGAGGGAAAGCGGAGCAGCAATTCTGGATGCATTAGGCCACCCGAATCACACACACACACACACACAATCAATATCGGTACTTCTATCTCTATTTACAGCCCTAGCTTGTAAGGCCAACATCTTGAATCAAATTGAATCAGCCTCGTGCGATTTTGAATGACAATATTTAATCGCAGAGAAACTCACATTAGATTATATTATCCGGCCTTTCATTTCAAGATTACTTAATTATGAGATGATTAAGAGTGCTCGTTGTAAATGTTAATCATGAGGTTTGGTCAATTTCAGCTAACAGTTGGATTTTGCCTGTTTCTTTATAGATAGTACAATTTGAGAAAAACAGTCTTTTAGAATAGAAGTTGTCTTAATGAAAGGTTTTCGCTGCTCCAAAGGTCACAGCGAAATAACTGTGGGAAGCAGAGGGAACATTAGTGGCGAGTAAAGATCAGCGATAATAGTGTTAAAACTTGATGGGACCACCCGAGTCACAAAAGGGAACGTTACCTCGCCGTGGTTTTATCACCGAGGTAATGCAACCGAAAAGAAACAAATTGCTTCTGGGAGTGTCTGAGAGACGCTGACCATCTCTCACAAACAAACTTTTAATGTTTTGGTGTAAGTAGTTTCTCGCGACAAAAGCTCACCCGCGTTTGTTACTTCCAACCCGACAAGCTAGTTTGGTTGAACCTATACAATTGTGTGCCTGTATATTTCTGTCTGCCTCACACTCTTTTGCTGTGTGTGTGTGTGTGTGTGTGTGTGTTTCTCTCCCTCTCTTTCTTCGCGCGCGCTTGTGTATCTCTTTCCGCGTGTGTCCACTCAACCTATGACGTTTGTATGTGATATACTTTAAATCAGAATCAGAAACATATCACTATAAAATCGCTACTGTGTTTTTAAAATTGCTGTTTAACAAAGATCAAGGCACTACTTGTAATTTTTACCTAATTTGGACCCAAAAAATGATAAAGAGGTGTTATTAGATACCACAAATCTATTCTAGTATGCGTAAAGTCAAAAATAAATTAATTCAATATGTTAAACGAAATTCTATTTGATTTAAAATAATAATCTGGTTTATAAACTGGTTTAGTATCTAAAACACATTTCCTAAATAGGAACTTTATTTTTAAATGATGGATTAACAGGTTTTAAGAAATTCAGAGTTTTGGAAATTCGGGAGCATTCCGAAGGAATTTTTTTTCTTTCCAAATAGAGTTATGAGCAAACTGTGGACTTGACTGATTCCTTTTATCATAAAAATTTCTCCCCTCCTCCCCATTCACTGCCCTTGTGCATTACAGCAGGGGAAAATTGTGAAAATCTGCCCCTTCCTTTGGCCTGACTTGTATATCGAACAAAAAAAAACCCCATCAGTACCGCTTATCTTCAAAACCTCGATTTGTTGCCAGATTAAGACGGTTCGGTTCTTTTTTAAAGTCAGCCCATTAGAGTACGTTATACCTGGAAAATTCCAAGGATGTATGTTACGAGTTGCGAGAGGCAGAAGCATGCCAGAATGTTAATTTTTGCAGCGGAATTTTGGCGAGTCTTATTACTGTGGATATTGTACAAAGTTAGATGGCTCTTATTCTACAACATAATATAGTGATCAAGCCAGTGGACCAGCAGACATGAGCACGGACCGTTGGTCCATATACAAGAGCTCGTGTCTCACCACGGACGCTGGGGAAATTAGTTTTAATTAATTAAATCATTTGACTTTAAAAACTAATATCAGCAACGGTGAACACGAAACTGCTTAATTTTCTATATAAACACGTTCACTATAGTCCTTCGGGCCATTCTCAGTTGGTCTAGTCTACATGTATGAGTCCCCCTCATGTCCTCTAAATTGGCCCAAGAAACCTCGCCGATTGGGCAAAAAATAATGCCGGCTTTGCAGCGACGCCCTTATCCTGTGAGCGAATAAATTACTTTCTGATCATCCTGGTTAGAATATTTCTGCAGATTATATGATGGGATTACTCCCCCTTCACAAATCCCTTAACTCTCAACATCAGCGGGTACAAAATTCAGGCTGGTATGATTTGGGGGAGTTTTCAGACTTAAAGCACAGTTGGTGTGGAAATGTATCCATTAAATGCTCTCAGGAGCGGTGAGGACCCTGATGTTACCAATATTAATGAGGGAAGTGTTATCTGCATCGTGCCCTTTTTACAAAAGATACACCCGATACATTGCGTCTCAGCAACAAAGTGGAGGTTGAAATTTGAACCATTCTGATTCGAATTAGTACCGAGTCCTGAAATGACTCAACTACACCGCTCCACTCGACCAAGATTCCATCCCCGCTCTTTCTGCCCCGATAATCGGAATGGGTCGACACCACGACTAACGCGAGAGAGACAGGGTTATAGACGGATATCATAATCTTTCCAACGCAAATGTTCCACTGTATAATCCCCGGTTCTAGATTTCTCACTTCAGATTTATGAGGGGATAGAAAATGCAAAAGAAAAAAAAAGACAATTTCGAATTTGCTACTTCATTTTCCATTGCTGTTCCACGGATTTTTAAAATATTTTATCTGATTATTTGCTCTAAATTCAAGACACCGCCATGAAAATGAAATGCTGATTTATTCTAAAAAAACGTTAAAAAAAGACATCAAAGAGAAAAAAGGGTCCTTCAGATCCGTAGTTTTGTACCACTTTGTAGTTAGGCGATTTCACACCGCCGGTGAACGATGAGATTACATAAACATCATTAGCAGCGGTATCTATACCACAACAGGAAGGCACTGATCCGAATGTGTCAGCATCGAATGCGGTTTACAGCCCAGCGATTTACTTCTGATGGACCAGTAAAACACACGCACATACAAAATGTGGAGAGACAATCGCTATTCAGGTATCACCTACAGGCTGAGCGCACCAAAGCGGACGATAACATTGCACTTTGCTGCTAGAACAAGGCGCTATTTAAAGAGCGACATTATTTTATCCCTTCCAGACATTTACTTATTTATTTAAACGGTGGGAATATTCTTAACTTCCGCTAAGCATTGATGAAGGCACTGGTCCTACAGAGAGGTGCAACTCGTGTCACAGACGCTTAAAACGCACACGCATTTTAACGCGCTCTGCAAAATGAATTAGTCTTCATCTTTAGGAGAGATTATTTTTTGTAGAGAAAGCGTCCCCTCTTTGACTGGAAGGCAGTTGTAGGTTGTGTGAAGCCTAGGTCAGTAAACTGATCAGGTGGCCGGAGAAGCGGCGGGAATGACACGGGAAGGGCGACATCATCTAACCAAGGCAGGACACAGAGAAGCGCAAAGGATCAGAATATACTTGTCCAGATCTCTTAACGTAGTGGGAGTCAAGGTGAGTGGTTCAGAAGGCATCCAGGACGTGGCAGGTTTCTAAACTTATTGTACAGAGTATAGGAGAAAAGAAGGCAAACTAGAAAGTTTTGGGCGCATTTCTGGTCACGGCAATACTTGAAGGTTGTTGTTGGAACGAGGAGGACATACTATAAGACATAGGAGAAGAATCAGGCTATTCGGCCCATCGAGTCTGCTCCGCCATTCCATCATGGCAGATTTATTACCCCTCTCAGCTCCATTCTCCTGACTTCTAACCTTTGACACCTTTACTAATCAAGAATCTCCCAATCTCCGTTTTAAATATACCAAATGGCCTGACCTCCACAGCCGCCTGTGGTAATGAATTCCATAGATTCACCCCCCTCTGGCTATAGAAATTCCTCCTCGTTTAAGACAAAGTTGTCAGGAACAGAGATATTCAGATCTGAAGAAGATTTTATTAGGCTGGGATTGCCTTCTTTGCCACAGGAGAGGATGAGCAGAGGCTTAATTGAGATGTATAAACCTATAAGGAGCTTGGAATTGATGGCGAAAGCTTGTTTCTTTTATCCCGGTGGGATTATGATCAATGGACATTTGTTTAAAGCAAATTGTAGAAAGATTAGGGAAGATTTTCCCCCCTTTGGTGGCGGAAGGTGACGAGAATTTATTGGCTGAAAATGGAGGTAGATGCACAAACTTTTAAAACTCACTTTCGGAACACCTGCGGCGCCCTGACCTCCAAGGTCAGACATCAAAAGCTCAGCAATGAGGTTAGGAAGGCCGCTTCTGCATTCGTTGTCGTGGACACAATGGGCCGAACCGGCTCCGGGGTCGTCAGTTTCTGACGGTGGCCGGTGCAGTCCCGCTGTCTAGGCCTGTAACACCGCAACATCTGCCCGCACTATCAACTGTGGCAATTTGTAACCCCCTACCCCACTCCGGTCAAGCAAAGTTACAGTCACTTATTGGAGTTGGGATCGGGATGAAAATAAATGAGTATTTCGAATCGGAAAGTTCATTAGTATGAAGAAATGTCCGCTGGTGGGGAGAATTTAGGTACACAGATCTGCTCAATGGGTCGACAGCTCCAACAATTAGACTCCCCGATCTTCCCTCACCTCTGGGCTTTTGTTTTACCAAACACAATTCCGTTATTCTTGGTTACGGAGACTACAGTAACCGATGTCACACCATATCATAGCCGTTCGCATGTAGTGTGTTTCACTCGGCCATCACGCGGGCTTGGGAATACTCTCACCTTATCCAACGTGTGCTAATAGGAAATATTACATTAGGACCTGCATCTAGGCCGGAGCTGGTCATAAAGCGAGGGTGAAACTGCTCCCGCTTTGGCCATGTGTCTTTGAAACGCAATTTCTCCCTCCTTCTGCGAAGCGGACATCGGATTCCGCCGACCCGTGCCCAAAAACAGCGTCGGTGGTTTCACGTTCACCAAAAAAAAAGCACAACCTGATAATCCGACCATATTCTCCTGTTATTTCCAGAGTCAAACCCTGGGTGAATTATGGAACAGAGCACCATGGCCCGCTCCTTATGTTAATTTTTCTAATTACATCTTCTTAACAGTCACTTTCCAGCGGTAATTTGAATATACTAATGCAGGCTTTGATGTGATGCTGAATAAACTGGTCTCACAAGGAAACGTTGAAAATGGCCTCCAAAATACAATTAAAATAATCTAACCAGGGTAGGTTACTTTGGACCATTTCAAGTATTTTGCAAACTTCAGAAAGTACAATCCGGAAAGAAAATGTCCCCATTATTTTAGTGTGTACCAGCGGGTAGGGATACATATTTTATATATATATACATATATATATATATACATACACACACACACACACACACGTAAAGTTAGGGCAAAGTGCACAGCAGCTGATTAATTCACCAAGTTTATAATATATTTTATTTGTATTTATTTGTATTTCTAGAAAGTCCGCTGTTTATCTTTGCTTGTTAGCGTATGAAAGGGTCTGGCAAATCCCACTGGTCTTGAACAGGACTCAGGGTTAATGAAGTGACGGACAGAAACTCTCAGACACGCAGAACAAAAAAGCAGCACAACAAAACGAGAGGATTCTGCAAGGATTGACTGAAACCCAGGGGATAATGAGAGGTTTCTTATAATCTCATTGCTTAATAATGAAATGAATTAAGGGCACAACAAAGTTTTTTCTTAAATTAAATTTATAACCTATCTCAAAGACTACAAAAAAAAACTCTCTACTGGATGAGGTTTGCAAATAACCTGTAATTAAAATCTGAAGATTAATTTGCCTTTCTTTGTTTTTAATGAGTTGCAAGATTAACTTGATGGCTTTCAAAAAGAAATGTAATGTATATAACATCAGCTGGTGCCGCAGAGGAAACTTAAATGTCATAAAAGACCTGATTTTCAAAAATCCAATACTTAAAACTGGCCTACAACTGAAATGGATCAAAAGATTTGCAGATTATTTCTTCTTTGATATCCTCCGGCAACAACTGCATCAATTAAATTTATTTTGGTATTAATAAAAACTGAAGCAAATGTAAAAAAACAACTATGTATTTATTGCATATACAAAGGCTATCTTGAATTTTAATTTTAAAAAAAACAGCCCATACTGCCTTCTGCCCACCCCCTTTCATACTTTAATTTCCTAATACAACATTGTTTACATATTTTCATTCAACTCACTCTAATTTAGTAAACATGTTTGACAATATTCCCAAATTTCACTCTGGGTTTTAGGTGTGGGTAAAGGAACTTAAGCCTGCCTGGGATGTATTAAAATATAAGTGCAGCACATTGTGTAGCTGAAACAGAGAAGTTTCTCACCAGTAGTACCTCAGGCAGAAGCCACTATTACATAACTGCTTCAGGCTCAAGTAACTATACACAGTGGCCACTTTATTAGGTACACCTATTCGATAATGCAAACATCTAATCAGCCAATCACTTGGCTGCAACTCGGTGCATGAAAGCATGCAGACATGGTCAAGAGGTTCAGTTGTTGTCAGCCCAAACATCAAAATTGGGAAGAAATGTGACCTAAGGTGACTTTGACCATGGAATGATTGTTGGTGCCAGACAGGGTGGTTTGAGTATCTCGGAAACTGCTGATCTCCTGGGATTTTCTTGCACAACAGTTTCTAGAATTAGCAGAGAATGGTGCAAAAAACCACCAGCGAGCGGCAGTTCCGAGGGGTGAAAATACTTTGTTAATGAGAGGGGTCAGAGGAGAATGGCCAGACTAGTTCAAGCTGATAGGAAGGTGACAGTAACTCACATAACTATGAGTTACAACAGCAGTGTGCAGAAGAGCATTTCTGAAGGCATCTTGAAGTGGATGAGTTACAACAGCAAAAGACGATGCTGGGTTCCACTCCTGTACCTAATAAAGTGGCACTAAGTGTATATACCAGTTTGATAACTAACATTAAGAATTCATGGCTGTGAAAATCAGGCACATATCTGACAAGCGTAACACTTTACTGTCTGATAGCAAAGAGTGCAAACTGCTGGAGGAACTCAGCAGGTCAAGCAGTGTCTGTGGGGGCAAAGGGATGGTTAATGATTGAGGTGCTTTCTGATAACTTGTTGAACTGATTGAGAAAAGAACATAAGAGCAGGAGCAGGGCATTCAGATACTCAAGACTGCCCCACCATTCAATGTGGACATCACCAATCTGCCCCAGGGCTGAGCTATTCTGTGCTTGTTGTCCAGAGCCTGATCTTTTGAAAAAAGAGCATCTACTTCTTTTTGTCTACTCACAATAACCTGGCCTCTGCCATGCTTGGCCTTGGCTTGTTAGTTTCCTGAATTCACCAGCAATATAATCTCTGGTGGACATGGTGAAATTAATCACTCTTTCATTTGGATGCAATCCTTAGGTAAGATAACACTAGGCAGGCTTTAAGCAAAACATCAAAAGAGAAGGGGTGAAGGTTTAGGAAGGTAACTAAATCTTTGGTAGCCAAAGACAAAGTGAACAATGTGGTGAAGGGTTTATATTTGGGGATAACCAAGAGGTCGAAACTCAGAATTGGAGGAGTCCAGACATCTCTGGTGTAAGATATCAAAGTTAAAGGTGACAGAGGATTCTGTAAACAAGGACGAGTTTTTAAATTCAGCTGTGAGTGAATGAGCGGTTAATGTGTTAGTGAGGGCAAGGGTTGGGCTGGTGGGTGAACAACCTCTGGACGACAGAAACTTCGATTATGTTATTTGTAGACTGAGATGAGTTGGACAGGTATGTATTGGAGTTATCAGGTATTCAGGTAACAAAGACTTGGGAAACAAATTCCACAGAGACGGGCTATTCTATTGGGCAGGTGGTCCGCGTGAGGGTTTGGATATGTGACCCAAAGCTCACCTTGAGGACAAATATGACACACACACTATGGCCAATCAGATCCAGCTGCTGACACCAGTCAGAAAGAGGGATGGAACCAGAGATTAGGGAGACACAGCCAGCGGAAGGTATCGATGACAATACTTTTAGTTTTCTTTACATTTGGTCCAATGAAATATCTGTTCATCCATTACTGATGTGGGAAAAGTAATCGGAGACTTTAAAGACTGTGGAGGGGCTGGAAGGAAGTGATGGTGACATGGAGCTGGAGGATCCCAGTGCACATTTGAACCCTGATCCTGTTGTTTTGGAGCAGCAGCTAGACTGGGAACTAGGAGGGGTCCAGGACAACCTCAGCTTGATAAAAATAATATCAGGTGACTGCAGACCCACCCGACTGGATGATGATGGACAGGCACTGAAGAATGGCAGGGTCAGACTAGGCAGAGACTGCAGGAGCACTGAGGGTGCCGGGAAAGGACCGATTACTACAATCACAAAGGACTCATTATTCATTCTGATAACATACATTTCCATCATGCAATAGGGAGAAAACACAATAGTAAAGGTGCAAGCAAGCAGTTCTGGGTATGCATTTTCAAATGGTATAGAAGATTCAAGAAGTGAAAGGTTAAAGATTATCTTTATTTGTCATGTGCATGTACATTGAAACATACAGGGAAATGCATCATTTGTGTCAACAACCAACACACTCTGAATATGCCGGGGTCAGCCCGCAAGTGCCACCACGCTCCTAGTGTCACATAGCATACCCACAACTTACTAATCATAACCCGCACGTCTTTCAAATAAGGGAGGAAACTGGAGCACCCAGAGGAAATCCATGTACAAGAACATATAAACTCCTTGACAGTGTTCCACTTACAGGGCAGGAAGGGAGGTTGGGTGTTCAGCTCAGTAGGGAAAAAGGTGAAGGGCATGACAAAGTCAGAGAGGGCATAAAGGGGAAATGGAACAGTGGTCTCATTCCATTTCTTGCCCTTGCTAGGTGTTCTGCAGTGACACAGGAGGTCTGTCCATATTTTACATCTAGAGCAGAAAACAGAATGAGGACCATTTTCTAAGAAGCACACCTGTAGGTCACAATTGGTTCGAATGCTCATTGTCTGTCCTTGGGTCGGAGTTGCTTCTGGCTTTGTATCAGGTTGGAGCAAATTCCTGTTTCAAGACCTGCAAAGGCTATTTGAAATTGATTTAAATTCACTTTAGTTTAAATCTGCAATTATTTTATTCTGTGTGAATATAAATTACAAACAATTCATTCAACGTCAGCAGACTTTGTCAGTCGGGGTGCCCTGTCCATCTGGGCAGTTCTGTAACTTGCTCAGTGCTGCTAACTTCATAATGATAGCACTCGTTCAGCCTTCGACAAAGTGTCTGTAGCTCACTTCAGATGGCTTCTGACTGGGGTCTGTGACTTTTTAAAGGCTTTCGCTTCTTCTT
Source organism: Mobula hypostoma (assembly GCF_963921235.1). NCBI lineage: Eukaryota > Metazoa > Chordata > Chondrichthyes > Myliobatiformes > Myliobatidae > Mobula > Mobula hypostoma. The sequence continues at coordinate 15,159,310 of NC_086117.1, read as the reverse complement.
TACCTTATAAAATTTTTCCCCAAGTCCACTTGAATATTCGGATTGGAGTTTCAAAGCTACTTGGGCCTTAGTGGAAAGATTCCTGCCCAAGCCAGACCTGCGGAAAAGAGAAAGCTGTGAGTTTGGCAACTCTTTATCATTCAGAGGTTGAAAGAATAAGAGACACGGCCAGTTTGGTGCAGCAAACCGTAAATATTGTTGGGTTGGGTGACTTGAACATCGCTATAAAGATCAATGTTTACCAATTTCAGATCTGACACAAAGTCATATTTTACCATTTTACCAGTAATGTGTGCTGTGGATTTCCAGAAGGCATTTGATAACATACAATGTCAAAAGGTTATTGTGGAAAACAAGTCCAAAAGGTTTTTTTTGGTGCAGATGAAGATAAACATAGTAGACATACAGTATATGCATGACTTAAGAGCCACATAAGTACGGTTATATAGCAGCTAGTGTTAACTCTATTAGAGCACCAGCAGCTTGAGTTCAATTCCACTGCAGTCTGCAAGGAGTTTGTATGTTCTCCCTGTGACCATGTGTGTTTCTTCCAGTTTCCTCCCGCATTCCAAAGGTGGGTTAGTAAGTGGTGGACACCGAAAGCACGACAACACTTGTGGGCTGCCTCCAGCACATCCTTGGACAATAATGCAAACAATGTAATTCACTGTCTATCTTGATGTACATGTGATAAATAAAGCTACTGTTGAATCTTTATCTGATTGGCAAAGTGTAGCAAGTGGAGTGATTAAGGGGTAAATGCATGTACCCCAACTTTTACAATGTACATAAATGTGGAAGCTCGTCACTGAAGATATTTTTATTAAATTTGCTCCTGTCAAAGATAGTTAGTTGTGAAGTTGATGGAACAAATTATATAAGCAGATTAACAAGAAGGAGGATCTTGCAAATGCAGGATTACATGGAATTTCCTCCATTTTTTAAAAACTTTCTCCAAAAAGTAAAAACAAAATCATCCCAATAGTGAGAAATTTCCCAAGATGTGAAAAGATCTGGGTGCATTACAGCATGATTTAGAAAAGATTAGGTCTGCAGGTGCAGTAAGCAATAAGGAAAGTTGGCAGAATGTTACCATATATTGCGACAGGTTGTGTCAATATATAGATAGACTCCATATCTGGAGTACTGTGAAAGGTATTGATCTCTTTATTTAAAAAAACAGGTGTAAATGTGTTGGAAACAGTTCAGACAGGTAAAGAAACAGGAAAGGCTAGCCTGGCAAGGTCTGCATCTGATGGAATTTTGAAGCTTCTGAGGGGACTCGATCAAAACATACCAGAGCCTGAGAGGTGGATGTGAAGAGGCTGTTTCCTCTTGTGGGAGAATCTAGACAAGTCACAACTTAAAAATAAGGAGCTCCCATTTAAAACAGGTGAAGTGAAAATTTTCCACTTAGAGGGTTGTGAGTCTTTGAATATTTGCTAGACTGAGATAGATAATCAAGGGAAGAATGGGTAGGAATATAAAAACAAGATAAAATTAGCTTTATTTGTCATATACAGTTGCAAGAAAAAGTTTGTGAATCATTTGCAATTACCTGGTTTTCTGCATTAATTACTCATAAAATGTGGTCTGATCTTCATCTAAGTCACAATTGGTAATAGGCAAAAGTAATCTGCCTGAACTAATAATACACAAACAATTGTACTTCATCTTGTCAATACTGAATACACTGTTTAAATAATTACAGTCTACGTTCAAAAAAGTATGTGACCCTCTGGGAGAATGCCTTCTACAAAAGCTATTTGGAATCAGGTGTTCCAATCATTGAGGTGTGAGTTGTAGAGGTGAACTGTGCTAAAAAAAACGACACACAAGGTCAGGTTACTGACAAAGCTTGCGCTTCTCAAGAAAGATTTGTTTATATGCACCATGCCTTGATCAAAACAAGTTTCAGAGGACCTTCAGAATACGAATTGTAGAGATGCATGTTGCTGGAAAAGGTTACAACAGAATTTCTAAAGACCTGAGTGTTCATCAGTCCACAGTAAGAGAAAATGTCTGCAAATTCAATACTGTTGCTACTGTCCCTAGGAGTGGGCATCCTGCAAAGATCACACCAAGAGCACAACGTGCAGTGCTGAAGGAGGCAAAAAAGAACCCATGGGTAACAGCAAAAGACCTGCAGAAATCTCTCGAACTTGCTGAAGTCTCTGTTCATGTGTCCACTATAAAAAAAAACTGAACAAGAATGGTGTTCATGGAAGGACACACGAAGGAAGCCACCGTTCTCAAAAAAAAATTGCTGCATGTCTCAAGTTTGCAAAATACCACCTGGATGTTTTACAGTGCTTCTAGGACAATGTTCTGTGGACAGATGAGACAAAAGTTTAACTTCTTGGCAGAAATGCACACTAGTATATTTGGAGGAAAAAGGGCACTGCACACCAACACCAAAATCTCATCCCAACTGTGAAACATGGTGGAATGGATATCATGATTTGGGGATGCTTTGCTGCCTCAGGGCCTGGGCAGCTTGCAATCGTTGAGGGAACAATGAATTCAAAAATTGTATCAAGACATTTTACAGGAGAATGTCAGGGTAGCAGACCGTCACCTGAAGGTTAATAGAAGTTGGACGAGGCAACAAGGCAATGATCCAAAACACAAGAGTAAATCAACAACAGAATGGTTTAAAAAGAAGAAAATTCCAGCTTTTGAATTGCCAAGTTGGAGTTCAGACCTTAACCCAATTGAGATGCTGTGGCAAGACCTGAAGAGGGCTGTTTATGCAAGGTATCCAAGAAATACTGATGAACTGAAAGAGTTTTGTATGGAGAAATGGTCAAAGACTCCTCCTCGTCATTGTGCAAGTTTGATCAGCAACTACAGGAAACGCTTGGTGGAGGTTATTGCTGCTGCAGGAGGCTCTATCAGTTATTAACTAGAAGGGCTTACATACTTTTTCCAGCCTGGACTGTGTATGATTAAACAATGTTCAATAAAGACATGAAAAGTACAATCGTTTGTGTGTTATTAGTTTAGGCAGATTGTGCTGGTCTATTATTGTGACTTAGATGAAGATCAGACCACATTTTATGAGTAATTAATGTGGAAACCAAGTAATTGCAAAGGGTTCAGGAAAATGCATCATTTGTTTCAAATCAAATCAGCTAGGACTGTGATAAGCAGCCCACAGTGTTGTCACACTTCTGATGCCAATGTAGCATGCCCATAACTCACTAACCCTAACCCTACGTATTGGGAATGTGGGAGGAAACTGCAGCACCTGGTGGAGTTGGCATAACAATTGGATTAGTCATGATCATATTGAATGGCTGAGCAGACTATAGCAGCTGAGGAGCATAATCTGTTATGTTCATTCTTAAAAATTTAGCAAAATTTCAAGTTTTAAAATTGTCTAATACATACTTGTTCTTCAATACATCATACATATATCCAGAGCTCCAGTCCCAAACCTACATTAGATATTTATGCACAACCACCTAAAAGATTAGGAAAAAACATCCTGCTCTTTTATATTTTGTCCCATAAGAGACACAAATATGGGTGGAGCAAACTTCTGGGCTCAGTCTTCAAATTAAGCAAAGTTCAGGGTGGAACATAAGAATTTTGCTTGCATCCATTATTCATATATCTTAAAAAAATAAATACATTTGGGAAATTTGTTTTTGAAGGAAGCCGTAGAAATATTGGAAAGCAGTGGTGTTTCAGAGTGGAGGAGGAGAATGGGACTTGGTAGGGAGAACAGGCTGTAATTTGAAAGCTTTAAAGAATAATATTTGCTTTAAGGGGATGATTCTTCGTACGTGGATGGTCCTGCATAGTGCAAGGACATTTCCCATGAGTTCCTTGGTGCATGCATTGCAATGCTTATTTTTAATTATATTATAGAAGACTGGCTGTGAGAAATTTGGTTTAAAAAAAATCAACAGACTGAGCTTGTCAAAGGCGGGGAATTAAATAGCACTAGCCTTTCTCGGTTCTGTGGACCGCACCAGAGGTAGGAATGTTATGTATAAAAATTACCATTACTGAAAGACATTCTGAAATCCCTATACTTGCTTTGTATAGTCCTGGCCTTAATATCTGAATTAGCCTTTTTCACTCACAAGAAAGGTTTCAAAATAAAGCCTTTGAACTGTTGCAGTGCAAGAACATTTTGTAAGACAGCAAGGACATGAAGTCGCCTTAAACATTCTGGTTACTGATCTGACACATAAAAGAGGTTAGTACTTAATCAATTGTTACCCTGATAGCAACAGAGAAAGAATAATGTAGGCACAGCTTAGCTCTCTGACCCATCATATTGAGTTACTGAAGGAATAAAGGCCTTCTTTATAAACAAAAAAGAGATGGGATTCCTTTAGTACCAACTTCTGTGGGCTGTGCTACAGAGATCAATGTTAGAGGACATGCAACATGACTTTTACTGGAAAAAAAACACACACATTTGTGGAACACAGCCAAGGTTCCCTCAGCAACAAACATCTCATTTAAGAAACTAGGGAAGATGTCCCTGTAAATAAAATATCTTCAGCTCAGAATGATCGTATGTACACAGTGCATTCTTAAACAGCAAGTAAAGCTGTTTCTGAACACCAGAAAGTCTGAAGATGCTGGAAATCCAAAGCAACACACACGAAATGCTGGAGGAACTCAGCAGGCTGGGCGTCATCTATGGAAAAGAGTAAGCAGTCAACATTTTGGGCTGAGACCCCTTATCGGGATGAAAGGGTCTCGGGTAGAAATGTCAACTCTTTACTCTTTTCCATAGATGCTTCCTGGCTTGTTGAGTTCCTCTGCCGTTTTGTGTGTAAAGCTATTCGTGAAATTTCTTGCCTCCAACATTTACACAACGCATTGCTCCTTAATATTACATCTCATGAGTTATGGGGCAAATCCACACACTGAATATTACCCAGACTCTTCAGTAACATTCGAGACACCTTTTCGCCTAACTCAGACCTTAGAAATACTACAATGGGCACTCACTCATGACCACCTGTTGGGATGTGTTCCTGTAATTGATAAACTCAACCTTTGTGGAAAATAAGACTGCGGAAGCACATAAAAATTAGCTTTATTTATCACACATCAATAGAAATACCGCAAAATGTGTCATTTCTGCGCCAGATCAAATTAGTGAGGATTGTGCTGGGGGGAAGCTCGCAAGTGTTGCCAACATAATGTGCTCAGAACTTGCTAACTCTAACCATACATACTTGGAATGCGAGAGGAAATTGAAGTGCCCGGTGGAAACATAGTAGTAGTAGTCATACTTTATTGATCCCGGGGGAAATTGGTTTTCGTTACAGTTGCACCATAAATAATAAATAGTAATAAAACCATAAATAGTTAAATAGTAATATGTAAATTATGCCAGTAAATTATGAAATAAGTCCAGGACCAGCCTACTGGCTCAGGGTGTCTGACCCTCCAAGGGAGGAGTTGTAAAGTTTATGAGTTGTAAAGTCCTGACGAAGGGTCTCGGCCTGAAACGTCGACTGCGCCTCTTCCTATAGATGCTGCTTGGCCTGCTGCATTCACCAGCAACTTTGATGTATGTTGCTTGAATTTCCAGCATCTGCAGAATTCCTGTTGTTTGAGTTGTAAAGTTTGATGGCCACAGGCAGGAATGACTTCCTATGACGCTCTGTGTTGCATCTTGGTGGAATGAGTCTCTGGCTGAATGTACTCCTGTGCCCACCCAGTACATTATGTAGTGAAACATATGCGGCCACAGGGAGAATGTACAAACTCTTTACAGTCAGCAGTGGGAACTGAACTCTGATTGGTGACCGCTAGTGGTGTAAAGCAATGTGCTAACTGCCATGCTACTGTGCGGCTAACGTTTAGCTAACAACAGCCTCCAATCAATGACTACAGCTGTAAGAGACCTGTGAAACTTGTATATAGCAGCTCCACTTTGCACATTCTGATTTGCTCCAGTTTTGTAACCATAAAATCTAAAGTAGAAACATCCATATGATCATTCAAGCAAAGAGTGATGGATGTGCACACAACACCTAGAATACTCTTTCATTTTGAAACAATACATTTGATGAGCACCTTACTGTAATTCACCGGGACTCAATTATAGCCTTGTTCCTGTGTTGTTCCTCCTTATGTTCTGAGTAATGGCCCAGGTGACAAGCTAGCAAATGATTGGCTGCTTAATCACCTTATTAGGTAGGGCCCGGTCAGTAATTAGTGGCTGGAAGAGTGTTGAGTACCAAAAGACCACATCAAACTCACACACACCTTCAATTAGGCCACAGACCTCTCTGATAAACAGGTCATTAGTACACTACTGTAGGCAGGAGCGGGAAGGTGCATCCTGAAAGAGAAAACAAATTATGCTCCTTGTTTTGAGTTTTGCATTATTAGAGAGATAATGCAGTTGCTAAATTGCACTGATTTAATTTCCCTCCATCTTTCTGAGGGTCATTGGATTTCCAAAAAACTGTCTTTCCTCTCCCTTTAGAGATCTTCCCTTTCAGTCAAAGGGAATCACATCAGGCAAAGCAGAAGAAGAAATATTAAGTAAACTGGGAAAGTGGTTCACTGAGATGATGGCACTAGGTTAAGAGCAATCAACACCAGCCAAATGCACTGTGGGATTAATTGACAAAAACACCCACTATTTCAATTGCAAACATTGAACATAAGAACATAAGAAATAGGAGCAGGAGTCGGCCATCTGGCCCGTCGAGCCTGGTCTGCCTTCAATAAGATCATGGCTGATCTGGTCACGGACTCACCTCCACCTATTTGCCTTTTCCCCAAAACCCTCAATTCCCTTACTATACAAAAATCTATCCAACCTTGAATTAAATATATTTACTGAGGTAGCCTCCGCTGCTTCATTGGGCAGAGAATTCCCAGATTCACCACTCTCTGTGAAAAGCAGTTCATGCATCTCCATCCTAAATCAACTCCCCTGAATCTTGACACTCTGTCCGTCTCACTGACCAGTGGAAACAACTTTCCTGCCTCTATCTTATCTATCCCTTTCAAAATTTTATATGTTTCTATAAGATCTCCTCTCCTTCAGAATTCCAGTGAGTACAGTCCCTGGCAACTCAATCTCTTCTCAAAGTCTAACCCCTTCATCTCTGGAATTAACCTGGTGAACCTCCTCTGCACCACCTCCAAAGCCAGTATATCCTTCCTCAAGTAAGGAGACCAGAACTGCATGCAGTACTCCAGGTGTGGCCTCACCAGTACCCTATACAGATGCAGCATAACAATCACTGCTCTTAAATTCAATCCCTCTAGCAATGAAGGCCAACATCCCATTTGCCTTCTTGATAGCCTGCTGCACCAGCAAACCAACTTTTTGTGATTCATGCAAAAGCACTCCCAAGTCCCTCTGCACAACATCATGCTGCAATTTTTTTTACCATGTAAATAATAATCTGCTCTTTAATTTTTCCTTCCAAAGTGGATGACCTCGCATTTACCAACATTGTACTCCATCTGCCAGACTCTTGCCCACTCACTTAACCTATCAATATCTCTCTGCAGACTCTCCATATCTTCTGCAGATTGGGAACCCGATTTACATTAAATCAAAAGAACACGGCATTGTACACTGGATGAATTCCTCCATTGATAAATATTAGGAATGAATACACAGTTTTATACAACTGTAGTAGTATTGGTAGTGTTCTAATTTGTTCTGCATTTCATTTAAATGCATAATTGGTTACTCAGTTAAATGGTAATTTGTCTTTTTTATACCTTTGTATCTATTTCCATTTCGGCTAAGTGGGGCAGCTCTTTAATTGGGCCAAAATGTACTGGTCCCAATGTGTCCCAATTAATCAGAATCTACTGTATATGTTCTTCCTGTAACTGTGTGGGTTTCCTCTGGGTGTTCTAGTTTCCTCCCACATTCCAAAGGACATACAATTGGGATTAGAATTAGTAAGTTGTGGGCATGTTACACTGGCACTGAAAACGTGGCAACACTTGTGGGTTGCCCTCAGCATGATCCTTGGACCGTGGTGGCCATTTACGCAAATGATGCATTACACTGTATGTTTCGCTGTTTTGATGTGCATGTGACAAATAAAGCTCCATTAGGCGGTGAAGTCCAGACCCTCACAATTTGCTGAGTAATGTTTCTTCCTGATCACTCTTCATTTATCTCTAAGAATTATTTTACACGAGTATTTCCTGGTTATTGTCACACCTTCCAGAAGAAAGAGGTTCTCCCTATTAATTTAATATTGGCCTCATTATTTCTACATACAATAAAGGAGGCCTGACAGGTGTACGTAGAAGTCAAGCTGTCATCTAACTATGGAGTACAATTTCCCTCCCACTCTTATGAACACAAGAGATTTTGCAGATGCTGGAAATCCTGAGAAAGAAGCACAAAATGCTGGAGGAAATCAGCAGGTCTATGAAAATGAATAAACAGTCTATGTGCTCGACTTGCTGAATTCCTCTAGCATTGTGTTAGTTCCCTATGCCTACATTCAATGCCTTCGATAATTAAATAAAGGACCCTCCTTGCCTTTTTTAACCAACTGTTCGACCTATTCTGTTATGTTTAAGGATGTTTGGACATTCACTTCCACACCCCAGAATTCCCTTCCCTTGTTGCATTTCCCCACATGCATAACCCCAGTCTTTTCCAGACTGAATTGCATTTGCTTTTCTAGTTAATAGGGAAACATGCCCTGTATAATACTTTGATTCCTCATAACTAGTGCTATAAGGAGTGGAATCAAGCAAGACAATGATAAATACCTTCAAGCAAAATCATCATTTGGAAATCCTCCTATGTGGTCTTAAGACTTCTGACGCAAGTCAGTAAAGACCATAGACCATAGATATAGGGGCAGAATTAGGACATTTGGCCCATCGAGTCTGCTCCGCCATTTCATCATGACTGATCCAATTTTCCTTACAGCCCCAATCTCATGCCTTCTTTCTGTACCCCTTCATGCCCCGACCAATCAAAAACTACCAACTTCTGCCTTAATATACATAAAGACTTGGCCTCCACAGCTACCCGTGGCAATGAATTCCACAGTCACCACTCTTTGGCTAAAGATATTCCTCCAGCAGTGCAATGAAATACATAGTACTTTAGATTAGTGAAATCAATATATCCATCTGCTTCCCCATTCTAATTTGAAAGTGGGAACCATACTCACTGAAAATTGGCTCTTCTTTACCAACTGATTTGAGACTTCAAATCAACATGTTAACTCTGAAAGTCAATGATGTAACTTTGTTATAAATCTACCCAAGCCCAGATACTTCAAGTTACTTTCCAAAGACTTCATTCTAGCAGTGCTGAGCTCAGCAAGACACAACTGGGCCATGCTGTGATGCATCTAGCCACTAGGTCATACTCACCAGGCTTGGCTCCCCGATACTTCACATAAGAGCAAATAAAGTAGATGCAAGAACAAGCCATTCAGCCCCTCACACCTGTTCTACCAGCCAATAAGATCTCGCTGATCTTTGATCTCAGCCATTTTCCAGCAATAACCCCATCTCTTCATTCCTTCAAAAACTAAAATCCACTAGTTTTGCATCCTCGGCAGAAAATTCCAAAGATTCGCTATCCTCTGAGTTAAAAAATTGCTTCTCCTCTTTGTCCGGAGTGGACTTCCTCTTATTTTTGTAACTGTGACTCCTGATCCTAGACACCTGAGACAGAGAAACATTAACTCTTCACGGCTCAGATCAAGCCCCTTAAGAATTCTGATGCATTAAAAGCATTATCTCTTATTCTTCTAAACACAAGAATTCAGTGGCCCAGTCTGCTTGATCATTCTTCATGTGACAAACTTAGCGCTTCAGGAATTAACCTGACAATGTATAGGGAGACCAGACCTGCAGATGATATTCCAGATGCAGTCTCACTTCAAGTAAGATTTTGCTACTCTTATACTCAAATCCATTGCCCTGGCCCTATCTCATCTCAGAGCATGGCAGCTGTTTCTCAAATACATAAATAGGTCTTTTATTTGTGGCCATCATTACAATCAATGGGGATAGGGGGTAGAGGTACCGAAAAAAAAAACAAGAGGGTGAAGGTTTCAAGTGAGTGGAAGGAGTTTTAAAGAGGATTTGAGGGAAGAGTCCTGATGAAGGATTCCCTGCATAGATGATGCCTAACCTGCTGAGTTCCTCCATCATGTGTATGTTGCTCAGAGGGAAAAGTTGTTTTTTTAAAAACCCACAGAGTGGTTGATATCTGGAACGCACTGTCAAAGGAAATGATGGAATCCAATGCAATCACTATGTTTTTGAGATACTTGGGCCCAATAAAATTGGGGTGGCATGCTAGTGCAGTGTTAGTGTAATGCTTTTGCAGAACCACTGTCTGTAGGAGTTTGCATGTTCTTCCTGTGACTGCGCAGGTTTCCTCCCACATTCCAAAGATGTACGGGTTAGTAGGTTAATTGGTCACATGGTGTAACTGGGCAGCGCAGGCTCGTTGGGCTGGAAGGGTCTATTACTGTGCTGTCTCTCTAAATAAAATTTTTAGACAACCACTTAAATAGGCAGGGCATAGATGTATGTGAACTAATGGGGGCAAAAGGAGTTGGGCAAAGAGTTAGCACGGATGTGGTGGGTACTGTACAACTCTATAAATCTGTGTTTAACTGTTTATTCTCATGGTGGTAAAAGTCACCCAAAAGCAAAATGTAAAGACAGGCCATTTATCAATTCATTGGGGTAGAAAGTCATGCATTTTCTCTTGCTGAGCCACCATTTCTACAACACATGAACAATACCTGTGACAGTGAACGGATAAACGACAGTACTCCATAATACTACTGAAGGAAAGCACGAACCAGCCACTTAAAAGATTTGACAATGCACATACAATAACTTAACCATGCAGAATCAGAAGCAGATTTAATATCACCAGCATCTGTTGTGAAATTTGTTGTTTTGTGGCAGTAGTATATTGCAATACATAATAGTAAAAGCTATAAATTACAATAATTATATATAAAAATGAAGAAAAAAGTAGTGCAAAAAGAAAGGGGAAAATACCAAATAAGTGTTCATGGACCATTCAGAAATCTGATGTCAGATGGGAAAAAGCTCTTCCTGAAACATTGAGTGTGTGTCTTCAGGCTCCTGTACCTCCTTCTTGATGGTAGCAACGAGTAAAGGGCATTCCTGGGTGATGGGGTGAATAGCACATTCTAATTGCTCTCTCAATCATGAGAGACCAAGGTCACTCGTGGGAGCGGATTCATTGACAGTAAGGTAAAGTATCAGTAAAGTATTCCAGTTTGAGATTTTCCCTGCAGTGGATGGTCTGACTGAAAACTCAAAAGCCAAACAAGAACAATTAAAATCCTACACAAATCAGGTTAGAATTTTGTTCAGAACAGAATAGTTACCAGGCATCACAGGGTTAAAGGCAACAGCAAACTGTGTAATCCTGTAATACATTGGTGTCCCTTCTTGTTATGGAGCATCCCACTGCACTAACAACAGTCAGTGCATTATTACTGAGGATCAAAGCCCCCAACCCTGTCTCACATGCTCTTTATCAGTTAATCACTCTATTCATCTCTGAATAATCACCCTGCTAAATCCTCTCCCTATCTCCCAACACATGGGTATTTGATTCCTGATGGCCATCTGCCGGTAAAGGTCAAGCAACAGAATACAGCCTCTTGCCCCAGTGGTTTCTCTAGGGATGTCTGGTCCCTGTCAGCACTTTCTTCTCAGCACTACAGACACATTGGTAAATGCTGCAAGTGAATTAAACTTAAAAGACAATTAAGGAATCAAGGTGATGTCACCTTGTGAAATTGGTGAGAATGCATTCAATGTAATTGTTATCACCAATATCATGCAGCAGGGATAATTTGATTCTTGTTGTATATTCATAGGATAAGTGCTCAAAACACAGTATGTAAAAGCAGGCAATTTACTGATCAAGACACTGAATCAATTGTTAATCTTTACAGATACTATCTCTTTCAAGCAGCACCACTGGTTACACGGCTACACAAAATAATTCTGTTATTTTAATAACATGACAGATCTTTAGATGACATGTTCATTTTATGGCAGAGCAGATTTTCCAACTGCAGTGTTATTTTCAGTTTTAAAAGCCACGTCCGCAGATCTGGCTTTTAAAGCTTAAATTCTGAACGTTCCTTTTGCAACTGAGCCATTTTCTTCTCCTGACTCTTTCCCCAGCTCTCTTAATTAAAATAAAATTCTCATCATCTTTCCAGCCAGAACATTGCATACGTAAAGAGTTAATGGATCCCAGTTACACGTGGAAAGAAAGCAAAACGATTGTCAGAGTCTATGATAAGAATTACCTGAAGATTGTTTCATCATCTAATTGCTGAGCTGAAAACGCGGGCAGTGTCAGGAGTGAGTACTATTCACTTACCACCGGTAGATGCCACTAATAGAACCTACCTCAAATAATGCACAACTGACATCAAAGGGCTGAATGTCGATAAGACACAGCATTTGTTCTCTCCCCGCAAATGTTTCTCTATATCCACATACCAAGGAAAAAATACTTAATTTCAGCTATTACAGGGATTTTACTCCTGTAATGAGTATTATGTTTTCGGTTGTAACTTGACATATTACCTTCAGAATTAAAAAATATGGAAAACCCCCTGATGGGACCTCTCTCAGAAGATGTAGCTCCCTCATCCTTGAAAAACAAAATCACGTCATGGACCAGTAGCAAAGCATGGTGCTGCCTTGCTTTGCTACGCTTTCACTTTTAAATGAGATTATGGGATAACTGGGCAGTCAAAGCCGTGGAGTCTGCATGGCTGTCATCAACACTGTTTTATGATGGACAGATGAGAGGCATACTTCCCCTGTGGCCCATGTTGTTGGGTTGGTCACTGCTTTGTCGTAAGGTCGAGGTGAGAATTCCCACAACTCATCCAACGCAGATGTAAATCTCACAGTCAACCTTGGGCATCTTATTGCTGAATTTTGTGTATGACAGCAACTAAGAAAATAATATTCTCAAACTACAAGATAGAGCAGAAAGATGGATAATAATCTAATTACATTAATACTGTTTGTAATTGGCAACTTTTATGGGTTTGATTCCTTTCATCGTGAATAGGAACTTTCAAAGAAAGTGCACATCACACATATTGCTATGCTGTAGATGCTATTATGAATGGAAACTTTTAAAGATAGTGCGTAGCACACATACTAACGCTTTGCCTTAGACACTATTTCTTAGCAAAAACGTACATCATGGGAAAAATATTAGAACATTTATCCCTATACTTTAAGAAGAAATACTTGAATTGATACTACGATGATAAATCCAGGCCCCAAAACTGCTGCCAGTCACAGCATAACAGGCATGAAACTTGAAAGAAAGGCAACTACATGAGAAAATGGCTCCCCACTGTTTCTGTTGTAAAGATTATAGAATAACCCCTTGGGGATCTTTGCAACAGAGGGCGCACCATTCACAAACAGACAGCTAAATACAATCTGATCAGCTGAATGGGAGCCAGTTGGTCGCTTACACTAGGAGCAACCACCCTAAGCCACATTTGTTTTGTGCTTGCTGTCCACTTTTGATCACCGATTTGCGTTCCTTGCTGGCTCTTTGCTACAAGTTTTTGTTCTGTACAATTTGGACCACCTACTTCTCCACACCTTGTTCTAAATTCAGCCGGTAGGAGGTGCAAATTGACGTGAAGCAACATTTATGCTGACACTCCTCCTAGCAGATTAGTCAAGAATTACTAAAATACCCTGAAGAGTCAAGATATCCAACCAAACACTGGTAGAGTTTTAAATCTACTTGTCTTAATATTGCCTGACAGGCACTCCCTGATTATGTGACCAGACAGCTCAAAATATAATTTTTAAAGGCCATAATTAAGATAGATAATGTGCGAGGTCTTTCTGTGTAGTTTTTCATTGATTCTATTGCATTTCTTTATTCTACTGTAAATGCCTGCAAGAAAATGAATTGGTTAGTATTTGGTGAATATATGCACTCTGATAATAAATTTACATTAGACTTTGAACTTTGATGTACATTCAAGGAGAATAGTCAACTAATGCTGAACATTAGACGACTGAGTCGAATCAATGCAAAAACTGAATTAATAAAGAATAGTTTTATTTAACAGCTGGTTCACAACAGCATTGAGAAGGTCACATGATTTTCTACAGAATGTTTGGTTAAGCTCACTTAAGTCTTCACTGGTGATTTTCGCTCGACAGATAACCCCGAGTCTCTGGGTTAGCTCCCATTCTCTTCCATATTCTTATACAGCAATGAGCTGATTCTCTTTTAAGGTACCAATGGACTTTGCTTCAGTAATTGCTAGTGACAGAGAATTCCATATTCTCACTAAACACTATAAAAGAAGATTTTTAATCTGCATCTCTTTAAAAAAGTTTTCTGTCTGCCTGCACATTCTCTGTAACTGTAATGCTTTATTCTGCATAGTTATTGCTTTCCCTTGTACTCATGTGATGTATGATCTGTATAGATGGCATATGACAATTAATAAACAAATTTACCTAATCAGATCCACCCCCCAGTTTAGCTAACTTCTTCAGCTCTAGTGAAACTGACCTGATTTCTCACATCTCTGTTAGCGTTTAATTCAGTCCCTGCTAACAATCTAGGAATATATTCTGCTGCTTTTTGAGTGCTTTCACATCTTTCCCATATAGCATACAGATCTACACAACTCCAGAAAGGCAAAACAGGTTTCATATTCTACACTTGTTTGCTTTTATATTTTATGCCCAGAGGTCAAAACGAAGCATTTTGTTTGTCCATATCATAGTCTCATATACTCTCACTACCACCAGACATAACTTGTACATCTACTAGCCAAATTCCGACAATTCACTTTCCCATTTAAGATGTTACTATCTGAGCAGAACCTTCTTTTGTATTCTAACATCCAAATGTATATTTTTCTCTTCCCACTACTATCATCAGGGAGGAGGTACAGGAGCCTGAAGACACACACTCAAAAATTCAGGAACAGCTTCTTCTCCTCCGCCACCAGATTTCTGAGTGGGCAATCAACTAACCCATAAACTCTTTCTTACTCTTTCTTAGCTCTCTTTTTGCACTAGCTATTACATATGTACAATTTCTTATTGTAATTTATAGTTTTTTTAAATGTATTGCATTGTACTGCTGCCTCAAAGCAACAAATTTCATGACATATGCCAGTGATATTAGATCTGATTCCGATATTAAATGATTTTGCTGAAGTACGAAGAGTGGTCTCTGTCACCTACTTGCCCGTCTTGATTGGTTTCTTTTGCACTCTTTTTCAGTCTCTCAAAAGAAAGGTGTCTTGCAGCAGGGATATTAGGAGAGTCGTTCAGCTTGGTTAAGGTTATTGGTTCTGAAGGAGGTCAAAGCACATGATGGAGATGGTAGAGGGAAGGGGCTTTGGATAAGAAGCTGAAGTCAGAGGAACATTAAACATTACAACACAGTGTAGGTCCTTCAGCCCACAATGTTGTGCTCTACTCTAAGATCAATTTAACCCTTCCCTCCCACATAGCCCTCCATTTTTATATCACCCATATGACTATTTAAGAGTTTTTTAAAATGTCCCTAATGTATCTGCCTCTACCACCACTACCAGCACAGTATTCCACACACCCACTTTTCTCTGTGTAAAGAAGAACTACCTCTGACATACTCCCAATACTTTCCTCCAATCAGCTTAAAGCTACGCTCCCTCGTTTTAGCTATTTCCACCCTGGGGGGGGGGTTACCTCTGGCTATCCACTCGATCCATGCCTTTTCTCATCTTGTACACCTCTATCAGGTCACCTCTCATCCCCTTTCACTCCAACGTGCAAAGCCCTAGTCACTCAACTTCTGCTGATAAGACATGCTCTCAAATCCCTGCAGTGTCCTGGTAAGTCTCCTCTGCACCCTCTCTACAGCTTCCATATTCTTCCCATAATGGAGAGAGTATTTTAAGTGTGGGCTAACCAGGGTTTTATAGAGCTGCAACATTACCTCGCGGCTCTTGGAATTCAATCCCCAAAGACAGGCATTCTTCACAAGTAAGTTTGATGTCACCTCAGCGTGTGCGTGCATGTGTGTGTATGTGCCCGCATAATAAAAAAGCACAGAAGTAATCCAATAACTATACAGACCGTTTTCAAAATGAAAATTACTAGTTCATTTAAAACTTCTAAACTGCAGTTTAGTATAAATCAATAGGTCAAATCTATATAGGCCATTAAATGATTAGAACAAAGTCATTTACATGCTAGGTTACCAAAGGAGCCTGTGATGTAGCAAGAATCACTTCAAATAACTACACTATATAAATAAAAGGATAAAAGAAAAATTAATCCTTAACATTAATCCTGTTAGTGGAAGTACTAGTCTACTTCAAAAGGAAGTCACAGCAAACAAAAAAAAACTGATTACAATACAACTCAAACAGTGTCCGTTTAACAAAAAGAGATTGACTATGGTGTGCGTACATTACCAGGGAACTCAACAGAACCAAATGACAATGGTAGGTTTCATTCTAAAAAGGAAGCCCAACTTGCCAGCTGACAGGAGCATCCTTGTTTAACAGGTGCTCAGTTTACAGAAACCTCTTATTGTTTATTGTATTAAGTAGCAGCTGTTTACTGAACCAGCTACGAACCCTACCCCCCACTCTAAAGCAATCCCCTGACACAGACAGAGACAAGTGCGTGCTTTCAATCGGGTCAAGTTTAAATTGTTGTCTATTCTATTAATTGCAGCACAAGCTGTGATCTGACACATTACTACAGGCATTACAGAGAATAATAAAGGTAGTTATCGTCAGTAAACAGACAGTTTAAAAATAGACCCTTTTAATTAACATTACTCTGTTTGACAGGAAGGATGGAGCAGCAATTGCGGCATGAGTTTTATCTTTCTGTGGATATGGCTCTTTGAATTCTAGCCTTGATTTGGTGCCATATCTGGAAGCTAGAAGCTATAGTTAAATAAATGTGAAGGATTTCCTCCAGGATGAGGTTATATTTATAAAGGTATGAACTTCTGTTTCTCCTTTTATTGGATATAATCTCCAAATGCCGCCCAAGGTGAGAAGTTTGAAGTATTACTACCTTCTGCATGATAGAGGATGTTCATAATTCAACTATTCCATCCCCAACAACCAGGATACACCATCATAACCTTTGCTGACTCTGTCACCTCCCAATCTCCAACTCTCAAACCATTGCCTCTCCCAATATAATCTTCGCTCTTATTGAGTCTTCTGACATAACCCTTGCCCCTCCAAACACAATTCTTGTCACCCGTCTCCCTTGACAAAATCCTTGACTATCCCAATACAACCTGTGTCACCTCCATCTCCCCCGACACAACCTCTCCCACCACAATTGCCCACACTCCCTAGTGACCTCAGGCTTTTCACTACTGCCACTGTGACCTCAAAACTCCATCCTCCACCATGATCTTCAAATACACCTTGCTTAATCGCCCAAGGAACTTCAGACTTCCCCACCAATCATTGCCATCCTTTTTAACCCCCGAACACAGGGCAATCACCTACTTCCCTGGCACCCGCTTACATTCCAACAGGAAGGCAGCCTGTCAATCTGTTTGCCTACTGGGCAGAAAACCTTCTGAGAATGGCTGAAAGACATCAAGCAGTTAACCTCAGCAGAGGGTCTGGGAAACCCAAACTTCTGATCTCCCTATCCAGAATTCTTTCCATCCACTCTTTTCCCAGTGCTGATTAAATATTGAGGCCAATGATTCAAGCTGGGCATAATTTCATGGGCTTCAACACCTCTCCAGTCTCCTGCCTAAGTGCAAGCTTTTCAGGGTAACTAGGGATAAGCAATTAGTGCTGGGTTTGCTAGCTCAGCTCAAAGAGAAGAATCAGTTGAAAGAATTTTGCAAGTTTCCCATTGTCCTGAAATGGCTCTAACTCAGTCAAAAAGACTACCTCTCTTTTAGGCTTTGAAGGAGTTAATCATAGCACAACTCTCTTCATTTGTAAAGTGTTACAAGAGTGCTTACAGTTGTTTCCGGCCATAACCAGAGGAATTTCTTAAACCAGACGGTGCTAAATCTGTGTGAATCATTGCTCCAGATTGTTGTACAGCCCAAATCATTGGGTATACTTAAAGTGCAGGTTGATAGGTTCTTGATAAGTAAGGGCATCAAAGGTTACAGGGAGAAGGCATGAGAATGGGGTTGAGAAAGATAATAAATAAGCCATGATGGAATAGCAGACAAAACTCAATGGGCTGAATGGCCTACTCTGTTCCTATGTTTTATGGTCTTAACCAGAATAGCCCCAGTAATAGGTCTCTTCCTCCTTCTGCAGTGTGGACTTTGAGTCTACCCAAGGACACATCAATAATTCCCCTGCTCTCACTTCCAGGTTGTCTCAATGTAACATCACCCACAGAAAAGAAGTCAATATTATATACCTGCAAATACTAGGCTTCATCACTTCTAATTTCCGGAAGTGACTCTACGTGGTCACTGTTTGCCCCTGACCAATTTCTGATCTGCTGTGATCTAATGCTGGTTAGTTGTTCAATTCAAAAATCATTTTCACCTCCTTCACAGCCTCAGACCTGGGCTGAATCAGATCAATTGCCACTCTTCAATGCCACCTGAATGCCCGATCATTTCCAGTCTGTGTCCTCTCCATCACGATCACTTCTAACTTCAGTATCGTACTGATTTGACCCATCTATTGCTGAATCTCTCTTTCACACTGGACTAGACTATTGCAATGAATGGCTGATGGACCTGCCATACTCTGACCATACACTTCAGCTCATTCAAAGCACTGTTACCCATAACTTATCTCAATGACCCCATTTGCCTAATGATTCTCAGTCCCCCAACATAAAACCATAAGATATAGGAGCAGAATTTGGTCATTTGGCCCATCGAGTCTGCTCCACCATTTCATCATGGCTGATTTATATCCCTCTCAGCCCCAGTCTCTTGCCTTCGCCCTGTAGCTAATCAAGAACCTATCAACCTTTGCCTTAAACATATCCAATGACTTGGCCTCCACTGCTGCCTGTGGCAATGAATTCCAGATTCACCACTGTCTGGCAAAAGAAATTCCTACTCATCTCCACTCTAAATGGACATCCCTCTATTCTGAAGCTGTGCCTTCAGGTCCTGGACTCCCCCATTACAGGAAACATCCTCTCCACATCCACTCTATCGTGGCTTTTCACACTCGATAGGTTTCAATGAGATGCCCCCCCCCCCAAACTATCCTTCTGAATTCCAGTTGAGTGCAGGCCCAGAACCATCAATCAGTCCTCATATGGCAACCCCTTTCATTCCCAGAATCATTGTGGTGAAGCTCCTCTGAACCCTTTCCAAATTCACCACATCCTTTCTTAGATCAGATATTTAAGATCGTTAACATTCTTAAATATAAAATTCAAACTGTTAGTTCTTCCATGGTGCTCTTTCAGTGTTACATCCATAATCACCTCCCAAAGACTATACTTCTTTCTCCTCACTCTATTATTGATCCTGGCTTCCCATGAAGCACGTCAGCCCACTACGGAGGATCATTTAGTGGAGTTTCTTCCTACGCTCTCTCCAAGTCCCTTCAAAACAGCAGCAAATACTTAAATATTCATTGAAGATTTAAAAATTTGAGGCATCGATGGGCTGAGAAATACTTAGATCATTAATAAGAGGTGATAGGCAGCGAATCTCTTTACTCTTAGCAAAAGATGGGTGTGTGAACCATCAATTCAACTTGGCGAAACAACCCTGGAAAATGCGGACCAGTTTCCGTATCTTGGAAATCACCTCTCCTCCAGGGTCGACATTAATGATGAGATTCAACATCGTCTTAAATGTGCTGGAACAGCTTTTGGACATCTCCGAACAAGAGTCTTTCATGATCGTGACATCCGTCTGGGTAGCCTCCAACCTGATGGCATGAACATTGACGTCTCAAACTTCCGCTAATGCCCCACCTCCCCCCCGTACTCCATCCATTATTTATTTATATACACACATTCTTTTTCTCTCTCTCCTTTTTCTCCCTCTATCCCTCTCAGTATACTCCTTGCCCATCCTCTGGGCTTCCCCCCCCTCCCCCTTTTCCTTCTCCCTAGGCCTCCTGTCCCATGATCCTCTCATATCCCTTTTCCCAATCAACTGTCCAGCTCTCGGCTCCATCCCTCCCCCTCCTATCTTCTCCTATCATTTTGGATCTCCCCCTCCCCCTTTCAAATCTCTTACTAGCTCTTCTTTCAGTTAGTCCTGACGAAGGGTCTCGGCCCAAAACGTCGACTGTACCTCTTCCTGGAGATGCTGCCTGGCCTGCTGCGTTCACCAGCAACTTTAATGTGTGTTGCTACACAATAATCTTTGATTACTACTTAGTGGCGCACAGCATTTCCAGCAACATGTTTCAGTCCTGACTTTGTGCTGTAAGTGGGGAGTTGCACATTCTTCAATTAACCACTTGAGGTTCCTCTGGCTTCCTCCCACATCCCAAAGATGTGTGAATTGGCAGGTTAATTAGCCACTAGAAATGCCTCCAGTATAGTTCAGTGACAGAATCTGGGGGAGATTTTGAGACTGTGCTTAGAATAAAACAGGATCAATGTAAAAGAGTGCTTAATGTTCAATGTAGACTTGATGGGATAAACAGCCTGCTTCTGTAGAGTACAACTTTCGCTGTTGTAGAAAATGGACTTTGTTATTTCCTATCAATGCCAACTATTCCATAAATTGTGATCAGGGTTAACTTCAGGATACAATGGTAATTCTAGCTAGTTCCCTTGGCTGTGTTCCTAAAAGTACAGCTAAGATCAGATCTCAGCAATACATGGACAACTGGCTTTGCAAGGCAATACACAGTACAATGGTAGGTATATGAGAAATGTGCAACTTAATCAAATATACAAGGGTAGAATATATGGAATTTAAAACAAAAGTATAAATATATTCCTTCATTTATTAGGTTAGCATATTTACTATTCAGAGAATCTCTACGCTATACAAAATACCTTACGGAATATTTACTGAGAATAAAAAGATTTGCACACTGTGCCTTTGAAAGCACACAAATATTTTGGAAGGTCACATTTTGTCTATGACTGGGTTTAACATGTGATGACTCAGTATCTCTTTCATAGATTAGTGTTTTTTGTAACAATGATAACATGGGTGTCTGACAGTCTTTAATGAATAATAATAAATAATCCCTGTGAATGAGTCAATATCTGCATTGAATCACTTTCAAGTTACTGACCTGGGAAAGACCAGTAAGTTAGCACACTAGTTACAATATATTAACACAAGAAAATATACCACATGTGAACATTCTATACTTCTGATGGTAAATGTTTAAAAAAAATTGGTTCCTGTGTCTAGAATCAATGCTGCCGTTGTAAACATTAGATTAGATTAGCTTTATTTGTTGTGCGTATATCAAAACATACAGTAAAATGTGCTGCACACATCAAAGTTGCTGGTGAACGCAGCAGGCCAAGCAGCATCTATAGGAAGAGGCGCAGTCGACGTTTCAGGCCGAGACCCCGTCCTGACGAAGGGTCTCGGCCTGAAACGTCGACTGCGCCTCTTCCTATAGATGCTGCTTGGCCTGCTGCGTTCACCAGCAACTTTGATGTGTGTTGCTTGAATTTCCAGCATCTGCAGAATTCCTGTTGTTTGCAGTAAAATGTGCTGTTTTGTGTCAACAGCCAACACAGTCTGAGGATTGTTCTGGGGACAACTCACAGGTCACCATGCTTCCAGCATCAACATAGCAGGACCACAACTCACTAACCCTAACTCTAACAGTACGTCTTTGGAATGTGGGAGGAAACGCATGCAGTCACGGGAAGAATATACAAACTCCTTACAGACAGTGGTGGGAATTGAAATCGAAATGGTAATCGATGGTGCTGTAAAACAATTGTACCATCCTCTATAATTTTGCTCTGCTATTTATAACCTCAAATTTTGTTGAATTATTTGAAATTATAAGCTAAACATTATTCATCATAATTTCAAATAATTCAACAAAATTTGAGGTTATAAATAGCAGAGCAAAATTAAAACAAAGGAATCAACATTCACCGTGATGCTTAGGGTATTGTTGTATTGCCATTTTGGAGGATTTGAATTCCATTCTTCCATCCACCTACCAACCTGTTACCCAGAGGCCATAAAAAATGAGAGTCAATTAGAAATGAATGAATGTTAATCATAAAGCACAAGTGTAACAAAGAAAACCTCAGCCATTATTGTTTTGCTGACACAATTTTTACATAGTGAACACTACACGAGCTCTGCCATCGATGGACCCAAGCATGCCTGCGAAAGGAGGAGGGACCAGCAATGTCATCCTGTAGAAACTTTAAACTACAGAAACACCAACAGAAGCTCCGAAAACTTCACCCCTGGGAGAGGATGGATCTTTGAAGACTGGCTACATCTGTGGACAAGTTGAAAGGCTGGCCCAGGATAGAGAACTCTGGCGAGCTGCTGCCGGTGGCAATGTCTCAGTCAGGGTGATGGGCTTAAGAGGGGGAGGAGAAATACTACACAGCTAGTAACATTACTGCTTCAGGAAATCTATCCACTATTATTAATAATGTCTCATTGTGTGCAAGTTCTGCCATTCAAGTGTTGCTATATTTTTGTCACATTACCATTTTCCCATCAAGTGCCCACAGTTATAATAAAGATAACTCACATAAAGATGCTATTAACTGTATTCTCCTCCACTGATGGTCATGTTCCACCACCTCAGCTTTGTGCCTCTAACAAAACACTATTCTGTAGGATTCCTCTGTTCCAACTAATTTTACTCTCGGCTTCCAAGCAAGGATAATCTTAAAATGGGAAAGTGAATTACAACTTGACAGTTCACACGGAGCCAACCAATAAAAACTAAAAAAAAATGCTAAGAATAAATTGTACAATTTAAAAATGTGCATTTTATACCAATTATGCACTGCTTCTCAAGCTCACTTGAAACGAGGAGTACATTTGGCCGAGACACCTCCTGTGCAACACCATAGGAGACCAACTAGTGTCTTGAAATGTTTTTACATTATATCTTCTCAATATGCATTTTAGGCAGGAATTGCACCAGTTTGAAACAGAGTTATGGCTGGTGGTCTGTGAGTAAATCCAATACATGACAATGGTTCATGACAGACAAGAGCTAATTGTCTGTGATTGTCATAGCCAGTAAACAGGTTGTCATGGTAGTCAAAGTTTCCAAGCAGGAGCCAGTAAACAGATTATCAGACTGATGGAACATAGGTGATTCTCTCTTCTCAACCCTCCTCAGGTGATAGAAATAATTAGCATTCTGCACCAGCATGCTCAGAACCAGCCTGGGTTTTCTTCAGAAGTACTTACCCAGTATGAGAGAACTCCTTTGATCTGAGGTGTGATATGCTCCTTGGAGAGGTATTTTTGTTGCTAACTCTCTTTAGTTTGTGAGTTCATTGAGCCCAATCATATCACCACAGCATGGCAGCAAGACAAACCTTTGTGTAGGTTTGTGCAAGATCTGGATAAAATACTCCTGAAAAATTCACTCTCATAACTTTTTCTCCCAAATAGGAATTGTATGGCTTCTGCTCGGTATGAGCATCCTTCTTGACTTTGTAGCCTATGTGAGAACTCAAATTCTTCTTCCTCACGATTCAATCTACTTTGAAGCTTCAGTCCAAAGTAGAGAAGCAGTTTAACATTTTGTTGTGTTTTACTTTTGGAGGTGTCATCCCGCATGAAAGAAGAGTATTGAGGTGATGCAAAAGATCCCATTGAAGAAAAGTCCAACTACCCAAGCTTCATGATTGGAGTTTTGTTTTTGGAAAGAGGTTACCAAGAAGTTTGATGACGACAGGGCAGTAGATGTGTGTTGTCTAGTAAGCCCTTTGACAATGGAATGGTAGGCTGATCCAGTAGGTTAGATCATTTGGGTCCTAGGGTGAGCTAGCCGAACGGAAGGTGTCAGAGATTGACAGTAAAGAGCATTTTCCAAATTAGAGGTCTGAGAACAGTTTATTTTTTGTCATATATGTTAATGAGAATATAAGCGGCATGATTAGTAATTTTGTAGATTGCCTCAAATGTGATATTTTGTGAAGTGTGAAGAAGGCTACCTAAGATTACAGAGGATCGAGATCAACTGGTAAGGGAATGGCAGATGAAATTTAAGTAGCAGATGGGCAGCGTAGTAGTGTAGCAGTTAGCATTAAACTTTTACAGCGCCAGCAATTGGGGTTCAATTCCTGCTGCTGTCTATACAGAATTTGTATATTCTCCCTGTGAATGCGTGGGTTTCCTCTGGATGTTCTGGTTTCCTCCCACCTTCCAAAGACACATGGGTTACAGTTAATAAGTTGTGGGCACACTACACTGGCGAGGGAAACATGGCGACACTAGCAAGCTGCCCCCAGCACTTCCCCGGACTGTGCTAACCATTGATGAATTTCACTATGTTTTTATGGTTCAATATACATGTGACAAATAAAGGTAATCTTTAAAACTCAGGCAAGGGTGAAATTAATCATGATAGGACATACACAGAGAATAGAAGGGTTCTAAGGAATGTTGTAGAACAGAGAGACCAAGGGGTACAAGCACAGAGTTCCCTGAAAGTGGCAACACAGAATACAAGAATTGGGATGTCATTTTACAGCTGTGAGACCGCACTGAGTATTGTGTGGTGTTCTAGCTCCTATAATTTAAGAACAATTGAGTAAACTAGAGAGGATGCATAAAATATTTGCAAGATATTGCCTCGATTAGAAGACTTGATGTACAAGGAGGGACTGGAGAGGTTGGGTCGATCTTTCCTGGAGCAAAGGAACATGGGTGATGACCTTATTAAGGTTTACGAGACCATAAGGCCATAGGAGAGCCCATTAGAGGATCAGCTATTCTGGATTGGGTGTTGTCCAATGAACCAGAATTGATTAGAGAGCGTAAGGTAAAAGAACTCCTGGGGAAAAGTCATCATAATAATATCAAATTCACCCTGTAATTTGAAACAAAGAAGCTAAAGTTAGATATATCAGTATTACAGTGGAGTAAAAGGAATTAGAGGCATGAGAAAGGAGTTGGCCAGAATTGATTGCAAAAGAACATTGGCAGGGATGACGGCAGAGCAGCAATGGCTGCAATTTCTGGAAGCAATTCGGAAGGCACAGGATATATACATCCCAAAGAGGAAGAAGTATTCTGAAGGCAAAATGACACAACCATGGCTAACAAGAGGAGTCAAAGCCTACATAAGAGCCAAAGAGCAGGTATATATCAAAGCAAAAATTAGAACACTGGGAAGATTTTAAAAACCAACAGAAGGCAACAACAGAAATAATTGAGAAGGTAAAGATTGAATATGAAAGTAGGTGAGCCAATAATATTAAAGAAAATACCAAAAATTTCTTCAGATGCATAAAGTGCAAGTCAGAGGTGAGAGTAGATATTGGACCACTAGAAAATGATATTGGAGAGGTAGTAAAAGGGGACAAGGGAATGACAGATGAACTGAATAAGTATTCTGCACCAGTCTTCACTGTGGAAGATACTAACAGTATGGTGGAATTTCCAGATGCCAGGGGTCATGCAGTGTGTGAACTAACCATTACTAGGGAGAAGGTTCTTGGGAAACTAAAAAATGTGAAGGTAGGCAAGTCACCTGGACCAGATGGTGCATACCCTAGGGTTCTGAAAGAGGTAACTGAAGAGGTAACTAGATTCTGAAATTGGTTCCAGAAAATTGGAAATTTGCAAATGGTACTCCACTCTTCAAGAAGGCGGAGAGACAGAAAAAAGAAAATTATAAGCCAGTTAGTCTGATGTCAGTGATTGGGAACATGTTGGAGTCGACTGTTACAGATGTGGTTTCAGGGTACTTGGTGGCACATGATGTATTCAACATAGTTTCCTCAAGGGAAAATGTTGCCTGACAAATCTATTTGAATCCTTTGAAGAAATAAAAAGCAGGAAGGTGCCACACATGAGGCTGCTTAACAAGCTAAGAGCCTACGATATTACAGGGAAGATCCTTTTTATACTTTATTGTCGCCAAACAATTGGTACTAGAATGTACAATCATCATAGCGATATTTGATTCTGCGTTTCACACTCCCTGGATTACAAATATTAAATATTATAAATATTAAAAATAGTTAAAACTAGTAAATATTAAAAATTTAAATTATAAATCATAAATAGAAAATAGAAAAATGGGAAGTAAGGTAGTGCAAAAAAACCCGAGAGGCAGGTCCGGATATTTGGAGGGTACGGTCCAGATCCGGGTCAGGATCCGTTCAGCAGTCTTATCACAGTTGGAAAGAAGCTGTTCCCAAATCTGGCCATACAAGTCTTGAAGCTCCTGAACCTTCTCCCGGAGGGAAGAGGGACAAAAAGTCTGTTGGCTGGGTGGGTCGTGTCCTTGATTATCCTGGCAGCACTGCTCCGACAGCGTGCGGTGTAAAGTGACTCCACGGACGGAAGATTGGTTTGTGTGATGTGCTGCATCGTGTTCACGATCTTCTGAAGCTTCTTTCGGTCTTGGACAGGACAACTTCCATACCAGGTTGTGATGCACCCTAGAAGAATGCTTTCTACGGTGCATCTATAAAAATTAGTGAGGGTTTTAGGGGACAGGCCAAATTTCTTTTGTTTTCTCAGGAAGTAAAGGTGCTGGTGGGCTTTCTTGGCAGTGAACTCTGCTTGGTTAGACCAAGTCAGGTCATTTGTGATATTGACCCCGAGGAACTTAAAGCTTTTGACTTGTTCCACTTGTGCACCACCGATGTAAATTGGGTCGTGCAGTCCGCTACTCCTTCTGAAGTCAACAACCAATTCCTTCGTCTTGCTGACGTTGAGGGATAGGTTATTGTCTTCGCACCATGCCACCAGGTTCTTAATTTCCTCTCTGTACTCAAACTCATCATTACCCGAGATAAGACCTACATTTGTCGTGTCATCAGCAAAATTATGTATTGAGTTTGATGGAAACTTGGCTACACAATCATGGGTGTACAGTGAGTACAGCAAGGGGCTGAGTACACATGCTTCTAGCATGGATAAAGCAGTAGCTGATTGGCAGGAGGAAAAGAGTGGGAATAAAGGGAGACTTCTGGTTGACTGTTGGTGACTAGTGGTGTTCCACAGGGAAACAATTGTGTGGGGACCAATTCTTATTACGTTATATGTCAATGATTTAGATGATGGAATTGATGGCTTTGTTGCAGTGTCTGCAGACGATATGAAGAAAGGTGGAGGAACAGGTAGTTTTGAGGAAGTAGAGAGGCTATAGAAGGACTTGGACAAATTAATAAAATGGGCAAAGAAGTGGCAGATGGAGTACAGTGTTGGGAAGTGTATGGTTATGCACTTTGGGAGAAGAAATGAAAGGTTTGACTATTTACTAAATGGAGAGAAAATGCAAAACAAAACTGAAGCACTAAGGGACTTATACAGGAATTTCTGAAAGATAATTTGCAGATTGAGTCTGTGGTGACCTAACTGAAACCTATTGAGTGATGAAAGGCCTTGATAAAATAGATGTGGAGAGGATGTTTCCTATGGTGGGAGAGGATAAGACCAGAGGACACAGCCTCAGAATAGAGGGCTGTCCTTTTAGAATGGAGATAAGGAGGAATTTCCTGACCTCCACAGCCGCTTGTGGCAATGAACTCCAGATTCACCTCTCTCTGGCTAAAGAAATTGCTTTCCATCTCCATTCTAAAAGGACGTCCCTCTATTCTGAGGATGTGTCCTCTGGTCCTAGGTTCCCACACCATAGGAAACATCCTCTCCACATCTACTCTATCGAGGCCTTTCAACATTTGATAGGTTTCAATGAGGCCACCCCCCATTCTTCTGAATTCCAGCGAATACAGACCCAGAGCCATCAAACACTCCTCATTCAACAAGCTTTTCAATCCTGGAAAATATATAAAATTAAGAGAAACATAGATATGGTAGAGAGTTACATTCTTTTTCCAAGGGCAGGGAGTCTAAAACAAGAGGACATGGACTTGAGGTGCAAAGGGAAAGATTAAAGGGGATCTGAAGATGAGTTTTCACAAAGAGGGTGGTGGGTATTTGGAACAAGCTGCCAGAGGAGGTGATAGAAGAGGGTATAATTGCTCTGTTTAACATTTGGACAGGTCACAAGATAGGAAATTTTCAGATCAGAAGAAATATGAGCAGAATTAGGCCATATGACCCATCCAGTCTGCTCCATTTTAGAAGGATATGAGCCAAATGCAGGTAAAGAGAACTAGCTCAGATAGGTATCATCGTCAGGTTGAAGAGCAAAAAATCCTGTGCTGTATAAATCTATGACTTCATGCCAAAATTTTATCCACAGCATTACATAATTCTGAAGAAAATAGTTATATGCAAGTCATTGCTATACTTGCAAAATGCTAACATACAGTGGCATGCAAAAGTTTGGACACCCCGGTCAAAATTTCTGTTACTGTGAATAGTTAAGTGAGTAGAAGATGAACTGATCTCCAAAAGTCATAACGTTAATGATGAAACATTCTTTTCAACATTTTAAGCAAGATTAGTGTAATATTTTTGTTTTGTACAATTTTAGAGTGGAAAAAAGGAATGGAGCACCATACAAAAGTTTGGGCACCCCAAGAGATTTGAGCTCTCAGATAACTTTTACCAAGGTCTCAGACCTTAATTAGCTTGTTAGGGCTATGGCTTGTTCACAGTCATCGTTAGGAAAGGCCAGGTGATGCAAATTTCAAAGCTTTATAAATACCATGACTCCTCAAACCTTGTCCCAACAATCAGCAGCCATAAGCTCCTCTAAGCAGCTGCCTAGCACTCTGAAAATTAAAATAAATGATGCCCACAAAGCAAAAGAAGGCTATAAGAAGATAGCAAAGCATTTTCAGGTAGCCATTTCCTCAGTTCGTAATGTAATTAAGAAATGGCAGTTAACAGGAACGGTGGAGGTCAAGTTGAGGTCTGGAAGACCAAGAAAACTTTCCCAGAGAACTGCTAGTAGGATTGCTAGAAAGGCAAATCAAAACCCCTATTTGACTGCAAAAGATCTTCAGGAAGATTTAGCAGGCTCTGGAGTGGTGGTGCACTGTTCTACTGTGCAGCAACATCTGCACAAATATGACCTTCATGGAAGAGTCATCAGAAGAAAACCTCTCCTGCGTCCTCACCACAAAATTCAGCGTCAGAAGTTTGCAAAGGAACATCTAAACAAGTCTGATGCATTTTGGAAACAAGTCATATGAACTGAAGTTAAAACAGAACTTTTTGGCCGTAATGAGCAAAGGTATGTTTGGAGAAAAAAGGGTGCAGAATTTCATGAAAAGAACACCTCTCCAACTGTTAAGCACGGGGGTGGATCGATCATGCTTTAGGCTTGTGTTGCAGCCAGTGTCACGGGGAACATTTCACTGGTGGAGGGAAGAATGAATTCAATTAAATACCAGCAAATTCTGGAAGCAAACATCACACCATCTGTAAAAAAGCTGAAGATGAAAAGAAGTTGGCTTCTACAACAGGGTAATGATCCTAAGCACACCTCAAAATCCACAATGGACTACCTCAAGAGGCACAAGCTGAAGGTTTTGCCATGGCCCTCACAGTCCCCCGACCTAAACACCATTGAAAATCTGTGGATAGACCTCAAAAGAGCAGTGCATGCAAGACTGCCCAAGAATCTCACAGAACTAGAAGCCTTTTGCAAGGAAGAATGGGCAAAAATCCCCCAAACAAGAATTGAAAGACCCTTAGCTGGTTACAGAAAGCATTTACAAGCTGTGATACTTGCCAAAAGGGGTGTTACTAAGTACTGACCATGCAGGGTGCCCAAACTTTTGCTTCAGGCCCTTTTTCTTTTCTGTTATTTTGAAACAGTAAAAAAGTAATCTTGCTTAAAATATTAAAGAAATGTGTCATCTTTAACTTTATGCCTTCTGGAAATCAGGTCATCTTTTACTCACTTAGCTATTCACAGTAACAGAAATTTTGACCAGGGGTGCCCAAACTTTTGCATACCACTGTAACTGTTTAATTTACTGTGCATGAAAAAATTTGGCACATGATGAGAATGTGAAATTAACGCTTTACACTTTTGGTATTTAACCACAGATATTTTATGCATAAAAGTTTACACTTGATATGCTGGTAAATATACTTGCTGCTCGGTAAACACTGCTTGTCTGCAAGCAGTTGGGATTTCAGCTCCTTGAGGATAAGCCTCACTAATACACTGCAGATTTCTTTTACACCAACTCATCTCTACTTTTCAGCAAGACAAAACCAAACATGTAGACCTTTGCCTTAGCTTTTCAGGAGGAAAAATGTATCCATTATAATTTAAAAAAAAAACTGGTTAGCACAGAAAAGTGATATACTTCGTCACTTTTGTGTTTTATTTTCAAACACTATTTCCATCATCTTGAATATATTGTCAACAGCTAGTGTTAACAGGTAGTGCATTGCTGCTGTATCAACTCCTGCCTTCAGATGAATGTGGTTTGCGTGGTCTATTACAACAGCACATACCATCAGGATGACAAAAGCCTCCTACATAAAACCAACATATACCCTGCTTCTCTGAGGATCGTCAACCTTCTCATGGGCAAGAGGCTTGTGAGTTCCTGACAGCAATGCTATCTGGTGTTTAGCCATTTGGAGCTTAGCTCCCGCTAGGGTCACGCATGGCAGAAATGTCAAGGCGGAAGTTCGAATTGAAGAGCAATCCAAGCAAGACCTCAATGGTGGAGCTGGTGAAAGATGATGAGACATCGCAAGGGCAGTGAAGGGGGAGGAAGGCTACAGGGGGAGGAAGCACTGAAGGGCGAGGAAGCAGTGAAGGGGGAGGAAAGCTACAGCAGAGAAGGGGGAGGAAGCAGTGAAGATGGAGGAAGCAGTGAAGGGGGAGGAAGTTCTACAGCAGTGAAGGGTCCTCAGTTGTCTTGCACTCCATACCACTGGACCCTGACCCCGATCTGTCAATGACCATGTGGCGGTTGCCCATGCATCAGCCTGCCCACGTTAAACAAAGTCATGCAAAATCCATCAGAATCCAACCATAAGTTCCCCGTTATGTGGATCCTGGATCACCCTCTATGGTCACCTGAGGATCCACCAATAGACAACTCCTTGGGGCAACATCATATTCGACTTGAGTGATCACACTGCTACTACATATAACCAAGTGAAACCACGTGAAATAATACCTTGTTAAATAATTTGTTCCAAATTTGGCTTGCAGCAGGGCAGAACTGTGTTGTTATTTTGGAGTATGGGGAATTAGAAGAGACAAATTTTAAATGAAAATATTAAAAAAACCTGCAGATGTTGTAAATCTGATATAAAAACAGAAAGTACTGGAAATAACAGGCTAGTCAGCGACTGTGGTAAAAGAAACAGTTAAAATTTCAGGTCTGAGAGTCCCCAACCTGAAAAGTCACCTATTTTTATTTCCACGGAAGCTGCCTGTCCTGCTAAGAGATTCCAACATTTTTCATTTTTTAAAAAAAATTTCAGCAAAATTGCAACTCGGGAATCACTAGTCATTAATTTCAAAAAATGTACAGAAAATTTACAAAATGGTTTCCAATTTCTTTCCATGAAAGCACATTCAGAAAGCATTCACAAATTGTGTACCTGATCTATGGTACACCTAACCACAGTTCTGGTTGCTGCTTTATGAAGTTGCTCTTTTCTGTTGATTCTTGTCATTCAAGGTAACAGGGCAGGTGATGGAAACTTAACAAATTTTATTTGGCTCTTAAATGAGTACTGTATAGTGAATGATTGTGGAACTCAAGAAGTTCAAAGTTCAACGTAAATTTATTATCAAAAGTACCTATATGTCACCACGTATTACCCTGAGATTTATTTCCTTGTGGTAATTCACAGTAAATACAAAGAAAAGCAAGTCAGGTGGCATCTATGGAGGAGAATAAACAGTCAATGTTTTGGGCCAAGATCCTTCATCAGGACTAAAATGTCGACTGTTTATTCTCCTCCATAGATGCTGCCTGACTTGCTGAGTTCCTCCAGCTTTGTGTGTGTGTTGCTCAAGATTTCCAGCATCTTGTGTTTAGTATATAGTACCTGCAAAAATCTTAGGCATATATATATATAGCTCGGGTGCCTAGGACTTTTGCACTGTACTGTATAATGGTTAAAATAGAAAGGTGGTTGGGGAACAGACAGAAAAGTACCTAGCTTTGTATTAGCTCAGTAGTTTTAAATGTTATTTGGCAACTGGAAAGACATAACATACAGTACTGTGCAAAGTCTTAGGCACAAATATATAACTAGGGTGCGTAAGAATTTCGCACACTACTGTATGCTTGTGCTAAAATGAAGAACTGTACTCAGCAAAAGAAAATATTCGGATCAATAACAAAAGGATGTTTTTGATCAAGTACAGTACATCAAGATCGAACACATTCAGGTAACCCAGAAATGGGAAAAAAAAACAATATCCCAAAACCCTGTATATCCAACTCTTGGTACTCATTTTTTCTCCTCTTGGAAGACAAAGGCAGGAATACATTTAAGAGCTGATGTTGGCAAAACTCCAGACCAAAAAGCACGAAGTTCGCCACACAGCCAACCAGCGACAAGATTTCTTCCCTACATCACAACTGAGTTTCCGACATGACTTTCAATCAGCAGATAGATAAGTATATAAAGGTCAACGGAGGACCCACCACAATCAAAAGAGCACTAACGATGATTCCTTGCATGGTGATGAAACGTTTGCAAGTAAATGGCCAAGATCGGAGAACAATTCAACCCAACTATCAACAACCTGAGCCACACACCTTCCGAATTAGATCCATACATTTATTTAGTTCAACACCTACTACCTAAAAATATGAAAAGGAACAGAAATCCATAACAAATTTGTAAGGCTAATCTGAGAGGAAACAAGAATCTCAATTGCTTGCAGACGAGCAGAGTCTTTTCTGCGGCAGCTAGCAAATCAGCATGCTGGCATAGAATTGTGCATAAAATATCTGTGGCATACATGCAAGTCAGAATAAGTATGCTCCAGCTAACACTGGTAAGTAGCAAGTACTCTGGGTCCCTGTAGAAAAGAACTCCACTCACAACTGCTTCAGTGCTCTTCTGCAGAATATGGGTG
This sequence comes from Mobula hypostoma, assembly GCF_963921235.1. NCBI lineage: Eukaryota > Metazoa > Chordata > Chondrichthyes > Myliobatiformes > Myliobatidae > Mobula > Mobula hypostoma. Next base: position 15,126,176 of record NC_086117.1, on the reverse strand, counting down.
GCTGGATATAACAGACAAGATGATAATCAGCCCTTCACCTAGCCCCAGGGCAGGAATATCGACCCAGCTTAAATGTACACAGGGGAGGATATTGTGTACATATGTGCTCTGCTTGGTCATTGTTAGCAGAGCACCTCAGAAGAGAATTTCCCCAAATTTTAGTAGAATGTCAACTAAAACCTTATTTATGAGAGCAACTGGTAATTCCACCAAAGCAACATCAGAGAACAGAAGCCCAGAGCGTTTTAACTCTTCACCCAGATGTACACAGTATTACAATACAGCCCACAGAATGCAGAAGAAAGAAGTGTCTCATGATTCGATTTACAATGGAGAGTAGAGGACAAGCAAAATTATCTACCCAACCATGTAAAAATTATGGTATTCACACAGAACCGTATATTCGTAGCATGTCAAAGCTAATCTTTAGAATGGGTAGTAATTTCATTTGAAGTACATAGAGATAAATGGGAAACTAAGCCGTTCAAAACTAAAAGATTGCAATGATCATGCAAGGTAATTACTTCTGAAACAATGCCTTCCTCTCCCATATAGATCTAAAATACTTTCCTTAAGAGCCAACAGACACTTTGTTTGCAAACATACACTTAATGGTCACTTTATTAGGTATATCTATACACCTGCTCATTAATGCAAACATCAAATCAGTCCATCATGTGGCAGCAACTCAACGCATAAAAGCATGCAGACACGGTCAAGCGGATCAGTTGTTGTTCAGACCAAACATCAGAACGGAGAAGAAATGTGATCTAAGTGACTTTAACCATGGAATGATTGTTGGTGCCAGATGGGGTAGTTTGAGTATCTCAGAAGCTACTGATCTCCTGGGATTTTCATGCACAAGTATCTAGACTTAACAAAGAGAGGTGCAAAAAACAAAATAACATCCATTGAATGGCAGTTCTGTGGACAAAAGTGCCTTGTTATTGAGCGAGGTCAGAGAAAAATGACCAGACTGTTTCAAACAGATGAGAAGGTGACAGTTAGCTCATAACCACACGTTTTAACAGTTGTGTGCAGAAGAGCATCTCTGAATGCACAACACATCGAACCTTGAAGTGGATGGGCTGTAGCAGCAGAAGACCACACCGGGTTCCATGCCTGTACCAAATTAAATGGCCACTGATTGTGTTTATGGCTCTGGCCCTGCTTTAACGTTGGTGTCAACTGGAAACATTTGAATCACAACACAACGATTAACACTTACCTCTTCACTATTGGTTTAAGGTTCTTCTTCTGCTCATTGGCCATTATTGTGCCACTCAGTTTCTGTGGTGCATCTCTAAGTCCAAAGCTTTTGGCAGTGTGTCCAAGGTGAAGGGATTTCACATGAAAGATCTGCTTTAGATTTGCTGGATATGTGGCATATGCTCGAATAAATGACTGCAAAGCTGGAGAATGATTTAAAAAAATATGATTAGGAATCGGTCACATTGTGATATATTATTTACACATCGCTCTAGCAATGAAAATTAATTTTCTTAAAAGTGAAATATCATTCCATCAGATATTAGTTATTGCTGGGACTGTAAGTAGATAAATTGGATCGATTCAAATTTATTGATCATGTGTACATCAAAACATACACTGAAAAGTGTTGCTTGCGTTATCAACCAACACAGCCGAGGGGCAGCCAGGAAATGTCACCACACATTCATGTGCCAACACAGCACGCCCACAATATTTGGCAGAAATGTTTGGCATTATTACTTTAAAAAAGTCTACAGTACCACCATTCTGAACTACACAAGACCCTCTACGTTATAAATGAGGGCATGTAATTTGTAATAGCAACATTAAATCAAGGACAGAATGTAGACACTTATTTCAACCTTTTCATATGATGTAATTTGACCTTTCTGAATCCTTCTTATTAACTTAAAATATATGAATAGAGGAGCGCAGTTGACGACATTACTGAACGTGTTCGATTTAAGATATTGGTGTAGCCTTGTTTTGTTCCGTTTGTTTTCTTTTTTGGGTTTAGTATTTAGTTTCTTTTTTTTGGGGGGGTTTTTCTTTGTATTTTTTAAATTTCTTTTTTCTCTATGATTAATTTTATTAAGAGTTTGGAAGTCTATTATACCTGTATTATTTGAAATCTCTTTTGTACATGCTTATCAACAATAAGATTATTCCAATCTCTCTGTATCAATATTGTTATTCTGTTTATAATTTTGGAAAATTAATAAAAATATTTAAAAAGAAAGAAAGAATGTAGACACTTAAAACGGGGAATTAATTTTACCAGCATGTCTGAGTCTAAAGAGTCCCCATCATTATCCCTGCTTAACCTGCATGGTCTGGATTCCCAACATCAGCAAAAAACATCAATTGTTGGAGATTAAATAGCTCCTAATTAGACTGGACTCTAACTCCATGATTACTGAACACTGAAGTTGTGAGGTAATAGCTTGAAAAACAAAAGTGAACAGAAATGCAGTATGTTTCTTTGCAGCAGATCAGAAAAATAAAAATCGCTTCCATTTTCAACTGTTTCCCTTTGGCATGCCCTGCAGTCAAAGATCAACAGGAAGTCTACTCACTCTGCCCCCAACAATGCAAAGACTGTGATCCTTTGCAGAACTGCCCTTAGGATTCTACAAGGCAGAACGGTCATAAATCTTGAGCAGTTATTGGAATCAAAAAGCAAGGGACCACCAAATGTTGTCAAGCGTTCTATTTTTCAAAACAAAAAAAGCAGTTGCTGTAGGAAAGTGACACCAGTTACAACCAATAGCTAAGAACAAAGTTTTTCTTTGCTCTAGAATCTGGATTTAAGCCACCATTAGGTTTATGGGATGCAAGTCTTACACATTCCCCTGGCTGAACAGTATAGAATCACGGATCACAGCCTCATAACAAGGGGTAAACAGGCTAGGACTGAAGAGGGAAAAATATTTTAAGCAGGTGATCTACTGCCCTTGCAGTGTATATGTACAAAGTTATGCCATGGGTTGAACACCTTCTCAAGAATTACCCAAGATGGAAGCTTTCTTCAGGGTTTTTAATGAGGTCTTACTTGTGAAAAGATATTGCTGTTTCAAAGGTAGATAAAGATGAAAGTTTTCCCACCATGTGCTTCAAATTGAATAAAAGTTAACTCGCGCAGAAAAGTGATATTTAAAAAAAACAGCTTATTTATAGGAACTGACGTTCATACAAAACAAACTGTGCCTCTAAAGGCCAGAACAGGTGAACGATTGGAATTTCATACCTACAAGTTGGCCCAATTAGAATTCATTAAAATATCCAGAAGATCTATTGACCTCTGTAAAGGGAACAAGGAGAAGGTGCAGAAGGATGATGTTGAGACAGAACGTCGGCCATGATCTTGATGAACAGTAAAGCCAGAACAAAGGGCAAAATGGCCTCCTACTGGTTTAATTCCTTATGTTCACCACTCCCCACCTGAGGTTCAATCCTCACCTCTGCTGTTTCTGTATGGAGCTTGCATGTTTACCCTGCAACTGTGTGTGTGTGCACGTTTTCTTCTAAATCTCTCCCACATGCCAAAGCCATGGGGCCTGGTGGTAGGATAAATGCCATTTGTAAATTGCTCCAAATGCAGGAAGGTGGTAGAATCTGAAGGAGGAGAATGGTAGTGAGCAGTTAAAAGGATATAAGGAAAATTAATGGGGGGTGGGGAAGAGATGGGATTTTTCTATGAGCCTCATGGACTCGATAGGCCAAAACAGTCATCTTTTCTGTAGTATGGAATTAGGAAATAATATTTGGTGCCTCAATTTAATCCAATCTAAGAGACACAATGTCTAACATGGTATTAAACTGAAGCATCAATCTAAATTTTTACAGTCTGAACCTATAATCTAATCAGACACAAGCATGGTACCAAGGAAGCCTATCTGACTCAATATTAGAAAAACTACCTTGAATATAATTCAGTGACCTTCCTTGGCCAGGATAACTGAGCAAAGGAGAAGATGTGTACTAGTGCATTAAGTGAATCCCTGAAATGGATCTATACCAATGTCGTGCCAGAGTGGAAGAAAACTCGCCTTGTTCTTGTTTCATTCTATTCATTTATTTAGAGATACAGTGCAGAATAGGGCCATCAGAGTCATGCCACCCAGCAAACCCCAATTTAACCCTAGCCTACTAACTGGTATGTCTTTGGACTGTGGGAGGAAACTGGAGCACCCCAGGAAAACCCACGCTTTCCATGGAAAGGACGTACAAACTCCTCGAAGAGGATGCCAGGATTGAACCCTGAACTCCGTCGCCCGGAGCTGTAACAGCGTTGTGCTAACCACTAAGCTACTGTGGTGCATCCAAGATTCAAGGATCAGAATATGCCATCGCTCAGGAAATCTCCCAATTCAGGAGTGTAGATATCAGCTGGATCAAACACAGCTGGGTATCATAAGAAAACATTGTAAGAGGAAGGAGCATAAAATGTCTGCTTCTGAGCTCCTTCTGAAAGGGAGGCACTGGTACTGAATAGAAATGTATGGCAGTCTTACAGCCATCAACTTGTATATCACAGAAATGGGCCTTTGGCCCACCACATCCATACCAACTTCCTTTGGTAATTTATGATAATCTCATTTGCCTCTAAAATGTCCGTATCTTTCTGTACTTTACCTATTTAAGTGCTTGACGAAATTACTCTTAAATATAGTGCCTGTATATGACTCAACCAACTCTTTGGAGTTCCTGCTATCAACCACTACCTGTGTAAAACAAAACCTTTTCCCTCAAATCCCTTTTAAAACTCTTTCCTCTCACCTTAAACATATATAGTACTGTTTTTGAGAACCTCTATCATGGGAAAATGTTCCATCTACCCTATACATATAATTTTATATTCCTCTGTCAAGTCACACCTCAGCCTCCTTCGTTTTTAGAAAAACAAGCTCATCGTAACCAATCTCTCCCCATAACTCAAGTCCTCCAATCCAGGCAACATCCTGATGACTCTCCTCTATTCTCTCAAGCACAACATCGTCCCTCCTGTCGTGTGATGATCAGAACTTCACAAAATGCTCCAAGGGTGGGATTCGCATGGTAGCGTAGCCGTTAGCACAATCACTTTACAGCACCAGCAATCACCAACCGGTTCGATTCCCACCACTCTACGAGGAGTTGGTACGCTTTCCCTGTGACCAGACCGCATGAGTTTCCTTCAGTTTCCTCCCACATTACAAAGACCTGCGGGTTAATAAATTGTGGGCACACTACATTGGCACCAGAAGTGTGGTGGCAACGGCAGCCTGCCCCAGCAGATCTCCGACACAAGTGACGTTTCGATGCTTCAATGAACATCTCTGATCTTTAACCACTTGGAGTCTTATGTGTGATAAAAGTGGAAATTAAGTCCAGACCATTATAAACATCCAGAATATCAAAAACAAAGCATACAGGGAACTCAGTAGCCTCTGAAATGCGAACCGGATCACTGCTTAAGAGCGAATTATAGCAAGAAAGAACTACAAACTAATATAAAACAGCTTCTTTAAAATCGGGTCTAAACTGAAGACTGAGAAAACACAATTAACAAAAAAAGATTGACTGTAGCCAAAGGCATTTTCTGCTGTGTAGAACTTCAAATGAATACCTGTTTGCACAAAGTTTAAGTAGAATTGAGCGAGAGTAACAGCACATCAGTGTTTATGAACAGTAATAAAATGTGTCATTTTATGGATTTGTGGCTGACAGGACCCAGGGAATATTTTAAAGCTCTGTTTACAAGGAAAAGTGTGCTTATTTCAGATCAATACCATCTGAGTTAAAGCTGCATTGCCTTTGAAGCACTTAAATAATTCATTCACCTTTTTATCGCACACATGCACTTGTTAAGCCAAAGGATGGGTCAGGATGAGAAATGAACAATTTTCCAGTCCGATTTTACAAGGTAGTAGAGACCAAATTTAGTGTGAATTCAACAATTCCTAAATGGCTGCAAGGACCTAGTTTTAGTTACTAATATTTTAACTTAAAGAAAAGCGCCTTTAGTGGCTAAGTCAACCAATACATTGCTTAATGCAGAAAAGGACCATTCAGACCAAGGAGGACCGCATTCTCAACCCTTGTCTGTATGGCTGAGCAGTCCAAGCAGCAGAAAGAATCCTAGACATGGCTTCTGTGCCCTGAACACTGAGTGGAGCTTTTGTTGGGGTGGGGGTGGGGATCAGTCACGGAGGTGAGAGGTACAATTAGTGATTCCTTGCTGGCTGCTTCCCGTGGCTGTCAGATGGCAGAAGAAGGAGGGAGAGTGAAATGTTAATTCTGTTTCTGATTCTACAGATGCTGCCCGACCTGCAAATGATTCCAGCATTTTCTGTTTTTAAATTCACACTATGAATATCTGCAGTTTTTTCAAACCTAAATGAAGTGTCTTACTTAGGTTTTGCTTTAGTAATAAATACTTTTAACAATCCAGCATCTTCATTTAATTGTTACTTTATCTTCCTGTCTACCTCAGTAATCCTTCAACGTCCTTGATCATTAAGTATCTATTTACCGCTGCCTAGAAATATTCTAAGACTTTGTTTCTACTGTCCTTTGAGAGAGTTTGAATCACGGCCCTATGAGAAAAAAGAAAATTACCTAGTCTTTCGTAAATTGATAACCTCTTATTCACAAGTTCCATATTCTCTTACAAGAGGAATCATTCCCTCCAAGTCCACTATGAAGTCCTTTGATGATTTTATATATTCAATTGTCCCGTTACTCTTGATTACAAGCCTAACCTGTCCATCCTTTCCTCATAAAACAACCTGTTCCTTCTAGGTTCCAGAAAAGTAAACACAAGAGATTCTGCAGATGCTGGAAATCAGAAGTAGCACACACAAAATGCAGGAGGAACTCAGCAGGTCAGGCAGCATCTATGGAAATGAATAAATGGTCGACGATTCAGGCTGAGACCCTTCTTCAGGACTGGGAAGGAAGGGGGAAGACGTCAGAATAAAAAGGTGGGGTGAGGGGAAGGAAGGGAAGAAAAAGAATTTCAGGATGTATATTGTATACATTTCCCTGATATTAAGTGTACCTCCTATTGAAACCTAACAAAGTGTTCAGTGAAGCCAGGTGGGTGGGGAAAGGTAAAGGGCTGGAGAAGAAGGAATCTGACAGGCAAGTCTGGGTGTGTACATGGTTGAAGCATCAGTGAGCAGAGATCACAGAGGGGGAGCAGTAAGAGAGGATCTCACTGAGCTCCCAGCATAATCCTTCTCTGAATTGCTTTCTGCATATTAGTATAATTTCTCAAATAAGACCAATACTGTACACAGTAACCCACAAATATTCTCACCAATGTCATATACAAGAGTAGCACAGGCTCTCTCCTTTTATATTCATTTTCCCAGCAATGAATAACATACTGCTATTTTTCTTAATTATTTGCTATTCCTGCATGAACATTCCGTGAATCATGTACTAATGCACTCATTACTCTTTGCAATTTCTTTCTATTTAAATAATATGCTTTTAACATTTCCTGCCAAAAATTAATAAATTGCCATTTTCCAGCCCTATATTCCATTTGCCAGATCATAAGATATAGCAGCCATTTGGCCCATTGAGTCTGCTCCGCCATCTCATCATGACTGATCCACTTCTCTCTCGGCCCAATCACCTGCCTTCTCCCAGTATCCGTTCATGCCCTCACCAACCAAGAATTTATCAATCTCTGCTGTAAATATACAAAAAGACTTGGATTCCGCAGCTGCCGGTGGCAACAAATTCCACAGGTTCACCACTCTCTGGCTAAAGAAATTCCTCCCTATCTCCATTCTAAAAGGATGCCTCTCTATTCTGAGGCTGTGTCCTCTCGTCTTACTCTCCCACCATAGGAAACACCCTCTCCACATCCACTCTATCAAGTCCTTTCACCGTTCAATAGGTTTCAATTAGGTCACCCCTCATTCCTTTAACTTCTAGTAAATACAGGCCCTCTCCAGTTTTAGCACTTCTGTTCTAAGATGAGGGGCCTAAAACTGCACACGATACTTCCAGTGAGGCCTCACCAGTGCTTTATAAAGTCTCAACATTACATCCTTGCTTTTGTATTCTAGTCCTCTTGAAATGAATGCTAATATCACACTTGCCTTCCTCACCACAGACTCAACCTGTACATTAACCCTTAGGGAATTCCTGCACAAGGGCTCCCAAATCCGTTTGTGCCTCAGATTTTTGTATTTTCTCTCTATTTAGAAAATAATCAACCCTTTCAGTTCTTCTACCAAAGCGCATGACCATATACTTCCCAACACTGTATTTCATCAGCTACTTCTTTGACCATTCTCCTAATCTGTTTAAGTCCTTCTGTAGCCTCCCTACTTCCTCAATACTACCTGTCCCTCCACCTATCTTAGTATCAGCTGCAAACTTTGGAACAAAGCCATCAATTCCATCATCCAAATCATTGACATATAATGTAAAGAGAATCGGACTCAACATAGACCCCTGTGGAACATCACTAGTCACTGGCAGTCAGCCAGAAAAGGCTCCCTTTGTTCCCACTCTTTGCCTCCTGCCAGTTGACTACAGTTTTATCCATGCTAGAATCCCCCCTATAATACCATGGACTCATAGCTTGTTAATCAGCCCTATGTGTGGCACCTTATGAAAGGCCCTCTGAAAATCCAAGTACACAACATCTACTTATTCTCCTTTGTCTATCCTGCTTGTTCTTTCTTCAAAGAATTCCAACAGATTTGTCAGGCAAGATTCTCCCTTGAGGAAACCATACTGACTACAGCCGATTTTATCATGTGCCTCCAAGTACTCTGAAACTACAGCCTTAGCAATCAAATTTAACATCTTCCCAAACACTGAGGTCTGGCCAACTGGTCTTTAATTTCCTTTCCTCTACCTCTCTCCCATCTTGAAGAGTGGAGTGACATTTTTCAATTTTCTAGTCTTCTGGAAACTTTCCAGAATCTAGTGATTCTTGAAAGATCATTACTAATACTTCCACAATCTCTTTACCTACCTCTTTCAGAACCCAGGGGCGTACACCATCTGGTCCAGGTGACATATTTACCTTCAGACCTTTCAGTTTCCCCAAGAACCTTCTCCCTAGTAATGGTAACTTCACATACTTCGTAACCCCTGATACCTGTTACATCCACTATACTGCTAGTGCCTTCCACAGTGAAGACTGATGCAAAATACTTATTCAGTTCACCTGCTATTTCATTGTCCCCCATTACTACCCCTTCAGCATCATTTCCCAGCGGTCTGCCAGCCACTCTCACCTCTCTTTTACTCTATGTATCTGAAGAAACTTTGGTATTCTCTTTAATATTATTGGCTAGCCTAATTTTGTATTCCATCTTTACCTTCTTAATGACTTTTCTGTTACCTTCTGTTGGTATTTAAAAACTTCCCTATCCCCTAACCTCCTACTAATTTTTGCTCTATTATATGCCCTTTCTTTGGCTTTTATGTTGGCTTTGACTTCCCTCGTTAGCCATGCTTGTGTCATTTTGCCTTCAGAATACTTCTTCCTCTTTGAGATATATACATCTTGTGCCTTCTGAAATGCTTCCAGAAATTCCAGCCATTGCTGCTCTGATATCATCCCTGCAGTGATCTTTTCCAATCAATTCTGGCCAATTCCTCTTTCATGTCTTTGTAATTTCCTTTACTCCACTGTAATACCGATACCTCAGCCTTTAGCTTCTCTTTCTCAAATTTCAGGGTGAATTCCATCATATTATGATCACTTGCCCTTAAGGGTTCTTTTAGCTTAAGCTCTCTAATCAATTCTGATTCATTGCATGACACCCAATTCATGCAATAATTCCCTAGTGGGCTCAACTATGAGCTGCTCTAAAAAGCCATCTCATAGGCATTCTAGAAATCCCTCCCTTTGGAATCCCACACTACCCTGATTTTCCCAATCTACCTGCATATTGAAATCCCAGTGACTATTGTAACATTGCCCTTTTGGCAAGCATTTTCTATCTCCCATTGTAACTTGTAGACCACACATCTTTACTACTGTATACAACGCCCATCAAGATTTGGCCATTTGCCACATCGTATCCAGATCCAGATTAGGTGTCCATTCACCTAATCTTTCTGTATCTCTTTGCAGATTTCTAACATCCTCTTCACAACCAATTTGACTAGTTATCATAACATCATCAACAAATTTAACAATGCTTTCATCCACATCATTCTCATAAATAGTAAACAATTGAGACCCCAGCTATGATTTATGTGAGTCCAGATATTGAGAAGAATTGACCAATATCAACTGGTATAGCATAATATTAATAGTTTATTTGCTTGTAATTATCAATCACTTATCACTTGGCACATGGCCAAGTGGTTAAGGCGTTCGTCTAGTGATTTGAAGGTCGCTAGTTCGAGCCTTGGCTAAGGCAGCATGTGTGTCCTTGACCAAGGCACTTAACCACACTGCGACGACACCAGTGCCAAGCTGTATGGGTCCCAATGCCCTTCCCTTGGACAACATCGGTGGCGTGGAGAGGGCAGACTTGCAGCATGGGCAACTGCAGGTCTTCCATACAACCTTGCCCAGGCCTGCACCCTGGAAACCTTCCAAGGCGCAAATCCATGATCTCATGAAACTAACGGATGCCTACTAATTACCAATCAACATTTTAAGTCTTGTTGGCTTTGCTCTCTTCTCTATTTTCACATCTTCAACTAAGATCAAAATTGTTTTCAGAAGATATTTGCTTATTTCAATTCATGAGATTTTACAATGAAACTTTTGATGTGGTGGTAGGGGAGATGGAAGAAGGTGCTGGTATTCCTTCTATCTAGCACAATAAATGAGCAAAAATGACATTACTTTCTACAGTTACTTTACATTAAAACCAACATAAACCCATTTGGCTGATCTACAAATACCGGTGCAACAGGGTCATATACTGATTAGTAACCAAGTCCTCCCAATTTTGATCACAACATGCCAAAAGATTATGATTGAGGCATAATCCAACAGGATCTCTGTCTGTATTTTGGGGTACTTCAGAAATGAGAGCTATCAGTCGAGTAATTTGTTTAGAAATAAATCAAGTAGTTAATTCAGTATTACTAAAATAAGCTTGGGAAAAACCCACAAGACCTAAGCAAATAATAACTGGATTCAGAGATCTGGCCAAATCTAAATTTACTAATTAGCTATTTGGTGCTGATATGAATTCATTCTAATATATGTTATTCCACCTTCACTTTCTTAATTTATAAAGCTATGAAAATTAAGTGTTATTTATTATATTTGTTTGATATGTGTAGTAAAAACCTTAGTTTCTTTTATAACCTATTGAAAGACTCTGGGTTATCTATTAAAAATGAGATTCTCATTTGCTAATGAAAATATAATCCATGGGTTTGCAGTGTAATAACCAATGAACAGTAGATGCAAGCTGACCTTTCTTGGCTTGCAGAAGATTTTCTGTGGTTGAATGCACGAAGGTCTCATACACTTTTTGCAAGGCTGTTGCTGATTCCCTTATTTCCTGCAGAATAGCAGCATCTAACTGTATGTGCATGTGGGGGGGGGGGGGAGAGAAGAAAAAGAGCTCATTAACTATTTAAGTTCATTTATTTTTGAAACTTTCAGAATACACCGGGGTTATCTATCTTGCAACATCAATAATAAGCACTCATTTCTAAAGCAAATCGACAGAGAAGCCCCAAATCTCTTCAGTCAGTAGTCGGTGAATGCTGAAACAAAAGTTATAATTAGTGTTAGCCTTTCATTCCAATTGACAAACAACACGGCAGTCCTTGAAGGGTTAACTAAACAACGAGCATTTCAGTGAGAAATAATGGACGGGTTTATAACAGATTTAATAACAAGAAAATTACAGAATAATCACAAAGGGGCAGGAGGGTTAATCCTTTCAATATTACTGAAAAGAAATAATATAATGTAGCTAAAGATCACATTGAATAAGACAGCTTGGTGTTATTTGTGGACTGCAATAGATTCCACCCAGCACTCTAACAATTTCTTGGCTTTTAATATGAATGTCAAATTACTTTTTAAAGGATGATTGACCTTTCCCTGAGGACATAGCATCATGTTATTAAAGGAATAAAGTTTTTAATAATGGAAGGTATGTTTTTTTTTTCTTTCCTCTTTAGTGTTTAAAATTAATGAGAAAGTGTAACAGTTGCCAGCATGAGATTGAACTCAGCGGCCAATACCAAATAAGAGTGGAAATCCCTATGAGTACTGAGCAAACACAGATTCAGCTGCTGAACCCTGAGCCAGATATTGTATACAATGTGTTGCACGTCTTCGAATAGATCAGTGAGGCTGATGGATGGAGAGCTCTGAGAATTCTAATAACTACTTTTATATTGAGGATGGTCTCCATCAACAGCCAAAACCTTGCTGTGGTTTCCAGTAGAAATTGGGTCTAATTACAGACTTGCAAGTGATATTTGTCTGGGATATAGAGTGGGATTTAACACATGCACACATACAAACACACTCTCAGACCGGGTAGCAACAATAACCATTCTGATCTTAATGAGTCTGACAATGACTCGATTACCTTTAGTTCAAGTCAACACAGGGCATTCATCAACCGTATTTACATCATGACGTACAAAGCACATTGTGGCAAGTTTATAGTAAGATTCTTTTCAGTCAATAATATTCTACAAGGTCTTATCAATGCTATAATTTGAAACCATGAATTCAAAATGGATGCTAGACCATATGACCATAAGACACAGGAGCAGAATGAGACAATTTGGCCCATCGTGACTCTTTCACAAGTGAAATGTTATTTCACTTCCCACTAAAGTTCTTTATTTGAGAAAATAAATTAATTGGTTTTCATTTTGGAAGAAAAAATCTTCCAAAGTACTAATAATGACAGGCTGAGTGATGAAGCCTTTTGCAGTAAAACTGAAGATTCAAGATGGGCACACCATTACCGAACTTTTGGCGTAGGTTCAGCTATACATACTGACATTTTGTGGGCAGCTCACAAAACTTCTATACAGGTATCCCCCGCCTTTCGAAAGTTCGCTTTACGCCACTTCACTTTTATGAAAGATCTACATTAGTATCTGTTTTCGCTAACCGAAATAAATCCTAAGAGGATTTTCGCTTTTACGAAAAAAGGTGAAAAGCAAAAATAGTGTTCAGCATTTGTTTTGCAGTGAGCTGTTATACAGGCAGCATGCACCCCGAGCAGCGAGAGTGGCGCCGCCAAGCACCTTCCCCGGGAACTACACTCAGCATCTCAGTGTCAAGCCACCATAACTTTTAACTGTGTCTATGAGCATCTGTGCTTTATCTTGATTTATTTTGTGTATCCGTTAGCAAGATGTGTCCTAAGGTATCAGAAAAGCCTAAGAAAGCTCGTAAGGGTGTTACGCTTAGTGTAAAACTGGACGTAATTAAGCATTTCAATCGTGGTGAACAAAATAAAGACATTGTGCATGCGTTGAACTTGCCTGCGTCCACCATTCGTACTATTTACACGCAGAGAGAAAGAATCTTGAAAGCTGCCGATGTTACTATTGGTTCTGCTAGCAGCAAAGTGGTCTCTTTTAGTCAGCATCCTCTCAAGCTTCCAGTGTGCTCGCTGTCTTCTCGATTCTGGTTAGTGAAATTACACTGTACACACATTATTTCTACTTTATACAGGCTGTGTATTTATCATTTCATTCCTGCTTTTACTACATGTTAGTGTTATTTTAGGTTTTATGTGTTATTTGGTATGATTTGGTAGGTTATTTTTTGGGTCTGGGAACACTCAAAAAAATTTCCCATATAAATTCATGGTAATTGCTTCTTCGCTTTATGCCATTTCGGCTTACGAAAGGTTTCATAGGAACGCTCTATTTTCGGATAGCGGGGGAAACCTGTATATACATCTTCTGTGCTAACAGGTGCTACCCTCAGACTGTGAGACTAATGAATACCCTGCCACCACCAAGCTATTTACTGTACTATTTACCTGTGCTGTGCACATGCAGTTTTGAATTCTATTTTATTAACTTTAGGCTGTATTTTGTCGTGTGTGATGTATGAGGAACATTGTTTCATTTAGTTGTATATATGTATGGCCAGATGCCAATAAACTTGAACTTGAATTGCTGCAATATGCAATTTCCCTTTACGCTTATTTTTCATATCGGTTGTTTGTCAGTCTTGTTTGTGTGTAGTTTTCCACTGATTCAATTGTATTCCTCTAACTCCACCTAAGCCCGGCTGTGAGAGGAGGAGGGTTGGGCATGGGGTAGTAACCTCATCCTATAAAAGCCCAGAGTTACAGAAACTCCAAAGACCTCATCTGTGGGAGAGGACAGATCTTTATCGAGAAGATGCAAGTTGGGCTACACCTGGGGACAGCTGGAAGGACTGACCCACGACAAAGTACTCAGGCAAGCTGCTGTCGGTGGCCTGTGCCCCAGTAGGGGTGATAGGCTTAAGAATGATTGTAATTCTCTGCTCTACTGTGATTGCCTGTAAGAAAATGAACCTCAGGGTAGTGATGACGATGATGGCATCTGTCTGTCTCGAAGGACAATGGATAGTGGCACTGGAGTGACCTCTCCAACACACAAGCCTGGGAGGAAGGTATGGAGATCCTAGGATGCCCAGTCATTAAGATGCCCCTCTTAGCCTCACCGGTGTAGTCCAAAGGAAAGCAAAGCAACACATTTGGCACCAGCTTAAGCTGCAGGAGTTGCCAGAAGGATGTTCAGTGACGTCCAGCTGCCTTAGGGGCTCCACTCTGGATTTTCTGTCTGTGTTTACTCCGTACCCTTTGCCTCTCCTGAAGCTGCCCACAAGGTGGTGGGGCTATTTACCCATAGCTGGGGATTTGGTTCACAAGCACCAGGGCGCGTCCACACACCGGTGGGCCTGCATGTGATGTGTGCAGCAGCCAGACCTCCTCCCTGTCTCAGAGTACTATATGGTGACATATACGTACTCTGATAATAAATTTAGTTTGACTTTAACTAAGTATTGTCCGGTGCAGTGTTATGTACTTCTTGATTCAATGCTTCTGAGTTACAAGGAGGTAAGTAAACAAAATGACCTACTTCTGATCAACTGAAATGCAAGTGTATGTGGAAAACCAAGGTTTTGGATGTGAAAGCCTCTTTAGTAGCTAACCATTGTAAATTCTAGGCAGAGATATAATAAAAGTTACAAAGACTGCCAATACCCATGAAGCTATCAGTTATAGATCAGCACCTCACAGACAAAGTGACAGCACAGAGACCGGGTTTGATCCTGACCTCTAGTGCTGGCTGTGGAGTTTGCCTATTCTTTCTGAAAGAAATCCAGCATCCAAAAGATGCGTAGATTAATTGGTCATTGTAAATTACCCCTGGTGAAAAGAGGGTGTTAGAAGAATCAGGGAGGAGAAAAAGGGCATGTGACAGAGAATATGGTGCAATAAGTAGGGAAAGGGATTATAGGTCTGCTCTGAGAAAAGGACAATGAGTTTGGCTTGTTAGGCCAAATGGCTGCCTATGTCACGAAAAACGTGATTAACTGCCCCCTGAACAAAATGCTATTACATCCCCCTATTCCTTGGCGATTATCTTTATTTCTGCTTTCATCAAATGAATGCCCAGGCCTCAAGAGGCATGACAGATAGGACATAAGACACAGGAGCAGAAGCAGGCCATTCAGCCCATCTGGTCTGCTCCCTCATTCCATCACGACTAATTTATTATTCAGCTCAAGCCCACATCCTGCAGCACTTGAGAATGCCATAAATAATGTTCTTAAAAATTTAACTTATACCCCTGGGGAACTGCTTTGTCTTTCCACAAATAATCCAGTGGAGAGTGGAGCTGAGTACAACCACAAGTAGCAGCTTAGTTGTCTATGCCAAAGCAACTGAACACAACATTCAGACTCGCTATTTCAACAAAGTGGCTAGTATTTTACATTTTGAGCCACTATTTAGCTCAAACTTAGTTCAATTAGGCTGAAAGCACATATAACACTGGACTTCTGTCCCTATACTAATAGAGTACGGGCACAGCAGGTAAGAATGCTCGTGGGAGCGATGTAACTTCCGCCAGGAAAAGTATTCCTAGCGTGGCAAATTGCAATTCCTGCATTTAGATAACATAGTTATATATCAGCTGGGCTTGCAAAATACTGCAACTAATTTAACCTGAATTTTGTTTTTTTTTCTTTTAAGAACAGTGAAAATGTGTCTTATAACCATATAACCATATAACAATTACAGCACGGAATCAGGCCATCTAGGCCCTTCTAGTCCGTGCCGAACTCTTACTCTCACCTAGTCCCACCGACCTGAACTCAGCCCATAACCCTCCATTCCTTTCCTGTCCATATATCTATCCAACTTAACTTTAAACGACAACATCAAACCTGCCTCATCCACTTCTGCTGGAAGCTCGTTCCACACAGCTACCACCTATCCTTCTCCATAATGAAATTGAAACTAATAGCATTGTGATCATTGGACCCAAAGTGCTCCCCAACACAAACCTCCGTCACCTGACCTATGTCATTCCCTAACAGGAGATCCAACACTGCCCCTTCTCTAGTTAGTACCTCTATGTATTGCTGCAAAAAAACTATCCTGCACACATTTTACAAACTCCAAACCATCCAGCCCTTTTACAGTATGGGCTTCCCCGTCTATGTGTGGAAAATTAAAATCTGCCACAATCACAACCTTATGATTACTACAAATATCTGCTATCTCCTTACAAATTTGTTCCTCCAATTCTCGCTCCCCATTTGGTGGTCTATAATACACCCCCAGAAGAGTTACTACACCTTTCCCATTCCTCAATTCCACCCAAATAGCCTCCCTAGACGAGCCCTCTAACCTATCCTGCCAGAGCACCGCTGTAATATTTTCTCTGACAAGCAATGCAACACCTCTCTCTCTTATCCCTCCGGTTCTATCACACCTGAAGCAATTAAATCCAGGAATATTCAGTTGCCAATCACACCCCTCCTGTAACAATGTTTCACTAATAGCTACCACATCATACTTCCAGGTATCAATCCATGCTTTAAGCTCATCCACCTTTTTTATAATGCTCCTAGCATTAAAATAAATGCATTTAAGAAATTTTCCACCTCTTTCTCTCTGTTTATCACTAACGGTGCAAACAACTTTACTATTTTCTTTTTCTAACCTTCTTCCCTACATCTGTTCCTACACTCTGGTTCCCCTCCCCCCTCGTATCTAGTTTAAATCCACCGGAGCCTCCCTAGCAAACCTACCTGCAAGAATAATTGTCCCCCTCCAGTTCAGATGTAGACTGTCCCGCCGGAACAGGTCCCACCTTCCCTGGAAAACTGCCCGATTATCTATAAATCTGAAGCCCTCCCTCCTGCACCACGTCTTCAGCCACATGTTGATCTGCACTATCTTACTATTTCTAAACCCGCCTGCACGTGGCACTGGTAGCAATCCTGAGATTGCTATCCTGGAGGTCCTGTCCTTTATCTTGGCGCCTAACTCCCTGAACTCACCTTCAGGACCTCCTCACTCTTCCTACCCACATCATTGGTCCCTACATGGACCACGACATCCGGCTGCTCACCCTCCCTCTTGAGAATACCGAAAACTCGATCCAAGATATCGCGGACCTTGGCAGCAGGGAGGCAACAGACCATCCGGGATTCTCGATCTCTTCCACAGAACCTCTTATCTGTCAGCCTAACTATCAAATCCCCTGTCACTACTGCTCTCCTCTTTTCCCTCCTTCCCTTCTGAGTTGAGGGTCCCATCTCAGTGCCAGAGACGCAACTACTGCAGCTTGTCCCTGGCAGGTCATCCCCATCAACAGTATACAAAACAATGTACTTATTATTGGTGGGAACGTCCACAGGGGTGCTGTGCTCACTCTGTCTATTCTGCTTCCCTCTCCTGACAGTCACCCAGCTACCTGTCTCCTGACTCTTAGGGGTGACTATCTCTATTAGGGGTCTTAATGCAAAGCAAAATACACTTTCTGATGAAAGGCCAGGACTTGAAATGTCGACTGTTTCTTTGTCCAGAGATGCTGTTGATTTTTCCCCCCTTTCCCTCCCCACTTCTTCTATTGCCCATTCTGGCTTCTCTTCTCCTCACCTGTCCCTGATGCCCTTCTTTGTTCCCTTTCTCCAATAGTCCAATAGACAATAGGTGCAGTAGTAGGCCATTCAGCCCTTCGAGCCAGCACCACCATTCACTGTGATCATGGCTGATCATCCACAATCAGTCCCCTTTTCCTGCCTTCTCCCCATATCCCTTCTCTCCGCTATCTTTAAGAGCTCTAACTCTTTTTTGAAAGAATCCAGAGAATTGGCCTCCACTGCCTTCTGAGGCAGAGCATTCCACAGAACCACAACCCTCTGTGTGAAAACGTTTTTCCTCAACTCCGTTCTAAATTGTCTACCCCTCAACTTAAACTGTGGCCTCTGGTTTTGGACTCCCCCAACATCGGGAATGTGCTTCCTGCCTCTAGCGTGTCCAATCCCTTAATAATCTCATATGTTTCAATCAGATCCCCTCTCAGCCTTCTAAATTCCAGTGTAAACAACCCCAGTCCCTCCAATCTTTCAACATATGACAGTCCTGCCATCCTGGGAATTAACCTCGTGAACCTACACTGCACTCCCTCAATATCTAGAATGTCCTCCCTCAAATTTGGAGACCAAAACTGTACACAATATTCCAGGTGTTGTCTCACCGGGGCCCTGTACAAACTGCAGGAGGACCCCTTTGCTCCTATACTCAATTCCCCTTGTTATGAAGACCAGCATGCCATTAGTCCACTTTCCTCACCTATTAGATTCCAGCTGCTTCAGCCCTTTATCTTTTCCACCTATCACCTCCCAGCTTCTCACTTCATCCCCTACCCACCTACCTTCTCATTTTCTAGTTTACACTCCCCCCCCCCCACAGTATTCTGGCTTCTTGCCCCTTCCTTTCCAGTCCCGAAGAACGGCCTCAGCCTGAAATGATTCCTTTCCATAGAGCTGCCTGACCTGCTGAGTTCCTCCAGCATTTTGTAAGTGTACTCTAATTCTTTGCACTTTCTGTTGTTAATTTCTGAAATTAAACTTGCAGTGGAAGCAAATAAGCTTCACCAGGAGGCCAGTGCACTGAGCATAGTGGGCACACTTGACATGCAACTCTCCATGGCCAATTAGACAGTGGTGCAAAGAGGCAGCCTAAGGACGCATCCTTCTGTGTGGGAGAGACTTGTCATTCGTCAGCCGTGAGGTGATTAAACTATGCAGGAGAGATTACATCTGAAAGCTTGCACCTTCCAAATTTTCACACTGTAACATTAGTAAATTAATATTTTTGTCACATCAGCAATGTTTATTGTTAACTCAAAGGACAGAAGCATGTACATTTGTAAGAAATAATGTGGAAACATTAAGAATTTGTACAGCAAAATATGAGAAATACAGAATGATTTGCCAGAAAGGATAGCAGAAGCAAAAAAAAAAGTAGATTTTATATTACAGAAAAAGTGCTGACTTAAAAGCTGGTAGGGCTCTTAATGGCCTTTTCTAACATATACAATTGTTTAAGCAAAATTGTTTAAGTTGAATATGTGAGTCAAAATAAAAACTTACTTCCAGTATAATTGCACCAGAAGCTGTAACCGCATGCTACCTGCTGTATAATCACATTAGGTCTAATTTAGATCCAGTGAGAATAATTTAAAAAGCACAGAAACATTCAAGCTTGCAAGTACATTCTATAATTCTTCATTCTTGCTAAACTATGAAGTATTGAAGGAATGAGAACTCTTCATCACTATATTTAGTTACGACATTGGATAAACATATTACTTATCGAATGGCATTAATTAGAAGTTCCTCTACTAAAATTTCATTGGCGCTTTTGGTATCATAATACTCGATGGGGGAAATTATCCAATTAATTCAGCATACTACAGGCTTAAAAAAATGCATCAGTACCATTTACTTCCTCACTGACACATTCTGTCACCTTATTCAAAAATCCTTATCAGGTTAGTTGGACATGATTTGCCTTCAGTCAGCCCACACTCATTTTCTCTAATCAACCACAATTTGTCCGCCTGTTAATTCTGTCCCTGATTAGCTTCCAGAACTGTCCCCACCACCAAGATTAAACTGACTTAATCCGTAGTTACTGGGTTTATTTCTACATTGATTCTGTTTGATCAAAGGCGCAAACTTTGGAGTTTTGCAGCTCTCAGGCTCCAGCCTAAATTTATAAGATTTGGAAGATTATGGCTTGTAATGTCCTACCTTACTGCCTCATCAAACCATCTGGTCCAGGGGACTTATGCACTTTAACCTTATGCAAGGCACCAGACCTGACAGTGTACCTGGCAGGGCACTGAAAACTTGTGCCAACCAACTGGCGGGAGTGTTCAAGGACTTCTTCAATCTCTCACCGCTGTAGTCAGAGGTTCCTACCTATGTCAATCATACCGGTGCAGAAGAAGAGCATGATGAGCTGCCTCAATGACCATCACCCAGTTGCACTCACATCTACTGTGATGAAGTGCCTTGAGAGGTTGGTCAATAAACTCCTGCTTAAACAAGGACCTAGGCATACTGCAATTTGCCTATTACCACAATAGGTCTAGAGTGGACGCAAACCCATTGGCTCTCCACTTGGCATTCAATCACCTGGACAGTGGAAATACCAATATCCAGCCGTTTACCGATTACAAACCCAGCATTCAACAAATCACTAGTGAACAAGCTCCAAAGCCTGGGCCTCCGTATCTCCCTCTGCAACTAGATCCTTGACTTCCTCATTGGGAAACTACAGTCTATGCAAATCTGAAACTGCACTTCCTTCTCACTGACAATCAAGACTGGCCCACCTCAAGGATGCACGTTTAGCCCACTGCTCTGCTCTACTCTATACCCATGACTGTGTTGTTAGGCACAGCTCAAAGGCCATCTATAAATTTGCTGATAGAGTTCAGATGGTGAAGAGGAGGCATACAGGAGTGACATAGATCAGCTGGTTAAGTGGTGTCACAACAACACCCTTGCATTCAACATCAATAAGACCAAGGAATTGATTATGGATTTCAAGAAGAGGAAGTCAAGGGATCACACACCAGTCTTCATCGAGGGGTCAGCAGTGGAAAGGGTGAGCATTTTCAAGTTACTGCGTGTCAAAATCCCTGAAGACCTATCCTGGGTCCAACATATTGATGCAATTACAAAGAAAGCTCGATAGCAGTTATATTTCTTTAGGAGTTTGAGGAGACTTGGTATGCCACCAAAGACTCTTGTAAATTTATAGATATACCATGGAGAGCATTCCAACTGGCTGCGTCACCGTCTGGTATGAAGGGGCCACTGCACAGAATCAGAAAAAGCAGCAGAAACTCGAGAACTCAGCCAGGTCAATCATGGGCATTAGCCTCCCCATCATCCAGGGCATCTTCAGAAGGTGATGCCTCAAAAAGGCAGCATCCATCATTAAAGACCCCACTCATTTAAGACATTGCTGCCACCCAGGAGGTGGTACAGGAGCCTGAAGACACACGCAGAGTTTTAGGAACAGCTTCTTCTCCTCCACTATCAGATTTCTGAATGGACAATGAACCCATGTACACAACCTCAGTATTTAGTTTTTCTTTTTGCATAATTTAGTATTTTTCTTATTGTAACTTATATTGTTTTATTATCACGTATTGCAATGTACTGCTGTAGCAAAACAACAAATTTCACAACATATGCCAGTGATACTGATTTGGACTCTAACTGCAAATACTCTTCCTATTACCTCCTCTAATAAATTTTAGCCCATCCGAAGTATTAAAGTCTAGTTTTGCTGAACTTCCCATACCTTTTCTTCTTTGGTAAATAACAATGTAGAGAACTTGCCCAGTACCTTAGATCTGCCCTCTAGCTCCATGATCAGATCTCTTTTCTGGCCCCTTATTGGCTCCATCTTTCCTTTCACAATATTTAACCAATTACATACCTAGGGAATATTTTTGGATTTCCATTAATATTTGCTGGCAATCTTCTCAACTCTCTTACTTTCTTTTTTATCTCCCCTCTGAACATTCAGTGGTCAGCTACATGTTACCAACCTAATAACTCTGATAGGCTCACTTACTCCCAATCTCCATCAGTTCATTTAAGAGAGTTTGTGGCAATACATTGATAATAATTTACAAAGACCATGACATAAGAGCAGAATTAGGCCATTCAGCCCATCAAATCTGCTCTGCCATTCAATCATGGTTGATTTATTATCCCTCTGAATCCGATCTTCCTGCTTTCAGCCTACAATTTTTAAGGAAGAATCTATCAACCTCCACTTTATATACCTAATTACTTGGTGTAATCTATAGCAATGAATTCCATAGATTCACCAACCTCTGGCTAAAGAAACTCCTCTACCTTTTTTTTAGGTTATGAGGATACGCAGCCCTCTTTTATTGTCATTTAGTAATGCATGCATTAAGAAATGATACAATATTCCTCCGGTGTGATATCACAGAAACACAGGACAGACCAAGACAGAAAAACTGACAAAAACCACATAATTATAACATATAGTTACAACAGTGCAAGCAATACAATAACTTGATGAAGAACAGGCCGTGAGCACGGTAAAAAAGTTAAAAGTCTCTCGAAAGTCCCACATCTCACGCAGACGGGAGAAGGAAGAAAACTCTCCCTGCCATACCCGACCACAGTCCGACTCTGAGTCGTCTGAAAACTTTGAGCTCTGACCAGCCCTCCAACACCGAGCACCATCTCTGCCGAACACTTCGACCCCAGCCCCGGTCGCCAGCAGCAAGCAAAGCCGAGGATTTTGGGGCCTTCCCACCAGAGATTCTCGATCGCACAGTAGCAGCGGCAGCTGCTTCACTGTTCTAGAGGGGTGTCCGTCTAGTCTGAGGCTGTACCCTCTGGTCCTAGACTTTGTCATAATTGGAAACATCCTCTCCATGTTCACTTTATCTAAGCCTTACAATATTCAGTAGGTTTTAATGAGATCTCCCCTCATTCTTCCAAACTCCAGCAAGTACAAGCCTGGAGACATCAAACACTCCTCATTCATTAAACTGTCATTCTCAGGATAGTATTTGTGAACCTCCTCTGGATCCTCTCCATTGCCAGCACATCCTTTCTTAGATAAGGAGCCCAAAACTGCTCACAATACTCCAAGTGCAGTCTGACCAATGTCTTTTAAAGCCTCAGAGCTACAGAGGAAGAATGGAGAAACAGATCGAGCATCAACTGAATGGTCTCATCTGTACCATCATAATTCTTTTAAAATGACATGGTAATAATTAAAACAAATTTAGAATGAAATGAATGCTTCAATTTGGTGATCTATTTGCTTCCTCAGAAAAGTGAACACAGTGCTTCAGTGACACAACAGCTTGAAATTTTGAATATTGAACATATTGAAATGCAGTTTTACTTTGAGTTATCAGAATGGCAATTCATTGCATGCTTAACCACAAAGTAATAACATTTTGATGGCTTAATGCATCTAAATAATCAATTTTTCAATTCATTAATCAATACAGCATTCAATTACAAAGAAAATCATCTGATATCTGCTTAATGTAGCAGGCCCAGCCCAGCTGCTCTAGATACCGAGCTCCAGCAGTGCACATTAAATGCTGGGGAGACGAGAGATGACAGTCCAGGAATTACCGTCTGAAGCTTAATTTCTCAGAAAAACTTGAGTAATTAAAGTAATACACATATTAACTTTCCAATGTAGAGAACATGACTTGCAATTTGGAAGTTACTATTAATCACAGTCTCGTCTTCGTGAAGACCAGGTTTCGCAGTTTTAAATGGATTTTTCTTTCCGAGTAGAATAGCCAGGACATTGCAATAAATAATTCAGAAGTACAGCAGAACATTATACTGGGGAAAAAAAAAACAACCTAATCAATTCCTCCACAGTTACCAAGGCTCAAAAGTGATCTTTCCCTGTGGATTATTTATTTTTAAAATACAAAAACGGCTGCAAGTAGAGTTGCCAAATATGATTTTTGAATTCTATTTTAATAAAAATAAATCTTTAAAGTTCAGCTCAATAAATCTGCAAACTTTGAAGCTAGTTAGAAATTACCTACTTAAATTAGAGCTGTATATTTATTCCACTCATTTAATTCAATTATGCATCAAATAAGCTTCATCATTATTATATGAACACTCAAATAATAATGAGAAGCTATACTATAACAATGCTTAATTGGGTTTAAGGGTAAATTCATCACTTGACCAGTTTCCTACTGGGAATGTATACAGATTTGTAGAACTACCATCATGGTGTTATGATCCAGTCTGTGACCTTTACTCTTTCCAAGCCAGCTCTCCTGCCAGCAGAACATTTTTGAACATTAAAGTAGATCATAGAACAGTACACTACAGCACTGAACAGGCCAATTAGCCAGCTATTTTTTGCCGACTTTGATGCCAACTTATACTAAATTACCTCCTCCTCTGCATCTTCCATATCTCTCCATTCCCTCATATTCATGTGTCTATCGGAAAGCCTCTTAAGCTCCACCAAACTGCCCGTTTCCATTGTGACTCCAGTAACCTAGTCCAAGCACAGCTATTCTCTGCATAAAAAAGCTTGCCACTCATGTTGTCTAACCTTAAAAGCATGTCCTCTGGATTTTAATATTTCTACTCTGGGGAAGATTCTAACTGTCTACCCTCTCTATGCCTCTCATAATTTAAAAAATCTCTTCAGCCTCCAGTGCTCTGGGGGAGCAACCCAAGTTTGTCCAACTTTTCTTTATAGCTTATACCCTCCAATCTAGGCAGCCTCCCTCTCCACATCCTTCCTATAATGGGTAACCAGACTGCATGCGAAACTCCAAGTGTGGTCAGACTAAAGTTTTCATATAGCTGCAGCCATGACTTCCTAAATATTATACTCAACATGCCTACCAATGAAGGCAAGCATGCCATATGCCTTCTTTACTACCTTATCCACTTTCAGTGAACAATGGACCTGAAAGGTCCTTCTGTACCTCAATGCTATTAAGGGGTCTATCATTAACTCTATACTTTCTCCTTTCATTTGACCCCTCTAAAGGCAAAACATCATACTTGCCTGGATGAAACTCCACCTGCCACTTTTCTGCCCACATCTGCAATTGTTCTATATCCCATTGCATTCTTTGATAGTCCTTTACATTGTCCAATCTTAACGCCATCCATAACAGGCCAATCCACCTATCTATATTTTCCATTTAAATCATTGATATATTACAAACAACAGAAGTCCAGCACTGATCCTTATGGAACACAGACCTCTAGCGAGAATAACAGCTTTCCACACTACTCCCTGTCTTCTATGGGCAAGCCAATTCTGAATCCAAACTTCCAATGCACCCTGGAACACATGCATCTTTATATCCTGAATCAATCTAGCATGAGGGACCTTATCAAATACCTTGTCCATGTAGATAATGTCCTCTGTCTTACCCTCCTCAAGCTCCTTTGTCACCTCCTCAAAAAACTCCATTCAATTTGTAGGCATGATCTGCCCTGCACAAAGCCATGCTGACTGTCCCCAAGCAGGCCATGCTTTCCAAATGTGTATAAGTCCCACCACGCACTATCATTGCCAATAGCTTCCCTACCACCGATGAAAAACTCACTGCCCTATAATTACCTGGATTATCCCTGCTTCCTTTCTTTAACAATGGCACAACATTTACTACTCTCCAGTACTCTGGAACCTCGTTTGTTGCTAGGACACAAAGATCTTTGTCAAAGCCCCAGCAATCTCCTCACTTGCTTCTTTCAATATTTGAGGATATATGCATCAGGCCCTAGCGACTTATCCACCCTAATGCTTTTCAGAAGACCCAGCATTACCTCTTCCTTAATCTCAAAATGTCCCAGCACATTAGCATGTCCCACTTTGCTTTCATTATCTTAAAAATCTCGCTCATATTTTCAGCTGACATCAAAATGCATTTATTTGCAAGATTTCTCGTTTCTCTTACAACACTGTAAGCGTAGTTTGTTGCCTACAGAATGGTACGTCTAGCAGTCCAGTAATATTACATTGGATGAAATTTTCAGTCAGTCTTTCCCTCAAACCTTTTAATGTTATCTTGAAACCAAACCTGGTCCATTTTGTTGGATTTCACTCTCCAAAAAAAGCAAGTTAATCACCATGTAAGTAGGTGCATTTAATGGAAGGACAACTTGTACATTTACAGGGCTAGGGACAGAGTTAAAACTTTATTTAATTTTTGAAGATGTCGTCTCATATTCTAGAGACCAAACTAACTCCCCTGTTTGCAGTTTACTATCAATGCACTTCAGCATTTCGAGTGCATGTTCAACAAGCTTTTAGCCTTCAAATGAAAACTCTTGATTTGAAAGCTAAAAGATAAACCGTTTCTCCACAGACCTGCCTTTTTGTTTTATTACCATTTAATACTATCCTATCGCATAAATGTATACTATACTATATTATACAAGTAAATCCAGAAAGTGTGATACAAATTCATATCTTGTACTTGGAATGTACAGACAATTACTAAAGTTTTTCAACATGCTATTCTTCCCAAGCCCGCACAGATAACTGGTGACTTGTGTCAATCATACAGTCATAAGAAAAAGCAGGCATCACATAACACATAAAAAAATAGTAATGATTAAAAAGTAGATGGAAACATATTTTTACGAATAGGAGCCACTTAATGGAAAACCCAAATCCAAGCAAGTACTTAATGTACAGTACGTATCCTTAAATATGTGCCTGGTATTATGGTTTTCCTACAAATTGGTTTTTAAAAATAATCGCCTTTTAATTGCTCCTCTGTAGCATCCTGAAGGTGAGCCATTTGCTGTGGGAAACAATGAAGCGGACATAATCGACTGATGTCAGCCAAAGAGATTCCTGCCGAGCACGCCTGTGTGTTCAGCCTGTTTCTCCATTCTGGCAACACTGTAATTCTGCTTCTGAGAAGACAAAAATAAAATGGCAGAGGAGGATGAAGAGGATTTGTGCTCAAAAAAATCCTCACACTGAGTTTTCAGTCACGTCTGTGACATTTGTGGGAGGGCAAGGTACAGGATTAGAACCCAGGTAAGATGTGAATTGAGCGGCAGGTATTGCAGCCAACTATCAGCCTCACCATTTTGTTGACTAATGAGTGTGATGTGTACTGGAAATTGGATATTTAACAGTCAAGTGTTCCTGTGTGGAAATTTGTCTTTTGTGTTCCATGAATAACTTTTGTCCTAATAACATAAGAACGGACTGGTGAGTTAAGACATAACTGTTCATTTAAACAGCAATGGCTAAAGTACTGAAACACATCTACTTTGGGTGGATGGGAAAGCTCAAAGTGGCCCAAAAAATCAGAAGACATAGGAGCAGAATTAGGCCATTCGGCCCATTGAGCCTGCTCCAGCACTTAATCATGGCTCATTTATTTTCCCTCTCAAACCCATTCTCCTGCTTCCTTCCTGTAATCCTTAAAAGCCCTTGCTAATCAAGAACCTATCCACCTCTGCTTTAAATATACCCAATGACTTGGTCTTCACGGCATCTGTGGCTGTGAATTCCATAGAATAACCACTCTCTGGCTAAAGAACTTCCTCATCATCTCTGCTCTAAGGCTGTGCCCTCTGGTCCTAGGCTCTCCATGCTATAGCAAAGATCCTCTCCATGTTCACTCATCTAGGCCTTTCAATATTCAATAGGTTTCAATGAGACCTCCCTCCATTCTTCTTAACTCCAGCAAGTACAGGCCCAGAGCCATCAAACACATTAACCCTTTCATTCCCAGGATCATTCTTGTAAATCTCCTCTGGACCCTCTCCAATTCCGCTATATCTTTCTTTAGATATGGGGCCCAAAACTGCTCACAATACTCCAAATATGATCTGACCAGCGCCCTATAAAGCCTCAGCATTATATCCTTGTTTTTACATTCTAGTCCTGTTAAAATGAATGCAGCACTGCATTGTTCCACATCTTCCTTTAATTAGTTGGTGAGAACAGAAATCAATTCAAGGCATTTTGAAAACATTACGGGCTGGAAGCTTACCCATTAGCAGCTATTATGCAGTTAGATACAAAGAACATACTTCTTCACTTATACATCACAAGATGAAAACTAGGGATCACCAATATCAGGTCAACAATAAGGTAAATGTGAAAATCAGCTGTAAGGAGATGCCACAAGTGGCAGTTGAGGCAAATTGCATAGCTGCATAAATGGGGAACCTGGGTAAAGATGTCAGAAGTGAAAATGTTCAATAGTTACTGCACAGTATCAGTTGCACACCTTTGATAGTGAAGCAGGCAATGTCCAGATATAACAAGATATAGACAATACAGCAGATTCTGGTTAACTGGGCCATCAGTTAAACGGGCAGACCATTTCTTTGGGACAACTCTTAAAAGAAGAAAAGAAATTGAGAAGATAGCAGGGACTCCCATCATTTATTTGGGACACTATGCCCCTCAATTAGCCTGTGGGTGGTGTAGTAGCATTAGTACCGCACTTTGAGGGAAGTGGTCCCTGGTTCCAATTCAGCCGGCTCCTTGCACGTGTTCCATCAGTACTGAGTCAAGTGGTGGGCTAGCAACTCTGTCTCATAAAAAAGAGAAATGGCAAAGTTGCTGCCCGATGTAGAGAGGAGGATGCCACTTAATTGGGGCAGGAGACTATTGTTCAACATTTTCAAACAGTTTTTAAATAGCATCACTTGCGTGTTTTGTGTTCAAAAAGCACTGATTTTTGTCACTGATAGTTGGCGAGTAATACACAGCAAGCCAATTCAGAACTGTTTGCTCACTGCAGTTTCAAGCATTCAGGCCTGGAGATGCCAGAAACGACCAGGAGTGAAAATGAAACAATTTCACTACTTCAACAAGTTAGGAATTACGAAGAAATTGAAGGTCATGTTAAACATTATGATGAAAATGAAGATTTGGATGATGCAATCATTGAAGGTATTGTTTGAAGGCAGTCCATTATCTGTGCTTGGGTGTCTGTACTGATTTTGCTCATTCTGACAATCAAAAGAACATGTCAGCAAACACTGAATGAATTCCAGATAACTATTAGGAACTAATGCTTAGTTTTATAGTACAGTAGTAGTTTCGGTAGTGTTCTAATTCATTCTGTACTTCGCTTAAATACATAATTTGCTACTCAATTGAATGTTAGTTTGTCTTTTTTCTGTTTTTTTAACTATTTCCATGAAATTTCAGCTAAATGGGTCAAAATGCACTAGTCTGATCCCAATGTGTTCCAGTTAAACAGAATCCACTGTATTCACTAACTACTGAATGCTAAGCAACATTAAAATGCTAATCAATAACCATCTCCCACAGCAACATGTTTAACTACCTCCATGTGACATTAAATGGATTAACAATCATTGAAAGCCCTGATATCAATATCCTGATGGTCACTGTTAACTAAGCACAACTACGATTTTTGTCTGAAGACCCAAACGCCTCAAAATGTTTCCACTATCTAAGGAAGTGGACTAAAGATTGGCAAATGGATTTCGATACAGGTGTCAGGTGATATATTTTGGAAAGTCAAACCAGCATAGGGCTTACACTATGAAAGGTAGGGCACTAGCGAGTGCATTAGGGAATTGAACAGCGGGACCAAAGAGCACAAGTGCCTAGTTCGTTGAAAGCAGTGTCATGGAAAAATAGGGTGGTGAGAAATGTGCATTCAGAGTAGGAGCTGGGTTATTATGTTGCAATTGTACAACTGCTGCACACCTCTATGACTATCTACTGGGAGTACAGTCAAATATCAGCCATTTTCTTCGCTGGGTTAAGCTGTGATATTCAGTTATCTTGATACCAGCTAGTGAAAAGCAATTGGCATTGACATTAACGGTGCAACTCAGCTGTTGTGTTTTTGAGTGTCAGAGAGATTGCAAGATGAACCACCGCCTCACAACGCCAGAGTCAAAGGTTCAATCCTGGCCTTGGGTGGCGTCTATGTGCAACTTGTACATCACCCTGAGACTGTGTGGGTTTCCTCTAGGTGCTCTGACTTTCTCCCATATCCCAAAGACATGCAAGCAGCTTAGTCAGCTGGTCACTGTAAATTGCCCTGTGTGTAGGAGAGTGGCTGAATTTAGGGAGAGCAGCTGATGAGAATATGGAAGATGTAGGATTGGTGAAAATTGGTGATAGATGGTTTGTGTGGACTTGGTGGGTTGAAGGACAGGTTTCTATGCTGTATCTCTCTATGGTTCCATGGCAGAGGTGCAATCAAGCAACTTTGAGCATCTCTTTCAAACGTGGTTTTCACCTACATGATGCAAGCACCACCTTTTACTCCACCTCTAAAATAACTTTCATATTTGGAAGCATATTGCTAAATCCACGTCTACAGTACCTTCACATAATCTGACTGCAATGGTTCAAAGTGGCAATTCAAAGGCAATTAGAGAAAGGAGATAAATGCTGGCAGTAACTAAATAAATCTTAAATATATATATTTGAAAATGAGGAACAAGGATGTTGTAAAGTTAAATGAACAGTGCAATGTAATGGGAAGGATAACACGGTACAAAATCCAGCATTGATCAGTTAGAGTGCAAACATACTGCTTGGTGTGGACAGTGGAATTTTTGTAACTGAAGCATCCTCCCAGTTTATTCAAGAAAGCGTTCCAATCCTGTCATCCTATTAGAGTACAAGTCAGTCAGTCAGCTATCTTTTTTTCTGATATTTATGCTCCTACATAAAGGTCTGAAACAGTATTTTCTTAATACAGGACCAATAAATGATAAACCTGTCATCAAAAAACATCTTCCTGGTGGAGGTTGGATGCACCATAATACAACTACCCAATGTAATGAACAACTTCCCTTGTACACTGAGTTGCAGTAGCCCAAACCATCCTTAGAAACGCCAGTATTTACTTCTCCAAATGAAAGTTTAGACCTCTGTGCTAAAGTGCCAAATTTCCGTACAGCTGATTGCTGGCTTGTTTCCTGTTGCATTCTGACTTCTCATGGAGACCACTGATGCAGTAGGCCCTTTCACAGATCTCCCAACACTTATGATGTGAAATGTGCACTTTGAAAATAAATGTACTTTGAACATTGCTCCAGTGTCATGTCTGCATGCTTTTATGCTTCGAGTTGCTGCCACATGATTGGCTGATTACATAGAACTTTCTATAGGGGCACAATTGAGAGCATCCTGACTGGCTGCATAACGGCCTGGTATGGGAACTGTACTTCCATCAATCGCAGTACTCTGCAGAGTGGTGCGGACAGCCCAGTGCATCTGTAGATGTGAACTTCCCACTATTCAGAACATTTACAAGGACAAGTGTGTAAAAAGGGCCTGAAGGATTATCGGGGACCCGAGTCACCCCAACCACAAATTGTTGCAACTGCTACCATCCGGGAAACAGTACCGCAACACAGAAGCCGGGACCAACATGCTCCGGGACTGCTTAATTCATGCTGACACAACTGTATTTCTATGTTATATTGACTGTCCTGTTGCACATACTATAAACTGCACATTGCACATTTAGATGGAGATGTAGCGTGAAGATTTTTACTCATGTATTTGAAGGATGTAAGTAATAAAATCAGTTCAATATATGCATTCATGTGGTGAACAGGTATGTGGTGAAGCTGCTCTGGGCCTCACCAGCCAGCTGAGGGTTTGCTTACCTGAGCAATTCTCTGCTTGGGGTTGGGAGGCTGGTGGAGATGCTTCAGGCAAGGGTTGAGTTTAGTCAGGAGGCTTTGAACAAGTGGGTCTCCAGAAAATTTGGACCAATACAAAGAAGCATTTCAAGCAGCAACTTCAATTCTTGAATCCTGATTCTATTCATAATCTTGTCATTTGCTAATGTGGAAATTGAGACCAGACCCAAGAAGACTGAAATTTTCAGAAGTAATGGACTTCTACACAGAGAGCTGGAAAAGTCACTGGAAATACGTTAACTAAACTTTGTGTTTATAGTCATAATTATAAGAGATTCTGCAGATGCTGGAAATCCTAAGGAATACATACAAAATTCTAGAAGAACTCAGCGAGTCAGGCAGCATCGAGAGTAAACAGTCAATGTTTCGGGCTGAGACCCTTCATCAGGACTGGGTGCTATTCCTGAGGAAGGGTCTCAACCTGAAAAGTCAACTGCTAACTCCTGTCCATAGATGCTGCCCAACTTGCTGAGTTCTTAGCAATATAATCATAGATCTTATTTTTGTCTTTCTAAGAATATAGCAAGCATTAAAGCACCAAAGTCCACAAAGTTGTATAGATTTCCAGGTCCAAATAGAGACACTCCACTATAAAACATAGGGACTCTCCATGACAACCTGCAGGAGGAAGTGGAAATCGGTCACTCACTTTCTAGATTCTGTGACCTAGGATGAGTCCTACAACAAACATAATAATAAGCACAAAACTCATTCGCGTCTTGATGTCATTATATACACACAGCATCTTTAGTGCCATTAACCTATTATGAAAACTAATTAACAGCTCGAGATTGATCTTTTTCACCCCAAGAAATGTTCCTTATAGTCAAAATAAGGGCAAGAGAGATGGAAACTGCCTTTCACACTCTCAATACTTCCAATGAAAAATACTCTTGTTTTATACATTAAAACAGAGTATTTTTTTCCATTGAATGGCTTGAACTGCATCAATGTTCCACAGACATCAATAGTTGGTTGATTGATGGATTGGTTGTCTGTCGTATCTGATAATGATATTTTGTGCAGTTCTTCAACTGCACAAAGAAACCTGTGTAGGAAAGTTTTGAGAGTGGAAAAGCTGTTGCACTGAGGCAGTTCCACTCACCATGGAGTTTTGCAGAACCGCCTTCTTGGCTGTTGGATCTCAGGGAATGAATATGGACCTGGAAATGGAGAACAACTCACCTGCTCTTCTTTGAATTTGTACTATGAAAACTTTTAAGTTCACCCAAGAATGTAAACAGAGACTTAGTTGAATGTCTCAACCTGAAGCTGGCACTTGATAATGCAGTGTTCACTCTGCATTGCAGTGGAGTTCCACCTATACCCAAGAATGAAACTTGGGAGTCAAACCCACCGACCATTGACTGGAAAACAAGCCTGGAAAACAGCACACTTTTTTTGCTGATCAGGAGGAAGTTTAAGATTGCTGGAAGGTATCTTTGCCTGTTCAGGAAATTTCCACACTGTTAACACCAGACAACAGTACAGTACTTGAATATAATATTTTACAGTAAAGTCACAAAGAAAAGTCACAGACCTTGTTTCCAGATTTTTTTCTTTGAACACGCTCTATCAACAGTGTACACAGTATATCCTCCATTTTTATTTCAGAGACACTGAAAGAAGAAAGATAAAAGGAGAATTACTTCCTCATCTAAACCAATGGTAAATTGGCATTGCTACAATAAATTTACTTTGTCTGGAAGCATTTGTGATGAAAGGGAAACATTTTAAGAATGTGAGATTCCATACACTAGAGTTGCCTGGTTTTATTATAAATCAAGTACAGTAGCCTAGTGGCTATTCTACTGGATGAGTAACTTGCATGTTTAGATGCCACAGGAAGGTAGGAAATTGAAAAATCAATTTGAGTGACTGAGCATCCCGAACAGTTCGGGGTTGGTTCTCTGATATCCTGCGGTGGAAGGAGCTCTTTACCATAGCAGTCTCCACACGATTCCAATCTCGGAGTGAATTTAAATGCCCTCAGGAGTGGCAAGAATGGAAATATAAAGACTGCAGTGTCTGTTACTTTTCTTCTACCTAACACCCCTCATTCTTTTCCATAATAATATCTTTATTTCCCGTTTAATTCACTCTGATCATTGACCTGAAATGTTAACTATTTCTAAATCCACAGATGTCTGACCTGCTGAGTATTTCTGATTTATTGCAGATTCCCATCATCTGCTATAAGTCGCTTTTGACATCCCATTTCAATGAGCATTTTTACCTGCTTTATGATGGTTGTTTTCTCATGAATTATAACTTTGCAGATTGCCCTTTTTTATCCTTCAGATTTAAGTTATTTAATGCCCTGTTTCAATGTGTTGCAAATCCATGGTTCCTCTTTAACTGACTAGGTATGTGTCAGGGGTACATTTAAGTGAAATGTACTGTATGACAATTGTTGTGAAAGGTTAATGAAAACATCATGGATTAAAATGGTGGGGAGGAGGGGGTAATGGTGATATCTCCGATGTTTCCATGCCATTCTCTTCTGGCAACCGGCCAGGCACTAGTCTCCAAGATATTTGAACTGAATCACAGCGGGAAGCCATCATCCAAGTGCCCGTGCCAGGCTGAAGCCACACTTGTCTTAATGAATCAGTGAATGAGCAATCATAGAGCTGAGAAATTGCAAGGCTGGCTGTGGAGCTTCTGTGAGCAGCTCACAAACAGAGCGTGATGTACTCGATACAGCATAAAGGGGGAGGGGAGGGGAGGAGCGCAGCGCAGTACAAGACCATACTGCAGCAGTTTTCCACACACTACAAGCCTTGGAGCTGGTATGGACCAAATGTTAAAATTCCAACCAACACTCGGGGAAAGAAATCACAGAATAAAGGATGCAGTTTCATAATGGCTGTGAAAAAATATTGTAAATTTGGTTGAAATTGCTAATTAAAAATTGTCGTAGGCCATCCTGACCAGCAATAAGTGCAGCCTGAGGCAGGAAGCCAATGGCACTGACAGTAGGGGATAGCAGGTGGTCTATTCTATTAACCTGCTCATCCTTCTTTCTGATTGGCGGAAATATGAAATCAAGGCAGGAGTCCAGATTATTCAGTACAGGCTCTGCTGATTCATGTACTTCACTGCACTATAAACTCACCTGAGTTGTAAGTGCTTACACTCAGCTCAATTTGTATAAAAAGGATACAAACACAAATTCGAGTACAATCATCAAATCCAAGTCAGCGCTTTACATTATATTAGGTTTCCAAATGTCAGAAGTGGCAATGCCATATTTAAGTTTGACCACTGTCACTGGCCCAATCAAAGGTGCTGACACATCAGCGTATAGGAGGGAGATTGAAAACTGGCTGAGTGCTGCCACAACAACAACCTCTTACTCAGAGTCAGCAACACCAAGGAGATGGATTACTGACTTCAGGAGAAGGAAACCGGGGGATCAGAGATGATGGAGATCAGCAACTTTGAATTCCTCAGTGTTATCAATCCAGAGGATCTGTCCTGAGTCCATTACGAAGACTTGCTATGTCATCTACAACTTTGACAAACTTCTATATATGTGCGGTGGAGAGTATATTGACTGGTTGCTTCATGGCCTGGTATAGGAACACGAATGCCCTTGTGAGGAGAAGAGCTCTCCCTACCATTGAGCACATCGATACGGAGCAACGTCACAGGAAAGCAGCACCCATCATCAAGGAGCACCGCCACCCAGGCTACACTGTCTTCTTGCTGCTGCTATCATGAAGAAGGCAAAGGAGCCTCAAGACCCACACCACCAAGTTCATGAACAGTTATTATCCCAGAACCATTAGGCTCTTGAACAAAAGGGAATAACTTCACTCGCTCCATTACTGAATTGTTCCCACAACCTATGGACTCATCTTCAAGGAGTCTCAAACTCATAATCTCGATATTTATTGCTTATTTATTTATTATTATTATTTTTTTAATGCACATTGGCTGTGGTCCATCCTGTTGGGCGCAGTCTTTCATTAATTGTATTTCTTGTACTTACTGTGATTGCTCGCAGAAAATGAATCTCAGGGTTGTATATGGTGACATTTACAGATATGCACTTTGATAATAAATTTACTTTGAACTTTGAAAACTACAGATTTTTACCCACATCAAAAACTCCTCCCATCTTTTTAGAATGGACACTTGAAAACTTGAATATGGCATCAACGGGGTATTAATGATGTTGATTTTTCTTTTGTCTAAGTATGACTGGTGATGGTCTGAATAATTGTTTATTAGTTTTTTTAAAAAAAGAGAGAAATACTTAAAATAACTTTCTTATAGTCATCCACGTTTCTTATTAACTTCAGCAGATACTGGTTCAACGTTGTGCAAACTGCCCACAAAGATCTAACACCCCAAAATCCAACTTACCTTCACATTTACTAACTGACACATGACTTTCTAAGAACAAAAAAAATCTTCAAAAGCTAAGCATCAAGTTAATAGTTGACACTGAATGCATGCAAATGTATTAGTCAACATTATCCTCATCTGCACAATGAACTTGAGTCAGTACTGAAGGTGGGGAAGAGAAACTGATTAAAGACACCCAGTTTCCCTATTCTGTGATATATTGCTAAAATTTACCACAGATTTTATGATTCTTACACGTCATTAATGCAGAAGACCATAGATACATTTCTCCCTCAAATGAATATTCTCTAGTTTTTTTCAAGCATTCCAATTACAGATTCACTACTGTGTTGTTTTATTTTGTTTTTAGGTCGTTGTCATCAGAATCAGATTTATTATCACTGGCATGTTGTGAAATTTGTTAACTTTGCGGCAGCAGTACAATGCAATACATGATAAATATAGGGGGAAAAAACCGTGTATTTACAATAAGTATTTACATATATGTGCATTAAATAGTCAAATTAAATAAGTAGCGCAAAAACAGACATGAAAAAATAGTTCATGGTTTCATGTCCATTCAGAAATCAGGTAGCAGAGGGGAAGAAGCTGTTCCTGAATCGTTGAGTGTGTGCCTTCAGGCTTCTGAACTTCCTTCCCGATGGTAACATTGAGAAGAGGGCTTGACCTGGGTGGTGGGGGTCCTTAGTGATGGATACTACCTTTCTGAAGCACCACCTCAATAGTAATTATTCTCAAATAATCATAATGATTATTCTCAAAAGTTTTGTTACAGACAGTTCTGTTCTTGCACAGTACTGCTGCCCTGAACTAGGAACAACCTCCCATATAACCATATAACAATTACAGCACGGAAACAGGCCATCTCGGCCCTTCTAGTCCGTGCCGAACTCTTACCCCATCCTATTCCCACTGACCTGCACTCAGCCCATAACCCTCCAGTCCTTTCCTGTCCATATTTCTATCCAATCTAACTTTAAACGACAATATAGAACCTGCCTCAACCACCTCCCCTACCTGCCCACTTTTCTCCAAGTTACAGATCACAGTACTGCAATATTTTTTGTACTTGGCTCACTCTTCTACTCTCCTCAGGCACTTTAAACAACTCTACTCCAACAAGACAGAAAGTTAGGTCAAAAAATTAATTAGTTTTCCCTTTAATGATCAAGTATTGTGCCAGTGGGTCAAAGTTGATACTAAGCACACAAATCACCAGATATTCTAATTCACTGTGCAACAGTCTTCGACTTCTGTGGTGAACACTACAGGATTTGGTTTCCTTCATGAAAGAGTCGAAAGCAGCCAGTGAAATTTTGCACCTAAGCTGCAGCTACACAGCAACCTAATTGGGAAATAAGAACATTCCCAAGTAGCTTGGCAAAGTGTACGTTCCATCAAATTTCAAGCCAGACAAATAAGCGTTACTTATAGTGGCTGAGTGCTCAGATAAACACTGTTAAACTTTAGCAATGTGTTGCAGAATGGGCAGCCAGGGCTTCAAAGAGATAAAGATTACTTTTATTTGTCACATGACCATCGAAACATAGAGTGAAATGCTTTGATTGCGTCAAATCAATTCAGCGAGGATTGTGCTGGGCAGCCCACAAATGCTTCTGGCGCCAACTTAACATACCCACACTCACTAATCCTAACCCTGGGTGCTGCATTTTGCTTTGGAAGCTGGAGCACCCAAAGGAAACCCATATGGTCACGGGGAGAATCTATACTCCTAAGCAGTGGCGGAAATTGAAACCCCGCCTTACAGTTGGCGCTGTAAAGCATTGCGCTAATCGCTTTGCTACCATGATGCCATCAAGATTTTATATATTAAGATTATTTTATAAACAAAGATTGAAAAAGTATTATTCCAAAGCTGAAGTTAAAAAACAACTACAGTAGATATACTGCAATTGGTTTTAAACACTGATAAATATTAATTGTATATTTGTTTGTGTAGGGAATCAATTACTTTGTGTTATTAAGAAAAAACACACTAGGACGTCATAATGTTTCAAGTTCTGACCCATGACATCCGAGAGAAAAGTTTACACCCAATGCATCAGTTACCTGAACACAGGGCAGAGGATAGAAAATTAAATAGAATACAACAGCATGTTACAGAGTGATATAATAAATTAATATCCATAACCTTCGACACAGTGTGCTACTGCAATGAGGAGAGACTGAACAAAAGCCAAGAACTTCCCTACAGAGGAGACGGCAAGGGCACCCTGGGTATTATGTAGAAACAGATAATGTGACCACTACTGGTCAGTTCAAGAGTGGTAATGGGAGAAAAATACCTTAGAAGCAGGGTTCTTTGGCTTGAAAGTCTACCAGTTAAATCAAGGTAATGGGCCTGTCCAGAACTTGGTTCTCTGTCAAAGGACATTTAAAACAACACGCCACAGGATAAACTTGGGATCTTTCAGTAAATGGTAAAATATCGAATCCCCTTTCACAACTTACATCAGATTTTAAGGAAGTTCTATTTAATCTTTTCTCATTGTTCGCTTCATTATACTTTTATTTTTTTTGTCAATTTAAGTTATTACGAGTTAAGAAGTGTATTGTACATATAGATAAGCCAGGCAACAAGCCCACAGCAGCTGAGCTTCAGATCCACGTTAGGAATCTTACACACTAATTCAGTGAATGAATGAGCGGACAGTGAGAGCTGATGAATTGCACCAATGATCCATAAAGGCAGCTTGCAGCATGGTGCAACACACGCCGTCAAAATAAATTGCTGTCCAGTATTATAAACAGAGCATTATGGAGACAGCTCTGACAATTTAATTTAAGATTTGGGCCAATAACCCAGTATGGTGTTTTCCTTTCCTAGTACAGAGGACACAAACAGTGCTCCTAAAGGGTTTGCAGTTTCCACAATCTTTGCAACAGAAGTGCTTGGGACAACAGACTGACCAGTATTCATGCAAGGCTCCTGAGAAAGCAGGGATACACACAAGTAATCGTTGAGTTTGGTACCAACAACCTTTCTAGAAAATGCTTGCTCAGTGCCGTTAATAGGCAGAACCTTGTACATTTCCAGAGTGAAATTAAATTTCTCAAAGGTCTGCTATATTGAACTAGTTCTGTTGCTATTGAATACAGGAAAACTGGTGATATAATTATTATATATATCTCTCTCTCTCTCTCTCTTTAGCTCTACACATCTCTTTCCAATTAAAATTAGAGGTCGACAGACTGTAAGATATGCTGCTCAAGGAAGTTCACTGGGAGAAAACACAAATACAACAGCTTCTATTTAAAAATAGAAAAACATACACAAGCTAGGTGTTAAGAGATTTTCCTTTCAATTCAGATTCACGTTACACATTTCAAATTGGACCAACATCAACGCTGCCGTCAACCGCATGTCTTCCAGGTTACATGTCTGTTTTTACCCCATACTCCCACCACCCTACCAATTCCACTTCCCATTCCCATTCTAATATGTCCATCCATGGCCTCCTCCACTGTCGTGATGAGCCCACACTTAGGTTGGAGGAACAACACCTTGTATTCCA
Source organism: Mobula hypostoma (assembly GCF_963921235.1). Classification (NCBI taxonomy): domain Eukaryota; kingdom Metazoa; phylum Chordata; class Chondrichthyes; order Myliobatiformes; family Myliobatidae; genus Mobula; species Mobula hypostoma. The sequence continues at coordinate 15,086,576 of NC_086117.1, read as the reverse complement.
TTTGGGTAGCCTTCAACCTGATGGCATGAACATTGAGTTCTCAAACTGCTGGTAATGCCCCCCCTCCCCCATCCTTCACCATTTCCCATCCCCCTTTCCCTCTCTCACCTCATCTCCTTGCCCACCCATTGCCTCCCTCTGCTCCTCCCCCATTTTCTTTCTTCCATGGCCTTCAGTCTCTTTCACCAATTAACTTCCCAGCTCTTAACTTCATTCTTCCCCCTCCAGGATTCACCTATCACCTTGAGTTTCTCTCCCCCCCCCGACCTTTTAAATCCACTCCTCAGCTTTTTCTCCCTCCAGTCCTGCCAAAGGGTTTCGTCCTGAAACGACGACTGTACTTTTTTTTTCCACAGATGCTGCCTGGCCTGCTGAGTTCCTCCAGCATTTTGTGTGTGTTGCTCAGATTTCCAGCACCTGCAGATTTTCTCTTGTTTGTGAACCAAAATGCTTTGGCTTTATACCACTGTTATATGCCCTCGATCCTCTCTCATACTCCAGTAAACCACATACCTATTAAAATATTTTATTCTCCAAACCATTTGGAAAATTAGTCTGAAATAATGTTATTTTCCAAATCCACATCAGAAGCAGAATCAAGTTTACTATCACTGACGTATGTCCGCTGCGAAGTTTGCTGTTTTGCAGCAGCAGTACAATGTAATACATTAAAAAACTATAAATTCTAATAAAAATATAAAAATAAATTAAATAAATACTACAAGATGAGAGCAAAATAGTGAGGTAGTGTTCATGGGTTGGTACATTGTCCATTCAGAAATCTGATGGTACATAAATCTTGACTTGTACTTTTACCATTGAATCTCTTCAGCTGAGCTTCGTCTCTGCCACAGCAATAAAATGACTTACATAAAGTTATAAGTGACATCCTCAGTGACTATGATCTTGCCATGTTCTCTGTAGCATCTATCATGGTTAACAGTACTTCTCCCTTCCAAAATCTCTACTCCATTGACTAGCTCATAGTGATTGCATTTACTTGGTTACATTTTTAGTAATTTCATCATAGCCAAGACATCTTTAAGTCCCAACCTGTTAACTTTTAGGGCTTGTTTAAAATATGTTCGCAGTCTCTTTCAATATACTACCAACATGTACTATGCCCCACATATGAGGTAGTAAACTGGATTAGACATTGGCTTCGAGGGAGAGGCTATACAGTGGTAGTAGATGATTGCCTTTCTGACTGGAGACTTGTGACTAGTGGTGTGTCATAGTGATCTGTGCAGGGTCTGTTGTCGTTTGTCATCTATTTCAACAATCTGGATGATAATATGGTTAACTGGATCAGCAAATTTTCAGATGACACCAAGATCGGGAGTGTAGTGGACAGTGAGAAAGGCTATCATGGCTTGCAGAGGGATCTGCACCAGTTGGAAAAATGGTAAAAGTGCACAAACACATAATTGCCTCTCACATCTCTGAAGAACTTTGCTGCAACTTCATGCCTGAATTCTTCCAAATTGCCTTTGCACAGCAAAATATTTCTAATCAAACGACATTGTATGTGATGTTATAAAAGGCATCCGTTAGTCTTGCGAGACCATGGATCTGCGCCTGGAAAGTCTTCACTCTCCAGGGAGCAGGTCTGGGCAAGGTTGTATGGAAGACCAGTAGTTGCCCATGCTGCAAGTCTCCCCTCTCCACGACACCAATGTTGTCCAAGGGAAGGGCATTAGGACCTATACAGCTTGGCACCAGTGTCGTCGCAGAGCAATGTGTGATTAAGTGCCTTGTTCAAGGACACAACACACGTTGCCTCGGCTGGGGCTCGAACTCACGACCTTCAGGTCGCTAGTCCAATGCCTTAACCACTTGGCCACGTGCCCACACATGTTAATGTAACAAGTATATCTATTTTAGCTGCTACTTAACTTCAGCTTTTGATAACACTTATAAAAGATCTTAATATACAAAATCTTGATAGCGGCACAGTAGCAAGGCAGTTAGCACAATATCTTATAGCACCAGCTTTAAGGTCACATTTCAATTCCCGTCACTGTCTATAAGGAGTTTGTACGTTCTCCCCGTGACCACGTAGGTTTTCTCTGGGTGCTCCAGTTTCCAAAGACAACTGTTTGGGGTTTGGGTCAGTGAATTGTGGGTTGTTAAGTTGGCGCCAGAAGCATGGTGACACTTGTAGGTTGCCCTCAGCATATTCTCGACATAATGCATTTCCCTGCAGGTTTCGATGTACGTGTGACAGATACAGCTAATCTTTTTTCACAGTTGGCTTTATCTATTCTCAAACAAATTGGAGGTTATCAAAATTTCTGAATTCTGACTTGAAACATATGGTTTATCCAACAGCCCTTTGCTTGCACACCAGCACTGGCTCCCAGTTTAGCAAGGCCTCACTTAAATTTCAGAATTGCATCCCTTTTTCTAACCCCACCAGAAAATTGGCCACCTTGCACCAAAGAACCATTTTTGATGTGTCCCCACTACTGTCACGTTGGAAATACAAGCAAGCCCCTGCAATTCTTCAAAATACTCCACGAAATCTTTTACAATCGTCCACAGATGTTTCAATTTACCCATTCTTCAACTCACTCAGTACGGCACCAAACCATCAGCCTAGATTTGCGAGTTGACGTCTCTGGAGAGGGAGCTTACTGCACATCCCTAGGAGCAGGAGTGTTAGCAACTGAGCCAGGACTGAGAGTGATGAAGTTACTGATCTGAAAAGATAACCACTTTCCTTACCATAGATGGCGATTGACCAATTTGGTTTACCCAGTAGTTCAAAATCAAAGCAAGATAATTCCCTCAAAACATCTCTTACTTTTAAAATTAACCAAAACACAAATTCAACATAAGAAATCTTGATCTTTTACTTTATGGGGCAACCTATATTATATTACAACATATTATTTTAGTTGTGATAAAGTTGTGCATGAGTATGGAATCTACTTGGTGGATTTCAATAGACAAAGTGAGTTAATTAGAGCTGTGTTTGAATTGTTCAACGTTTTTCAATGTGCAATCCAAAAGTCTCTTGCTTTAACCATTGGAAGCAGATGGGTCAATGAGCACAGCATGATAATTCAGATTCATTTATTTATCACATTGTAACATGCCGTGAAATGCATTGCTTGCATTAACAACCAACACAACCCAAGGTTGTGCTGGGGACAGCCCATAAGTGATGCCACACATTCTGGCTCCAATGTAACATGCCCACGATGCTGAAGTACCTGCAGGAAGAGTAGCCGGCAAACTTCCACACCTATAATGTAACATTTAGAACCAAATAAAACTCTGAATAACTTTACAAAAAGAATTTCTGCTACCTTTTGACATGACTGACCTGATTTGGTGAGAAACAAGGGTATTCGCATATTCTGCTTCAGAGGGAGTGAGGAAAAGAAGACTGTTTCCGCACGATCCAATCCGGGCTGTCCTGCCCACTCTATGAACGTATTCTGCAGGTGAGGTTGGAGCATTGTACTGTAACAGTAAAGAAAAATGCATTTTATTTTTAAAAAGTGTTCTATTTAAAATGTTACAGGAATAGATTTCCTAGCTAACCCTACAAGTTTAAGGGGCATGGAAAGAGAGCCAGTTAAGTTTGAAGGCAACACATTTAAATACTGGAAGAACTCAGCATGTCAGGCTGTATCTATGGAGGGGATGTTTCAGGCCTGAATTGGTAAGGATGGGGGAAGAAGCCAGAATAAGAAGGTGGAGAGAGAGGAGAGGGGTAGCAAGGGTTAAATGAAGCCCGGTGAGGAGCAGGAAGAGTGAGTAGGGGAGGAGCAATGAAGTGAGAAGTTGTAGGTGAAAAATGTAGAGGGCTGAGGAAGAAACTGATAGGAGAGGAAAATGGATCATGGGAGAAAGGGAAGGAAGAGGGGAACCAGAGGTAGCTGATTAGCAGGTGAGAAGGGAAAGGGCAAGACGGGAGCCAGAATAGGCAATGGCAAAAGAGAAGGTGGAGGGAGGAGAAATTACCAAAGTTAAAGAAACCAATACTCATAAAGTCAGGTGGGAGGCTTGCCAAATGGAATACAAGGTGCTGCAACTCTGGAAATGGGGCCCTGCAGAAAGGAGCATAGACCATCGATAAAAAGGAGTGATAGAAGGGAGTACGGAAACCAGAGATCTGGTGACCATAAGGCAAGTGTGAGAACTTGGCTTCCATATGTTGAGAGGATTGCAAGAACCCCTGTCCTTGCTGTGTTGAGAGATAGTGTGGGAATCTAGGCCCTGGGGCATTGAGATCAGCCTGTACTTCATTATCTATTGATTCTGTTGCTGAACCATCAGGATTTCAAAATAATGAGATCATGAGTTGATGGAGTTTTGCTAGCATTCTTCTGTGTGCAATAACTCTAGGGTTGACAGCAAGTTGTTTTTCTCCTTGTACAATCCGGTGGTGAAGTACAAAATTTTTGGTAAAAAGATTCCAATACAAGTATCAGAAGCCAATTCTGCCATTTCATTAGGTCATGGCCATAAACACAAGAGATTCTGCAAATCCAGTCCAACACACACAAAATGCTGGAGGAACTCAGCAGGTCAGGCTGCTTCTACAAAGAGAAATAAGCCACTGATGTTTTGGGCTGACATTCTGATGAAGTGTCTTAGCCCAAAACGTCGACTGTTTGTTCCTCTCCATAAATTCTGCCTGACCTGCCGAGGTCCTCCAGCATTTTGTGTGTGTAGGTTACGAACACAAGAGATCCTGCAGGTGCTGGAAATCCACAGCCTCTGGCCTCTTACCCCTTCTCCTCACCTCCATTGGTGTCCTTTCTCCTTCCCTTTCTTCCATGATCCACTCTCCTCTAAGATTCCTTCTTCTCTGGCCCTTTTCCCTTTCCACTTATCACTTCTCAGCTTCTTACCTCAACCCCCTTCTAATTTGTCCTCCTCCCCCTCCCTCCCCCCATTTTCTCTTTCTGGCATCTTCCCCCTTCTTTTCCAGTCCTGACGAAGGGTCTCAGCCTGAAACATCAACTATTTATTCACTTCCATAGATTCTGCCTGACATGCTGAGTTCCTCCAGCATTTTGTGTGTATTGTGTAGGTCATGGCCATTCTATGCTTCTTTGATGTGTATCCATCAATACGCTGAAATAAAGAAAATCTTTAGGCAAGGAGTTTTGAAAAATTCAAACGGCTTAGCAAAATCTTCAATTAAGAAAAGGATCCAAAAAGGTTAATGCATCCCTGAAAGCAAGGTACGAATTATATAAGTTAAAGGCAATTTCACATGGTCAGCAGCAGAGATAGTCAGGAAAGAGTTGAAATTTCTGGATCGGCACAAAGGAAAACTGCTCATTTACTTATACTTTCTATTGGATTGACACTTACACAAATTTATTATACAACCCATTGCAACAGAGCTGGCCATAGGAATAGCACAGCAGGTCACTCTGCTGTCTCACATCTTCCAGTTCTATGCTGACCTCCAGTGCCGCTTGGAGTCTGCAGGTTGCCACTGCAACTATGTGGGTTGTCCCTAGGGCTTTCTGGTTTCTGGAAGATGTGTTGTTTGGTATTGGCTTCTGTAAATTATCCCTAGTGGAGAATGAGGCAGGAGAAGATGGGCTGTGTTGATGGACATAGGAGATGGGATCGCTCTGAGGATTGAGTGGCCTCCTTCAAAACTGTAAGGGAATTTAAGAGAATAATCTAATTTAACCCACTCTCCATTTTAGTTTATCTGGTTATCCTAATAGGGTGAAAAATAACACCTATTATTCTTCAGTGAAGCCGACACTGTAATCTATCATTAGATGTTGTAGGTCCGGGAAATAATAATGTTTAAACTGCTGATGAAGGTGCATTGGTGGCAAGGATTGATGAAGGGTAGGTATAATTGGAATGAGGACTAACACAAGTTCTCCTCTTTGTTTGACATGAAGCCCTAGGTGGGGGTAGTATTCACCAACACGTGGAAAAGCAGCACTACATTCCTGTGTAGACTTCATCTAAATGGTAATTTTAATGGTACGGCGGTGTTAAACACCAAAGCTCTTGTCAACTCCAAAAAATGACATTAGAGGACAATGGTTCTCACTGTAATCTAACACTGATGAATATTTCAACTAAGAATTATGCTACCTCAATGGTTTAAATTACGTAGCTTGGAGGCTACTGCAATCAATTTAACTTGCTCTTCACTCCCATTTCAGCTTCGGTGTAAATAAATGATTGAACAGCAGCTCAAGAACATCAGTAACAAATGGATTACTGCTAATCTTATTTACATGGACATCAGTATAATGCTAAAATCATCCGTCCACAAATGCATGGGAGAATACACATGATGTAGATGCACCTTCAACTTATCTACCCTATTTTTGCAATAAGTAAGGAATGCATTACTTTAATGTTACATTTTATTCACACAAGTCTTGTTTAGGTGGGGTTTTTGTGAAACAAATACCTGTAAAATACTGCAGCTATTAATTTGAAAAGAGCAGTAGATCGATGACTTTCATGTATTTGACACACAAACACTCAGAGGTGAGGATACAACTAAAGAGAAGTAACATTGTTCTTAAATACAGACTACAGTGAAATCTTGTTAATGAACCTAAGAGCATGGGAGTAAAGAGCAGGCACAATTGATGAAATCGCGATACAGTTTTGAGGGCTCAATGATGAAGAAAGGTTGAATATGGAGTTGAAATATATCCCTCAAGGTTTCCAAGATTCCTAGTAAGACATTAAATTTAAAAAAAAGTGATTGTCATAGGAAAAAATATATGCACCAACATCTCAAGGTTGCAGGATTACCATTTATCTCCATGGAAACAAGAGACAGCGATGTCACAGTTAAACTGTGACTGAAGCCAGTTTAACAGACCCAAAATAGCCCACGCATCTTACACCTCGGACAGGTTTTGACATCCTGGCCAAGCTGTCAAGCTGTTGTGGTTATAACTGCTTATTTGCGAAGGCAAATAATTACTCCCTGAAGGTCACCTTCAATGGACACTGCTCCAAAGCCTGTGGAAAGTTCCCATACTTCCACCCACGAGGCCACATGGTTCTCTGTAAGGGGTATTTCAGCCAATGCCCTGGACTGCAGTTACAGTCCAATTATAGTGTTCAGTTCTTCAAAAACATTTTACCAGCATCTACACACAATATGATAGAGACTCATTTACAATGCAGGGTGCAGGAAGGGACCAGGTTTATTGGGACAGCGTTCTGGAGTTTATTACCACTCCCACTATGACAACGTGCCCAACGATGCTCAGCATTCAGCTCCTTGAGAACGTGCAATATTATAGCTAACAACCAATATGAATAGGTAACACTTGTAGCCAAATATAACTATCACTTTGTTTGAGAGAAACATTACATAAATTGATCTTTTGCTGTGTTTAAAATTCTGTCAGCCCTGACAAATCTACATGCTCTGCAAGGAGGCACAATGATTTTTCATCATTTCTATATTAGGAGACATAGCAGGAGGCTATTCAATTCTTAGTATTGATGACTGTTTTATGTAAGAACAATCAAATATTAATTCCACAGACCTGCATCCTCCCCATATCTTCTTTGTTTCAAATATTTATCTTTTCTCTCTGAGGACTCAGTGGTCTCTATCTTAACTGTTATGTATGGCAAATCATTTCATATTCCATCAACTATAATTAAGAAAATTTCTTCCAACCTATTTCATCACTTTCATTAAATATCTACTTTTCCTTTGCCGATGATCTCTTCATTCTTAAATCCTGTTCTCTGATTTAACCAGGCAGTAGAGTTGCTGCCTCACAGTGCAGAGACCCCGATTCAGTCCTGATCTCAGGCACTTGCCAGTGTGGAGTTTGCAAGTTTGCCTTTTTGACTCTGTGGGTTTCAGCTGGTTCCCAGATTTGCTTCCAAAACCATGCCGAGTTGGTGGTTAATTGCCCACCAAGGAGTTCACTTACAAGGAGCTCTGCCACAAGAAAGCAGCATATATCATCAGGGACCCCCCACCATCCAGGCCATCAGGAACAGTTATTACCTTACAACCATCAGTGTGTACCTGTACAGATAACTGCACTCACCTCAATTCTGAACTGATTCCACAATCTACAGACTCGCTTTCAAGGACTCTACAATTCATGTTCTCAGTATTATTTACTTATTTGTACAATTTGTCTTCTTCTGCACATTTGTTGCAAGTCTGTCTTTACTTCTGTATAATTTTTCATACATTCTATTGTATTTCTTTATCTTCCTATAAATGCTTACAAGAAAATTAATCTCAGGATAGTATATGGTGACATTTACATACTTTGATAGTAATTTTACTTTTACGTTTGGACTTTTTGTAAAGTATCCCGGGAGTGTAGGTGAGTGGTAGAATCAGGGTGGGTTGACGAGTATGTGGGGAGAGTGAAAAACAGGACAACTGCAGAATTAGTGTAAAATGGGTGAGTGATGGTCAGCACAGATTCAGTGATCAAATGGTCCGTTTCTTGCTGTAACTCTCGATGACTCATATCTCCAAATCCTAATGTCTCTCCACTCATTCATATCCCACTGTTTAAATTATACCCTGATAATCTCAGAAAAGGATTTTGTCTTTCTATTTTGTACTTCTTCATATTAAACATTATCTGCCACCCGCCCATCTATTATATGAACATTAATATTTCCTTCAAGTTTTTTTTTACAATAATGTTCACTGCTTACATAACCAGCAACTTCTGTGCCAGACAATTTTGATGAGGTGCTGCCTGTACTTATACAGTAAAGTAGATTCAGATATGCTTTGAAGAGTACTCAAACATTCTAACAAAACACACATAAAATATTTTATCTTTGACTTACATACAGTGGATTCCAATTAATTAGGACACATCAGGACCAGTACTTTTGGCCAATAAAAGTTTCACAGAATAGTTAAAGAGGTACAAAGACATAAATCTACCTTTTAACTGAGTATCCAATTATATACTTAAATGAAATACAGAACAAATCAGAACATTATCAATACTATAAAACTGTGTATTTGTTCCTAATAGTTACCGACAGCATTCTGATTGACCTTAAATGAACAAAGTCAGGGCAGACAACTAGGATAGATAGCAGACTGCCTTGATGTAATGCTTTCGACAACTGCATCCTCCAAATCTTCATTTTAATTGTAACATTCAAGATGAATGTCAATAACTTTAAATTCTTCATATTTCCTAACTTGTTGAAGTAGTGAAACTGAAATCGTTTCTTTTTCACTCCGGGCTGCTTCTGGTATCTTCAAGCATGAATGTTTAAGTGAGAAAAACAGTTCAGCATTTTCTTACTGTTTATATCTCGCCAACTACCATTGACAAAATCACTGCTTTTTGAACACAAACACGCAAGTGATGTTATTTAACAACTTCACTCAAGCATGGTGTTGTGTCTAATGCTAGATGGAAACTGTTTGGCAACAGTCTCCTGTCCCAATTAAGCAGCATAGTGATTCAAATAAACAAAGTGAGTCCCAACTATTTTCTCGATTAGTTTTTGTTCTTTAAGAGTTGTCTCAAATAAGCAGCTGCCTCGATTAATCAATGGCCCAATTAACCAGAATCCAGTGTACATCCAAAATATTTTTTTAATATTCTCATCCATTACTTCTTTAATAAAACAATATTTACCTTTAACAAATGTGAAAATATTCACAGTTAAGCACTACCTGTAAATTATGGATCACATGGGCATTCTGTTCTGGGCAGTTAAGATTGTAAACATCTTGCAATTAGTCAATCATAATATCTAATAACATCCCTCACAATGCAACCTCTGACCCTCTCCCCAGCACCTCTCTACTACTGCCCTGCACTGTCAGACTGAAGGCCTGAAGCAAAGGTCTGGCTTCATTTGCCACTCTCTGCATGCAATCAAGTGGGAAAAAATGGTCACTCGAATTCTCACTTGGATCGCTGGGGCCTCCACAAAACATCAGAAAACTTTGCTGGTGGTAGGTCAGCACTCCCACTGCCTTGCACTTGGGAACCAATATCAATTATGAACTGATTGTAAAGTTCGATTCATCTATAAAATTATCATTTATTCAAAACGACATAGGCTGAAGTAATTTTAAACTATTCCCAGTGAAAGTCCTAGGGATATGGGAGAAAACTGGAAAACCTGGAGAAAACCCTTATGATCACTTAGGCAGTACATAAATTCTGCACAGGCTGTACCCAAGGTCAGGACGGAACCTAGATCCCCAAAGCTGGGGCAGCAGGACTGACTCCTGGCATCTCTTTGTTATTGGAATTAATAGCTGGAATAAAGAAAGCTCCCAGTAAGATGCCATAGAAAGAAAAAAAAATGAATGACAAATTGATAGAGCCGAACAAGGACTATTTGAAACATGCACAATGCTTATATATCATTTTATCTATTGAGGATGGCTGACTGCCACTTACCTGAACAATCCACGTGACTTCTGGAAGGTCCAGCCCACGTGCTGCTACGTCCTTTTGGAGGAAAAAAGACAGACAGAATAGAAGATTACATGGTGCTGAGGCAAGACCCCAGCATGCCACTTGGTGGACTACATGATGCCTGAAAGTACAGATGGACCGCAGGGCAATCTGTGCCAGCTTGTCAGTTGGATTCAAATGACTCATTTATTTGGTGCAGAAGCTTGCAAAGCGAGCAAGCTAATGGAGAGGGGGAAACCTAACGATTCACTAGGAGGGGCCACCATTTTGCCACTGTCATCCCACCATCCTGCCAAAAGTCATTATTGCCTTTTGCAGAAAGCCAGCAGCAGGGTAGTGGCCCCTGTTGTCTAGGCGACAGATTGTACCTTGCTATCAGTGAAGGAGTAAGAGGGAGTTAAAGCTGTCAGAAGTGCCTGCAACTGTTTGAAACCAGAGGAGACTGGCATCTTAGGCTAGCTCTTCAGCACAAGGTGCACACGATTCATATGAATGACCTTTCCCGAACCTGTACCATTACCAAAAAGAACAAGATCCAAATGAACAATTACAGAGGCAATAATATATGTAATTAAAAATGTGTGTAACACGTTAATGCAAGCAGGCTTGACTGAGGTAATTCAACAAAGCACTTCTAGGAATAAATCCAAAATGAACTGAAGCTTTTTAACCTCAAGCTGGGAATTATTTTTTCATCAAAACGTACAAAAACAGGGAATCTGCAGAGGTTTAAGCAAACAATTAGAGCATCATTAAGAGGTTGTTTGTAAATTTGCAATAGCAAATTGAAGTTTAACTGTTGCAAGGTGCATAAAGTATGAATATTGTTGAATAAAAATGCAAACTATATGAAAAGCTGAATAAAACAAAAAAAAGGAAACTATGCAAGGGAAAGCCCTTAAATGCCTCTTTGCTTACTGAAGCAAAGAACAGAAAGTCAAGCAATTTAGTAATTTGTGGACACAGCCATAATTTTCATTATCCCAATAATTTTGCTCGAAACAAGTCACCAGGACATCACAGGATGGATGAAAGTGGATGGGTTTCAAGATAATGAACTATATCTGCTTAAGGTCACTAATAAAGCTGATGGTAGTGGATGCGAAAATCAGAGCAGGAGGACATGGACTGGTGAAAGAAAGAAATGGAAAAGCAAGATACAGTGCTTTGTAAAAGTATTCAGCCCCAACCCTTTGTTTACATAAATTAGTATTACAACCAGAGATTTTGTTCAATTCAGCTGATTTTTTTTTGTTTGTGAAACATGCTCCTTTTTTCATAGTAGAGCCTAAAAACAGGGAGCATCCCCCTTTGATTAGTTGAGCCACCTCTCGCAGCCATTTCAACCAGTAGTCTTTTTGGATAAGTTTCTATTAGCTTCGCACAACATGATGGAGCAAGTTTTGCCCATTCCTCCTTGCAAAATTGCTCAAGCTGTGCCAGGTTAGTTGGGGAGCGGCAGTCGACAACAATCTTGAGGTCTTGCCAGAGTTACTTGATTGGGTTAAGGTCAGGACTCTGACTGGGGCATTCAAGGACAGCAATTTTCTTCATTTGAAGCCACTCCATGGTTGCTCTGGCAGTGTGCTTTTGGTCGCTTTCCTGCTGAAAGACCAACTTCCTCCCCAGTTTAAGCTTTCTGGCAAAGGCTAGCAGGTTTTTATCCAGGCTCATTCCGTACTTAGCAGCATTCATCTTCCCATCAATGCTGACCAGATTTCCAAGTCCCTGCTGTTGAAAAGCATCCCCACAGCATCCACTATACTTCACAGTAGGGCTGGTGTTACCTGGCTGATGTGCAGTATTAGATTACCGGCATACATACAGTTTTGTGTTGAGACCTTCTTCCACATCTTTACAGTATCTTTTAAGTAACGCTTTGCAAAGTCTTTATGGGAAAGGGTATGCTTTTCTTTTTAGCTAGAGCTTCTATTTTGCCCCTCTTCCATAAATACCCTTTTTGTGCAAGGCCTTAGAGATTGTGGAGCCATGAACTTCATCTCCAGTTGCAGCCACTGACTTCTGCAGCTCCCTCAGTGTGACTGTTGGCGCCACAGTAGCCTCTCTTACGAGTGCCATTATTCTCAGGTGCTTAAGTTTAGAAGGGTGGCCTGACTGAGGCAGTATATATTTGTTTACATATTTTTTCCATCTTTTCCAAGATGGACTGCTCTAAGCTCAGAGAGATGTTCAGTGCCTTTGAAATGATCTTATACCCTACCCTAGATTTGTGCTTCTCTATTAATCATTTTCCTGAATTGCAGTGAATGCTCTTTTGCCTTCATTTTGGTTTAGTCTGTTGAAAATCTGCCATTCTGTTGGACTTTCCAGAGAGAGGGAGTACTTATTCTTATGAAGGCATTGAAAACCAGTGATCCTCCAATTTTCTACATCAAAAAATTGAGTGAGCTGGTAAGGTAATATATAGTATTGCATCTGAGGAAGGTTAGTATAGTAACTACAAAAGGGATGAATACTTTTTCAGCCTCAAAATTTTTGTTTTTAATTTTTAGTAAATAATTGACAAGTTTTGGAATTTTTCTTTTGATTTGACATGATGCACAATGCCTTGAAGATTAGCTCAAAAAATCCTCCTCCAATACATTTAAACTTTAGAAATTGAGATGGTAAAATATGAAAATAGTTGTGGGGGCTGAATATTTCTTCAAGGCACTGTATCTACATTTAAGAAATGTTCCTCACCAAGAAAAAAAAAATGCAAAAAGATCAGTAGAGATTAATGTTGCATTGTGAGAGTGGGACTCCAAACAAACAGCAAACAATTAATTTAAATAATCATTTGGTTCAATATACAGTTGATAAACTATATTGTTCATACACTTCCTGGCACAACCACCAATGGCCCAATTGTAACCTACCAAACTAAGATACAAACAATTGGATACACTGTATGTATCTGTTTGAAACATCATTATTCATTCTCAAGATTCAAGTGTGCTCAGAAAGACAACCATCTTATCACCCATTCTCAAACTCCTTTGAAAAGATGCAACATATTGTTTTTTTGAAGGCGTAGTTTGAGATTTCCAGGATTTTCAGTCAAAGAAGTGGTTATGACTTGCAAAGAAACTTGGAGGAAGTCTTCCCATATGTCAAATCCCCTGGAGCTTCTAGGGCATAGATATCACAAGTTTGAAAGGTGCTGTCAAAGTTGACTTGGCACATTTTTACTGTGTAAGTACTATATTTATTTATTTGAGATACAGTGCAAAGTAGACTCCTCTGGGCCTTTGAGCCGCACCGCCCTGCAGCCTGATTTAACCCTAACCTAATCATGGGACGATTTACAATGACCAACTAACCTACCTAGTACGTCTTTGGACCGTGGGAGGAAACTAGAGGACTCAGAGAAAACCCATGCATCACACAGGGAGGACTACAGACTCTTTACAGAGAACGCTGAACTCCAATATCCTGAGCTGTAATAGTGTTGTGCTAACCACCACGATACATTATGAGTGATGGAAATGTATGTTTAAGCCGCTGAATGGGTTGTTTATCATGTACGCTGTTTTGTCCTGACGGTTTTGAACATTTTGTGGATGTTTAGTAAATGTGAATGAGGGAACAGTATTGCCTTATTTTTTTTTACTTTTGCCATGTAAATTGATGGAAAGTCTCTGACCTGTTTTTGTATTTATGTGACTAGCTCAAGTAAGTTCCTGGTTAATGGCGACCTCTGGGATATTAATAGTGGAGATTTAGTAATGACAATATTTTTGAAAATGAATGGGAGGTGGTTAGCCCGTCTCGTGTTGGAAAGTCAGCACCTAGCAATTGTGCAATAATTGGCCTCTTGTCAGGTCGAGCCCAAACATTGTGCTGTTCTTATTGCATGTGGGAACAGATTGCTTCCTTTTCTGAGGAGTTGTGAATTGAATTGAACATGCACAATCGTCGGGGAATATCCACACCTGACCTTACAATGAAAGGAAGGCCATTGACACAGCTGAAGATAGCTGTGCCTGGGACACTGCCTCGAAGAACTCCAGCAGTGCAACCCTGGGGCTGAGATGACTGGTCTCCAACAACCACAACCATCTTCCCATGCTCGGTATGGTTTCAGCCAGCAGAGTTTTAACCCTGTCTTGCACCAACTTAAAATTTGACCAGAGCTTCCTTAACACTCAGTCAAAATGGTGCCCTTGCCTGCAAGGGCAGATACTCTCACCTTCCCTTGGCCAGAAGCCCAGTCTGGCAGTTACATCCTTTAGGATGCAGTCTGCTTGGTCAGTAGCAGTGCTACCGAGTCACTCTTGCTGTTTCTGTGAGAAAAATCTCGGGCCCACAAAGTGAACAGTATGTGTGTGTGCGTGTGTTTGTGCGAGTTGTGGTGTCACCGAAGAAAAATCTGAATGTCAATGGGTTTCTCACTATAGATGTAATAGTGTCAGGATGAGAGTGGACCGAAGAAATTGGCTCAGGTGGTGAACTAAATGCTTATTTTAGAAAAAGGATCTTCAGTAATTTAAAATTTTTTTTTGTGTATTTACTGATTGCTGTTGGATGGAAAGGGACAGTCTGGCAGGAACCAGCACAGAGTGTTGTCAGAGGTTAATTGATGTGACATGCACCAAGCTGGATTAAGCTCATGCTGGAAGTTTACTTGGGTCATCTGTTCTGGTCACAATGTTATTCAGTGGTTATAATTTAATGGGCCTTGCTGCTGCAATCCAGATCAAACTCACCACATGGGGAATTGCAGACGTGTACTCATATCCTAGCATGCCATGCACACTCTTCCAACATATGAGCACCAAACAAGATGACCTAATTTAAGGGTTATTAAAAATAAAACAGAATTGCTGTTATGAAAAGGTAATGCTGTTAAACTTCAGGCTATAAAACTGACCTAATGCATGAAGAGTTCTACTTCAGGCAGTCTCCCATCAATATTATTAAAATGTATGGTGAAATACATTTGCAACACCCTACAGATGGGCATATGAGTGCATGTGCACAGACTTTTTCCATTTCAATTTTTAGCTGGCTAAGAGAATGTGTAAGTGGCCAGCTACCACATTTCACATTTAAATACTGCTAGTGGAATTTTTCTGATGCCTAGTAAAGGAGGGTCTGTGGAAAAACAATAAAACCCTACAGATCAACAGCTACATAACAGGAAGTTGTTCAAAATGTGAACATTAATGCAAATTTTAGAATAGCTTGGAAAATAAATCTCCACATTTGAATCATTAAGGTGTATGTTACAGCTGGAATGATAAATACACTGTGGCATATTGCGCAGAGGGTTAGCTCTGCCTGCTTTTGTTTCTAAGTTGTATGATTTATTTTTATTTTTGGACAGAATCTGTTTATTCAAATACATGAAAATTATTGCAACACAAAGAAATTACTCTGGTTGAAATGCACTTCTCAGATTAAACATGGAAGGAAAAGTAAAAGCCCTACCTAGTAAAACCTGGTGTTCTTTGCTTGGTTATTTTTCTTTGGTGACAGCTTGCCATGAAAGAGCAGTTCAGGAGTGCGTCATTACAAACAGGATGAGCTCGGAAGGGTTTATCAGCGCTAATTACTCCCGATAGCTGTAATTTACACTTTTTCTGTGAGTGGAAATAGTCAAGATTCACACGTTTAGAGATCAGCATCTGCCACCTTTGGAGTGCAGAATGCCACCTTCTGCAGTCTGAGCAGTAGCAAGGAGAGCCAAAACAATCCAACACACGGCTCAGATTAATACCTGACAGCAGCAGCTTGGTCATTTTTAGCTCTAAGTGGACAAACACACACCTGTCTCTTTATTATATGAGCACAGTTAGTTCAAAACAAGTCGTAGAGCAGGAACAGAATGGAATGAAAAGCACAGACATTCTTAAATTTACAACTTGTAACAACACCAGCCTACGGAGAAGAAATGTGCAAATAAAATCTCATTACTCCGCTCAGTTTTCGATGTAAGCCTGCTGTGTCGGGAAGATGCCGAGCAAAGGCCTACAACCTTCCCATAAGGGTAGGTCACCAGGTTGCCATCATGTGTCTCATTGCAAGCAGATTACTTGCACAGCTATGGACTTGGGAACAGGTCAGTCACTCTCCCGTCTGGCTGCAGGAAGTGAATGGCCTGGTGGACTAGCCAGGAAACGAGAGGAAGGCAGTTTATGTATCCTTATTTTTTTTTTAAGTCCAGATAAGATTAACATTTTAATGAACAGAAATGGCAGCTATTTTTACCTTTTATATTTACCTGAAACTTTAGAAAGAACTACCATAATAATTGAATAACAACTTTCCAGCGTGTAGGTGGGAGATTTGGAACAACTTTGATCCGAAGTTCAAAGTAAATTGATCAAAGTACATAAGTCTCACCATATACTACCTTGAAACACACAAAATGCTGGAGGAACTCAGCAGGCCAGGCACCACCTACGGAAAAGAGTACTGTCGACATTTCGGGCCGAAACCTTTCGGCAGGACGCTTTTCCATAGATGATGCCAGGCCTGCTGAGTTCCTCCAGCATTTTGTGTGTGTTGCTTGGATTTCCAGCATCTGCAGATTTTCTCGTTTGTGATTGGTATACTACCTTGAAATTCATTTTCTGGCAAACATTCACAGAAGAACAAAGAAATACAATAGAATCAATGACAAACTATGATCCACATTGTTTGAGAGAACAGAAGTCATGATTTTCTGAATCAATGCACAACAGTAACAGTGGTAGAGCAGGCAGAGCTGCTGCCTCAGATCACCAGTAGTCCAGCTTTGGTCTTGACTTCCAGTATCGTCCTATGCAGAGTTTACACATTTTCCCCATCAACACTTGGATTTCCCCCGGGCGTTTTAGTCCTCTCCTCCCGCCCTCACCTCTCAAAGACGAGCTAGTAGGAAATTGGCTAACGTAGAAGCTGCAGAAGATCGTGAACACAGCCCTGCACATCACACAAACCAATCTTCTGTCCTTGGACTCACTTTACACCGCACGCTGTTGGAGCAGTGTTGCCAGGATAATCAAGAACACAACCCACCCAGCCAACACACTTTTCGTTCCTCTTCCCTCCGGGAGAAGGCTCAGGAGCTTGAAGACTCGTACGGCCAGATTTGGGAACAGCTTCTTTCCGATTGTGATAAGACTGCTGAACGGATCCTGACCCAGATCTGGGCCGTACCCTCCAAATATCCGGATCTGCCTCCCAGTTTTTTTGCACTACCTTACTTTCCCTTTTCTATTTTCTATTTATGATTTATAATTTAATTTTTTAATATTTACTATTGATTTGTACTCAAGGGAGCGCGAAGCGCAGAATCAAATATCGCTGTGATGATTGTACGTTCCAGTATCAATTGTTTGGCAACAATAAAGTATAAAGTATAAAGTAAAGTAAACTGAATAGGAGGCCAAAGGATTAGGTGTCGGGGATCAAAAGGTATGTGAGAAGGAATAAGCTACTGGAATAATATGCGGAGGAATGGGATTGATGGAATTTCTCTGACAGGCAGCCGAGGTATGACAAGCAGAACGACCTCCTTTAATACTGTAAAAGCATTTGAATATGACTATGAAGGAAAGGAGGTCAGAGATGTGTCAATCTTAATGGTCAGCTGAAATCAGAGAGCAGGAACAAGAGCATTATTTTTACCATGAGATGGTAACCTAGGTGAGTTCTAGAATAGATGGGTAATCTGCTTTGCCAGTTTGCTGACCAAGCAGTGAATGTGGCAATTCTCTGACTTTCTCTGGTGCTGTCAGTGTGGTCAGAGCAGAGATAAAGTATACAACCACACCAGGGTAACTAAATACTTTAGTCAACTTCATTTTACATACTTAACTGTGAAAGCTCATTTAACTACTGTTATTTTCATCTTAGCTGGTGGAGGTAAATAATGCTAAAGGAGCAGTTCAGATTTAATTCAAAGATTTCTGATGCAGGGCTTGTTCTGGAAATGTGGGCACGTCTCATCTTCGTAGACACTGATGGACTTTGTGTATTTTCATTCTTCTTCAGGTTAAAGAGAAAAAATTAGCTTTACTTGTCACATGTACATCAAAACATCGTCTTGTGTCACTGTATTGTGCTGGGGACAGCCTGCAAGTGTCACTTTGTTTCATAGCATGCCCACAACTGTATACCTTTGGAACGTAGGAGGAAACCAGAGCACCCAGAGGAAACACACAACAGTCAAGGGGAGAACGCAAAAACTCCTTATAGACAGCAGCAGGAGTTGAACCCCAGTCGGTGAATGCTGGTGCTGTAAAGCGGTTGTGTTAACCACTACGTAACCGTGCCACCCCAATCATATTTGTAGCATTTTGTTTTCTGTCTAAGGTCCCCTGCTAATCTATCCATCTTTGTGAAATATTAGTTCAATGCAAAATTACAACAGTTAAAACCAAATGCTGTTTAAAGCAAAGTGCAATTGTTTCTATGGAAACAATGGAAGCAGCAGGTTTGTGTTGTCACACTAGTATGTGGTATTGAGCTGATTAAATGGCTGCAAATTGTAGGGAATGGGTGAAAGAGAAAAGATCCATGGGGAATAGGGCTTTGTACTACTGTGGCCTACATATGTACCCTTTCCTTTGATTCCAATATTTCAATAACTAAACCAGTTCACTTAGCAATAAGATGTAGCAGGGGTTACATCTTGGGGCATTCACCCTGTGATCTGCATGGGTTTCCTCCGGGTGCTCTGGTTTCCTCCCACAGTCTAAAGATGTACCAATTAGTAGCTCAATTGGTCATTGTAAATTGTCCTGTAATTAGGCTAGTGTTAAATAGATGAGCTGCTGGGTGGTGTGCCTCATTGGGCTGGAAAGGTCTGTCCAAGCTGTAGTACTAAATAAAATTTTAAAAGGCATGGAGTGTGTATACAAATTCTCAGAATTTAGTTCCAAATCTCTAAATCCTTAAGGATTCGTTGAGAAGCTGGATAGCTTCAGGAAAGAAATTTCGGAGATGACATGTAGTCCTGATGGTGATGGACTTGTAGTGTATCAATGGTAATTTACATATTTTTGAGATACAGTGGATTCTAGTTAATTGGACCATTGGTTAATCATGGTAGCTGCTTATTTAGGACAACTTTTAAAGAACATAAAATAATAGAGAAAATAGCCAGAATTCCCTTCGTTTATATGCCACTTAATTGGGATAGGAGGCTGTCGATGAGCAGTTTCAAACTAGTGTCAGTCACATACACTTGTGTGACCTACACCGTGCTTAGAGTGAACAGTTTTTAAAATAGCATCAGTTGCGTGTGTTTGTGTCAAAAAGCATTGATTTTTGTTATTGATAGTTGGCGAGAATTAATTAACAAGGCAATTCAGAACTGTTTGGCTCACTGTGGTTTCTAGCATTCAGGCCTAGAGATGCCAGAAATGATTGGGAGTGAAAATGAAATGATTTCACTACTTCAACAAGTTAGGAATTACGCAGAAATTGAAGGTATCAACAATCATCTTGAATGTTACAATGAAAATGAAGATTTGGAGGATGCAATCATCAAAACCCATTATATGAAAGCAGTCCACCATCTGATTTTGATTATTTACAGTCAAAAGAACAGAGTAGTGTACCATTGATAACTATTAGAAACTAATAGTTTAATTTACTGTAGTAGCAGTTGCAGTAGTTCCAATTTGTTCTGTATTTCATTTACTTTTCAGTTACAAGAAAAAGTTTCTGAATCCTTTGTATCTACCTGTTTTTCTGTATTAATTATTCATAATATGTGGTCTGATCTTCATCTAAGTCACAATAATAGCCAGAAACAATCTGCCTAAACTAATAACACACAAACAATTGTACATCTTCTCAACAATACCGAGTACACCATTTAAACAATTACGGTCTAGGTTCAAAAAAGTATGTGAACCTCTGGGGTAGTGCCTTCTACAAGAGGTACTTGGAGTCAGGTGTTCCAGTCAATGAGATGAGATTGGATGTGTGGGTTGTAGAGGAGCCCCTGACCCACAAAGTCAGGTTACTGACAGAGCCTGCTCTTCTCAAGAAAGATTTGATTATGTGCATCATGCCTTGATCAAAACACTTTTCAGAGGACCTTAGAAGAAGAATTTTAGTGATGCTTCAAGCTGAAAAAGGCTACAAAAGCATTTCTAAAGGCCAGTGTTCATCAGTCCAAGGAAAGATAAACTGTCTGCAAATGGAGGAAATTCAGTACTATTGCTACTCTCCCTAGGAGTGGGCGTCCTGCAAAGATCACACCAAGAGCACAACATGCAATGCTGAAAGAGGTGAAAAAGAACCCAAGGGTAACAGCAAAAGACCTGCATAAATCTAGTTCATGTGTCCACTATAAGAAAAACAGTGAACAAGAATGGTGTTCAAGGAAGAACACCACAAAGGAAATCACTGCTCTCCAAAAAAAAAAGTTATTACTGCACATCTCAAGTTTGCAAAACATCATCTGGATATTCCACAACACTCTGGGACAATATTCAGTCGACAGACGAGACAAAAGTTGAATTTTTTGGAAGAAATGCATACCACTATACACCAGCACAAAAACCTCATCTCAACTGTGAAGCATGGTGGAAGAAGCATCATGGTTTGGGGCTGCTTTGCTGTCTCAGGGCCTGGACAGCTTGCTATTGTTGAGGGAACAATGAACTCAAAATTGCATCAAGACATATTATAGGAGGATGTCAGGATAGCAGTCCATCACCTGAAGCTTAATAGAAGTTCGATGATGCAATAAGACAATGATCTGAAAGACTAGAGTAAATCAACAAAAAATGGTTTAAAAAGAAGAAAATTTGTGTTTTGGAATGGCCAAACCTTAACCCAATTGAGATGCTGTGGCATGACCTGAAGAGGGCTGTTCATGCAAGTTGTCCCAGAAATATTGATGAACTGAAACAATTTTGTAAGGAGGAATGGTTTAAAATTCCTCCTCGCTGTTGTGCAAGTCTGATCAGCAGCTACAGGAAACGTTTGGTGGAGGTTATTGCTGTTAAAGGAGGTTCTATCAGTTATTAAATACAAGGGTTCACATACTTTTTCCAGCCTGGACTGTGAATGATTAAACAATGTGATCAATAAAGACTTGAAAAGTACAATTGTTTGTGTGTTATTAGTTTAGGCAGATTGTGTTTGTCTATTATTGTGATTTAGACGAAGATCAGACATTTTATGAGTAATTAATGCAGAAAACCAGGTAATTGCAAAGGGTTCACAAACCTTTTCTTGCAAATGTAAATACATTATTTGTTACTCAGTCTGTCTTTTTATACCCTTTTAACTATTTCCATGAAACTTCTGCTAATTGGGGCAGAACGTACTGGTCCGATGTGTCCCAATTACCCAGAATCGACTAGGGACTTCCTTAAAAAAAAATCAGAGGTTCTCCTTTTTCTTCTACGCTTTGTTCTTAATTTTAACAAATTTTCTCATGAAAGCAGCAGTCAATAGGATTCTGTTTAATTGCAATCCAATCTATAGCTAGTGGAATCACACTGATATCTGCAGCATAACTGCACCCTTACTATCCTATTCTGGCATCTAATGATAGGCAGCTATGCACTGGCAAGAAATGTTGGCTTCATAGTGATACAAATGCAATAAATCTGGTATAAAAACAGAAATGCTGGAAATAATAGAGGTTAGATATTGCAAAGAAAAAAACAAAATGTAAACTCTAGGTTAGTGTCCTTTGATTAGAACAGAGGGAAAAAAATAGAAATTAAACACATTTTAATTTGCAGAATGATTGAGTATAGAGGTAAAGGGAAGGAGACAGAAGAATAAACTCCGTCTTTCCTCCAATCTTCATGTCTAAACCACCTTCTTTTTGCCTACCCCTAACTTCTGCAATTTAAAATTTGTCTTGTAATTTTCAGAATTGCCTGCTGCCTGACCTGGTGAGTATTTACAGCGGCCAGTAATTCACCAGCTTTTCTTTGGCATGTGGGAGAGAGCTGGAACACTCAGGAGAAAGCCATGCAGTCACAGGGAAGCCACTGTCAGATTTCTGAACAGTCCATAAACACTACCTCACTATCTTGCTCGCTTTTTGCACTATTTTAAAATATATTTCTTATTGTAGCTTATAGTTATTTTTTGTCTTGTACTGTACCGCTGCTGAACAATAAGAAATTTCACAACACAAGTCAGTGATAATAAACCTGATGCCGATTTTAAAAAAAGAATCTAATGCTTTCCCGGCACATATGACAGATAAACTGTTTGCGGGCTTCCAGACAGGTACGGGTATCGATTATAACCAGTGTTTCGATAGCAAACTCTACCATCTTCTTTAGGGACTAGACTTACTGAGGCATCATCCCTGAAGATGGCAGAGTTTGTCATCAGTTATAATCGATACCTGTACCCGGCTGGAAGCCCAAGAAGAGTTTATTCCTGATTCTGATAGTTTTTTTATTTCAGATTTCTTACAAAAGCTGTAATTTGAGAACTTACTGGTATTTAGTGGGCTTAAGGAAAAGTTGGAGCTTATTATAACACCCATTAGTGGTTCATTGTCATTTCTATAGGGATAAGAAATCAGCCCAGTAACACCAATGCATGGCTTCATTCAAATCCCCCTCTCTCAATGCTGTGACATTTTTAAAATTATGGCCCTCTCCAACTGCTTGCCCAATTAAATGTAGCCTTGACGGCAATTACCACAAATGAAAAGGTAATAAGGTAAAGGATTCTTCTAGATCCAGAGGGTGGTGGCACAACAGTGCAGACCTCCAGTGACACGGGCTTGATTCCTACCTCACTATGGAGAATAATTAGCAGTCAATGTTTTGTGCCAAAACCCTTCCCCTGGAAAAGGGAAGAAGCCAGAATAAGGTGGTGTGGGGAGGGTAAGGAGTACATCTGGCAGGTAATAGGTGAAATCAGGTCAGGGGGAGGGTGGGTGGGTGGGGAAGGCGGGGGGGAATGAAGTGAGAAGCTGGGAGGTGATAGGTGGGGAAAAGGGGCTGTAGAAGGAATCTGATAGAAGAAAAGCTGGTAGGTTACTGGCAGCTGCAAATTTCTCCTTGTGTTGGTGGGTGGCAGGAGAATGAGAGTATTTGACAAAGGCCAAAATAAACAAGTAGAAAAATATCACTTTTGGGAACATTTTAAGAGTTGGCATAGACTTATGGGTTAATGGTCTCCTTTTATATGTAAGTAACGATAAAAAGAATGTGAAAATGAGAACATGGAACTTGCTATCTACAACAGAATTGAGGCAGGTTGCATTAATGTGTTGTTCTTCAATATGAATCAAGAACCTGAAGGAGGAAGGAATGGAAAAATATGCCGTCTGCAGTTGATAAAATAGGTAGGAGAAGATGCATATGATGTATAACCTGAGGCACAGACCAATTTTTGCAGGCTAACTGGTTTGTTTGTTATAAATTCCACGTAAAGAAATTTAAAGATTATCTTTAGTTGTTGCATGCACATTAAAATATACAGTGAAGTGTGATTAACACAATTCAAAGACGTACCGGGGGCTGTCTGCAAGTGTCGCCATGCTTCTGGCACCAATGTAGCATGGCCACAACTTACTAACTCTTACGCCTTTGGAACGTGAGAGGAAAACCACGCAGACATGGGGAAAACGTACAAACTCCTCATAGAAAACAGCAGGAAATGAACCCTGACCCTGTAAAGTATTGCGCTAACCACTATGCATTTCAGTTACGTAAATCTTACATAACTGAAAGATGTAAGGGCAATTGTGTCTCAGAATACCTCATACTTAATGATAGAATACAGTTCCACCATACCGTC
Organism: Mobula hypostoma; assembly: GCF_963921235.1. Lineage (NCBI taxonomy): Eukaryota > Metazoa > Chordata > Chondrichthyes > Myliobatiformes > Myliobatidae > Mobula > Mobula hypostoma. Next base: position 15,062,433 of record NC_086117.1, on the reverse strand, counting down.
TGATTAGTATGACTTCACCCATTTCCTTCATGGAGCTTTTTTTGGTGTTTTGAAAGCTTTGTCAATTTTGGTGGTAACTATGGGCAATTTTGTTCCTTGCATTCTTATCCTCTACGTAAGCCAATGTGTTTGATGCTTTCTATCTAATTATTTAATAAAAAGATTTATATTATTTTGAAAGGTGCAATCTATTTTCAATACCTTAAGGGTTTTTTAAAAAAAAACTGAAGGTAGTGAACTAATATCATACAGATCTACTTAAAGATGAAGGAAGATGATTCAGCTCACTAGAAGAATAACTTTCACCATCCTACTTAGTTATGAGTTTCAAATCATAAACATGAGGAAGTCTGCAGATGCTGGAAACCCAGAGCAACACATAGAAAATGCTTCAGGCGATATCTATAGGAATGAATAGAGAGTCGACATTTCAGGCCAAGACCCTTCCTCAGGACTGAGAAGGGGGGAAGATACCAAGATATAAAGGTGGGTGGGGTGGGGGGAGAGGAGGATAGCTGAAGGTGATAGGTGAAGCCGGGTGGGTGAGAAAGGTCTAGGGTTGGAGAAGAAGGGATCTGATAGGAGAGGAGAGTGGACCATAGGAGAAAGGGGAGGAGGGGACCCAGGGAAAGTCATAGGCAGGAGAGAAGAGGTAATAGGTCAGAGTGGAGAATATAGGAAGGGGATAGTGGAAGAAAATTTGTTTATTGGTAGGAGAAATCAATATTTATGCCATCAGGTTGGAGGGTACCCAAGCGGAATATAAGATATTGCTCCTCCACCCTGAGGGTGGCCTCAACTTGGCACAAGTGAGGCCATGGACCGACATGTTGGAATGGGGATTGGAATTAAAGTGTTTGGCCACCAGGAAGTCCGGCTTGTGGCGGATGGTGCGGAGGTGGTCAAGTTAGAAGTTTCTTCATGCTTTCAGGAAAAGGTGTAGGTTACTGATCACTAAAACCTGTTTTAGTCTTCAGTAAGATCATGGTTGATTCTAAGTAGAATTTACTCACTTTGATTCCATTTTATCCAGACGTGCAAAGATTATCTAAAATTTTAAAAGTATTACATCAATGATTAACTAACAAGTTGTTAATTAAGGACATTAAGGACATCCTGAACGCTAAAAAGAGGGCGTTTAGAGATGGAGACAGGGAGGAGCTGAGGGCAATACAGAGGGACCTGAAAGCCAGGATCACGGAGGCTAAAGACAGGTACAGGAGGAAGCTTGAGTGGAAACTCCAGCAGAACAACATGAGAGAGGTCTGGAGGGGGATGAGGACCATCATTGGGTTCCGGCAAACTAGCAACAGAGGAGCTGAGGGCAGTGTGGAAAGGGCCAACGAACTTAACCTGTTCTTTAACAGATTTGACATTGTGACCCCTGCCCATCCCCCACAAGCCATCTGTTGTTGGCCCCCAATCAACACATGTTCCACTCTCCCCTCCTACCCCTCCTCACAGTCCCCCACCCTGCTCTCATGACTATACCCCTCCCCCACATGAAACCACCACAGTGGGCTTCACAGCTGAACAGGTGAGAAGACAGCTGAAACGTCTCAACCCAAGCAAGGCTGCAGGACCGGATGGTGTCAGTACCATGGTGCTCAAAGCCTGTGCCCCTCAGCTATGTGGAGTACTTCGTCATGTATTCAACCTAAGCATGAGGCTCCGGAGGGTTCTCGTGCTGTGGAAGACGTCCTGCCTCGTCCCTGTGCCGAAGACGCTGCGCCCCAGCGGCCTCAATGACTACAGACCGGTGGCATTGACCTCCCACATCATGAAGACCCTGGAGAGACTTGTTCTGGAGCTGCTCTGGCCTATGGTCAGGCCACACTTAGATCCCCTCCAGTTCGCCTACCAGCCCAGACTAGGAGTTGAGGATGCCATCGTCTACCTGCTGAACTGTGTCTACGCCCACCTGGACAAGCCAACGAGCACTGTGAGGGTCATGTTTTTTGACTTCTCCAGTGCATTCAACACCATCCGCCCTGCCCTGCTGGGGGAGAAGCTGACAGCAATGCAGGTGGATGCTCCCCTGGTGTCATGGATTCTTGATTACCTGACTGGCAGACCACAGTACGTGTGCTTGCAATACTGTGTGTCCGACAGAGTGATCAGCAGCACTGGGGCTCCACAGGGGACTATCTTGTCTCCCTTTCTCTTCACCATTTACACCTCGGACTTCAACTACTGCACAGAGTCTTGTCATCTTCAGAAGTTTTCGTATGACTCTGCCATAGTTGGATGATTCAGCAAGGGAGATGAGGTTGTGTACGGGGCTACGGTAGGAAACTTTGTCACATGGTGTGAGCAGAATTATCTGCAGCTTAATGTGAAAAAGTCTAAGGAGCTGGTGGTAGACCTGAGGAGAGCTAAGGTACCAGTGACCCCTGTTTCCATCCAGGGGGTCAGTGTGGACATGGTGGAGGATTACAAATACCTGGGGATACAAATTGACAATAAACTGGACTGGTCAAAGAACACTGAGGCTGTCTACAAGAAGGGTCAGAGCCGTCTCTACTTCCTGAGGAGACTGAGATCCTTTAACATCTGCAGGACGATGCTGAGGATGTTCTACGAGTCTGTGGTGGCCAGTGCTATCATGTTTGCTGTTGTGTGCTGGGGCAGCAGGCTGAGGGTAGCAGACACCAACAGAATCAACAAACTTATTCGTAAGGCCAGTGATGTTGTGGGGATGGAACTGGACTCTCTCACGGTGGTGTCTGAAAAGAGGATGCTGTCCAAGTTGCATGCCATCTTGGACAATGTCTCCCATCCACTACATAATGTACTGGGTGGGCACAAGAGTACATTCAGCCAGAGACTCATTCCTCCAAGATACAGCACAGAGCGTCATAGGATGTCATTCCTGCCTGTAGCCATCAAACTTTACAACTCCTCCCTTGGAGGGTCAGACACCCTGTGCTGATAGGCTGGTCCTGGACTTATTTCATAATTTACTGGCATAATTTACATATTAATGTTTAACTATTTATGATTCTATGACTATTTATTATTTATGGTGCAACTGTAATGAAAACTAATTTCCCCCTGGGATCAATAAAGTATGACTATGACTATGTTCATGGTGACTCACTATCCTGATATTCTTTTCCATGAAGAGTCCCAATTTCTACCCTGACCAAGTCCAAGACTCCCCTTTCAAATGTGTACTCACAGTGCAAAGAAGAACACCCATATTTGATTGTGAAAACTCCAGAAAAGTTTGCTTTCTTGCCTGCAAAGTGACAGAAACAGATTGTATTACCACAATTCATGTACAACGTGCCACATAGTGTATTCCTAAACCAACCACCATATTTCAGTTTGAACACAGATAATGGCTTTGATTCATTGCAATTATATCATTAAATTATACAATGAAACCAACTTTCTAAATTAAAGTCAACATCATATACAAAAACGCCCAGCAAATTATGGCTCTCGATCGTACTTCCATGAGTACAACAGATTCTGGTTAATTGAGCCATCAGTTAATCAAGGCAGTCACTTATTTGGGATAACTCATACAGGACAAAAACTAATCAACAAAATAGCTGGGATTTCCTCCGTTTATTTGGGGCAGGAACCTGTTGCTGAACAGTTTCTAACTAGTGCCAGTCACATGCAATTGTGTGGCTGTAAGACACACAATGCTTTGGGCAAGCAGTTTTTAACTAGCATTAGTTGCGTGTGTTTGTTTTCAAAACGAAGCGATTTTTGTCACTGATAGTTGGTGAGAAATAAGCAGCAAGACAATTTGGAACTGTTTTGCTCACTGCGGTTTCAAGCATTCAGGCTTGGAGATGCCAGAAACAGCCGAGAGTGAAAATGAAACAACTTCACTACTTCCACAGGTTAGGAACTATGAAGAATTTGAAGGTATCGACTTATTTGTAGTTTGTAGTTTGAAAGTAACATCTTGAATGTTACAATGAACATGAAGATTTGGAGGACGCAATCATTGACAGCTTTGTATGAAGGCAGTGCATTATCTGCGCTAGGAGTCTCTGCTGATTTTGTTCATTTACAATCAAGAATGCGACACAAATGAATACCTCCATTGATAAGTATTAGGAACTAAATACACAGTTTTATAGTACAGCAGTAGTATTGGCAGTGTTCTAAATTGTTCTGTATTTCATTTAAATACATATTTATACATAATTTGTCTTTTTTATACCTTGTTAAATACTTCCATGAAACTTTGGCTAATTGGGAAAGCTGCTAAATTGGGACTGATCCCAATGTGTCCCAATTAACTGGAATCCACTGTACTGGGATTAATAAAAAGCTTATATTTTTACTATGGATGAAAATACCCCAACCAACGTAAACACCGAATGGAAATAACAAGGACATTCGTTTGATAATGGCGATAGACTGAAGATACAGTGCAACTGAGAAATACTGTATGTATCAGTAAGCAGCAAGTGACTGTAGACAATGACAGCAAGAGGAATCTCACTGTATCTGAGATGCTGCAGTGCATCTACTCAGCAGTACCATATGGGGTATGCTATTTAGCTCCATTGAAGCTCTAATTTGAAGACATAATGCACTAATTATACTCAGGGTAATAAACATTAAAATTCCTCCCCTGACACACATCCACTTAATCTTTGCTAGATAACAGCTGGTCAGGGTGTGTGCGGCCTATATACCCGGCCTGCTCTGACTCATGAACTACAATAGCTGCAATGGGCATCAAATCTGTCAGGCCAGATCTCCGTTACCTGAAGAAAAGAAATAATTTTCTCCGTTCTCCATACCACATCCAATCTGTCAATCACAAAGGTGCGGCAGTGTAGCTCAAACGACGGAGGTCTAGAGCATTTTTCCTATTGGAAATCTCAGGATTTTAATGCTGATTACATTTCTACTTTACAAATAAAGCAAGTAAATATCCCTGATCAGCTACATTCATGATCCAATATTTCCAATTTCCCAAATGATCAATGTCATATATGGTACTGAAAGTTTTCATAACTAGAGGATGGTGGAAGTAGAAAAGTGTCTCAAATGTCACACAATTTAACTGGATTTACAGCCATACTTCAGCTTTTTACAAGGGTGAATGCAACTTTGGCAGTTTTAAAGTACAAAGCTTTTTATTTTGTGGGATAGGATAATTTCACATCCTGTCCTCTCGCAGTGATTTCCTTCACCTGCCAGAGACAGAGCTCTGCAATACTCTGAGGTTTTCCCTGTACCAGTCTAGCCAACAAGCAGCAAGTCTCAATAACTGGGGATTTTCTGCAACCATTTAAGTGAGATCCAATGGCTGTCTGGCGACCTGCTGATGCACATCACACGCTTTACCATGATGCTTCTTCCCTGCGGTTCCCCACACAGAGAGTTTCTGATCTCACCCATGCAGTCTGGGTGATAAATATTAGAAGCAACCATGGTACTTCTGCATGGCTCTTAGCAGCTGTTTCAAGAGTAGCACAGGCAGAGGTTGTGGAAACTGCCAGGGTTACTGAATGGTGTTGGATAGTGAGGGAATCAAAGGAGGCAAAAGTTAAATCATTTCCTAATGTCAGGTGTCAGTTCCTTCAAGCCTCAACACATAAATAGCAGCACACTCACCTCCTGTTCCATGTTCCCATGCAATCGCAGAAACAGCATCTTACAAGCTGAGAAAGGTAATTGTTTTTGCTCCTTGCTGTCAGAATATGAAGTAAGGGCATTTGTGAAAAGGTTGTAGTGAAATTCCACAGACTCGCAACTGGAGAAAAATATGATCATTTTCAGTTTCTTTCCAATCTGAAAAGAACAAAATGAATTACTTGAAATCAAGCATGGTGGGAAGCAAGTGCAGTTTCCATTAGTTGTCATTGGCAAAGGTTTTGCATAAGAAAAGCCAACAATATCCATTCATTCCTCAAAGTAATGGCTTTGAAATCAAATTTTAACACAGTTGGCATTAAGCTGGACAAAATTGGAAATCTGAATGGAATTTTAATGTCGTTCTAAATAATTCAAGCGTTTGGGGTGGAATACACTCAGTGGCCACTTTGTTAGGTACAAGAGTGGGACCTGGTGTGGTCTCCTGCCACTGGCTTGACATGTGTGTTCAGAGATGCTCTTCTGCACGCCACTGGTGCAATGCATGGTTATTTGAGTTACTGTCACCTTCCTGTCAGCTTGAACCAGTCTGGTCATTCTCCCCTAATCTCTCCCATTAACAAGGCGTTTTCGTCCACAGAGCTGCTGCTCATGGCATGTCTAGAGACCGTTGTGCATGAAAACCTCAGGGGATCAGCAGTTTCTAAGATACTCAAACCACCCCGTCTGGCATCAACAATCATTTCACAGTCAAAGTCACTTAGATCACATTTCTTCCCCATTCTGATGTTTGGTCTAAACAACATCTGAACCTGTTGACCATGTCTTCATGTTTTTACACACTAGGTTGCTGCCACACAATTGGCTGAATAGATATTTGCATTAGTGAGGTGTACAGGTGTACGTAATGAAGTGGCTACTGAGTGCATGTATACTGGATTACCAGTCCAAACCTCCTGTTATTACCATTTTAACAATAACCAGGACACCAGCTTATTTTGAAACAAATTTTACCTTGAATTTTTGGAGAATGAATGCTGAAAGCGTGACCAGTCGCAGTTTGCTTGGAACTAGCACCATAAACTGTTGAAGTTGTTCTGGAATTGAATAGCTATTGGAATCTTTACTGATATTCACTTGATCAGTGCTTAATTTTTTTGCCGCAAACTCAGTTGTGGACTGGTTAGTTTCAGTGATGTTAATATTAACTGGCTCTTTCAAACTGATTCCAGCCAATCGATTCACTCCTAGGGTAGAAACAGATCATTTAGAAGGCTTCAGGGAAAAAAATTCTAACATTTTGCCTTTGCTTTAAGTAATCAATAATGTACATAATTTCTTAAACTCTGTCAAATGCACTGCTTCAGGGGGGCAGGGGAGAAAAATCTTAAAAGTGACAGCAATCAACAAAAAACTCACAGAGTAGAATACAGCACTGTAAAAAAAAAGTCTTAGGCATATGTAAAAAACTTCTGTAAAGCAACGATGCTTTTAAATTAATAAAAAGTTCCTAAATATCAAAAAAATTATTATAAAGAGCAGTGAACAATAAACAATTAAATCAATATTTGCTGTGACCACCCTTTTCCTTTAAAACGACATAAATTCTCTTTGGTACATTGTCATGCAGTTTTATAAGAAAATCGGCTGGTAGGTTGTTCAAAGCATCTAGAAGAACCTGCCACAGTTTTTCAGCAGACTTTGGTCGTCTCACTTGCTTCTGTCTCTCCAGGCAATCCCAGCTTTGATGATGTTGAGATCAGGGTTCTGTCCAAGGCCATATGAAAAAATCTACGGTGCCTAAGACTTTTGCAGAGAACTGTATATCATTCTATTTTCTTTTAAGTTTCAATTTAATATAACATAACATTTCTTAAATCAGAACTGAAATGTATCAGATCAATTCAGAAAAGCTGAATGCCAGGGCTTGTAAAACCATATGATATTTTAAAAGAAACACACGCAAAATGCTGGAAGAACTCAGCAGGCCAGCAGCAACTGTGGAAAAGAGTATAGTCGTCATTTTGGGGGCCGTGACCCTTCAGCAGGACTGGCAAAAAAAAGAAGAGGGGTAGAGTTAAAAGGTGGGGGTGGGGGAAGGGAAGAGAGAGAGAAACACAAGGTGATAGGTGAAACCGGGAGGGGGAGGGATGATGTAAAGAGCTGGGAAGTTGATTGATGAAAGAGATACAGTGCTGGAGAAGGTGGGGGGGGGGGGAGTCTGATAGGGGAGGACAGAAGGCCATAGAAGAAAGAGGGGGAGCAGCACCAGAGGGAGGTGATGGGTAGGCAAAGAGATAAGGTGGGAGAGGGAAAAGGGGATGGGGAATGGTGAAGATGGGGGGGGTGACATTACTGGAAGTTTGAGAAATTGATGTTCATGCGATCAGGTTGGAGGCTATCCTGACAGAATATAAGGTGTTGTTCCTCTAACCTGACTGTGGCCATGGATCGACATATCGGAATGGAGTGTGATATTTTAGTAGGTTTTACTTCACAGTACTGATAATGATTCCCATAATGGCAATGTGTATGAAGTACCACACCATGAAAGAGTACAATCCATCTGCCCATATTCATTCTGGTGATGCAAGGGACAGGCAAGAAATAAAAGCCAAGTATTTACTGCCCATCACTAAATGCCTTCAGGAAGTGTTGATAATGACCCATTTACTACAGTACAAATGACAAGTCTCTTAAGGTAGGGAGGGAGTTCTAGGTTTTAACTCAGCAACAATGAAGAAAGCAAAATCCATATTGCATGGGCGGCAAGTTTAAACTTAAAATAGAATCAGAGCTAATACTGGTGCTGTATGTTGAAACTAATGGCATGCAACAGCAGAATCACACATTACCCCTTTTAAGAACACAGAGTTAAAAACTTTTAAAGCAAGATCCAAAATCTCACCGTCCGTTAGGGTGGCAGAGAGGAGAACGTTTTGCCTCTTCATAGTTACAGCATTTAGAGCATTCAGAATCACAGTGATATCCTTCTCAAAACCCAGGTCCAGCAATCTGTCGACAGAGAGAAGAACACCTAATAGCAGACACAAAATGCTACAGGAACTCAGCTATGAGAGTAATAAACCGTCAACGTTTCTGGCAGAGACCCTTCATTAGGGCACACAACAATAATTCTTTTTCTTCCATAAATAATACTTTTTGGGCTTTCAATAGGATGCTAAGTAACAATACTAGATGGAGCCAAATGGCACTTCTAGAACACCAGACTGCAAGTTAAGGTATCGAAATTTAAAGTCTGATGTATGACAATTAGTTTGCAACTCACTTATTTCAAATAATATAATTAGTTACCAAAGCACCCCTCCATAAAAATGGGTTTCTCAAGAATTGCACTGTCAAATACAATAGAGACATCTAGTGGTTGCAAAACATACCTACAAAAGTATATATTTTTAAGAAAATTTTATAGCTGCACAACCTCACCATAGCAAACATTAAAAGACAAATCATTCCCATTACATATTATGTTGTTTAGAAGGATTCAGACATTGTTAAAAATCTAACCCAAAATGATTACTTATACCAACAAAGGACTGGATCAGATCTCTAATAACCCATTTTAGTAAAAAAAATGTACAATCACAATAAATCATTTTAGTTTAACACGCAAGTTCTATCCTCCCTCGGCGACAAATGCAAAATAAATCTCTACCGAAAAGAACAGACACACAAGATCATTTACCTGTCAGCTTCATCAATAATTAGCCATTGTACATGGGTAAAGCAAATATTCTTTGTGTTTTTTATGTGGTCCACCAATCGTCCTGGAGTTGATATGAGAATATTTATACCTTTACGTAACCTGGAACAAGAAAGCACCAATCTTTGAATTATCCATTCAATTAGTGATTGGTATTGATGTTGGTTTATTATTGTTACCTGTACTAAGATACAATGCACTGTTTTGAATACTGTTCAGAAAGATCAAATATATTATACAATGCATTAAGGTAGAAAATTGTAAAACAATAACAATGCAGAATAAAGTACAAAACCTATAGAGAAAGTGTAGTGTAGGTAAACAATAAAATGCAAGATCAAAACAAAGAAGATTGTGAGGTCAATAGTCCATTTTATAATACAAAGGATCTCTCTGATACAAATCTGATAACAGTGGAACAGAAGCTTTGAGCCTGGCGGTTTGTGCTTTCAGGTATTTGTATCTTCCACCTGATGGGAGAGGGGAGACCAGAGAGTGTCTGGGGTGGTTGGGGCTTTTGATGTTGCTGGCTGCTTTACTGAGGCAGCGAGAAGTACAGACAGAGTCCATAGAGGGGAGGCAGGTTCCTATGGTGTGCTGAGCTGTGTCCACAACTCTCTGCAGTTATCATAATTTCTCCATCAACACCTTGACTCTACATACCAATGTGGCTAGTGTACCTGGCTTTCTCAGATTTTCGCTTTTCTCCTCCCATCAGCACTCCTGGCACAATCCACATAAATGGCTATTAGGTGGGAAAAAAAAACATATGATATAGTTGTTCAACAGAGTCATCACAAAACCTTACAATCTGTTTAGTTTAGTTAATTGGCACTGGTTCTGTAAGCAGTGGCATAGATCACAATAGGAAAGAAATAAATAAGTTTGCACACATATTGGTTGAACAGGATATAATTCTGATCACTATATGAGATACTGGAGAGAATGCAATTAAAATCTAAGGGATAATACCAGAAAAGTGAGCTAACTATCACGAGAAGACAAAGAACTTGTTTCTCTTTTCTCAAGTTTGTAGGTCGACTCATCTTAAGTAAACAAGATTAAACTTTCCATTTTGATATATTGGAAAATAATGAAGCTTGAAACATTGACAACCTGTATGACTAGGTACCAGATTGAAAACTTTAGTTCTCAATTAATCTGGGGAATGGGTGTGGAGACATATAATAGTTTCGCATATCATATTAATGTCAGATGATAACAAGAATGGAGTTGGCACTTAATTATCTCTCAGTCAGTCAGTCAGTGGGTGCCGTCCAGAATCTGGGGTTGGTGGCTATGCACCTCCAGCTTCTTCGATCTTGTGACAGCACCGAGGGCAGCCTCTCTTCCAGCTTGTTCTCGCTGGCCGCCTTGGTACCGCCCGCCGCTGCCCCCGCCAAATTCGAGCCCGAGCCCGTGTCGGCCTCCAGCCGCGGCCGCTTCTTCGAGCTCGGCCCTTCCTTAGGCAGAGGCCTTGGGCAGGTCCAGGCACACGGTGCAGTGCCCGAGTTCAGCATGTCTCTTCTAACTAAGTGCATAGCATACGATTCGTAGATAAATGGTGAGGCTTTAATCTCTTCCATGGAAGATGGCCGTTGGCTCACAAGGAGCTCATCCACCCTTTGTCAGGTCTTGTTGTTTTTAGTCCTGCTGGGTGTCCTCACACCCTCCTCACCAGACTAAGTCCGGTGGGGGAGCCGGCCAAGTTGCCGACCACTTGACCACGGCCCCCAGCCGAGTGCCGGGCGCCCGCCCCCCACCAAATCTCTCCAAGTGTCCGGCGCCCGACTGAAAACCGTGGTCGAGCAGCCGGCGACCAAACCGGCTATCTGAATATTAATTCACACTGTAATTATAATAAACATTCATAAAGAACAGTGTTTGAAATGATCGTTTCCATGATACCAGCTATGGGGAACAATGCACAGTTGTATAACCAGATATAGGGCTGGTGGTTGTACAGGGAAAATAAGGTGCAGAAGATAGATATACTTTGTCCATTATTTACTTCTGCACCATGTAGTATCAGTCAATCAGATTTCACAGTTGTGGCAAAATTCATAATAGTTTACAACCTTTAATACAATCTTAGTATTGGCAAAGATGGGATAAACAAGGAAAACAAATGGCAACATCTGAACAATACATGCTTCTCCTTCCCTGGCTCCTTACTCTACAATTTTCTTAAGTGTTCTTTCTATCTTTATTGTCACACAATCTCCTAATGGCATGCATGATCTTTTCAAAAAAAAAAAATTCCCAACAAGGTACGGAAGTCATTCAGATTACCTTACCTTGATCAGTTTCTGCAGAGTGTCAAAGCTTTGCAGGGCCAGCTAAAGAGAAAGTAAACAAATTGCTAAGGCCTAATGACTCAGAATATGCAAATTGTCTCTTCACTTTAAACTTCTTAAAAGACAAAGTTGAATGCTCTTGCTAAATGTGACCTTTTTAACAGTATTTTCAATGATAGCATCAGTTAATCTTACTGCACGAAACCCTTCTGCAGGGAACAAAATGGTAGGACATAATCAAATACCCTCTGCTGAATGCAGATCGGAGGTCACTGCTTGATGAGTGCAGGTTCACAGCTCTATTTCCTCATATTAACAGATTAATTTCATTCAGATAGACTGAGTCCACAGAATGTCATCAAGATTGCAGGCTACAGTATTAGCGGGGGTGTAGCAGGGCGGATAAAAAATTGGCTCAGTAACAAGACACAATAGGAGTGAATAGATGCTGGACTGGTAGATATACTGAAATTGCTCTGGGGTCAATGCCAAAATTACTGATTTATTTATTTATTTATACACACAGTGGCCACTTTATTAGACCTGTACACCTACTTGTTAATGCAAATATATAATCAACTAATCATTTGGAAGCAACTCCATGCACCACAAAAGCATACAGACATGGACAAGAGGTTCAGTTGTTGTTCATACCAAACATCACAATGGAAATATATGTGATCTAACGAGACTTTGACCGTTGAATGATTGCTGGTGCCAGATGGGGTAGTTTGAGCATCTCAGAACCTGCTAATTTCCTGTCATTTTACCGCACAACAGTATCTAGAGCTTACACAGAATGGTGCGAGGAAAAAAGAAACAAAAAACATCCAGTGAGCAACAATTCTGTGGGCAAAAATAACTTGAAATGAGAGAGGTCAGAGGAGAATGACCAGACTGGATCAAGCTTACAGAAGGCAACAGTAACTCAAATAGCCACGCATTACAACAGTGGTGTGCAGAAGAGCATCTCTGAACACACAACTTATGAAACTTTAAAGTGGATGGTCCTACCCAGTTTCTAGGAAGGTGTACCCAATAAAGTGGCCACTGAGTGTAAATAAATAATAATGATTTGGACCCGGGTCTCCACTATATCCAAATTTGTAAATGACACAAAAACTTGAAGGCAAAGTAAACTGCAAGGAGATCAATACTTGACTTCAAGCGCATACAGAAAAACTGGGAGAAAAGGGCAGGTGAATTTAAATGCAAAGTGGAGTGTTACACTTGGTAGGAAGATTGAGGATGGGCTATATAAACTAGAATGCATAATTCTACTAGAGGATCAACAACAGAGATCCAGACATATCTGTCCAGAGTTCACTGAAAGTAGCAATATAGGGTATGAATGTGATTTAAAAAAAAAATCATATGATACCCATGAGCTTACTAAGCAAGGCATTGAGTACAATAGTAGGGAAGTCACTACATAACCTGACAAAACACAAGTTAGGTCAACATTGCAGTATTGTATCCAGTTCTGGCTGCCACTCTTTAAATTCTAGAAATCTCCAAAAGAAACATACCTAAATAATTTCAGGGATAAGGGACTTCAATTATGTGGACAGACAGGAGGAGTGGGGGTTGTTCATCTTAGAAAAGAGCAGGTCATAAGGGAATTAATTGAAACATTTAAAATCACGAAGAGTAGACAAAGCAGATAAAGTATTCTCATAAGCTGAGGTGTCAAAACAAAGGGAGACAGAATGAAGGTTTTGGCAAAAGATCTGAAGAAAAAGGTGACATGGGAAAATGCCTATTTTAGTGGTTAGTGTATAGAATTCACCTTCAGGCACAGTAGTGGAGACAAAATCTGTTGGATAACTAGTAGGACTAGGAGGGCAAGACCAGGACAGTGGGACTAATTGGATGGCTCTTACATATAAGAAGCTTGTACTCAAAGGGCTGAATAGTCTTCTACGCTGTAACAATTTTAGGATAGATGCATGAAGCGAAAGAGCGCACGATGCTACAGTTTGGGTGCTTCTCAGGGTAGGATTCAGGCTTTCTGCTAGATGTAGCCACCCTTGCAATACCTCCATTTCAACTGGTAGCACTAAGGCAGACTGAGGTCAACAAACAAACAAAAAAATCACAATCTAATTCAGAGACCCAATAAAACCATTGTAAAAAAAAAACTTACCTCTCTGGTTGGTACAATGACAACTGCATACGGTCCGTGAGAACGCTATGAAATGGAAACAATAGAGAAGGTTTAAGAGTAATTTTGGTAGTCACTGGATAATTCATTCCCCCCACCCCAGAAGTAAAACATTCTTTGATAGCCTGTATGGGAATTCAAAATCTCAATTATTTCACCATAAAGAATACAGTTCATGGCTGGGTAAAGCTACCTACTGAACAAAAAGTTAACTTGTTGCTTTGTTATTATTTTATCCACATTCCTTCACGGTCAGGGAGGGAAAAGAAAACAGTTAAGAGATCCTCAAAATAAAAGGGTATTCATGGAAGGTTTAGCACTAATCTCCAATTAATATTGTGAACCAAAATAAAACGTGACGGAGGTTTAACTGCATCATAATGGATATATGAATAGTAAACCAAATCACTTCATTTTTATACTGTACCTGTTCAGTTTCAGGATCAGAGTATTACTGAACTTCATAATTGCCCCTGAGAAGTCAGTGATGAGCACTACAATCTTACTAGTGAAGAACTTCCAAAGAGCTGCAGGGTAGAGAGTTCTAAGTTTTAGACCTAGACACAGTGAAGGAGAAGCAGCATAATTCCTGGCCAGGACAATGGAGGGGAACCTGCTGGTGATGATGTTCTCATTGATTGCTATCTTTTCTTTCTTTGGTGGTAGAGGTGGTGGGTTTGAGAGGCGCAGCACAGCCTGAGTGAGTAAGTGTAGTGCATTTTGTAACAGCGCACACTGCAGCTCCACTGGTGGAAGCAAATGGATATTTTGGATACTTGACAGAGAGCCAATCATGCAGGCCACTCTGCCTTGAATGGTGACAAGCTTCTTAATAGTTGTTGGTGCTGTGCTGATGCAAACCAGTAGAAAGCAATCCATCACAGGTTTGCGCCTGCCAGATGGTACAAAGCCTTGGGTGTCAGTTGCTGCCAGACCAGTTCTTGTAGTCACAATATATATGTGAATGATTCAGCTGAATTTGCAGTCAACAGGAACCCTCTTGATGATGCGAATTTGCTGATGGTGGTGCCACTAAACGTCAAGTGTAGGTGGTTAGATTCCTGTTGAAGATGTTCATTCCTTGACGGTTTTGTGGAGTAAATGTTACTTGCCACTTAACCCATTTCCAAATGCTGCCCAGATCTTGCCACTTGCAGCTATGAAATGCTTCACTTACCAAAGAGTTGCAATAGAATTGAACATTGTGTATCAACCTGCAGATATTCCTACTACTGACCTGAAGGAAAGCCATTGATGAGGCAGCTGAAGTTGGACAAGCCTAGGATAATATCTGGGTAACTCCTGCAGTGAGGTCATCTGACTACAATGATTGACCTCCCAGAACCACCTTTCTTTGTGCAAGTTACGACTCCAGACATGGCAGTGTTCTCCATTTGATGTGCGTCGTCCTCAGTTTAATCAGGACTCCTTGCTACCACTCTAGGTGCTGCCTCGATGTTAAAGGCAGTCATTATTCACCTCACCCTTGGAACATGGCTCCTTGTTCATGTTTGGACCAAGCTGGTGATGAAGTTTGGAGCCAAGTGGCCATAAGGAAAACCCAAACTAAGGTTCTATGAGTAAGTGCCCATTTATTGCATTTTCAAAGATAGCTTTCATCACTGCTGCTGAATGTACAGACTTTTTGGGTAGTATTGCAGATATTGGGGTTATCTTGTTTTTTGTGGACAGGAGGTACCTGGGCAATATTTTTCACTGTTGAGTAGATAACAGTTTTGGAACTCTACTAGCACAGTTTGACAAGAAGTACAGCTAGCTCTGGAGAGTAGATATTCAGTACTATTACTGCTGTTTGGTCCCATAAAATTTGCTACTTATAGGGCTCTCAGCCATTTCTTGACATCGTATGGAGTAAATTAAATTGGCTAGAGACTACCTTCTGTGAAAGTGATAATTACAGGAAGAAGCCAAAACGGATAATCTGTTTAGTACTTTTGGCTGAACATGATTACCATTCACATGTTCAGGATGGGGAAGGTCTTGGAGCTTCTTTCAACCATTAACACTTCTTCTCTTCTTCTTCGTCTTGTTTTATGGCAGTTGGCACCCAACTTAATGGTGCATTACCGCCACCTTCTGCTCTGGAGCGTGCAATAGACTTGCATTCTAAATCCCTTCATCCAATCACACACCCACACATACCCTAACCTACACTTCGTTCTCCCATCTTTGGCCATCCTAGTACCCTATTCCTGCTTATCCATCATATCCTATAAAAAACCCCTGTACCCCTTAAGAAAGCTAAAAATACCCTAACCTGTGCTCTCTCACCCATGCCCAGCAACCCTTTTAATGTGAATTCCTGCACCCCCAGTTCTCTTAGATTATTTCTCATCATCTCTCTCTGTATCCCATACTTCCTGCAACTCAGAACTACATGTTCTACTGACTCCTCTTCCTTAATGCATTAACGCTTCAGTCATCCACCTTTATTTGCAACTAGATTAATAGGACCTGAAGAACTCCAAACTCATCCATCAATTGTGGGATCACCTAACTGTAATTATTACACGATATTCAGCTCGCAAGTAGTCCTGCACTGCGGTTTCGCTGGCTAGCACTTCATTACTTTGAAGTCTGCTTGGTGATGCATCTAGCACATTCTTCTGCACTCCTCAGTGAACCAAGGCTTATTCTCTATTTCTGTGGTCATGGAAGAGTGAGGGATATGCTGGACCACGTGGGTACAGATTGTGGTATTGAATATTTCTGCGGCTAATGATAGTTCCTGGAGCTAATGTCATATAATCTGATTGAAAGGAGAAGATAGGACTTTGCCTCCACAAGGAGATCTTAGACAGCTCAATCTACCACTGGCAGATACACAAGGGCAAGATCAAGTAGGCTTCTCTCTCATTTTGGTTCCAGTCTGTCAGCAACATCCTTTGGGACTTGGCATGCTCAGTCTGTGATGGTGCTTGGTGATCAACGTTGAAGAGTCCCACCCAGAGTACAGTCTGTATCCTTGCTACTTTAAGTGCTTTTTGGTCTAACGTGGAGGGCAGTTTCATCAGCTGAGGAATGACAGGCGATGATCAGAAGACGATTTTCTGGTCCATAACTTATTTTGTACCATGCAACTTCATTGGGGCTAGAGTCAATGTTGAGGACAACACGGACTACTCCGTCTCACGAGTACACTATTGTCCACCTTTGGTAGATCTATCCTAATGGGACAAGCTGAGTAATGGGATTGCAAACGTGGAATCTGGTGCAATCAGAATCAAGACTTTGCAGAATGTTGCTTGATCATTTTGGGGGACAATTCTCCCACAGTAGACATTAGATGCCAGAGGTTTGTGAGGATTTTGTAAAGTTGACAGGGCTGGGAGCAACTTAATAATGCTGGGATTTGGCAAGCAGGTTGATGCCAGGTATCGATTCAGTTTTTTTTATTTGAACATACTGGTAGTGCTACAACTGAGATAGACACATGGTTTGGATCTAGAGTTACTTTTAAGTAGGGTGAGCTGAAGGACATCTGGAACTAGAGGGGCACTTACAACAATCCAGCAATTTTCATTAAATACTTCATAAAATGCAATGTTCAGTAATATCCAAAGAAGTATTAACACATCAATAATGCTTTATCGTCATTTACTCTATCAGGTCTCTTTACTATATTCATGAGACCAGCTGTAATTCATTGATATTGGACTCTGGGAATATATCAATTTTAATTATATAGAGAATGAAAAATGCATTTTCTTTCAAATGTTTTCTATATATATGGAAAAATATGTAGCTTATTAAAATAAATATTTACATGAGATGAATGTTCTGCAGTGGATGATCTCCCCACTCATAAAAACACACAGCAACAGAAAGATCTACTCTTCAAAACATAATAAGTAAATTTAATTTAATAAGCAATACATTGCTACATGAAATGCAGGAAGGAACAAATAATTATAAACTTCAAAACTGAAGCAGTATAGCTTGGTTAAAGTTTCAAGCTATTTTATTATTTCAACAATTCAGCTTGTCACATCAACTCTCAAACACTTCTGTCAGCTTTTACTGCCTCACACCAGTATAGCAGCTTCATTAAATTACAAGAATGACATATGATATTAAAAAAAAGCTCAAAGTTTGGGCTTTGTGGTTAGAGAATTATAATCTTGGAATTTGAAGCCAGGTTACTGCAGTGTATAGAAAATTTCAATAGCTGGATGGGAGCTTAGTATTTGTTTCATGTTTGCTCTTCTCAAATTCAATTATAATTACAGCAGGATCTGGTTAATCTTTTTCACTTCCGTGCATAGATCCATAGCAATGAGAATATTGTTTTTTTAATGCTAGCAATTGTACTGTATAATCATATAAAGATGTTTTCTTGTCATGGTGTGAATGGGCAAGCTGGACTTAAATGTAGGGCTATAAATAAGAAATGTACTGACAATACCAAAATAAGCAATGACAGAGAGGAAGATGGGTCAGTGCTGCAGGAGATATCAATGAATTGGTTAAGTAGGCACAAATTTAATAAATAGAATTTAAGTCAATTTAATGCATTTGGGAGGTAATCAACCCAAGGGAATTCCCAACAAAAGGAAGGATACCAGGAAGTATAGAGGGATCTTAGAATGCATAACCACAGACTGCTGAAAGTGGCAGGAAAGGTAAATGTCCTGGTTAAGAAAACATACAAGATTATTGCTCAAAGCACAGATCACAAGAGCAAGGTGGTCAGGTTAGAACTGCGCAAGACATTTGCCAGGTCACAGTTTGAGTGTTGCATGCCATTCTGGCTACCTCATTATATAAAAGATGCGATAGCACAAGAAAGCATGGGGATGAAATTTATGTCATCAGACTACAGAATTATAGTTTCGGGGGCAAGCTGATTAGACAATGGTAGGTTTCAATGGAACAAAGGGGATTTGGGGGCAAGTTTGATTTGGGGGTAAATTTAATTGGGGTGTAAAATTATGTGAGACCTTGACAAGTTAAATTGGGCATAGGATTGGAAAGTAGTAGGATTGTAAGAAGCTTAGGAAATATTATTCCATGCAATAGGAAGCGGAACTTGTGACATGAAAGGATAACATATTGCCTGTAACACCAACATCCCAACTAAGAAAAATAAAAGAAATGTTAGCATTATTTTGCCGCCTTCTTTATGTGTTTTACTTCCAGAATGTTATTAGTTACAGACATGATCTGTAAACCAACAAAGACATAGCAGACCTCAGATATAAAAGTGTAGGTACCATATAACATTTAAAGATCACTCAAATATTCAATGATGATTTGTTAAAGGACAACTTACTTGTATTTTAGGTTGAACAGACTGCAAAGACTGGACCAGAGGAACACCATATGCCAATGTTTTACCTGGATACAAACAACAAAATGTGTCTGGGCAAGCAAGCCTTGTTTTGCCATACACTCCCACCCACTAAACCCAACTTCCTCAATCTCACAAAATTAAACTCTTTCCAATTATCATCTACATACTAATTTATGTAACGATTCAACCCAATAATCTTTGCAAAACAAAATATTTCAACACAAAGAAATACACAAGGTTAACTGATATATTTTGTTAGTCTTTCCTGATTTACTAAGACTTCTCAGCAAGAGCTCAGCTTATATAGTTATGCAATGCTCCCCAATTCAGAACAAGCCCCAGAAAGAAAAATATGATTGCCTGTGTATTGAGGTGATAAATGAAGTTTACAAGAAAGTTCAGCAGTGATGCTAGTCTAATATTAAAGTTCTCATTATTGCACAACAATTTAATTAATCATAATTCATATAATTTGGTGCTTCAAACTTTTAAAATTAATCATGAATGAATACAAAGTGGTGTTATAAGTAGCTTGTAATATTGCACAAGTTCCACTTTTAACCTGCTGCTTATTTTTGAAGTATATCCTAGTGACATTTAACATGCTTGCTGCTGACAATACTGCCAATATTTTTGATATTACCAACAAAATTTCAGGGTATTCAATAAAAGGTATGCATATGAAATGGTCTACTTTCACAGGAGATCAGTTGTTGTGAATTAATTGCTAGTTTTGACACAGAAATGATACGTTAGAAATATTGCTTCATAATAATCAATTCAGTGTCATGTCAAAGAAAGACAACCAGTGAGGGAATAAAGTTCAGCTCTTTTTACAGCATCCCTATGACACCCTCAGTCCAAATGAAACACAGTCTTTCATTTCTTTAGCACTTCTGACTTCTTTCCTTATTTCAGTTTATAGCACGCAGCTGTTATTGAAGCTTACTGACATGAAATTTGATGGGGTTATGGATACTGAGGACGGTTGTCAAAGGATACTGCAGAATATATGTCAGCTGAAAATGTGAGCAAAGAAATGGCAGATGAAGGTTTAACTAGAAAATACAAGATGTTGCATTTTGGGAGGTCAAATGTACGTAGTAAATGGCAGAACCATTAGGAGCACTGATGTACAGAGGCATCTTGGGGTGCAAGTTCATAGCTCCCTGAAGGTGGCAACACAAGTAGATAGGATGGGAAAGGCGGCATCATCATCATCATCGTGTCATGTTTTATAATGTGGACGATCATGGTCTTGACCATGATTGTCCTTGGCAAATTTTTCTACAGAAGTGGTTTGCCATCGCCTTCTTCTGGGTAGTGTCTTTACAAGATGGGTGAACCCAGCCATTATCAATACTCTTCAAAGGTTGTCTGTCTCTTGTCAGTGGTTGCATTACCAGGACTTGTGATATGCACCACCTGTTCCTATGGCTTCACGGGATCTTGATCAGGAGTTGGGGCGGGGGGGGGGCGGAAAATCAGGTGCTACACCTTGCTCAAGGGTGACCTGCAGGCTAGTGGAGGGAAGGAAGGCCTTACACCTCCTTTGGTAGAGAAGCATCTCCACTCCGTCACCCACAAAGCCATACAGCCTGAAATCAGGAAGTCACAGAGCAGTAGTATCAAACTTTAGCTACATTTGGAGTACTGTGCTCAGTTCTTGTGACCACATTTTAGGCAGGATGAGAAGGCTTTCAAGTGCATGCAGAAGAGGTTGACCAGGATGTCGTCTGGATTAGAGTGTATTAGCTACAAGGACTATCAAACTTGGACGATTTCCTCTGAAACGTCAGAGATTAAGGTGCAACCTGACAAAAGTACATAAAATTATAACGAGATGTAGATAAAGTAAATAGAGCTTTTTTTGTAGGGTAGAAACGTAAAGTATTTCAGGCATAGCTTTAAAGTGAGGGGAAACTTTCTCTCTTAAATAGAGAATGGTAGGTGTCTTGTGTGTGCTACCGGAGTGTGGGTGAGGGCTGGGGAAGATGATAAAAACATGTACCATGGCAGTATTTGAGGTATTTAGGCAAGCACATGAATGGGCAGGAAATGGAAGCAGATGAGATTAATCAGACATAAAGTAGAATTAGGTCATTTGGCCCATCAACTCTGCTGCACCATTCGACTATTATCCCTCTCAACTCCAGTCCACTACATTCTCACTGCAACATTTCCCAAAGACCTGACCTCTATAGCTGTCTGTGGGAATGAATTTCAGATTCACCATCTTCTGGCTACAGAAATTCCTCCACCAGTAGGCCAAAGATACATTCCTGTGCTATATTGTTCCATCTTCTTTATTCAACTTCTACTGCCCATGTAATGAAACAAAATACATATACTAAGTACCTGAGCCAGTTTGCGACTGTATCAGGGCATCCTCCCCATTAAGCAGTACTGGAATTGCTTGCTTCTGAATGCTTCAAGAATAGAACACATTGATTATGAAGGAAGACTAATATGGAAGTAAACCCAGAACAAATAATCAATTTAAAACCCACAGTCATTGAAGTTAGGCAGAAAATATTGTAAAAACTAAACATCTGAACAAAAATCAGAAAATGTTTAAAACACAGCTTTTAATCCTGACAGACTATCTCTCAGCATTTCTTTTGGTTTTAAATAAGTTCAGAAAACTTTTGCATTTAAGAAGCATCTAAAGTGAACAAAGTGCTTGAAACAGTGAGCAATTAACATTGGATCAAGTTATAGTTGAAATGTTCTCGCCAATACAGATTAACTGATTATGTAAGTTTGTGTCTATATCTACACAGATTTATTAAAAATCATATCTGACATTATTAATGAGACACTGACCATAGAACATAGAATAGTACAGCACAGTACAGGCCCTTCGGCCCACAATGTTGTGCCAACCCTCAAACCCTGCCTCCCATATAAGCCCCCACCTTAGATTCCTCCATATATCTGTCTAGTAGTCTCTTAAACTTCACTAGTGTATCTGCCTCCACCACTGACTCAGGCAGTGCATTCCATGCACCAACCACTCTCTGAGTAAAAAATCTTCCTCTAATATCCCCCTTGAACTTCCCACCCCTTACCTTAAAGCCATGTCCTCTTGTATTGAGCAGTGGTGCCCTGGGGAAGAGGCACTGGCTACCCACTCTATCTATTCCTCTTATTATCTTGTATACCTCTATCATGTCTCCTCTCATCCTCCTTCTCTCCAAAGAGTAAAGCCCTAGCTCCCTTAATCTCTAATCATAATGCATACTTTCTAAACCAGGCAGCATCCTGGTAAATCTCCTCTGTACCCTTTCCAATGCTTCCACATCCTTCCTATAGTGAGATGACCAGAACTGGACACAGTACTCCAAGTGTGGCCTAACCAGAGTTTTATAGAGCTACATCATTACATCGCGACTCTTAAACTCTATCCCTCAACTTATGAAAGCTAACACCCCATAAGCTTTCTTAACTACCCTATCCACCTGTGAGGCAACTTTCAGGGATCTGTGGACATGTACCCCGAGATCCCTCTGCTCCTCCACACTACCAAGTATCCTGCCATTTACTTTGTACTCTGCCTTGGAGTTTGTCCTTCCAAAGTGTACCACCTCACACTTCTCCGGGTTGAACTCCATCTGCCACATCTCAGCCCACTTCTGCATCCTATCAATGTCTCTCTGCAATCTTTGACAATCCTCTACACTATCTACAACACCACCAACCTTTGTGTCGTCTGAAAACTTGCCAACCCACTCTTCTACCCCCACATCCAGGTCGTTAATAAAAATCACGAAAAGTAGAGGTCCCAGAACAGATCCTTGTGGGACACCACTAGTCACAACCCTCCAATCTGAATGTACTCCCTCCACCACCACCCTCTGCCTTCTGCAGGCAAGCCAATTCTGAATCCACCTGGCCAAACTTCCCTGGATCCCATGCCTTCTAACTTACTGAATAAGCCTACTGTGTGGAACCTTGTTAAATGCCTTACTAAAATCCATATAGATCACATCCACTGCACCACTCTCATCTACATGCCTGGTCACCTCCTCAAAGAACTCTATTAGGCTTCCAAAGTCAATAATAAAAACAGAAAGCGCTGGAGGCGTCCGCTATGGCAGGAACAGTCAACTTTCCAGCTTGAGAACTTTTTAAAAAGACTGCCTCTAGTAAAAAAAAACAAAACAACCCATAGATGATACTGAATTAACCCATTTGTTTGCCAACTGAAGGGATCAAGCATGGTTAAAAACAGAAAGAGTTGGAGTTATGGAGAAATCTGCTGCTTACCTGGTCATGTTAGAAACTTTCAGGACATCACTGAGTGTGGAGACCTGAATAGTAAAGTAGAAAATGTGTCCTTGACCAAAGGGGAAGATGATTTCACTCCCCCCACCCCCACAGAGTACTGGAACTCTGAAAACTTACTCATTAATGAACTGCTCTGATGGAAGACCAGTTTTAAAGAGAAGTTCTCAAGTGTGCAATATTACCATGCCAGATGCTTACTTTCAGTTTGAACAAAATTGAAGCTTAAATTTTTAGTGTGAACTGATGAAAAAGCTCTTCTAAAAGTCCACCTGCAAATTAGTTTTATTTTCTCCCAATAAGTGACAACTATTGTGAGAACAGAGGTCTAGATAGAGTGGTCATGCAAAGGATGGCTTTAATTGTGGGAGAGTCCAGCACCGGAGGGCACAGCCTCAGAATACAAGGATATCCCTTTAGAACAGAGATGAGGAGGAATTATTTTAGCTAGAAAAGTGGTGAATCTGTGGAGTTCATGGTCACAGACTGTGGAGGCGAAGTCATTGGATATATTTAAAGCAGAGACTGACAGGTTCTTGATTAGTCAGGGTGTCAAAGGTTTTGGGGAGAAGGTAGGAGAATGAGGTTAGGATGAAAAAATAGTCAGCCATGATTGAATGGCACAGCAGACTCAATGGACCAAACAGCCTAACTCTGCTCCTTTGCCTTTGGCCTATAAGATAAATACTTATAGTGACAATAAGTGTCCATCATGCAGAATACATTTCTGTTCATTTTGTTTTAAGAATCTCACCATGTGCTTTTCAAAATAATTATAGATGTACTTGCATGATGCACAGGTGTTTTACATGACACTGGTGACTTGGAGAAAGAGGCTGGAAGGACAATAGTGGATGAAAATGGGATAAAACAAAAATGTTCCAAATAATGTAAAAGAACATTTATTGAAGAAATAATTAATTTATCACTGTTTTGATTTAGCTATGCTTCGCAATCACAAGTTTTGCATTTCTATTGGTAAAGAAAATACCTAGTTTTGATAAAAAGTAATAAATGAAAAGAACACTCCCAAACTGAACAAAACTATAAAACTGAAAAAAAATCAAATCCGGGCGTAGGATGAGACTGATATCAAAATTATATTTGATTCCTCTTCATTGGAATTGTGAACTGTAACCTCTAAATCTGCACTGCAGTTGCTCGCATAGATCCAGTGCCAATTGATTAATTTCCCAAGCAGATAACAAATAGTTTAATTTTGGTCCCTTGATACACTAATGATGACAGATAAATAAAAAAAGCAGGAGAATCCTCTTACTGACCAGATGTGGGTGCAGCTCAACAAGTTCCTTGAAATGGCTTGTCGTAAAAATAGATTCTTTCAATGTTTTAACCGTCTGCCTTAAAATATAAACAAGGAGAAAAATCAGAAAACTTATAAAATATGATATCCACACAATGGTCTTCAAAGGCAAATGACTGCCAATCATAAACACAAGAGATTCTGCAGATAGATGATGGAAATCTACTGTAACACATACAAAATGCTGGAGGAACTCAGCGAGTCAGGCTGCATCTATGAAAAGAATAAACAGTCATTGTTTTGGGCTGAGACCTTTCATCAGGACTGTTTATTCCTTTCTCTGATTGACAATGTTGGTTTTAAACCATCCAATTTAGTTTATTTTCTAAATTTTCTGTTTTGTATCAGAACTGGCCAATTCTGCCAGAAGTTTTCTATCTATAATATTAACTCCTTCTTTTCTCTTCCCGCAGATGCAGCAAGATATACTGGGCACTTGCAGCTCTGTATATCTAATTTCAGCGACGGTTCTAACCTGCATGTCATAGCTTTAACGTATTGATTTGTGCTCATTCCCACACTCTCTATGCCCTCATGAATTTCACCAAACAGCTCACTTGGGCAGCCTTGGCTTCAGCCCATCCCAAATATTGTCTCCGCATTCTACATACTTTACCTACCCTCCGCGCAACTTAAAACTAATTGTTTTTCCCCTCACTGAGCCTCAAAGTCAAAATCAAAATAAAGTTTATCAATCTATGTTTATGTTACCATATAATACCATAAAATTAATTTTCTTGCAGGCATTTTCAGGAATATAAAAAAAGGGTAGAATTTACAAAAAACAATAATGATGGATATGCATTAGCCAAATTATACAAGTAAAAAATACAGTATTTAAAACATGAGATGTAAAGAGACCTGGAAAGTGTGTCTGTAGGTTGTAGAATCAGATCAGTGCTGTGGGGAGTTAAGTTATCCATGCTGGTTCAGGAATCTGATGGTTGTAGGGTAATAATGTTCCTGTACCTGGACGTGTGGGACTTAAGGCTTCTTTACTTCCTGCTTGATATCAGTAGTAAGAATAGAGCACAAACAAAATGGGAGTCTTTGATGATGGATGCTGCATTCTTGTGATAGCTCACCCTGTAAATATGCCCCACGGTGGGGCGGGCTTTGCCAGTGGCGGACTGGACTGTATCCACCACCTTCTGTTGATTTTTCCATACCTGGGCATTCGTGTTGTCATACCTGTCTGTGTTACCAGTTGGGATACTATTCTGATGACGGCTCTTCGATCATGAACTTGGCCTCCTTGCATAGATGCAGTCTGACCTGTTGAATGCTTCCAACATATTCTGCTTTTATTTTAGATTGGCAGACCTCAGAACATTTGTGTTGAAATTGTTTTCACAAGGACAGCTAAATGAAACAGTGTTCCTCCTGACCCAAGGTGCAAAACACAATCCATACAGTCACACACCACACATAGTTACTATGCAGCACACACAGCCACAAAATAATTTTAGCACAAATCCGAGTGGCAGGGCCTGAAGATTGATGGTGCATGTGATGTTGTTCTGGAGCCATGTTTCCGCAAGAGCAAGTACGCAGCAGTTCCTTATCTCGCACTGGTTCAGCAGATGAAGGCAAATCAGCTTGTCTCGCGCTGGGTCAACTGGAAGCAATCCAGCTTGTCTTCCAAAGAGCAAACCCTGGATACTAACACCGATTGCAGAGGTCAGCCCCCAACCCGCACAGATTCTAGTGTGCCCATCCTGTCTCTGTTTTCTCCCACATCGCCTCTGTCACCTCCTCCAGCTAGTGGCTGTAGCAGGCGATGTCGTGACATGAGGGCTGGTCTGTGCAGTAACCAAGGCCATGCAGCTCCCCCACCATCAGTCTCACCGATGCAACGGGCTTGCAGTGTTTTATATTACCAACATCCAACAGGGTCTTGCAGGCAGAGGAAGATTGTTTAAGACACACATTTGCACCATTTGTTGGACCCAGAGAGGCCACTGCAACCAAGCTTACCACAACTTACCAGAAGTAAAACTCATGCCTTTGTTAAGCATGTCTTCTTTCTATTTTGCCTCATGAGAATTGCAGTATGTTTCTGCTTCAGATTCTTCTTCCCTAAATTGCACATTTCCATTGTATTCACCCTCATGTCATTTCAGACAGGCAATGCTCATTGGACTTTAATACATTATAGAAATGGAAGAAAAACATGCTAAATTTATCCGTCCTTTTCTTGTTCATCTTTGCATCTACAGTACTGTGCAAATGGCTTTGACACATATTGATAGCTTGGGTGCACAAGACTTTGCACAGCGCTGTACTAATTTTATATAAAATGTACTGTACTGCGGCCACAAAAAAAAAATTCATGACACGTGGGGAATGATAAACTGATTCTGATATGGGCCTCTATTGTGGACTGAGAGTGGGAAGGGGACAAGGTGGGAATCATGGTTGGGTAAAGGAGAAGGGAGAGAGAAGGGAGACATTCTGTAATGATCAATAAACCAATTGTTTGGAATCTAATGACCCTACATGGTGTCTCAGGCATGGGTGTGTCTGCCCCTGCACCACCCCCCACCCAACCCCCGGCACTCCTTGTCCGCCACTTGTCTCACAACTATCCCGCAGTGCTCCTACCTTGCCATTCCCAACATCCTTTGCTCCCACCGATTTACAAAATTGCTCTCTGCTCCATGTTGACAAATATAGTACTGTTCAAAAATCTTAGGCAGCCTAGATGCTTGTGTGAGAATGCTGCTCTTGGACTGCAGTTCAACACTCAACACCATAATTTCCTCCAGGCTTGGAAAAAGCTCAGAGACCTCGGCCTTCACCCCGCCTTGTGCAGCTGGATCCTGGACTTCCTGTCAGATCACCGGCAGGTGGTAAGAGTGGGCTCCCTCACCTCTGCCCCTCGACACAGGTGCCCCTCAGGGCTGTGTTCTAAGCCCCTTCCTTTACTCTCTGTATACCCGTGACCATGTCGCCACCCACAGCTCCAATCTGTTAACTAAATTTACTGACGATACTATACTAATTGGCTGATCTCAAATAATAATCAGGCAGCCTACAAAGAAGAAGTCATCACCCTGACATAGTGGTGTCAAGAAAACAACCTCTCCCTCAATGTCGCAAAGACAAAGGAGCTGTTGTGGACTACATTAGGAATGGAGACAGGCTAACCCCTACTGACTTCAATGGATCTGGGATTGAGAAGGTGAACTCGGCATAAACATCACCAAGGATCTCACGTAGTCTGTACTTACCGGTTGTATGGTGAAAAAAGCACAACAGTGCCTCAGATGATTGTAGAAGTTTGGTAA
Source organism: Mobula hypostoma (assembly GCF_963921235.1). Lineage (NCBI taxonomy): Eukaryota > Metazoa > Chordata > Chondrichthyes > Myliobatiformes > Myliobatidae > Mobula > Mobula hypostoma. The sequence continues at coordinate 15,034,459 of NC_086117.1, read as the reverse complement.
GGGCCCCCAGATCCTGAGAACTTTCTACAGAGGCACAATTGAGAGCATCCTGACTGGCTGCATCACTGCCTGGTATGGAAACTATTTCCCTCAATCGCAGGACTCTGCAGAGAGTGGTGTGGACAGCCCAGCACATCTATAGATGTGAACTTCCCACTATACAAGACATTTACAAAGACAGGTGTGTAAAAGGGGCCTGAAGGCTCATTGGGGACCCCAGTCACCCAACCACAAACCGTTCCAGCTGCCACCATCAGGGAAACAGTACCGCAGCATAAAAGTCAGAACCAACAGGCTCTGGAACATCAGGCCATCAGACTGATTAATTCATGCTAATTCAATTGTATTTCTATGTTATATTGACTGTCCTGTTGTTCATACTATTTATTATAAATTACTATAAATTGCACATTTAGATGGAGACTTAACATAAGGATTTTTACTCATCCTGTATATGAAGGATGTAAGTCAATTCAATTCAATATACATGACGGGTTGTTGACTTTTCGGCCATTGGGGAATCATAATCAAACAGGACCCTGTTCTCTCCTATTTCTGTTCCCTCTGGCTAGCTCCGTGTTCTTTCCAGGAAAAACTTATTTGCTGATCGGATAACATTACTACTAAAAATCCAGGGCAGGCCTTGTAACTTGTAATGCTGAGGCCTTATGTCAGACCATATTTAGAGTATTGTGAGCAGTTCTGGGCCCTGTATCTAAGAAAGGATACGCTACAATTGGAAAGGATCACGAGGTGGCTTCCAAGAATTATGCCAGGAATGAAAGAATTAATGTACGAGGAGTGTTTGATTGCTCTGGGCCTGTACTCACTGGAGGTTAGAAGAATGAGAAGGGATCTCATTGAAACTTACCAAACATTGAAAGGCCTAGGTATGGTGGATGTGGAGTGGACATTCCCAACAATGGGAGGGTCTAGGACCTGAGGACAGAACCTCAGAATACAAGAGTGTCTCTTAAGAACATAGATGAGGAGGAATTTCTTTAGCTCAAGGGTGGCAATCCGTGGAATTTATTGCTACTGATGGCTGCGAAGGCCAAGACTATGGGTATATTTAAAGCAGAGCTTAAGAGGTTCTTGATTAGCAAGGGTGTCAAAGGTTATGGGGTGAAGGCAAGAGAAAGGGTTGATAGGGATAATAAATCAGCCATGGTTGAATGGCAGAGCAGACTTGACAGGCCGAATGGCCTAATTCTGCCTCTATGTATGGCCTAAACTAAAATGTTCAAGAATTGTTGTGTGAATGTGTCCCAATGAAAGAAAAAGCACAGTTGGAGATTTTGTAAAGAAATTTACTGTTTTAAACTCAGCTCTTACTTGTGAATCTCTGGGATCGTGGGGTTGTTTCTAAATAAAGAGGAGGTTTTGATAGGATCTGTCATCTTTTGCTCTCCTCTGTCCCCCGGCTCTTCCACAATTTTTCTTTTCTTTGGAGCCAAGTTAGGCACCTGCTCACATTGAGGTCGCTTCTTGGCATTTCTGTGTGTTTTGCTCACTGTAGAAGATGACTGTGTTGTTGGTTTCACAGGAGGGACACTTTTCGAGCTTTCCTGTAATTGATGTTTTCCTCTGCCGGGCTGCACCTGTGTATAAAGTCAGTGGAGAAAACATCACACTTAGGAACAAAGTAACACAATAGGAAATGAAAGACTTTGTATTATTGTCACACCATCAGCATTCCTTCCTGCACCCCTGTCAGCACAGATAAACAGATATTATTTTTTTATTGATGTATTATTTTAATTAACAGCATAACTACAAGTTAAACATTTAGGGCTGCACAATTATCTTTGGATAGATTTGGTGTTGCTTCCAACAGCATGCCCTCACAGCACCTCGATCAGTCCCCTGGATTGATAACAATAGATAGACTGGGCCATCAAGTCAGTGGTGGTGGAGTAGAATTTACAGTTTAGTATTCCCCCGTTAGTTCTGTTCAAATTCTATTCCATATAGTGTGGTGTAGGTTCCTCCAAAGCAATGTCCTGTCCACTGACGACTTAGATCACAGAAATCATCCTTCAACTCAAGTGAATGTACAGTATGTCCCAAATCTCACGTATGTCCCATCTTCTTAGTGTCATGTGCTTGCACTCATTGGTCTAGACCAGGGGTTCCCAACCATTTTTTTATACCACAGACCCCTAGTATTAACCGAGGAGTCCATGAATCCCAAGTTGGGAACACTTGATCAAAGTGAACTTTTCCCATTTCTTTCCATGCAATTTCCCAATCTCAGCACTTCCAACATGACCCAGTGGTTCCACCTTGACCTGTCTGACCATAACTTCAGAATCTCATTTCCAGCATGCTTGGCTAATGACAGCTCATTCCACCTTCTCCATAAGGGTTTCATATTATATGAAACAAACTTGTTCTCACTCTTTGTCAGGTACGAAATGCCAACTGTTCCTGTTCCCATAGACACTACCTGACCTGCTGAGTGTCACCAGTATTTTCATTTTTGTTTCGGGTTCCCAGCATCTACAGGTTTTTGACTTTCCCCTTTCACTTGTTTAAGGAGTTAAGTAACTGGCCTCACTTAACAATAAATTGGTTTGTGTCCCAGATGAATGCAAACGTGAGTGATAAACCCAACAGATTCTTAATTCAGAAATTTTGGTTGTCTTATCTAAAAAAACATGTGCTTGCATTGGAGAGGGTTCGGGGAGGTACATAAGAATAATCCTGGGAATGATAGGGTTAACATACTGTACAAGGAGCCTTTGATGGCTCTAGGCCTATATTCACTCAAATTTAGAAGAATGAGAGGGGATCTTATTGAAACCTGTAAATATTGAAAGTTCTAGATAGAGTGGATATGACTAGAGGACACAACCACAGAATAGAAGGACGACCCTTTAGGACAGAGATGAGAAAGGTATTTCTTCATACACAGTCACTGGAGACAATTAAAGTTGAGGTTGATATGTTCTTGATTTGCAAGGATGACAAGGGCCATGGGGAGAAGGCAAGAGAATGAGGTTGAGAGAGAAAATAAATCAGCCGTGATACAATGGCAGGACAGATTTAATGGGACGAATGGCCCAATTCTGCTCCTATGTCTTATGGTCTGAAATGCAAGCAACTGCAGATGCTGCAATCCGGAACAAAATACAAACGCTAGAAGAACTCAGCAGGTTGGACGTTATCTGCAGAAGGAAATAGATAGTTGACACTTCAGGAGATCATCCATTGGGATTGTAAGAGTAGAGTGGAGATATCCACTGTTGGTCCACCTTTCCATACCTCATCTCCCCTATTTGGTTCTATGCTGTACCTTCCCATTAAATTTCTTGGCCTGCAGCCCTTCGTTGCCTCCACCTATCCCCTCCCAGGCTCCGTGCCTACTTCCATCCTTCCCTCCCCCACTTGACACCATCTGTCAGTCGTCTCTTCTCACCTATATCAATCCATTGTGTGCCAGTCCTTACCCCATTCCTCTCCCTCACCTCTTCATACTAACCATATCCCCTCAACCCTTTCAGTCCAGCTGAAGGGTCCCAACTCGAAACACTGACCCTCCATTACCTTCCCCAGATGCTCTCCTGACCTGTTGAGTTCCTCTAGCAAATAGCCTCTCTTCCACTCATCTGAGATAATTACCAGCAGCGTGATGTACACAGAGCCCTTAGCATTGTTGATGCTCTCTCCCATCAGTCCCACAATCTCTTTCATCGGACAAGAGCTACCAGAGCACCAGGACAAGGACTGTTAGGATGGGGAAACAACTTCTTCTTGCAAGCAGTGAGATGACTGAACTCCCTGCCACCACACAGGTCTCATCACGTATGAAGTGCTGGTAGCATTATCCTGTTTACTTTTTAAACTTGCAAAATAAATGCACCTTATGCTAAATGTCAATCTTCTGGAATATACTTTATTATTTGTCAAGGTATTTGTGGTAATTTTATTTGATATGCCGTGTGTGAGTTACATGTACTGTGTTTTGCACCTTGGTCCAGAGGAACGTTGTTTCATTTGGCTGCATACATGTAAATGGTTGAATGACAATAAACAAACTTGAACTCACTTCCATTCTCTTAATTCACTTTGTTTCTAAGGTGTTGCACAAAACAATAGTTAAATAAATTTTCCTGTTAAGCTTCATGGGAATCAGGTCCCACAGTGTTTAAAGAGAGCGCAGGTCTTCACAATGTTCTCACATGAAATTTTGTCTGTAATTTGTACACTCACCAATGCATTATACCTTTGGTCCTAGCACTAGACACACAATTCCTTCACCTTCTTGGGTATCACCACAGTTCTCTGTTCAGATTTCTCTCCTGAGAGACAACCAGAATATTCTTTGTGCTCAGAAATGTCTTCAATGGTTCCACATGAAGTTTCTCTTACCTTTCAAACCCCATGACCTAGAGAAGACCTCCATGAGCTACCATTGTCACTGCTCTAGATCAGACACCTCATTCTCTCTATTCTTCACACCAGATCACCGTCTTGCAACACATTCAAGCGTCAATATCCCACTCTCAAGTGTCAATATACTGTCACAAATTATCGGCTGGAGGAAGTCAGCAATTCGAGCAGCACAAACACGATAAACTCCATAGATGCTGGAAATGCACGGCAACACACACAAAATGCTGGAAGAACTCAGATCAGGCAGCATCTATGGAACAGAATAAACAGTTGACGTTTCGTGTAGAGCAGCCTCTGTGGCAGGGAAGGAGTTGTAGTCGTCTCCAGCCAAGCCCCTGCATCAATAATTCCTTTCTCCCAACAGATGCCGCTCGACCCACTGAGTTCCTCCAGCAGATTGTTGGTTGCTTCAGATCTCAACATCTGCAGTCTCGTGTGTCAACATTGGTTTCTAGGTGTTCCTGAGAACATAAAGAACTATTCCAAGGAAGAGCTACGAACATAACATTCCTTACTTAAGAAAACAATTTTAACTGAAGCACCAATACCCGGTACAATGTTTCAAGGGCATACCACATGGTATAGATCATCTTTTAAAGGGAATGTTACCTTCGTCCTCGTGTTTGCGTTACCTTTATCCTATCTAGTTACAGCCAGTTGGTAACGTTTACAGTCTTTTAGCAATGTACATTATTGATAGTGAATAAAACGATTTAGTAAATGAAAGTAGCAATCAATTCACAGAGCCATCTTACCCTATTTTCTGTACTTTTGAAACTCTTGCGCTGATGGTCTTTCGGATTCCTTTTGATGAAGGTGTTGGTGGTAATATTTATCATTAACCCTTCATCGGCCATGTCTGCCGGAGCTGCGCCGACTTGGGACAAACTCCAGGAGCCTCAGTTCTCCAAAGATACCGCTGGCACCGGACCGGAGGGTCGCCGGGTCGGTCTGAGGGGGGAAAGCCGGGCCGGAAGGCAATAAGCCACCTGAACTCTTCAAATACAACGATTTTAGTTCAGCAACAAAACAAGTGCTGTCAGAGAAAGATGAGCCAAAGGGAGATTAGTCCTGCGGGACCTCCTTCCCGGTTCCGCACGCACGTTTTGTTTAGCCCAAGCCTGACGCGTGTGGGCTCCGATTCACGCTTCACGTTTCCCAGGCGATCTGCGTGGACGCCCCGGCTCGGCCGCTCGGGGTCTTCTCGGAGTGGCGGGCACGAAGCGCTGACGTCACCGCCGTCGGCGGAGCTGGGGCTGTGGAACATGGCGGCGGCGTCCGTGCTCTCGGCGAAGAAGAAGAACGGCGCTGGCAGCCCGACCGTGCAGACGAGCAAGCGGGAGCCCAGCGTCAAGCTGCAGTACCCGGTGAGCGGCCCCGAGCCTCTGGGCTGGTCCGAGGACAATCGGCTCTCCATCACCACCGGTAAAAACATCTACGTGTTGGAGCAGATATGCGACATTCACAACAACGGGCTGGACATGGTGATCCACCGCACCTCGGTGCCTGCCCCCAGTCACAGCTGCTTCCTGAAGGTATCTCCTCGCCTCGCCCCTCTCTGCATCCCTGCAGACCTAGTTCACCCTGAAGGAAACATTTACGATGAGGCACAAGAGACCGCAGACGCTGGAGTAACACACAATCTGCTGGGGGATCTCGCTGTCGAGCAGCGTGGTGGTGGTGCTGGTGCGGAGGGAGGGAGTGGGAGGGAATGGGAATTGGACTTCAATTCGATTTCGATTTCCCATTCCCATTTTGACATGTCACCCTCACTCTGTCCCCAACAAAAGAGAAGATCTCCCGGTGGCCAATTATTTAAATTCGACTTCCCGTTCTCGTTCCGTCATGCCAATCCATGGCCTCCTCTTCTGCCATGATGGGGCCAAGCGCAGGTGTGAGGAGCAACACGTTCCATCTGGATAGCCTCCAACCTGATGGCAAGAGCAGCGATTTATTTAACTTCTGGCAATTTCTCTCCCCTCTGTCCTTCTCTCTCAACATTTCTTATTCTGGCCACCCTCTTCTCTTCTCCCTACCCTCCACCTTTCCTTTCTCCCATGGTCCACTATTCAATCAGATCCCTTCTTCTTTGGCCCTTTACCTTTAACAACCATCACCTCCTAGCTTCTTACTTCATCCCTCACCCACCTGCGTTTCCCCTCCAGCGTACCTGTTATCTGCCAGTGTACTCCTTTCACCTTCTTATTTTGGCTTCTGACCCCTTCCTTTCCAGCCTTGATGGAAGGTCTGGGCCTGAAACGCTGACTGTTCATTCCCCTCCATAGATGCCGTCTGACCTGCAGAGTTCCTCCAGCATTTTGTGTGTTGCTCAAGATCTGCAGAATCTCTTGAGTGTGTGGGGTTTGACCCAAAATGTCGACAGTTCCTTTCCTCTCAAAAATTTGCCCAAACCTCTGAGCTCCTCCAGTTCGTTGTGATGCTTTAGGCTTTAAAATAAAGTAACACTTTGGAGAGAAATTTGCATCCCGACTTGTTTTGAGGTAGGAAGTGCAGTGGTATGTGTGCACATAACGACATCCCCCTACATCGCAGATGATTATGAGCAGCAAATTTGGTTCCTCTCCAAGGGCAGGCACCTTGGAGAGCTCCTCTGATGTTCTTTAGGTTCCTGTCTGAGAATCACATACATTCACCTGAGAAGTCAGAAGCAGGTTTGGCTTACTGTCAAATTCCAAAGCAAGCATTTCAGCGAACATAAAGTTCTCTCGTTATTGCACTGAACTGTCAGCTTTTTTCTCAAATCTTATTTATTGAGATACAGCATTTGAGTTTGGAATCTGAATATAATGTGAATTAAATGTCAGAAGAACCCCATTACACTGCCTGAATCAAAGCATCGTTAAATATGTTACTTGCCTTTTTACACAGTTTTTAAACCTCTAAGTGCCTTGATAGGGCAATTGCATCTAATTTGGTTTTAATTGATAGTTTTGTGTTGAAAGTGTATATATACAGGCAATGGGATTAAAGTTGTCAAAACTAATTTCATGGGGAAACCCTTGAACTGTAAATCAGGGACTTTTCTGTCATCAATTGAAACTAGATTATATTACAGTGGATTCTGGTTAATTGGGACTCATCTGGACCAGTATATTTTGGCCCAATTGAGTGGCTTCCCTAATTAGCCAGTTTCATGAAAATAGTTGAAGTATAAAAAAGACAAACTACTGTCTAAGTAACAAATTATGTATTTAAATGAAATACCTAACAAATTACAACACTATCAATGCTACTATAGTCCTACATAATTGTTGATAAAAGAATTCATTCAGTGTACTCTGCTGTGTTCTTTTGATTGAGAGTAAATTAAGAAAATCAGCACAGACACCGAATGCAGATGATAGACTGCGTTCATACAATGCTTTTGACGATTGCATCCTCCAAGTCTTCATTTTCATTATAGCATTCAAGATGGTTGTCGATACCATCAAATTCTTCATGGTTCCTAACTTGTTGAAGTAGGGAATTTTCATTCCCAGTCGTTTCTGACTGGGAGTGCTTGAACGATTGAAGCTGCAGTGGGCAAAACCATTCAGAAATTGTCTTGCTGCAACTATCAGTAACAAAAATCTCTGCTCTTCACACGCAACGGAAACTATGTAAATACTGTTCACTCTAAGCACAGTGTAGTGTCTAACGGCCACTCAGGTGTACACATCTGACGCTGGGTCGAAGCTGTTCGGCACCAGTCTCCTGTCCCAATTAATGGCATCATGTCCCACATAAACAACAGGAAACCTGGCTATTTTCTCAATTAACTAATGGTCCAATTAACTAGAATCCACGGTACATCCCTGCATCCATTTTCTTCAGATCTTCTCTTCACAATTGCTTGGTACTTCCTTCCTAAGGCCTCCTAAGTACCCAAATGTTCAAACTTTTTTCAGTGTTCTTGAGTCATCAGTTCATTTCCTTTGTAGTGTGCTACCGAATGAACTTTACCACTTTACTGGTGAAATACACACTCCCTGCCTGAAAATTTCCCAGACATTTTCTCTACATTCAAAAATAGCAAGTTGGAAGAAAGCTTAGCAAGTGGGGCCGAATCTGTGGAAAGAAGAATACTCATTCTTCCGTAACTAATCTACTGAGATTTTCCAGCATTTTCAGTTTCAGGATTTCCAATACCTCCAGTTTATTTTCTTAAACTTCATTTTCTAGATGTTAGTGGTGTAGAGGGAAGTCCTAATTTAGCACTTGGGTTCCTTTTAGGACTTTCCCACTTAGCATTTGAAATAAATCTCATGTTCAAAAGAATTAAAAGCAGTTAAATGCCCAATTATTTTCAACCACAGATGCTAATTTTTATATTTTCGGTGTTTTCAGGTCGGCTCTCAAGCAGAAGTAAGTGAATGCAAGGAGAAGTTCTTGAATAAAAGAGATCCAACACTAAGCCACTCAATAATGATGGACAGGATCTTTAATCCGGAGGGAGGTGCTTTGTCACCGTTACGAGGGTTTAAATTTACCAGTTGGTCTCCCCTGGGTTGTGACCCTAATGGAAGGTGTTTATTGGCATCTTTGACGCTGGATAATAGACTATCCATCCAGGTGAACGTGAATAGGCTACAGTGGACACCAGCTTTAGATATTACTGAAGTGTACGGTGAGATGCTGTACGAGAACAAGTACGGGCATTTGGATGGCGACTTGGACGGGCAATTGAAGAATTTCTCGGAATTCCAAAGGAGACATTACATGCAAACTCCTGTCAGAATGGAATGGTCCAGTATTTGCAATACCCAGCGTGTAAAAGCCAACAATGAGTGTGAAGATGTGGGCACTGTTTTGCTGGCTGTTCTACTTGAAAATGGGGATGTTGTTATCTGGCAGTTTTTGATCCCATTTCATGGCAAAGATTCTATTATTGGATGCAGTACTATTGAATCAGGCATTAGTGACCCAAGTGTTCTGTCATGGTGGGAATATGAGCATGGGAGTCGCAAAATGAGTGGCTTGATTGTTGGCAGCTCCAAAGGACCAGTTAAGATTCTGCCAGTCAACTTGAAAGCAGTGAAAGGCTACTTCACTCTCAGGCAGCCCGTGGTTCTTTGGCAAGAGATGGATCAGTTACCTGTGCACAATATTAAATGTATATCTCTCTCCCACCCGTATCAGAAGTGTAGCTGCAGTTTGGTTGTAGCAGCTAGAGGAACGTATGTCTTCTGGTGTCTGCTGCTGATATCCAAAGCAGGATTGAACGTCCACAATTCTCATGTAACTGGCCTCCATACGCTTCCCATTGTATCACTGACCGCCAACAAACAAACTGGGAGTTTCTACACCTGCTCTGTCGATGGAACCATCCGAAAGTTGACGCCCGTCTTTACAGACGTAGCAGTGAAGTTTGATCATGTTTTAATCAAATTGCCTGAGTCGATTGGCTCAGTGAGGCTCCATGGTATCTGCCTGAGCCCCAATGACGCTTACTTAGCACTCGTGACGGCAGAAGGTATAAATAATGGCCTCCATCCAGCCAGCCGAACATACCAGGTGCAGTTCATTACGTTAAAAACTCCAGAGGAAGCAGCGTCCAGGATCTTGGAGTCTTCCATCCACAATTTATTCAAACAAGTGGACTTGCTTGACCTTGTACGCTGGCGAATATTGATGGAGAAGCGCATTCCTCCAGAACTCGATGAAGCTTTAGACCATAAACTCCAGACAAATCCATCTAGCTACCTCTGGCGGCTAAGACTTTTCCTCTTAAAGATTTTGTTTCAGACTTTACAGAAAACTCCAGCCGAAACACTGTGGAGACCAAGTCACCAGGAGTCAAAGATTCGGCATTGTGATAATGCTGCATCGTTGAATGAGAGTAGTCAGCAGCCTGACGGGGCAGAGACGAGTACAAAAGAAGCTCAGTCAAGTAACGTAGTTGGAAGTCGAGTAGAAGATTTGCCAGTGGACCCAAAAGTAGGCAAATCTGAAGAGGAGATTCACGAGAAGATTTCGAGAAAATTGAATGAGATTCAGAGTAAGATTGAAGAGGTGGAGCTTCACTTAACTCGTGAACACATGAAAAGAGTCCTAGGTGAAGTATACCTCCACACCTGGATTACTGAGAATACCAGTATCCCAACTAGGGGTATTTGTGACTTTTTGACCTCTGATCCTAGCTATGATGATAGGACAGCTAAGGTAGGGCTCACTTGAACAACTTTGATTTTTTTCCCTTTAATTCTTCCCTCATTCCAATTCCCAATTTCTGTGTACGTTAAATGTTACATGAAGTTAAAGATATGATGGCCACTCAGTTCATTGGTACTCTGTGGCCTGTAGTTCTCAAGTTACCTAACTTAGTGGGAAAAATAAAAGCTAACTTTTATTCCTAATGGGTTGACTCCAAGGCTGCTGGATGCTATTCAAAGGACATCTGCATATACCTGCCATGTTATTTGTACTTGTTAAGTATCAAAGTGCAACTTTCAGGTTTTAAATCTCCGCCATTGCTTTGTGTTTACGGAATTGTACACCATGATATTTTAAAGTTTAAGAAACTGCAATATAACAAGTAATTTTGACCAGAAGCGAGTGTCCCCATGCTGGCTGCTGTTCAAATATGCCCATGTAGACTGGGGATGCTCTGAGAGTGGGATTAGTCACAGCACTAAATTAGCCAGAGGTTGTAAATTTGAATCTCACCAGGACCAGTTTTGAGGTTGAACTCTATTATAAGATCATAAGACATTGGAGCAGAATTAGGCCATTTGGCCCATTCAGTCTGCTCTGCCATTCAATCATAACTGATCCTTTTTTTCCCCCCTCCTCAGCCCTATTCCCCAGGCTTCTCCCCCGTAGCCTTTGATGCCATGTCCAATCAAGAACCTAACAATCTCTGCCTTAAGTACACCCACAGCTGCCTGTGCTAAAAAAAGTTCCACATATTCACCACCCTCTGGCTGAAGAAATTTCTCCGCATCTCTGTTTTAAATGGATGCCCATCTATCCTGAGGCTGTGCCCTCTTGTCCTGGTCTTCCCCACCATGGGAAACATCCTTTCCACATCTACTCAGTCTAGGCCTTTCAACATTCGAAAGGTTTCAGTGAGACCCCCCCCCCCAATCCTTCTAAATTTCAGTGAGTACAGGCCCAGAGCCATCAAACGTTCCTCATATGGTAACCCTTTCATTTCCAGAATCATCCTTGTGAGCTGCCTCTGGACTCTCTCCAATGCCAGCACATTTTTTCTTACATGAGGATCCCAAAACCATTCACAGTACTCAAGGTGTGGCCTCACCAGTGCCTTTTAAGCTTTAGTATCCCTGCTCATGTATTCAAGACCTCTTGAAATAAATGTTAACATTGCATTTGCCTTCCTCATTATAACAATATTTGTAAATAATAACTGTCTGGATATAATAATACAGGATAAAGAAGCAAGAACAACTTATAGTCATAGTCATACTTTATTGATCCCGGGGGAAATTGGTTTTCGTTACAGTTGCTCCATAAATAGTAATAAAACCATAAATAGTTAAATAGTAATATGTAAATAATGCCAGGAAATAAGTCCAGGACCAGCCTATTGGCTCAGGGTGTCTGACCCTCCAAGGGAGGAGTTGTAAAGTTTGATGGCCACAGGCAGGAATGACTTCCTATGAGGCTATTTAATAGATATAGCCATTTCAAACACACAAACTTACAGAAATCAGTAAGTCAAAAACACCAGAAATATACGGAATTAAAAGAGGAAATTGAAAAACCACAGAACATAAACAGGATATACATTGTCCCGATAATAATATCTACAACTGGTATCATCTCAAAGGCACTACGTAATAGCATTAAACAATTCGGGTGACACAGTAATATCTATGTAAATCTTCAGAAAGCCACAACACTAAACACCAGTAGAATAGTCTGAAAGTTCCTAACAATTGACAAATGAGTGTGCGTGGCTATGTCCGTTTCTCAGGTTTTACCAGCTTGAGTTGAGAAAATAAATGCTACTAATAATAATATAATGCCTGTAAAGGAGGACTCACTGCCTGGGTGCATGGGTTCAAGTCTCATTTCCAGATACCTGAACAGAATAATTAAGACCAACTCCAGTGTATTTGTTAGATCTTGGAGTAGGTTAAAAGGTCAGAACAACATCGTGGACTGAAAGCTCAGTATTGTGCTGTAATCTTCTATATTCTATTTGTGAGAGTGCTGCATTGTCTGAAATGCTAGCTTTTAGAGGAGATAAACACGTGGGTTTTCTTAGGTAGAACTGAAAGATCCCATTAGGGTTATAGAATCAGGAAATTTACAGTGCAGGAGGAAGCTATCCAACCTACAGTGCTCATACCAGTCAGAGTTGCCAGCCTAATTCTGCCTTCCAACACCTAGTCTGCAGACCTGTAGGTGACACAGCTTCAAGTGCCCATCAAAGCCATATTGGAGAAATGGACAGTCCTAGGGAAAATTGGGTCATGAACGTGCTGTGCACACATTGCTACGTCATGCTCAGCCCTGAGGGGCTTCCTGAGAAGGAGATGCACCTTTCTGGCACACTTAATATATTGCAGCAGAGACGCCAGTTCAAAATCCTTATCGAGTGATAAAGCAACTGTAGATTCGTAAAGGATATTGAGTGGCATTATATAGTCTTTCTCCTTCAAATTGGCAGTAGAAGATTAAATGTACCCTCATCAGCATTGCTGACATCCCAAATGCCTGTGTTGAAGAAAGCCTGTTTTGTTCATACTGCTGTTTTCCTAGCTGTATCTCATTGCAATGACCATCAGATTAGTCTATTAAAAATTCCTTCAATTACCTTCAAGGATCCCACACAAGCAGCAAGACTTTAAAGTCTTTTGTTCATTTAGGCTTGTGAATCTTTTGTAACAGTTAAATCCTCCAGGATTTATTTTTCTGGTGTAGGAAGTACTGAAAATATTATTGGTAAATTGCAATAATTTAAAATTTTGCCTGACACATATCTCTTGAAGTCTTGATTCGTGAACAATTTTATCACTTCCATACGCCCGGCAGGTCAGGCAGCATCTATGAGGACTAAATAATCGAAGTTTCGGACTGAGACCTTTCATTTTTGACTATTCTTCTCCATAGATGCTGCCTGAGCTGCTGAATTTCCCTAGCATGTAATGTGTATAACTTTGGATTTCCAGCATCTGCAGAATCTCTTGTGTTTATCACTTCCATAATTTGTTTTACTTTGAAAATCTAGCAATATTAGCAAGGTTGTAATCTGGCCTTTTATCCTTAATGTGAATAAGTTCATCTCCTTGCAAGTAACTAAAACTTCAGCAGAGGGTTAAAGATAGATGGTGGTTGAGAATGAGCTATCACAACCATGCAGATAAAAGAAGATGTGAGAGGCTAGAGGCACTGGGTATTTGGTGTTTAAATTGGTGTTGAAGAAAGCGCTTTATTTAATTGAGTGGAGCGCATAAGCCACATCTGCCCCTGGAGTGGCAAGTTGCCCAGGCTCACTGGTCCCCCAGCCACACTTGCGTAGAAATCGCAAAAGTAAATGATTACATTTAGATTAATTATTATATACATATGTTAGTTCAGAAGAAATAAATTACCTGAAACTTGCCTATCTTCCTCGCAGCCGTTCTTCTCCATTAAAATGAATGGAGCCGTTGAACCTTTGCCAGGTTAACCTGTTGCACATTCAGCACCCTGATTTCCCAGTCCATCTGCTGGAAAACTGCAGGTAGGTGGCGCTCCTTTGCTGAAATCCATAGAGTCCAATGTCAGAATGCAATCAGAATCACACTGGGGAGGATCTGTCAAGAAGTTTGCACAAGTGATCCTTAGAGTGATTTGAATTCTCATTTTCACCCTTAAACTTTGAACACTGTTGAGTTAATTGAAATGACAAACTGAGGCTTTTTCAAATCCATGAAATGATTTAATAAAACAATAAGACATAGGATCAGAATTAGGCCATTTGGCCCATCGAGCCTGCTCTCCAATGTTATCATGGCTGATTTATTATCCTTCTTTTCTTGACCCATGACCTTTGATGCTCATATCAACCTCCACATTAAATATACTTAAATATACCAGTGAATGCCACAGATTCACCACCCTCTGGCTAAAGAAGTTCCTCTTCATCTCTGTTCTAAAGGGACATCCATCTATTCTGAGGCTGTGCCCTCTGGCCCTGGACTCCCTCACTATTGGAGACATTATTTCACTCAATCTGGGCCTTACAATATCCAATAGGTTTCAGGGAGATTCTCACTTTCTTCCCCCACCCCCCTCCACCATTCTTCTAAACTCCAGCAGGGTAAAATGCTCCACATACCTTAACCCTTTCATTCCTGGGATCATTCTTGTGAACCACTGAACCCTCTCCAATGCCAGCACATCCTTTCTTAAATAAGGGACCCCAGACTACTCGCAATACTCCAAGTGCATTCTGACTAATGCCTTATTTGTCAGGAATTACAGGTGCCCGTTGCGGAATGTGCTTTTGATCCTTCCAGGGATGTTGAACATTTGCCAGTGATGTCATGTTGGTAGAGAGTTGAATTGTGAATGGAGAAGTCACTCTGTTCTGAGCACTCCAGCAAAGAATGGACATTCAAAATCGAAGCATGTGCTCTCATTTCCTTGGCTTCCAGCATACGTCATATATGCACAGCAGTCTGCCAGTTTTTGAAAATGGGGCTCTTACCTTGCACTGGAAAATTAAATCATTCTTTTAAAAATTTCTAGCTGAGCCAAAAAAAAGCGCCTCTCTTCCATGGGGTGAAGTCATCAAATCCATTCCATCTTTACTCAACCTCTTGTGCTAAGGCAGCCTTAAAGTTCAACAAAGAGCCAGGATACTACACAGTATTCCAGGAACAATCAATCTGACCAGGACACTCTAATTTGATCACCAATCTTCTGATTTAGTATGGAATATGTTTTGTCTTTACCCTCTGTTCTGAATTCTGCTATTTTATTTCACACTACTGCAGAAATTCCCTTTGTTTCACCCTTTGCTGTCCACCACCTCTTAACTAATTACAGGCCCTTTGAGGGACCAACAAGTTCTCCATTGTTGATATTTTGCCCGACATGTGAAGCTTATGACATTTCACACAATTATAAAGTTTACTTCATACCAATAGGTTTTATTAACTCAATAAAGTAGCTTCACTGTCTCTGTATAATAGGTTAGACATCATTAATTATATAGATCTAAGTCTATAATGTATATTTGATTTCATCAATGCCATTAAATAGATTGTATTAGTCAGGTAGAAAATGCTGTTTATTCAAGGCTGTGATTGTAAGTAACACAAGCTTTAATACATTGGCCAAAGTGTAAATTTATAGATTTCCTTGTCACTCGAGTTGAAGTACTCTCTGTATTGATATATATTTTGCCTTCAGTATGCGAAGTGAGTATGGATGTTTAACTCTATTCTCTCTCCCCACTTCCTTGTAATCCATTATGCAGGTTTGAATTCTGCTCTTTTTTGCCCACCGACACTGGTTGTTTCTTTTGGGCTGTCCTTTGTGATTGCTGCTGCTTTAGTTTGTGGATGTGAGGTGGCCAGTGTTGGAGCTGTAGACCCTTCTGAAGATGGGACAGGGGGTGACCAATGGGATCAGTGATGTGCTGTTTATCGAACCCTCTGTGTCAAATTGCCTACTGCCTAACAAGTCTAGAATCTCACTGGCTCTCTACTTGGCTTTGGAGCACCTCAACAAGAGCAAAACATATGACAAAGTTCAAAATACACTTATTATCGAAGTACGTAAACATTATACAACCTTGAGATTTGTCTCCTAACAGGCAGCAATGATACAAAGAACACCCAAAAAAAACTCATTTAAAAAGGACCATCAAACACACAAAGTGCAGAGAGGGAAAAAAAAAATCGTGCAAGCAGTAAAAGCAAGTAAATAGTGTGCTGGACTAAAATCCACAAAGAGAATCTGTCCACAGACCCTCAGTTCTGCACAGAGTGAAGCAGCAAACTGAACTAACTCGTCCCTCACCTCGGACCCTGACACCCTGACCTTTTCAATCTGGCCCGTGCCCAAGTTGTCATCTAAGTATCGGGTTCAGTTGCTGTGACGTGCTCTAGTGCCTGGACCATTCTGCCTCGATGCAGCCTGTACCCAACATTTCAGGTTCGCCCAGGCGCTTAAGTTGATCGAACCTTGGATTTCCTCACTCTTGGTGACAGGCCCGCTGCCTCATCTCGCCTTGGTTCTGCCACGTCGAATTGCCTCCAAGGCCAAAGGGAAGTTACAGGCTATCATTTGCAATGATCGTTTACCAGAAAATGAGTGATGAACAAACTATTTAGTTGGTTTCCTTGTTTCGTTTGCCACCAGCCAGAAGTCCAGCTCTTGGCTCCATCCCTCCCCCTCCTGTCTTCTCCTATCATTTTGGATCTCCCCTTCCCCCTCCAACTTTCAAATCCCTTACTCACTCTTCCTTCAGTTAGTCCTGACGAAGCGTCTCGGCCTGAAACGTCGACTGCACCTCTTCCTAGAAATGCTGCCTGGCCTGCTGCGTTCACCAGCAACTTTTATGTGAGTCGCTGAGATTAACCAGTGCCATCTCAAACTGGAATGAGGTTGACCTTTATCGATAGCAGCTCTCTGTGTTCAACATGATCTTCCACCCACTACCAATTGACAAGGTTCAGACCTGGGCTTCTGTATCTCCCACTGCAGCTGGATCCTCAACCATAGACCACAGACAAAATGGATTGGTAATAACATCCCCTCCTCGCTGGCCATCATTACAGGGGCGCCTCAGGGTTGCGTGCTTAGCCAGCTGCTCTGTTTACACTGATGCCTGTGTGGCTAGGCACAGCTGAAATGCCATCTGTAAGTTTGGGAATGACACCACTGCTGTTGGCAGAATCTCTGGTGCCAACAAGGAGTCATAGAGGTGAGCAGTAGATTGGCTGGTTGAATAGTGTCTCAACAACCTCGCACTCGGCATCACAAGACCAAAGGATTGACTACGGAATTCAGAATGGGAAAGTCAGGAGAGCGCATACATGAGGGATCAATGATGGAAAGAGTGAGCAAAGTTCAAGGTCCATTTATTATCTAAGTATATAGCCTTGAGATTCATCTTGCAGGCAGCCACAAACCAAGAAACACCATAGAGCCATTTAAAGAAAAACCACACACAACAAAACCATCAAACGTGTGGAAAAAGAACAAGTTGTGCAAACAACAGAAAGTGAACAAATAACCCACAGAACATGAAACATCAAACCGCAGAATCCCCAAACCTGAGTCAATAGCCGAGAGCTGCCAAAGCAAGTGAAGCTGGTCCAGGAGCCGATGGCCACGGCTACGGTCATGATGCTACGTCAGTGTCTGCAGGCCACAGTTGTAGATGTAGTTCTGTGCTGAAGCACCTTGATCAAATAATATAGCGCGTTCAGCACTGGGGACATTAAACATCAAACCGCGGCTGAAAGAGAGCAGCTTTAAGTTCCTGGGCATCAACACATCAGACAATCTGTCCTGTGTCCATCACACTGTTGTCACAAAGAAGCCACTCCAGTGGTTTACTTCACTTGAGGTGATTTGATATGTCAGTAAAGACTCTTGCAGATAGACGTCCAACGGAGAGCATTTTGTCTTCTTTGCGTTACAGCCATTATGGAGCCTCCGATGCCATTGAATCGTAAGAGGCTGCAGAGGGTTGTAGACACAGCCAGTTCCATCATTTGTACAACCCTCCTCGCCTTGAAGGATATCTTCAAGAGGTGCCTCCAGAGGGCAGCGTCCATCATTAAAGACCCTGGTCCTCTGGGACATTCCTACTCAGTGTTTCTACCATCTGAGGGCAGGTACAGGAGCTGAAGAGCCGCACTCAATGCCACTGACTGAGCGCATTGCCATCTTACCAAAAAAACCTGCGGTAATATGGCCTGCTTCGTCACTGCCTCTCCAGTCCGATAAATGGTGCAGGTGTTTGTCTTGCACGTTTTCCTTATGATCGCAAGATCCTGTGGGACATTAATAATAAAAAATACTGTAAATTTGGTTCAGTATTGAGACTGACAGCAGAGGAGCTGCATAGCCTTGGGTTATTGCACGGACTAGGCTCTCTTCACCTGTTACAGCCACACAGGGGAGGCGGCGCCGGAAACGGTGTGGGAAGTGCAGCAAGTGTACTGGAGCCTATGCTAGCTTAAAAGGTTAATCCATGCAGCCAGACTCTCCCGTTCGTACTGCTCCCCGGTGTCGCTCCCCTGGAAAACAAATTGCCTTTGTCTGCAGCTGACCCAGCGCGAGGTGAGAAGTTGCTGCAAGCTTATTCTTATAGAAAAATGGCTCTAGGACAACATCTGATGCACCATCAATCTTCGGGGCCATGTTACTCAGGGACTTGTGCTAATATTAGTTTGTGCTGTGTGGTAACTGTATGTGCTAAATGTGGCTATCTTCCGCTCTTATCCGGTTTGGGAGCAGCAGAGCATCAGACTGGAAGTCCCTTTCAAGGACTGTGAGAGTGGCCAAGAGGATCATAGGGGTCTCGCTACCATCGATCGAGGACAGTTATCAGAAGTGCTGTATACATAGAGCCTTTAGTATTAGCAAGGATCCCACCCATCCTTAAAAGCATCCTCTTTGTCATTTTACCATTAGGCAGGAGACTCTAATGTATAAAGACAAGGACAGTCAGGATGGGAAACAGCTTCTTCCTTCAGGCCATTAAACTTCAGAACTCCCTGCCACATCGCATTCGAAAAGTCACTGAATAATTTGTACTGTATCCTACGTTATTTAATTTATGCACTTTACTTTGTTTATCTATGTGTAATTCATTTGAAGAGTTAATTCTTGCTTTACACCCAGCCCCAGAGAAACATTGTCTCATTTGACGACATACATAAATGACAATGAACTTGACTTGATAGTATGATATGTATGGTGTTTTTGCACCCTAGCTCCAGAGGAACAATGTTTCATTCAACTATATAGTGTGTATGGTTAAATGACAGTGAACTTGAACTTACGGAGAGCTTCTTTCCCTCTACCGTCAGATTTCTGAATTGCACATAAACACGGCCCTATTATTTTTTGCACTATTTATCTTTGTAACATAGTATTTTTTAATGTTCTGTGCTGTACTGCTGTCACGAAACAGCTAATTTCACATTTGTCAGTGACAATAATCCTGATTCTGATGTATGATCCTGAGATTCCCAATGCTGCTTTTCCACTTTAAGCATCCATGGTCCAAAGGCTGCTAGAAGTTGACGGGGATATTATTCTTCAGGGAAACTTGAGCATAGCCTTGAATATTTTTCTCTGTCTGTAGTCTCTTCCCATGGTAGGTCTTGGTATGCTATGTCTGTCTTGGGAGCCTGATGTCAGGCGTTTGAATGATGTTGGCTATCCAACATAACTGAGATTAACAAGGGTGTAAATGCTGGGGTGTTAGCTAAGGAAAGGATATTGGTGATGGTTCTGCTTAGAGGAAAACCACCTTTCCTAGGCTAACTAGTGAATTTAAGACTATTTTGTAGAAACAATAAATGCTGCTGGCATTTTTTCAAATCGCAGTGGTATTGTCTCTACAAAATCCTCTTAAATTCTGCTGGGAATTTTACCATCAATTTGTGGGACATGTTTGCATGTTATCTTGAATGTGCTGTGTATATTTTGCATCTTGGCCCCAGAGGCATGCTGTTTTGTCCGGCTGTGTCCATTTATGGTTGAATGACTTGAACTTGAACAATACCTTGATGTCAAAATCACCCTAAACCTCAATTCTTGAGTTGCAGTTTGTACTCTGACGCATGCATCGACGTGCGTTCAGAGGCTGAGCTCTGGGACTTTGTTGACTCATTCAATGAGTACATGAGATGATGGCCATGCCACTTGACAAGACTGAGATCCTCTGCCTACACCTGCACTCAGATAAATGTTCACAGGAGATCAAGGGAAATGTGGATCCCATACCTCAAGAGCCATTTCTTGGCGATGAGTGAAGCAGGTGATGAAACTCGCCACTACCTTTAATGTGCCATTGCAGCCGGCGGAGAAAGCGGGTATTTGAAGATCAAGCCCTCTTCGTGGTGTACTGGGCAGAAATGACCCGTTTTGCTGTATATGTCTGAGCTGAGATCTTGAGGCATTGTTTCACTGTGAGGAGCATCATGAATGCAAGTTCAAAGTAAATTTATTACCAAAGTGTGTAATTGTCACCACGTACCACTCCGAGATTCATTTTCTTGCTGGCATTCACAGTAGAACAGGGAAATACAGTAGTATCAATGAAAACCTACACACAAAGACTGACAAACTGCAAAATAAATGGAGAGAGAGATAATACTGACAATGTGAGTTATAGAGTCCTTGAAAGTGAGTCCATAGGATGTGGAATCATTTCAGAGTTGAGGTGTGTGAAGTTCAGGAGGTTGAATTTGAGGGGTAATAACTGTTCCTGAACCTGTTGCTGTGGGACCTAAGGCTCCTGTACCACCTCCTTGACGGCAGCAGTGAGAAGAGAGCGTGGCCCAGATGGTGGATGTCCTTGATAATGGTGCTGCTTCTTATGGTGGTGCTCCTTGAAGATGTGCTCAGTGGTGGGGACGGTTTTGCCTTGTGATGGACTGAGCTGCGTCCACCACTTTTTGTAAGCTTTTCCATTCTTGGGCGTTGATGTTCCATGCAAATACTTTAATTATAGAACATCATAACCTGTTGATGTGCAACAGGAATCCCTTCTGATCTAAACTGAATACCCCACAGCATCTGTTATGCTTTAGGTGTACTGGAAAACCCTGAGATGTACTCTGATGCTAACTAGCGGTTTAATTGTATAGCAAAAACACCAAGAGGTAACATTGCATTTCACTTTCAAAATCACAAACAATTACTTGGTCCCTTAGGCTTTCATATTACCTTTGTTTCTAGGTAGCATTCAATTTAATAAAAAAAGATTCCTGCATCTCGACTTAAAGCTTGTAGATCTATGCATTTCTTTCTGTTTAAACTTGCCTGCTGAAGTGCTCCTGTTCTTTTGACTTCTATGCTGTTCATAATTGGCCAGTTGGTTTGTCCACAAAACTGGCAACCGCATCATGTGGTTTTTCCCTTATTGCCAATGAATATGAATTGCAGTGAGGTGATTGGCTTCCTTTTTCCATACTAGTCATCATATTATTGCCTTCTAAACTTGCGCAGATTCATCTCATTTTAAAGCATGCTACTTGCTTAATAATTTTTAAGGTGGCAAATAGAAATAATGTCCCCTGCATAACTTTGCCACTGGTACAGAGTCAAGTATTCACTTTTGCCCATTCTCTTCCCACGACACGCTGGTGTTGGTTCCATTTTATATACGCTGTGGTCACTTTTATTAGTTACCTCCTCTAACCAATGACATGGTATTGAGTGCACGTCCATGGTCTGCTGCTGTAATCCATCCACTTCAAGGTTCGACATGTTATGTGTTCAGCGATGTTCCTCTGCACAGCACTGTTGTAACACATGGTTATTTGAGTTACTGTTGAATTCCTGTTAGCTTGAACCAGTCTGGCCATTCTTCTCTGATCACTCTCATTAACAAAGCTTTTTCCCACACAAAACTGCTGCAACCTGGATAATTTTTCTTTTTCGCCCCATTCTCTGTAAACTCTAGAGATTGTTGTGTGTGAAAATCCCAGGGGATGAGCAGTTTCTGAGATACTCAAACCACCCCATCAGGCACCAACAATCATTCCACAGTCAAAGTCACTCAGATCAGATTTCTTCCTCATTTTGATGTTTGCACAACTGAACCTCTTAACCATGTCTGTATGCTTTTATGTACTGAGTTACTGCCACTTGATTGGCTGATTAGATATTAATTTGCATAGATTTGCATTAAAGAGCAGGTGTACAGGAGTACCTAATAAAGTGGTCACTGAGTGTGTGTGTGTAATTTTCTGACTTTACAATGCTTTGAAATCACCTTTGTATTTCCGTTTAACCGTAAAGTGACTGATTCCCTGAATTATTTTAAACTTGAACTCTTTAGCAAGTGGAGGGAAAAAAATAATGTGAATTGAAAGATTGCTGAGGGCGAAGTGAGTTCATGATGGAATCATGCAGGTTTGATTCTCTTTCCTGGTTATGTAGGAGACTCTGCAATGTAATATTTTAATTCTGATAAAAGTGTCATTTATCTATTTACTCTGTTTTTCCCTCCATGGATACCTCTCGATCTCCTAAGTGTTTCAAGTATTTGTTTTTGATTTCAGATCTCCAGGATTTGCAGTATTTTGCATAAAAATCACATCAGTTTTGTTCGCTTACATTAATTTATTGCTGCTGATATGTGAAGTGATCTAAACAAAATTAAATGTTAGACCATAAAGGATTACATTCTTGATAAGTTGGTTGCTTGACCTCTCTCCCTCTTTGTTTTCCTGTTGGATGTAGGTTTTGATTTCTCACAATTTGAAGAAACTGACCAAACAGACATTTCCAGAGCACTGTTCCCTCTGTAAAGAGGTTCTACCGTTCACCGATCGGCGCAAGGCTCTCTGCTCCAATGGACACATTTGGCACAGGTAATCATTGCCACGACCAGGTATTATATGCATGATGTGCATTCTATAGGTCATGAACCTTGTGTGTAAGTTGCATATGAATTTAACATTATAAAAGTTCATACAGATAACTAATTTGTCATTTCTACAATTTTGTGCAAAGACGTTGCTGATAACAGCTTTGATTTTGTAATCAAACACCTTAAGTTTCTCTTTACATTTTCCTTTCTGAAAATAGTTTAGGTTTAGATTTTGCAATGGCTATTGCACCAGATATTTCTTTCATTTGAAAATATCGACAGTGACTGGTATAAATTGTACATCTAGATAGTAACATAGCCGAAGGCAGAACATTGTAAGTGTTGTATTAGTAAAGAATAGTCCTACTTACTACTTCTTGCAGATGTGTTTTGACATACCATGCTTGCCAGAGTCTGACCTATCGCAGATGTCTACTGCAAGACAGCATTGCTCGACAACAGCTACCCTCAGGTGAGCTACCTGTAAAATTCAATCCAACTCATTTTAATCATCTATTTTCTGTAATTTCATATTAGAGGTGAGTTTAAATATTCTGTTGATAAGTATCAGTCCTTAATTGCAACAGATTGCATCTTCAGAATGTATTAATAAATGATGTGGCAATAATGTGTGTGTGTGTGTGTGTGTGTGTGTGTGTGTGTGTGTGTGTGCGTGCGCGCACCTGTGTGTTTTCTGGTAACAATGGGATTGTACTCTACAGTTAAGTAACCTACAAAATCTTACAACCAAATACAACCACTCTTAATTCAAATGATCATCAATGTAAACTCTTAAACTAGATTGTGACAATTTGCTTTAAGAGAATTCGCTCTTGGTTTAAGAATTTGCAGATTATTTAATTGTAAGGTCTGGGACAGCTAAGGGAGTAAGGACTTCCTCATGCAGTGCATGATTGAACCATGGATATACAGGGATAACTTAAAGCACAAGATCCATGATTTCAGTCCCCATGGTTACACGTGTGGTCCAATGGTCAGCTTTAGGCTTATGTGACATACATTGCTGAAGTTGATAATATTGAACCCTTTACAACAGCAAATTGTTGTGCAGACATCCTTCAGTGAGTAATTGATGCTTGGGTCACTCCAATTTCTTGAACTTTAAGAAAGCCAATTGTTCTTTTAGACACATTGTTCCAAAAACTTCTTCTGTCGCGAGAAAGAGGGTATACATGCAAATATAATGATTGTTCAGCCTGACAATACAGTTCACACTAAGGTTTATCAAGTTTGATCACTTTGCAAAGTGCCTCTCACGCTACAATTAATAAATGCAGTATGTTAATACTTGACAGCTGATTTGCCAGCAGATGCTACAAATAATACCAAAAGTGCTAACAATAAATTTGTTTATAGTTTCTTTTAAGATGAAGAATTTTGATCTTCCAGCCATTGTGCAGATAGTGCATCTGCATGTCTGGTGTCAGTAACAAAAGAGATCCGGCAGATGCTGGAAATCCAGAGCAGTACACACAAAATGCTGCAGGAGTTCTCCAGGTCAGGCAGCTTCTATAGAAATGAATAAACAGTCGAAGTTTTGAGCTAAGGAGATGATGGTAAGGTAAAGGGCTGGAGAGGAAGGAATTAATAGGACAAAAGAGTGGACCTCAAGAGAAAAGGAATGAGGAAGGGCATCAGGGGAGGTGATAAGCAGATGAGGAGAAAATGTCAGAGTGGGGAACAGAATAAGAGGGAAAGGTGAAGGAAATTTTTACCGGCAGGAGAAATTGATGTTCATCCATCAGGTTGGAGGCTACTCATACGAGATACGAGGTGTTGCTCCTCCACCCTGAGAGTGGCTTCATTGTGTCAAAAGAGAAGGCCCTGGACTGGCATGTCAGAATGGGAATGGGGATAGGAATTAAAATTTAAGATTAAAATTAAAATTTTCTGCAGGTCTCCTTAAAATGCAAATCTACATTAAAAAAGTGTTCCTTTAATTACATTATACACTTAATTATATACAGTTTCACTTGAGTATTTCATTTTTGCTGTTCAGTTGATTAATAAGTTAAGCTTGTGAAATTAGCCAATACAATTTGTCTTGTGAACATTTTGGTCAATAAGATGTCCCGGGAAAGAAATGGGCAATGGATAGAAAAGGCAAGTAGATGGTGCTGAGTTTACGGACAGATCAGCCATGATCTTATTGAATGGCGGGGCAGGCTCGATGGGCCAGATGGCCTACTTCTGCTCATATTCTTATGTTCTTATGTAAAATGATTGGCCACCAGGAAATTCTGCTCTTGGCGAATGAAGCAGCGGTACTTGACAAAGTGATCCCTCAATTTAGGTCAGGTCACTATGGGAGCACCAGATACAATAGATGACCCCAGCAGATTCACGGGTGAAGTGTTGCCTCACCTTTTCAGGACTGTTTGGGTCCTGAATGGAGGTCACATAAAATGCTGGAGGAACTCAGCAGATCAGGCAGCATCTATGCAAACGTACACAAAATGCTGGATACTGTTGTATGTGTTGTCTGGCATCAGTTCTATTTCAGTATTTCGTGCAGAACTGAAGCACAGATTCCATGTTGGTCTGTCAAGTTAGATTGTATGCTCCAGTCTGTTGAAGGGTTAGTGCACACAATCCTTGTGTCCACAAGAGTGATTGCTAGAATTCCTGTTCCTATTTAGTTAGCAGATAGGATGCACTTTGCCACGGCTTTCTCTTTTCACGGTAAACTTAATTCAAGCATTTAAAGGCCACCATGAATTTTTACCTCGTTAATGCAGTTCTACACCTCTCCATACATTTTTAAAAAAAGCAAACTGCAGGTTCTGGTGCAATTTATGATACGTAAATAAAGCATTGATGCAGGTTTATGATATTTATTTTTCAATCATTCTTGAGACCCTGGCTGTTAACTGAGGCATTTTCTTCAACTGAACTTCCCAGATCAGTTTTGTGCATGCATTTTTACAGACTATATGTAATCTTTCTAGCAATGTGTATAATTTGCAAGAGGAACATTGCCCTACTATTTTTTTAATGTTCCCAATTGCGTTGAGACATAGTGAGTTGGTGACCTGTTACTGTAGCTTGCATTCAGTAATCACAGTCTTACCAAACCATTTTATTTTTTATTGACAGTCTTTGATTTCATACATATAGACATATCTATTTGGCCATGCATTGTTATTTAAATTGACCTATTTTAAATGTTTCTTATTACAGATCCTGACTGGATTAAGCGTTTGCTTCAGAATCCTTGTACATACTGTGACTCTCCACTCTTCTGACGAGGTTTCGCATTAGTGGACAAAGGGAAATCAGAGCACATAATTGTGTCTTAAATTCAGCATTGAAAAGATGATGCTTAAAATATTTACCCTGCTCTCAGGGGAGTATTGGCATATCGTTAGTACCCTTCTCTACTATCAACGGGCATTCGGAGGTGCAGCTTTATGTTCTTTGGGGCACTAAAGGCAAAGGTGGAGGATTCTCGGCGTCCCTCCACTGACACGTTCACGAATTTCAGGGTTACTGGCGAAGGACACAGCTTTTCTCATCAATGTGCATTATTCTTCAGGAGGAGAAAATGAATGTAACTTTTTGCTACGTTCAGAGAAAATGCAGTAGATTGAGACAAAGTCAAGCACGATTCTGTACATGAGGAATATATGTGAGGTAAAATTGAACAGGTCAAGTTCTTGCCTGTTTGGATCAAATTTTCATTTAATGAATTGAAATGACTGAGGTAACCTGTTACTTCTGAAAAAACAACACTCGCTTGCTTTTGCATCAGCAGGAACTGGACGCTAAAACTGTCTTCGGGAACAATACAATAAGGAAGTTTTTTATATACCATTTGAGGTTTTGAGTAAAAATGTGATGCTTGTTGGGAATTGTGCTCAATCCAAGGTTGCAAGTTCCAGTACAAATCTCCTGACTTGAGAAATGGCCTTGGAACTAATTGAGGGTGGGGTGGGACGGCGCGGTGAGGGCTTTTGTGAGCAGTGGCAAGATTATCAGGCTTGGAACTGTAATTAACGATGGGATGGGGTAGGATGGCGTGGTGAGGGGTATGTGCTAGACTCTGACAAGTAGCAGTGGTAAAGTGAGCCTGAGTTTGCAGTTTAGGTTGAGGGAAATGAAACACAACACACTATTTGCCTTCAGAGGATCTATATCTGACATGAAGCCAATTGATCACAAGCTTGGAAGGACCCGTTAGACATTTTCATCTGTCTTCAATTAATGTATGTTTTCATATTTTAATTTTTTTTTGTTTCATGACCCTTATGCGTTGTGTACATTTGTGAACACAATTTAAGACTTGGTAAACTACTTTTTGTACTATAATTGTTTTCTCAATAAATCTGTTACTATTTGGATAAAATGTATCAACTTGTAAAATTCATTTACTTGAAGCTATGGCTGAAGCACCCAGGTGATAATATAGCTATGTTTCATGATGTCAAACTTGGTGCCACCTATCTTGAAGAAAAATGGCCCTTGCACAGGCTTTTATGGAAGGTTAAAGGATTGATGGGTATTACTTTTGTCGATAATTTTCCCCCTTTAGCTCTTCATATAAATAGGGACATGGATTTCTGAAGCTAATACCTTGGAAATTAATACAGTACCTGACATTTCTCACTTGTTACTCATTCTGCTCTAATTTTGGCCCGTTTCAAGTTTAAGTTCAAATGTATTTTTATCTGATTGTATATAAACGAAACAACGTTCCAGCGGAATTCGGTGCACTCCCAATACATATATCACACCCAGCACGTAAAATAAAATATTACTACAAGTAAGTTAATAAAATATAATTCAAAATGTGTATTAAGGGCACAGCACAGGTAAACAGCTCACTGCCTTAAAGATGAGACCTTGGTGGTGTCAGGGTATTCATTAGTCTCACAGCCTGAGGGAAGAAGCTGTTACCCAGTCTGGCAATTGAAGTCCTGATGCTCCTGTACCTCCTACCTGACAGTAGTGGGTTGAGGAGATTGTGGGATGGGTGGTAGGGATCTTCAAGAATGCTTCAGGCCCTTTGTATACAGCACTTCCAGAGTATGTCATACATAGGGATGAGGGAGACCTTGGTGATCATCTCGTCAGTTTTTACTATCCTCTGCAGGGTCTTGTGCTCCAATACCTTGCAGCTTCCATACCTCACCATGATGCTGCTGAACAGGACACGCTCAATGGTGTTCCTGTAGAAAGATGCTAGAGTGGCAATGGGGAGCCTTGCACATCTCAATCTCCTCAGAAAGTGTAGATGCTGCTGTACTTTTTTTGACTTGAGAGGTGATGTTTGGGTCCAGGTTAGATTGTCTTTTTAGTGCAGACCAAGGAACTTTGTGCTCTTCACTCTCTCCATGGCAGTGCCATTGATGTGCAATAGAGAGTGATTGACCTGCACCTTCCTGAAGTCCACAGTTATCTCTTTAGTCTTGTCCATGTTGAGACTCCAGTTGTATTCACAGCATTTAACATGCCTCTTTACCCCCTCTCTACCACATCTCTGTACACCGACTCATCATTATTGCCGATATATAACAATTGTATCATCAATGAACTTGATGCGGCTTGAGCTAGATCTGGTAGTGCAGTCTAAATAGACTAGAAGACATGGAGCAGAATTAGACCATTTGGCCCATCAAGTCTGCTCTGCCATTCAATCATGGCTGATTTTTTTTTTTCTCCCCACTCCCCAGCCTTCTCCCCGTAACCTTTGGTGCCATCTCCAATCAAGAACCTATCAATCTCTGCCTTAAATACACCCAACAACCCGGCCTCCACGGTTGCCTGTGGTATCAAATTTCACAAGTTCACCACCCTCTGGCTAAAGAAATTTCTTTGCATCTCTTTTTTAAATGGACGCACCTCTATCCAAAAGCTGTGCTCTCTTGTCCTGGACTTCCCCCACATTGGGACACATCCTTTACACATCTACTCTGTCTGGGCCTTTCAACATTTGAAAGATTTCAATAAGGACCTTGCCCCTCATCCTAAATTCCAAGTACAAGCCCTTGTCATCAAGTCTTCCTCATATGATAGCCTTTTCATTCCCAGAATTATCCTTTTGAACATGTTCTGCACTGTCTGCAATGCCAGCACATCTTTTCTTAGACGAGGAGCCTAAAACTGTTCACAATACTCAAGGTGAGGCCTCAGCATCACATCCCTGCTCTTACATTCTAGACCTCTTGAATTGAATGCTAACATTGCAATTGCTTTCCTCACCACTGACTCAGCCTTTAGGATGTTCTGCACAAGGACTCCCAAGTCCCTTTGCATCTCAGATTTTTGGATTTTCTTCCAGTTTAGAAAATAGTCTGCACATTTATTTCTACTATCAAAGTGCATGACCATGCATTTTCCAACACTGTATTTAATTTGACACTCTCTTGCCCTTTCTCCTAATCTAAGTCCTTCTGCAACCTACCTGTTTCCTCAACACTACCTGCTCTTCCACCAGTCCTAGCATCATCTGCAAATTTGGCATCAAAGCCATCTATTCCATTATCTAGCAACACACAAAATGCTGGTGGAACGCAGCAGGTCAGGCAGCATCCATAGGAAGAAGCACAGTCGACGTGTTGGGCCAAGACCCAGGACGAAGGGTCTCTGCCCGAAACGTCGACTGTGCTTCTTCCTTTGGATGCTGCCTGGCCTGCTGCGTTCCACCAGCATTTTGTGTGTGTGCTTGAATTTCCAGCATCTGCAGATTTCCTCGTGTTTGCATATTCCATTATCTAAATCATTGATGTATAACATTAAAAAATGGTCTCAACATTGACCCCTGTAGAATACCACATCACTGGCAGCCAACCAAAAAAGTATTTTATTCCCCCTGGCTGCCTCCTTCCAATCAGCCAGTGTTCTAGCCATGCTAATAACTTTCCTGTAATACCATGGGCTCTTAACTTGCTAAACAGCCTTGTGTGGCACCTTGTCAAAGGCCTTCAAAAATCCAAATATACAACATCCACTGTATCCTCTTTATCTACCCTACCTGAAATCTCAAAAAATTCCTACAGGTTTGTCGGGCAAGATTTTCCCTTAAGGAAACCATGCTGCCGTTGTCTTATCTTGTCCTGTGTCACCAAGTACTCCAGAACCTCATCCTTAACAATTGACTCCAACATATTCCCAACCACTGAGGTCAGGCTAACTGGTCTAGAATTTCCTTTCTGCTGACAACCCCCCCCCCCCCCGCCACTCCTCCAGAACCATGCCAGAGTCCAATGATTTTTGAAAGATCATTACTAATGCCTCCACAATCTCTACCACTACTTCTTTCAGAACTCCAGGGTGCAGTTCATCTGGTCCGAGTGAATTATGTATCTTAGGTCTTTCAGCATTTTAAGCACCTTGTAGTAGTAACTGCAGTCACTTCTCTTCCCTCACACCCATCAATATCTGGCACACTGCTAGTGTCTTCCACAGTGAAATACTCATTTAGTTCATCCGCCATCTCCTTGGCCCCTGTTACGAGGGGTGATTAATAAGTTCGTGGCCGAAGGTAGAAGGAGATGAGTTATACAGCTCTCGTTACATGCACATGCAGTTCAACGCTTTGAGTGATTATGCAGAAAGTCCTTCTACCTTAGGCCACAAACTTATCAATCACCCCTGATGAGTTATTAACTTCAAACTTTCTGTATAATCACTTAAAGAGTTGACCTGCATGTGCATGTAACGAGAGCCGTATAACTCATCTCCTTCTACTGTAGGCCACGAACTTATCAATCACCCCTTGTATTATTTCTCCGGCCTCATTTTCTAGTGGTGCACTCTTATATCTCTTTTATTTTTTATATATATTTAAAAAAGCTTTTTCTATCCACCTTGCTAGATTGGTTTCATATTTCATCTTTTCCCTCCTAATGATTCTTTTGGTTGCTTTCTGTAGGTTTTTGAAAGTTTCCCAATCCTCTATCTTCCCCCTAATTTTTGCTTTGTTGTATGCCCTCGTTTTTAATTTTACAATAGCTTTGACTTCCCTAGTTAGCCATGGTAGAGCTATTTTACCGTTTGAGTATTTTTGTTTTTGGAATCCATCTATCCTGCACCTTCCTCATTTTGCCCAGAAACTCAAACCACTGCTTCTCTGCTGCTGTCCATGCCAGCATCTCCTTCCAATTTACTGTGGCCAACTCCTCTCTCGTACCACTGTAATTTCCTCTACTCCACTGAAATACTGCTTGGATACTGCCTGTCTGTAAGAACGTTTCAACCGAAAGCTCAAAGATTTCTCAAGACAGGGTCTCGTATTTTGGTGTCCACATGTTCAACCACATCAACGTGCATTGGGTCCAATTTCAAATTTTCAAAAGCCTGAATCTGAATGTCTTAAATGAAGTGTAAATTGGAATCTTCACTTTAGCCCAAGATTAATTGGAGACATGTACTGGAAAGACCTCCTCATCAACTAGTTTGATGGAGTTTAGGGCATCTAAAGAAACGTTTAAGGTTAAAACCTAACAATTTAATTAAGACATCAGTAATGGCTGATAAAGTATAAATTTAGTATAAATCGTGATTTTTGCTTCCACTTGTGCTGAGTAAACAAAATACATTAATTCGCTGCCAATCCATTCTGATAAACTTTTTGAAAATTTGAGTTCCTTGCAGGAAAATGCAGACTGATTAAACAATATTTTGGAACAAAAATACTCCTAAAATATTATAATCCAAGTACTTCCCTGTATATTCAGCTGATCAGATTACTATTCATTTCAAGATTGCAAATCTCTTCAATCTTCAAGGTACTCTGTATGGTCACCATTCTTTTAAAGTATATTCTACATCTAGCGCCAGTTGCTATTTAGATTTTTCTAATGCAAAAATGAGCACCAGGGCTTTTTACTTGAGCACTCGCTTAAAGGAGGTACTCCATCACTAACTTTAGATGCTATTTTAGGGAGATTACCTTGAAACTGCCCTTTAATTACACTTTCCCTTTCCCTGCCATGATAACAATGATTAGACAGCTCATGCTGTTACGGCTGTTCTGCTGAGTTACCCTGCTGGTGCTCATTATCCAAGGTCATGCATGAACGGTGGCCACACATGAAAGGTATCAGGGGATATCTTACGTAACTCTATCCCAGCTTGGAAAATAACCCCACAAAAGGGTAGGAGGAGGGAGAAAAGTCAGAACAAATACTAACTCAGGCTAATTTCTTTATCTGACAAAGTTAAATGTCATGCAGTTAATAGTTGCTGCCATGTTTGCATCCACATTTCTATGCTTCACTTGTTCATTGTCCTTAATACTGGGTAGGAAAATAATTGAGACACATTTGTCAGTGATATTGTGATTCTTTCTTGGCTGGAATCTCATTAGCAGCAATCACAAGGTAAATGTATTAGGTTACACAGTTGATACCACTGACATAAGCTACCAAGACAAATCAAATGATTACTTCATTCTTCAAGTTTACACTCAAAATTACAACTCCTTTTTGTCACATCTCAAAGTGTTTAGCGAGAGAACTATTTTTGAAGGGTAGTCACAGTTGCTCCCTCTCCCATTTGACATTTCCACCCTGGGGATAAAATACTGACTACACCCCCAATTTTATAAACTACTGTCACATCACCTCTCAGTCTCTAACGCTCCATAGAAAACAGTCTCAGTCCAACCTCTCCTCACCCTGGTAAACCTTTTCTGTACCTTCTCCAATGTTTCCATGGCCTTCCTGCATGAGGTGAGCAGAACTACTCCCAACGCGGCCAAACAGCAGCATGGAATCACGTCCTTTGGTGCAACTCATCCATCCTAACTGAAGCATGTAATGAAGTACAAATTGTGTATGTACGTTTGTACAAATGGTATGTACACAAACTAGTTTGGGATTGATACAGAGAAGATGTGTTAGGAATGAGAGAGAAGCAAAAGATCAAGGGCCAGAAGATGAAATCATCTGGAATTATGAAAAAGAGACATATGAATTTTGTGGGTGCCGTAAAAGAAACGTCATTGGATTTAGAATTTCTTCAGAAGTGCTTCTTAAAGAAAGATTGAGGACAATGTGAGAGAGAGGGGGTTAGATTGGATCTTAGAGTGAGTTAAAAGGTCAACTCAAAATCATGGGCCAAAGAGATTGTACTGGGCTACAGTGTTCTACAGTATGTTCTATTCAGCATATCATTTGTGAGGCAGATTAATTAGAACATTTTATTAGACTTCAACAGAAGTGGTTATAGAAGGGGAAATTTCCCAGTGATTCCTACAGAGACCAATCATTCATATAGAAGTAAGAATGACATTGACATCATAAAGCTTTCCTGTAATTGTTCTTTCAAAACTCCTGTTGACATTAACATTGTTCCTGCGGTAGAAATCTTCCTGGTGAATATAATTATTCTGGACTAGCACGGGAATTTCTGCCGTTGAATTTTAACAACAATGCACTTTTAAATTGGAGAAAAATTAATCATTCATTTCTCAGAAATATGCCGTGCAGTACTATCTCCTAACAAGCATCCATGCACAACTGGGCTGTATATAATGCATCACCTAGAGAGAATGTGTACTGTGATAAGAGAAAAGTGCATAGAACAGAAATGCAAGTTGAGGATTGTTTCACAAGAAATCCAGATTTATTAGGTTTTTTTAAAGGACCAAAGTGAATCCTCCTTGGGAGAGATTTCCACTCATGCACACAACCTGTCTGCTCAGAGAAGGTGGACTGTATTAACCTCCTGTTCTTTAATTTTTGATTCGAGTTTTAATTTTCAAATATGTATTTAGAATTCAAGCAACATTTGTAACAGCCTAAAAATATCCTCGCGCGTTAATTACCCTTCTTTGCGTAGGAAAGTTCCAATGCTTCAGAAATTAGTATTGCCATAGATTGTCTGCCTTTAATACCCAGAACGGTAATTAGGCTGACTTGATACACAGTTATAACGAAGAACAATCACTGTTGTTCTCCATTTCCAAGGGATCGTTAAACAAGAGTATTAACTTGTTCTGCTGCCACACGGCTCAAAGCTTGCTCTCA
The DNA here is from genome assembly GCF_963921235.1 of Mobula hypostoma. Lineage (NCBI taxonomy): Eukaryota > Metazoa > Chordata > Chondrichthyes > Myliobatiformes > Myliobatidae > Mobula > Mobula hypostoma. The sequence goes on along the minus strand of NC_086117.1, from coordinate 15,000,541 downwards.
GAGCTCGCTCCCAGCGGACACCTGAAGGTCACTGCCTGACCCGAGTCTGCTTGTACGACATGGAAAGGAGCAGTCGGAGAGAGCCCAATGTCCTTGTTTGCATTCATCTCGGTACTCGTCATAAGTGAAGAAAAATGGAAACTGCATAAAACAGCTTTACTACAAATGTGCTGTCATTAAGAGAAGAGCAAATTGCATAATTGGTATATTTAGTTAATGCATTTTATCATCAGCAGACACAGCAGCGTCAGTGAAGGCAGTGGTTCCATCGATAATAGCAGCATATATTTAAATAACTAATAAGTTATTTATTTCCTATTTCGCTGATACTCCTTACCCTTCTGTAAGTACCTTAGCAGAGCCTAATGAAAGAAAATAATTATTATTGAACATAAAATTACAAGTGCTTTCTTTTCGATACTACCAGCTGGAAGGAGGTGCAGGAGTCTGAACACCCACACTTTACGATTCAAAAAAAATGCTTCTTCCCCTGCACCGTCCACGGGAGCGTAGTGTTTAGCGCGACGCTCCAACAACTCTGGGTGACGGAGTTCGGAGCGCAATTCCGGCGTCGTCTGTTAAAAAAAATGTTTGAACGTTCTTGCTGCGTGCATGGGTTTCCCGCGGGTGCTCCAGTTTCCTCCCCTGTCCGAAGACGTAGCGGTCAATTGATTTTTGTAGATTGCCTGTGATTAGACTCTGGTTAAATCAGAGGGTTGCGGGGCGGCGCGGTTCAGTGGGCCCTGTTCCGCGCTGTATCTCAGTCTAAATAAATTAACAAACCATAACTCCACCTCATTATTCCTTCTTTTTGCATTATTTATTTTGCATTCCATATTAATTTTATGCCTTTGCACTGTACCTCAGCAACAAAAGAATTAAGTTTCATGCCCTATGAGACAGTGACAATAAACTTGATTCTGATTCTATTAAGTGTCAGACACAGGGCGGGATGAAAACGCTTGAATTTGTAGGTGACACCTTGAATGAAATAGCAGGTCATCCGGGACAAATACGGGAAGACCCTATTGCAGAGAGTGGCAGCTGGATTATGAGGAGGGGCAGAGGTGAATCAGTGGCTGGTTCCAGTCTAAAGTCACCTTGGTCTTCCTCACCTGAAATCTTTCAACAGGATCAGTGAATTCGGCCAGTTTCTGGATATGGGTAATACCAGCTCTATAAATACTGCTGCCCAATGACCATCTATTGTCCTTAAGCCCTCACATGTTGAACAGAATTGGTAGATAAATAAGTAATCCATAAGTAATCCAGTGATCTAGTTCTTTAATGCATCTTCCAGGTAGGACCTACAGAAAGCTATTTTAAGAGTGGAAGAACAATTCTGATTTAAGCTAGAGATGGAATCGGAAGCACATCAGCCCCGGTAGGGTTTGCAGGCTACTACGTTCTACAAAGTGAAATCCTACGTCATGAGTGACTATGATGCCTCACTCCCAGATGAGTTCAATGCCTTTTATGCACGCTTTGAAAGGGAGAATAAAAGTACATTTGCGTGAATCTGCTGACCGCGTGGTCTCTGTCTCGGACGACATCAAATCATCTTCCATGAGGGTGAACTTTTGCAAGGCGTCAGACCCGGGTTGTGTACCCAGAAGTTCTCTGAAAACCTGAGCCAACCAACTGGCGGGAGTGCACAAGGACATTTTCGATCTCTCACTGCTGCAGTCGGAGGCTCCCACCTGCTTCTAAAGAGTGACAATCATACCAGTGCCCTAGAAAAGCAGGGTGAGCTGCCTCAGAAACTATCACCCAGTTGTCCTCGCATTTACTATGATGAAGTGCTTTGAGAGTTTGATCATGGCCGGAATCAAGGACCTGGACCCACTGCAGTTTGCCTATCACTACAACAGGTCTACAGTGAATCTCACAGGCTTTCCACTCTGCCTTGGATCACCTGGACAATAGCAAAACTTACGTCAACACTTACCATTCATTGATTATAGATCTGCATTCAACACCATTATGCCCTTAGTACTAATCAACAAGCTTCAAAAGCTGGGCTCCTGTACTGCCATCTATAAATTTGGAGATGCCACAACTATTGTTGGCATAATTTCGGATGGTGACCAGGAGGCATACAGGAGTGAGATAGATCATCTGGTTGAGTGGTGTCACAATATCAACATTGCACTCAACATCAGTAAGACCAAGGAATTGATTTTAAACTTCAGGAAGGGGAAGTTGAGGGAATATACACCAGTCCTCACAGAGGGATCAGAAATGGAAAGGGTGAGCAGATTCAAGTTTATCACCTCTGAAAATCTATCATGGGCCATATATATTGTGATGCAATTACAAAGGAGGTATAACAGTGGCTATATTTCATTAGGACTTTAAGGAGACTTGGTATGTCATCAAAGACTGGCAAATTTCTACAAATGTACAGATGGAGAGCATTCTAACTGGTTGCATCACTAGCTAGTAAGGAGGGGCCACTTAACAGGATTGGAAAACACTGCAGAAAGCTGCAAATTCAGTCAGCTCCATCATGGGCATTAGCCTCCCCAGCATCAGGTACATCTTTAAAAGACGATGCCTCAAAAAGACTGATTCCATAACTAATGATCCTCACCATCTGGGACATGCCCTCTTCTCATTACTGTCGGGGGGGGGGGTTACAGAAGCTCAATGTTTTAGTATCAGCTTTTTCCCCTCCACTATCAGATTTCTGAATGGACAATGAACCCATGTACACTAGCTCCGTCACGATATGCACTGACAACTGACTGAAGCCAGGTGCAGAGGAATGACAGACTCCCATATTGAGAGAGAAACAAGAGTTTATTTGTAGGAATTCCAACTGAACATCGGTGGTTTGACTGAGCAACACCGTGAGATGAATCTCAAAACACACAAGGACCCCACGAAATGTGCTAATTGGGAGTCTGCTTTAAATAATCACAGTAGGCTGAAAACCCGTGCCAGTCAGTATAATCTTGACAAGAATAAACTGAAAACACAAGATCTTAACAAATCTAGATAAGACAGCTCATGACAACCTCGCTTATATATCTTTTTTGTTCTCTTTTTGTACTACTTATTTAAAATGTTTATATATATTTATTGTAATTTATACTTTTTATTACTATGTATTGCAATGTACTGCTGCCACAAAACAACTGATTTCATGACATAAGCCAGTGATATTCAGCCTGATTCTGATTCTGAATCTGAGAAGGGTAAGGTGTTTTAATGTCAGGATTGGCAGAGAGTGATGTGGATGTAACAGGCCAAAGGATCATCCAGGTATAAACTGCAATTTTATTCATTTATCACTAATTATTAATATGGTAGATTAGCACTAATTATTAATGTGGAACGGGCAAATATTTGAGCAGAGAACAGAGGTGTGTTTTTAGTTCACATAACCCAAATCGTTTGATTTGATAGTTCATCAGACATATAATAAATCTAGTGGATTCGCACAATAAAGATAGGCAGATATTTTATCAGTTTGTGATTCTGGATCACTGTTTATTATGTTGTACAACTATGCCTGTATTGGGTTTTGACCAACAGCCCTGTAGCTGGAAGTTCTGGATCCGGAAAAAGCATGACAGTTGTTTGCAATTTTTTTGACCAGTCAAGATTGTTAGCCCTGAGCTAAGCCCCCAAAACGGGAGGACTAGTGGAAAAGTCTTCGTCTGGCCTCTACCCTTTGACCTGTTTGGCATGGGTGACCCTACCAAGAGTCAAAGCACAAGGCCCTGACTCCAGCTAACATAGCTCTCGGGGTCACTGAGGCACACAAGCCTCCAAACCAAGACAAGGCTGTGGTCCTCTTGGAGGAACACTGATATTAGTAACAGCAGAAATCCTGGAAATGAGGAATGTGAGTCTTGATGAAGGGTCTCAGCCTGAAATATCGACTGTTTATTCCTCTCCATAGATGTCCGTAGAGAATAATACCATTAAGAAAGTCTTTGACTACAAATACCTCGGGCCAAGAATGATGAGTTCGGAGAAGGGCATAAAGATACGGAAGGCGCTGGCGTGGAGGGCTATGAACGACATGAAGGAAATCTGGAAGTCGAACCTGACCAGAGGGCTTAAAAACAGGATTTTCATAGCAGTAATAGAGTCCATTCTCACGTACGGATGCAAGACGTGGACACTCACCAAGACGATGCGAAAGTCTCTAGATGGTTGCTATACACGAATGCTCCGGATGGCTCTTGATGTGAGTTGGCAACAGCACATGACAAACGTTGAGCCCTATAACAACCTACCGATGCTCTCCACTAAAATCGAGGCGAGAAGACTGCAACTAGCGGGGCACTGTCTACACCACCCCGAGCTACCTGCCAGTCTAGTCATCATATGGGAGCCCAAGCACGGGCGGATGAACCCTGGGCGCCCTCCCAAGACTATGGTCAACACACTCCTAGAAGACAGCGGCGCGGCTAATGTAGATGAACTGAACACACTGATGAGGCAGAGGGAGAAGTGGAGAGTCCGTCATTGTGCCCGACGCCGGCCCCTAGGACTGAGTTGACGTAGTAGTAGTAGTAGTATGGATGTCTCCTGACCTGCTGAGTTTCCTCCAGATTTTGTGTGTGTTGTTTGGGATTTCTAGCATCTGTAGAATCTCTTGTATTTATGTAAGTCACTAGTTTTCCAAGGACGTTCCCCAGAAGTAGGATATCAGTGTAATAGTACAGAAAAATTCAACCTTGTTACCAATTCTAAGCACAAGTTTGCCTATCAGCTTCAGTCATATCCACCCCTGAGCATCTGACTCCATGTAATTCAGTTAAAGAATTGTAAGGAGAGGAGTAACACTGAGGGTAAGAGCTCGTTTGTATTTTCCATGTGTGTGGGAGACTAGTTTCCTAAATATTGCCGCCTTCTTGGGCATGCTTCATGATCATCATCAGGAAGTCCTGAAAGGAAATACACCCTGGATTGATAACATATTCCTCATTAGAGCTAATTAGAGCCTTTGTTTGGGGAGCAGTTGCAAACACTGATCTTTGCACAGGTTACATGACGCAATGTAATACACTGTATTGTCTGTTCGAGGTTTGTTGCATGCTCTACAATCTGGCACTGGTCACACAAATCAGCCTAATTCATGCACTGCTTGAAGTGCCTGAGATTCCCTAAGACACATTTTAAGAATTTCTTCAAAACTGGAAGACTGCATGGTGGTGCAATACTTATAGCACCAGGTGTAAGATCAGGGTTCGATTCCTGCCACTGTGTGTAAGGAATTTGTACATGCTCTCCATGACCATGTGGGTTTCCTTCCACATTCCAAAGATTAGGGTTAGTGAGTTGTGGGAATGCTACGTCGCTATGCCCAGAAGCATGCTGACACTTGCAGGCTTCCCAGCACAATCATCACTGTTTTGATTTGATGCAAACAATGTATTTCACAATATGTTTCAATGTACATGTGACAAATAAAGCTAAAGTTAATCTTTACACTCTAAGTTTTATCTTACACAAACTTACAGTTAGAATCCTGCAGTTGTTGTATTTCCTGCAGTTCCTGTGGGTGCCACAGTAGTGTAGCAGTTAGCGGACACTATTACGGTTTGGGGCGTGGAGTTCAGAGTTCAATTCCGGCATCTCTCCTCGTGGAAAGCGTTGGTCTCCCCCACCTACCACCCCCACAGTCAAAAATATACCGGGTAGGTGAACAGGTCATGGTAAATTGTCCTGTGATTAGGTTAGGGTTAAATCGGGCTTGTCAGGGGTTGCTGGGGTGGTGTGGCTTGAAGGTCTGGAAAGGCCTACTCCATGCTCTATCTCCAAACAAACAAACAAATAAATAAATATTTCATGCACCATGCATTCATTGGGTTTCATATGCATCAGAAATTCCAGTGGCTAACATTTTTATTGTGTATAGAAACATATAATTCTGAATGAAAAAAATGTTAACACTGAACAAACCCTGGGAGTTCTTCATCAAGGTTAGAAGCGATGAGTGCAATTTGTACTTTGCAGTGATTCATCCTGGTGGGTCCAATACTCAGCCTAAGCTTAGCTCCCTGTGACGAATGACTGGAAGATCACAGATCACTTTGATTATTGCCTGACCTTGAACTCACCCTGCAATGTTATTACACATTAATGTAATGGCTGCTGTGATGTTCAACTCAAGAACTTTTTCATTTGAGATATTTATCTCTGAGTGCTGTAAATTTTAAAGATTTACATATAAACTGTATTTATCGTAGGGAAACATTTGATTGAACTTTGGAAAGCAAGGAATATCTTGGTGTAAGTCATTTTATTGTTCAAGAAATGACTTACAGTGAAATTTAATAATGATGACTACAAACTGAAGTAAAGGCATTAGAGAAACTGTCTTATCAAATAAAGACATTTGTTTGCTTAGGCAAAGGTTTGACGATACAGCTCTCAATGTATTCAAATACTGTGTGAGGGTCCTGGTCTGCATTCACACGAATTACAGGTTTGTAGAATTGCTCCAACTCAGAGATATTGGCATGATACACTTCCAGTGCTTTCTGCACGTTTTCCTCAAAATCCTTAGGATTTACTTTGCAGCGACCATAAACTTCACTATTCGGTGCTGGTTTGTAGATGGAGTGATATCTGAAAAACAAGTTTGCAGAAGAGTGATTTCACAGAACTTTGTTCTCTTAGTTTCATAAATTACTAACATTACAATGTGCAGTAATTGTGGCTGCGAAGATTATTATGAATATTTTTTTTTAAATTTTATTTTTATTTGGATAAGGAATTCACAATTATCATGTACTTTTTTCACACATATAACCTTTTCCTTTTTTTATATGTATAAAACTACAATTATTTATACATTCTTAAGTACACATTGAGATGATATAAAAGGAAAATAAACATTTAAATAGATAATTATGTACTGTGGTAAATCTAACCTATTAGGCTAAGTAATGAAATTAGTTGTTAAGAAAAATGGTAATAATAGTTTCCATACAACCCTTCTGGACCATTTCCACTGGTCCAAAATGTTGCATACAAGCCTATATACCAACCATTGTAGGTGTTTATATCCCAATTTGTTCATGCTTGTTCCTGCCCGCAGACATAATTATCCAATCCCTATGTACTTATTTACTTAATTTTTTCATTTTTTTTTATCCCTTTCCCAAATCTTTCCCTTTACTTGTGTTAATGCTCTATTTTCCAAAAAAAAAACAAACATTTAGACTAGGGGTGTTTACGTTAGCAATATTACTGTGTTGATGAGAAGAGCAATATAAATCATTAGGAGAGTCATCTAAAGTCTGCTCGCATTGGGGTTATATATTCAATCCATTTATTCCAGATTTGATAAAATGTTTCTTTTTGAGTTCTCAGGGAGTAAGTCAACTTTTCCATTTTAAATATTTCCAAGATAAGTTCGTACCAATCTTCTAATGTAGGTGGTATTGGATTTAGCCATTTTCTAGTGATTGATTTCTTACTTGCCGCTAAGAGGGCAATTATGAATATTTTTAAAATCTGCTCCCTATCAGAATTTAGTAAAAATATGTTTTTAATCTAATGCATTCGGAATACACTCTCAGGACACAGGTTTCCATAAATATCTTTCCTGCAGAAATCTGAAAATGTAGTTACTGAGTAGTTTCCAGACAAGGAGAAAAATCTATGTAATGTCATCATTCTGGTTAACATAAGAAAAAGTGCTGAAAATATCAAATGCTGCTATGATACGGAGAATTCAATTGGGATAAATCTTAATGTTGTCCTACAACTTTGAAGATACTAAAATTATGCATAGCACATTAAGGATTATAATCAGATATATTGCAAATATTTATGCTCAAGCATGTGACCACAATTTAAATACTACTTGTAATGACTAATTAAATTTGATGCAATAAATATCATAAGTTCTTGAGCATCATGGTGAGCTATGTCATAGTAAGTAGAACTAGGCTGATTAGTTAATGTATATTATTGTTTTCTTAACTATATTTGACAAAAAATTAGTATCACTCTAAATAATTTATCAGGTGGTGTAATTGGAGTTGGTTTAATTAAACATAAAGATAAATCAAACCTAAAGAAAAGGCATAACGGATGTCACAGCAAGCTCATTGCCAGTAGATATTGCAGTTAGAATGTGCACATGAATTGATGCATTTGAAATAAATTATTTCGCATTGAACATTTAGTCAATTAAGAAACACAGCAGAAGCTTACTGAACAGTTGAAACTATGAGAAAACTCAGAGTATCCATTGTCCTTATCTCCCATTGCACTCGTGTTGCTAAACATTCATCCTGGGAGATACATTAATGTGATGGAAAGTAGGGGTTAAAAAAAGGATCTAGTGCTTTCCCGGCATATATGATGAATAAGCTCTTCTCGGGTACAGTTATCAATTACAACCGATGTTTTGATGACAAACTCTGTCATCTTCATCAAGGATGATACCTGGGTATGTCTGGTCTGGTGGTATTTACACCCCTGTAGGGGTTATTGGGAATATTTACAATCCAATCTACTGGAAAGCTCACAAGCAGGGATTTGTGGGGATTCAGTTCAACTGAATAAAATAATGGTAAATATAAGTTATTTCCCTCATTTCACATACTAATTAAACCTTTTATATTGTAATTATTGATATTCTGCAATAGAATAATTTATTTATACAAAATGTAAAAACATTCATCTATGAATAGAAAACAAGTCCAAGGAACCAGTGAACTAAGTTGCCTTTATGCCAGTAAGAGTGACAGCATCATAAAGAGGTACATCACAGAAACAGCCCTTTGGCCCATCTAGTCCATGCAAAAAACATTTAGTCTGCCTACTCCCGCCAACCTGCACCAGGACCATAGCTCTCCATGTCTCTACTATCCATGTATTTATCCAAACTTTTCATTGAAATCGAGCTTGCATGCGCCACTTATGCTGGCAGCTCATTCCACACTCTCTATAACCATCTGAGTGAAGAAGTTTCCCCTCATGTTCCCCTAAAGCTTCTCACCTTTCACCTTTAACCCATGACCTCATTGTAATCCTACCCAATCTCAGTGGAAAACACCTGCTTGCATTTACCCTATCTACAGTGGAACAACACTGGTTAACCTCCACTCCTCTGGTACCTCTCCTGTCACTAATGATGTTTTAAATATCTCTGCTAGCCCCCTGGCAATTTCCACACTTGCCTCCCGTAGGGTCCGAGGGAACACCTTGTCAGGCTCTGGGGATTTATCCACCATGATTACCTCAGGGTAGGAAACACCACCTCCTCTGTAATCTGTACAGGATCCATGAAGTTGATGCCACTTTGCCTCACTTCTATAGCCTATATCCATCTCCCAAGTAAATACAGATGCAAAGAATGCATTTAAAATCTCCTCCATCTGTTTTGGCTCCACACATGGATTACAATTCTGGTCTTCCAGAGGACCAATTTTGTCTCTTGCAATCCTTTTGCTCTTAACATATCTGTAGAATGCCTTAAGATTCTCCTTCACCTTATCTACTAGAGCAACTCCATGCACTTTTTTAGCCTTCCTGATTTCTTCCTTAAGTGTTCTCTTGCATTTCTTACACCCCATAAGCACCTCATTCATTCCTACTTGCCTATACCTGCTATGCACCTCCTTTTTTCTCTAAACCAGGGCCTCAATATCTCTTGGCAACCAAAGTTCTCTACAATTGTTATCTTTGCCTTTTATTCTGACAGGTACATACACGCTTTGTACTCTCAAAATTTCATTTTTGAAGGCCTCCCACTTTCCAAGTAGACCCTTACTAGAAAAGAGTCTGTCCCAATCCACACTTTTCTGATCATTTCTGAAACCATCAAAATTGGCCTTTCTCCAATTTGGAATCTCAACCCATGGATCAAACCTATCTTTTTGTATATTTACTTTGAAACTAATGGCATTGTGGTCACTGGATGCAAAGCGTTTCCCTATACAAGCCTCTGTCACCTGCCCTGTCTCATTCCCTAGTAGCAAGTCCAGTATCATATGCTCTCTCGTTGGGACTTCAACGAACTTGGAAATTTTCCTGAACACATTTGACAAACTCTATCCCATCTAGTCCTTTTACAGTAAGGGATTCCCAGTCAATACTCTTAAGTATGAGAGATAGTGGAACATTTACGCAGAAACATCCATGCCTGAACAAACCGATATGTCTGATTTTGGAAAAAAAAGGTACAGTAATATAGTAGAAATAATATATCTGGATTTCTAAATGTCTTTCAACATACCATGTTATCAGGGAGTAGGTGGCAAAAGGGATAGCAAACTGGCTACCGAATAGAAAATTGAGATTACCGGTCATTGACAAATGGTGTAAAGTTATTTTATATATTGGTTGATGCAGTGATCAGATCACATTCTCTATTTGCATAAATAATTTGATCACGATCAGAAGCACAATTCCCTATTTAACCGGCTTTGCTAAACTGAGGAGGTGGGAGTAGATTCCTGCAGGAGATCATCAACACAAGAGATTCTACAGATGCTGGAAATCCAGAACACACACAAAATGCTGGAGGAACTCAAGTAATGAAGGGTTTTGGCCCCAAATGTGGACTGTTTGCTCTTCTCCATAGATGCTGAATCCTGCAGTAGGACTGTGACAAAGTACAAAACTGGTAATAATATTACGATGGATTTATAATTAGCAGTAGTACATTTTGGTTGGGAGGCAAGAAAGGCAACATTCGTAGAACAGAACAGTGTTAAGGAGTTAGGAACAAAAAGTTCTGAGAATAGACTAGTCCTTAGAAGCAGCAACACAGCACGATAAACTGAAATTAAATAAGGCTTTGTTTTAATTTCGAATAAAAAGCAGAAAGATTAAACTTTAATTGAACATTGATCGGAAGACAAGTGCTTGGTTTTGGTCTCTACATCGCAACAAGAGCTGTTAAGATGCATAAATAGATTTAGAGAGTTTGTAAGGTATACTTAAGAGACATGCAGCTAAGGGAAGGACTGTAAGTCTAAGTCCATCATAGGGGCTGCACTTGGAATATTGTGTTCAATTTTGGTTATCCTGCTGTAAGAAATCTGCCATTAAGCTGGAAAGGCTGCAGAAAGGAATTATGAAGATATTGTTAGGACCCCAGGAAATAGGTTATAGGAAGAGGTTAGGCAGGCTGGGATTTGATTCCTTGGAGCATAGGAGACTCTGAGGTGACCTTACAGAGTTATGTAAAGTATTGAAGGGCACAGATAATGTGAATGCATGGTTGGGAAATCAGGAAATAGAGGACGTAGATTTAAGGTGAGAGGGATAAGATGTAATTGGAACCTGGGGGGGGGGGCAACTTTTCCTCACAGTGATTGGAGTGTACATGGAACGAGATGCCAGAGAAAATGGTTAAGCAGAAGTGGACATCATAGTGGACATGGATGAGTTGGGTGAAGGGTTTGTTTCCATGCCTTACAAGTCTGTGACTCTCTTGTGATTGCACCTTTCTCATTTTTGAGAAATTTTTGCCAGGTGATCCCTTTAAGATCATATACCTAATGCAGCAAGGACATTCTCCCTAATCAGTGATGTAACTCACTTCACACCTAAAACATCAGTAACATAGAATATTGAGCAGCCAATTCTGCCCTTATCTCAAACAATCCCTGCAATGGCCACAATAGCATAGTTATGCGTACTAGTCCACGTTAAAATAGATACACCTCAAACTGCTGAGCCTGCCTGGAATGGCTTACTTTCCTCAACCTTTACCTTCTTCTCATGTCTCCACCTGCTGACCTGTGGACCAGCGCCGAACTAGTATGAACTCTCCTGGGTAGCACTAAGGCACTTTGGAAACGTCCTCACAAGAGTAACTTAAGAAGCATAGCAGTCACTTCATGCACAGCATGTTACCACAGAGAGCATCAAGCTAATGACTATGCAGTCTGCTTTAGTACTATTGGGAAACTTGCTTGTGTAGGTTGTGAACGACAGACTTATGGACACCCTGTTCACATGAATGAGCTTTTGGGAGACCGGTGTTCTGGATGGGGATAGATTTACCATCAGACTCCTGAACCAGTGTGGATAACTTCACTCACCACAATTCTGAACTAGTTCCACAATCTGCCAAATTACTTTCATGAGCTCTACAACTCATGTTCTCAGTATAATTATGTATTTTTTATTTGCACAATTTGTCTTGCTTTGTATATTGGTTGTTTGTCAGTCTTTGTTTATGTTTAGTTTCTCATAAATTCTATTGTATTTACTTTTCTGGAAATGCCTGTAAGAAAATGAATCTCTAGTCAGTATATAGTAACACTTTGATAATAATTTACTTTGACTTTGACATTGCTGTGGGACTGCAGGCATCTTCTGATGGGAGGTATGGGCACTCTCCTGTGCCTTTTTTCACCCCCCCCCAAACATACACACTCCCTCACCGACCTACAGCAAACTGGGGCTGGGCTGAGCTGAGTGAAGCTGGGAACAATGAGCAGACTCGCTTTCTCACTGTGTCAGTGAGGTCGGCTGGCGGTCACTCTTCATGTCTGCTTGCTCTCTCCTCACTGCTCTTCTTGTGATGCTCTCCCACACAGTTCTACATCATTTTTGACTTCTGAAAAACTCAGGTTATGAACAGTTCTTAGGAAAAGATATTGTCATAACCTGAAGACTGCCTGTGACCAGCTTTGTGTGGGAATGAAAACTAATGTGATACAGTGAGGTCAAAACATGCTTGCGGAAAATTAAAAAAAAACTTTTCTTCTTGCTAAATGGACAGCTCCCAATGTTAAAGCTATTTTCTTCTTAGTTTTGGTTTCACATATTAAATACAAACAATCTCCCTGACATCTTCCACTGAAGTTGTTTGGCAAATGATTTGAGATGTCAATTCCTCCTACAAAGTGTAAATAGTCCTTGCCCACAGTGGTGTGTGTGAGAGAAAGAAATGAGAGTGTGGGAGATCATAACCAAAGATACCCTGTTCTCCATACACTGATGAGACAAAACAATATACCGACATTAAAAACAAAAAGGAAGGCTGAGTTTACTTGATAATTTCCAGCTGAGGGCACACATTCCATGATCAGCCACTAACATGACTCACGTAACCCTTACCAGTAACACTAACACGACTCACGTAACCCTTACCAGTAACACTAACACAGCTCTCACAACCCTTACCAGTAACACTAACACGACTCACGTAACCCTTACCAGTAACACTAACACAGCTCTCACAATCCTTACCAGTAACACTAACACAGCTCTCACAATCCTTACCAATAACACTAACATGACTCTCACAACCCTGTACCAGTAACACCCAGACTCGTTTCCCCATAAGTACCATTCCCAACCCGACAGGATGAGCTTTTGAATGGACAATCCAATAGTGTGCATATAAGGCTAAGGTTCATCAAGCCTGTGGCTTCAGCTACTAATCCCTTTTCATGGGTTTGGGCTGGGGTGTGGAAAGCATCCTCAACTGATTTCCACATCCTAACCCCACACCATTAAAGAGATCAGTAATCTCCATGTAATCCCACATGAACAGATCATTACTGTCTTGGCACTCCCTGTCAGGACCTACATTTAACTTCTGACCACAGAATTTTGTTGTAAACTGGCCTGCCAGGCTTGGTCTCCAGGTTATATTGATCTCAACCGGGCATCACCTTTGAGCTAGCAAGTTCCAAATGAGAAATGCCTTATCAGTGTGAGTTCTGCACAAGATGTCTGTTGTCAGGATGCCTCTTACCATCAGCCTTAAGGCATGAAACAGGAGTGACTGAAAGACCCAGTTAAGTCTTCTATCAGTTCCTTTGCATGTTCAGCTGTATCACAATTCAGTAGAAACTCTTCTATTTTTAAACACCCTGTACTTTACATTTGTTAGCTTGCTTTTGCAAATAACTTGTATCATTAAAGTGTACAACATGACACAGTTCCTGAGCATCAACACGGTCAATTATCAACTGAATGCGATTGTCTCCTGACACCACAGGAGACATCTCGATTAGTCATCACTATAGGAAAAGCCTATGCTGTTCCAGATTGTTCTAATAGTGACATAAATGCCACAATCAAATCTGCAGGATGAAACGGTACATTGAAGCTCTAATGGTTTGTACTGTCATAGACATCAACGCTTTATTAATTTGTTGCCTAGACCTTTGTGAAACAGTTTGTGTGTCCTGTCTACGAGGCAACACTTTAAATTAACAATTGAATACCTAATTTTATTATGTCCCTGAAGCAAGGAAAATTGTGTGTGATGAATTATTCAGTTTTAGTTTCTGTTTTGCCTGCTATCTGTAGAATACCATTGCACCTGTGAGCTGTGGTACTTTCTCTGAACTTAATTTAGAAGATTACCCACTAATGCCACTAAAGGCAAAATGATTCACAAACTTTAAAGTTTATCATGCCACTATAGGCTCCGGGCTAGCAGAATCTCAGAATGTAGAAATAATACATGTATGGTGAATATTTCATTTAATAAAAGTGTGTGACAGAATAGTATGGGAGGCATTGACAAGAGGAGATTCTGAGCATTACATCAATTGTTGGAATGGGTGCTTCGGATGAGGCATGGTCTTGGGTCAAAGCCCACTAGAATGGGGCTGGGAGGGTAAGAGGCTTTGGGAAGCAAGACTTCTGGAAGGAAGTTGAAGGAGGGATGGTTGACAGGTGAATACACAGCGTGGGTACTTCGAATGGCATCAGCACCTTGAACCAATAACAAAGGGATCTGAAAATCTAGGAGGCGTGAAAGATGTGTGGTGAGTTTTGGAATTCTGAAGGGTTGGAGTGAGGTATCTAGAGATCAGGGGTAGGGTTGCATTATAGGATATAGAAAACAAATGGGTAAATATCTGAGTTTCTTAAGTGGTGGAGATGGGCTAGAGGTGAGGGTAGTTGGAGACAATTTTGTGTGCGCATGCGCACGCACTCCCCAGTGAGATAAACAATAGAAAATATCAACGATGACATTATTGTGGGAGATTTAGGTATCATTACCGAGATCGGGATTTAATTCCTCTGAGAATTTAATGGTGGGCTGTGAATTACTCCCACAGTGCTATTTGGAAGGAAGTTCCAGGATTTTAAAAAAGAATGAAGGAGCACAAATGAATTTCCTAGTGGGAACAGTGTACCACCTGAAGGAAAATTTACAGGTAGAGACATTCTCTATAACTGTTGCACGTCAGCATTTTTATGACCACGAAGACCCCAGTTATAAGGAAAGGCGGAATAGGATAGGATTTTAATCCCTGGGGTGTAGAAGAAAGAGGGGAGAAGTACAGATATAGTTAATGCAAATAGGCTTTTCCACTGAGGTTGGGGGAGACTAGATCTAGAGGTCATAGGTTAACGGTGAAAGGTGAAATATTTCAGGGGAACCTGAGCTGGAGCTTCTTCACTCAGAGTGGTGTAAGTGTGGACGAGCTGCCAGCAGAAGTGCTGGATGTGGGTTTGGTTACAATATTTTTAAGAAGTTTGGATAAGTATATGGATGGGAAGGATATGGAACAATATGGTCCACATGTGGGTCAACGGGACTCGGCAAAATAAGTTCAACACGAATTAGATAGGCCGAATGGCCTGGGTCTTTACTGTAGTGAGCTATGACTTTATGACTAAGGCATTTCCCTGTGACTACCTCATGTTCCCATTTGCCTGCTGTCTCTGTAGTATATGAAGGTTGCAGAGTTGGGAGACACTGGCAAAGAAGCCTGGGCAAGTTGCTCCTAGTGCACCTTGTAAGTGATGCCAGTAGCCATTGTGGAGGGAATGAATGTTTGGGTTGGGGATTGGGATGCCAATCAACCAAGCGGTTTTCTCCTGGAGAGTACCAAGCTGTTTAAGTGTTGTTGGAGCTGCACTCCTCTGAGCAAGCGAACAAAACCCTACCTCATTCTTCATTTGTGCCTAATGGAGAGTGGAACCAATTTGCAGAGTTTGAAGGTATGTCAGTACATAAATTCTGAGATACTGGGTGTAGCCATGGTGTTTCAGAATCAGATTTATTATTAACGACAGTAAATTGTGAGATTTGTTGTTTTGTGGCAGCAGTACAGAGCAATGTATATAAAAATCACTGTAACTTAGAATAAGACTACCTAAAAAATATGTATATTGCAAGAACAAAATAGTGGGGTGGTGTTCATGGGTTCATGGTAAGTTCAGAACTATAATGGTGGAGGAAAGAAGGTGTTCCTAAAACACTGAGTGTGTATTTCAGGTTCCTGTCCCTCCTCCCTGATGGTAGTAATGAGAAGAGGGCATGTCCTGGATGGTGAGGGTCTTTGATGATGGATGCCACCTTCTTGATGAATTGCCTTTTGAAGAGGCCTCGATGATGGAAATGGCTGTGGCCATGGTGGAGCTGGCTGGGTCCACAACCCTCTGCATCGGCACTTCCAGGTGATCCAACCAGTCAGAACGCTCTCCATGGTATATCTGGGTCCACAACCCTCTGCATTGGCACTTCCAGGTGATCCAACCAGTCAGAATGCCCTCCATGGTATATCTGGGTCCACAACCCTCTGCATTGGCACTTCTGGGTGATGCAACCAGTCAGAATGCTCTCCATGGTATATCTGCAGAAATCTGCTAGAGCCTTTGGCGATATACCAAATCTCCTCAAACTCCTAATTGAGTATAGCCGATGATGTGCTTTCTTCCTAATTGTATCAATATGTTGGGCATGAGGTTGATCATCTGAAATGTTAATGCCTAGGAATTTGAAGCTGCTCACCCCTTCCACTGCTGACCCTCGATGAGGACTGGTTTGTGTTCTTCCGAATCCCCCTTCCTGAAGTCCACAATCAATTCCTTGGTCTTACTGACATTGAGTGCAAGCCAATCTATCTTATTCCTGTCTGCCAGGTGTCAGTGATAGATGGTATTTGAGCTGTGCCTAGCCCCGTAGTCATGAATGCAGAGAGGATAGAGGAGTGGACTAAGTTTATATAGTGGGTCCAACTAAGATGCTGATGGTGGGAATGGGGGGGGGTAGTGGAATTGTGTTAGTAGAGCTTTTGAATGTCCAAGGTGGGGTTAAACCTACTCTCAGTGGGGAAGTCTGAGGTCAAAGCCCAAAGGTCAATTGGAAGTCCTGAAGTCTGTGGAAGCCTATGGCTGTTAGTCTCTGCGAGTCTTCTGGGAAGTCGAAGCCCAATGTCTGTGAATCCACGAGTCCATTGGAGGCTGAAGATGGGGTTGGAGGACTGTGTATGTATGTGTGTATGTATGTGTGTATGAGGGGTGGGAGGGAGGGAGGGAGGGAGGAATTAGGTTTGTTTTGCAGCTTTTGCTTTGTTGGTTGTTGTGCTCTGTGTTGTTCTGCCAAGCATTGCGGGCATGCTATGTTGGCAACGGAATGTGTGGCAACACTTGCACAACATCACATCGTTAAGTTCTGTTGGTTGTTAATGTAAATGACACGTTCCACTGTACATGTGATAAATAAATAAATCTGAATCCATAATTAGGAAACTTATCATGTTAATATATATTGCAAATTCACAGAATCCACAATTCTGTTAATGTAAAGTTAATATATCACAACTTCAGGCTTACTAGTTTGCTGGATAAGCATGAGTGAGAAAGGATTAGAAGGACATGTTGATAGCATTAAAAGATGGACACAGGAAGTTCATATGGAACATAAATGCTGATTTAGATCTACAAATCGAATTACAATTTCTGCATTAAGCTCAAGGTAGCTGCAGTTCACTGGCTAACACAAAAGAGCTATCCCCATTACTCTTCAGGACCCCTACATGGAAGACTCACATGGAGACATCAGCTTAAAGCAACACTTGTACATTTGCTCTGTGTGTGTGTGTGTGTGTGTGTGTGTGTGTGTGTGTGTGTGTGTGTACACGTGTGTACATGCGGGAGGGGAAGAGAGGATGATGAGGGGAGAGGGAGCAGGGGGAGAGGATAGGAGAGGAGAGGACATACTGCAAGTACATCCACAAGTCCTCCCTCCCTCCCAACAAACTGCGTACAATTAGTACATTCACATGGTGAGCCCACTATCAAAATAATCTCCTGATCTTTAAAGTATGTTCCTACAGATATACATTCCCTGATTTTGTTTGGAATAGCGAAGGTATGTATATTTCTGCCTTCACAATTATATTTTTATATCCTTTGTGATTTTAAAAAATTCTTATTTCCTATTTCTTTCTTTGTTTCTCCTTGTTTCCTCCTCTGGTTGAAGGCAGTAACCCTCCACTGAGAGAAATGAGCAATGACTAGAGGGAGGTCTGTCTGCCTGCCGTTGAGATGATCTGTGTTTGTTAGGCATGTCAGGAGATCCTCCTTTCTTCTCTAAACGTTAATGGAAACACCTTACTGGAGATGTATTTAGGGCCGTGACATAGCAACCTGCTGACAAGCAAAGCAGAAGAGTTGAGATGTAGAATGACAGGCGCATGCCCAACCTTCTTGAATATAAGCAAGTGACTGCATCTCATACAGCTAGATTGTTACAAAAACCTGAAATAAGAAGATGCAGGTATGTCAAGGCACACCTTAATAGCTGTGCAATGAAAAAGGCATCATGTTTATGGGTTAAATGTTGGCAAAGAAAAAGAATGGAACGATTTAACACCTAGCATGTGCATACAATTCTGTGCCAGTTCCTTGATACATGGGGCTGCAGTTAATCTTATGTTGCCAGATTGCTTAGTGAGGATCCTCTGGTACGAGTGAACTCCTTCCATTTCACTGTCACTCTTCTCCAGATCCAATCTTGTCCAAGTTGCTAAAAATGCAATTTAATTTAAAAGCTTTTGAAGCTCAGCTACCTTTGCTATCAAGTCCAGCTATGGATCCTTCAGTATGGACATGCTGGTTTTTGGTTACATGGATTTTCCATATGGCTACAGACAAAGATTTACAGAAAGCTTGGAAAAGCAATTCAAACAAACCAACCACAGGTACAGTAATTGGCTGCATTTAGCTTTGCAGTATTTGCTTAAAAATCAGACAAAAAAAATTGAATGGAAGTAGAAATATTCCCTTTGATCACCAACTAGGACATTTTCAAACAGATGACAAAAGTGATCATCAGCAGAAGAGATTTATGAATTTGAGCAAAGTAAATCTTGAATAATTAACATAAAAGTGAGTATATAATTATGATCTTACCTGTGTGCTTGAAATACCAGGTTTTGCTGAAATATTTCATGTTTATATCTGGCTTCATAAGGCATAAAGTGTGCTCTTTTATGTTTGATTATAAGATCCAATACAGTCACAAGGAGAATATCACAACTTTCAGTAAGAACACAAACACTGAATAATCAATAACTTATTGCTTCCTGCTGACTTATTAACAATCTTTACTTTACTTTAGCTTATGTGTCTTTTGTTTTGTTTTGCTGATGACATGTTTAGTGCCTTTAGGTTCGGAGAACTCTTTTGATTGTCAAGGCTTGATTTGGGTGGTAGTTGTCTGAATTACTAGGTTCTTGGCAAAGCTGATACCAGGTCCACATCATCACCCATATGAATGGGTTAATCAGCTTTGGCTCCTCAGTCTTTGCTTTATTAGTCACAATATTAGACAACTTACTGAAGAGCAGAGAATTATCTAATATCTTGGCTTGTACCCTCTCCAAACCAATACTGAACAATGATTTTGATGGAATTTGCTGTGTGCGAAAGAGTTGCTCAATAGGACTATATAACAATTATAATACTTGAAAGGTAACCAATCTATATGAAGCATGTTGAGATGTAATAAGATGCTTTTATAAATTAAATTCCTTTGCCCATGTGTCTGTCCATGCCACTGTTGATATCTGTATCTTTACCCCTTAATTTTTTTTAGGTATACAAAATTATGAGAGGTATAGATAGGGTAAATGCAACTGGGCTTTTTCCACTGAGGTTGGGTGAGACTACGACCAGAGGTCATGGGTTAAGGGTGAAAGGTGAGAAGTTTAAGGGGAACTTGAGGGAAAACTTCTTCACTCAGAGGTTTGTGAGAGTGTTGAGTGAACTGCCAGCACAAGTGATTCATGTAAGTTCGACTTCAATGTTCAGAAAAGTTTGGATAGGTATGTGGATACGTATAAGGGATATGGAGGGTTATGGTCCTGGTGCAGGTCGATGGGAGTAGGCAGCTTAAATGGTTTTGGCATGGACTAGTTAGGCCAAAAGGCCTGTTTCTGTGCTGTACTTTTCCATGACTCTATGACCAACCACTGACTAATTGACACAAAGTTTGGTTTGTTAGATTATGTTCATTAAATCTAATCCAAATAACACTTTTCCCCTTTGCTATTTAAGGCAGCATTTTATTAAATTCTTACCAACTCCATTGCAAAGGAAAATTAAACATAGTATTAAACAATGGATCTCCTGCCACTTGCACTTTTATATTTTAATGTTTTTATGGAAACATATCACTTAAAGCAATAACAGGAATATTCTAATAAAGTGATTCAAATTCTTTCTTCAAAAGTATTAAATGTATTAAATGTATTTAATATTGTGAAAAGAATGATGCAGAGCAGTTTGCAGAGGAGAATAAGGCATCAGCACAAGAGAGTTATTGAGCCAAAGTTTAACACGACTTTACAAGGAGACTTTCGGGATTGGTATTAAGTTAGGTTGGTATTCAAGGTATCCAGCAGTTGTTTGTAGTTGCTGATGACCAAAAACAGGTAGGAGATTTAAGTTGTGGAAAAGATATAAGAATGTTGCAAAGGATATAGATCAGTGATGGGGCAGAGATATGGTGAATGGTGTTTTATTTGGCAAATTAAGGAATTGCTCATTCGCAGGAAAGATAATAAAAAAGCAACATATTATCTAACTGATGAGATATCACAGCGCTCTGAGACCCAGGATGGCCTGGATGGCCTAAGAATTCACAAAAAGGTATGATGCAAGGAATGCTGAAAGAATGTGATTAGTTATCACAACAATAAATGAAGACAAGTTGGGAGGTAATGTTTCAGTTCTAAAGTGCGTTGATGAGACCACAGCTGGAATAAGAGAATGGTTTCCTTATTTAAGGAAGGACATTATGACTTTCTGACCAACAGTTAGGATAGGCAGCAACATCTCTATCACAATTGTTCGAAACACAGGTACTCCACAAGGCTGCATCCTCAGTCCCTTCCTCTGCTCCCTGTACACTCACGACTGCATGGTCAGATTCTACCCTAACTCCATCTGCAGGGTTGCAAGTACAGCCTGTAGTGAGCCGTATCTCAAATAACGATAAGTGGCACAGGAAGGAGATAGAGAGCTCAGTGACATTGTGTCATGACAACAAACTTTCCCTTAATGTCAACAAAACAAAAGCGCTTTCAGAAAGTGGGGCAGTGCACATGCTCCCACCTACATCATGAGGTTGAGAGGATTGAGAGCCTTAAGTTCCTGGGTGTGAATATCACCAACAGATTGCCCAGGTCCAACCTCGTTGACATTATGGCCAGGAAAGCTCACCAACACCTCTGCTTCCTCAGGAGACTAAAAGAAATTTGTTATGTCCCTATTTACTCTTAGCAATTTTTATCCATGCACTATACAAAACATTAGTTCTGGATGCATAACAATTTGGTTTGGGAACTGCTCTGCATGTGACTGCAAGAAACTGCAAGGATTTGTGGCCACATCTCAGCACATCACAGGAACCAGCCTCTCCTCTATGAAGACTACCTCAGTAAAGCACCCAGCATAATCAAAGACCCGATCCACCTTGGAAATTCTCTCTTCTTCTCTGTCCCATCAGACAGAAGATACAAAAGGCTGAAAGCATGCTCAAGGCCAGCTTCTACCCCACTGTTATCAGACTCTTGAATGAACCTCTTGAACAATAAGATGGACTCTTGATCTCACAATCTACCTCATTATGATCATTCACTTTATCATCTACCTGTACTGCACACTTCCAATAGTTTTTACATTTTATGCCACATTGTTAGTGTTGTATTTTATTCTAGCTCAATGCACTGTGCAATGATTTGATTTATATATACAGTATACAAACAAATTTTTCTCTGTATCTTGGTGCATGACAATAATAAACCAATACTGGAAGCAGCTCAGAAACCTTACTAGACCAATTGGTGGAATAGACGGTTTAAATTATATGGAAAAATTGGACAGGCCAAGATGGAGTCTGAAATATTAACAGGGAATATCAAAGACTTCCTTCCATCATTCCCTGTTTGTTTAAATAATAAACCTGTACAAAATAGATCTGAATGCTGAACATATAAGGCATTATTTTTAAATCGCTTACCCAACTGACTGTTTAGATAAAATGAAACACTGACCTTTTACCTGTGGCTGGATCAACCATTCTCATTGAAAGACGCTCAATGACAGCATCATCTGGAACTTCCAGGAAGAAAACCCTATGAAAAAGCAGCAAATGGTGCGTAAAATAAATCGTCTGAGCCTGTGAGAGGTTCCTGCTTAAAAACAGATTGAAACTCATCAGTACATACAACGGTCAAAACAAGCCAGAGACTTAATACAACACAGAATTAGTCCATTGAAAAGGTTAATTACAAATGAGTGGCTGATAGCCCCTCAAAAAATGTATCTGTATTTACTGAAATGAAGGACAATATTCAAAGATTCATAGTATATTTATTATCAAAGTACATATACAGCATACAACTCTGAGATTTGTCCTCCCGCAGGTAGCCATGAAACAAAGAAACACAAGGGAACCTGTTCAAGAAAATATCAAACACCCAACATGTGAAAAAAGAACAACTTGCGCAAACAGTAAAAGGTGAGTGAACAACACACAGAATGTCAAACATCAAACTAGGAGTCCAGCAGTAGTTCAGTTCACTGCTGTGCCGCTAGCCCACTGCTGGCTGCAGGGCCATTCTTCGCTGAAGCGCCCCATTGTTCACCTGATTAAACTGCTCAAAAACAGCAATAAAAAGAGCAAAGAGAATCTAGAATCACATGCAAGGTGAACCTCAAAGTCCCCCAAAATAAGTCCACAGCCTCGCTGATCAATCCTTGCAATGTGAATGCCAAGACTCCTGCACTTTCCTCCAAAAGCAGCTAGCAAGAGGGAGAGAAAGACCAGTCAGGTGCAAGCAGACAGTGCCAAACATCTGCCCGTCCTCAGTGCTCATCCTTGTTGACTTCAGTCTTGCTTAAAACCTCCATTGGAGAGAAGCAATGGAGTCAATCATGGGCTCGCGCCCCATCTCCAGGCTTCCAAGCCGCACACTCTGCTCCAAATCTCATTGATATCCCTCAGAAACAGCAAAGTGCTAGATTGCTCAATTGGCCCAAAAACACACCATCAGAATGTAAATCACAGGTTCCAATTACATACAGCTTAGTAGTAGAATCGTATTTGGAAAAAGAAGAAGTAAAAGTAGTTTAATGAACCGTCTGCAGAACATCGCTGTTGGTTGCATTCTTTGCTGGCACCATCTTGAAGTATAATATCCACTGAAATCTTTAACCTGTTTTTGAAATTGACATTTACTGATATGGCATTTTCAGTATTGCAAGATAACTTTATATTAATAAAGTCAGATTCAAAATATAGAGAATAGTTTAAAGATGAAACACGCGGAAGTATTGAATTTTAGGTGCCAATACAGCAAATCTAAGGAGAAATGCCCATCACCACATGGGGCTCCAGGACAGCTGCCTACGTCCAGAAGACCAGAAGATATAGGAGCTGAATTTGGCCATTCGGCCCATCAAGCCTCTCTGCCGTTTGATCACGGCTGATTTATTTTTCCTTTCAAACCCATTCTCCTGTTTCTCCCCATAACCTTTGACACTCTTACTAATCAAGAACCTATCAACTCCAGCTTTAAATATACCCAATGACTTGACCCCATCAGCCACCAGTGCAAAGAGTTCCACAGATTCACTATCTTAAAGAGACGCAGCCTCCAATACTCCCTAGATGATCTACCTAAAATATACGGCGCACTATGAATAAAGTACGATGTTACCTTCCTATGTGTACAATTATCTTTTCTTTATCTGATTTTAGATACCTATTTACACATAAGGCCCCTAGCACTAAAATAAGTCGCTTTAAATATTTTTACAGCAACAAAAAATGCAAGCATAAAAGATGTATATCATTTTAATCCAGTCAGTAAATAGTGCACAAAAATGCAATAAGAATTGTAATAACTTGTAAACCATATAGGCTATTTTGGAAAACCTAAATATCTCATTCAGCATTATTTGTTTTTCCTTTCAGACAGTTGGTGTATCGAGTGATGCTCAGATACCAGCTGTGCTGGTCTTGTCTCAGAGATTGAGTTCCTCTAGCAAAGCCCCCGCTGGCTGTTTCTTGTTTAAGTCATAATTGATTGTGACAAATCTACCCCAGTTGTGAATAAAATCTCTCCAGGGGCAGAAGAGACACTGTATTTGGCTGCCATTAACTGCTAAATTAGCAAGTACTTCAAGCAAATTACAACATCAGATATAAAACTCATGAATCCAATTAAAAATAAAATTAAAAAAAAACACAGGCAACCTGTTGAGAGAATCTAGCACAAAACCCCAACATATATTTTGGTGAGTCACTGCTCAAAATAGATTATGTATTTAACCATTCATTATAAATTAATTTAGAAAAACATCAAGAGCACCCCAATATGTTCAAACTTCCCTGGAAGCTGGCAATCTCACATTCAACTGTGTAAATGTTCTAAAAGGTCCTGAATATTTTATGAATATTTGTCATAAAACAGAAATAATAACTACTGAGCAAAGCTATTAGTATTAATATTTATGCTGCTTGTGCTGAAATATTCATGGAACAGAGAAAGGGTTGTAAGATGAGAATTAATTTACATTGTGCTCTGTTTACCAACCAGCCTGATGTTTAGGCATTTGACAAGCGCTGATATGAATCTGTCACTCAATTTCAGTGTCAGAGAGGAAGGCGGCTGTCAGCTTGAAGATTAGGTTTCTGACAACTGAAATCCTGAAACGTTTCCTCCTCCCTTTATTTTATATTTTATTTGTCCACTTTTTATTTTGCCCGAGGCAATGTATGCCACCCGTTCATCCGATCACCCTTCCATCTGCTTAAATTAACGAATTAATGAGAGATACATTCTACACCGGCCCAAAATGTTTATTGGTGATTAAATTATAATGGGAACTGTATAATTCATGAACCAATTAGTGGAAGTGTTAGCTGATTTGATGGGATGAGGAGGTACAAACTACATTAACTAATAGAGAGCTTGGGGCTGCTGCTGCCTACCACTCGGATTACGTGCCTAATTGCTTTACTTTATCTGCCTGTCACAGATACCCATGCATATTTCATCATTCTCAAAGACTTCAATTGTTTACTTTCTTGTTGATCCTGTAACATGTAGAAGCTAAGCCAAGCTTTTGTGTAGTTAAAACCACCCGGAATTGAATCAGTTTTTAGTTGTGTGCGTAGAAGGCTGAAAGAGTAGCCTACTTATCTCTTTAGATCTACTTTGGAGCTCATTTTTCTTTAATTTCTTCTTCCATCTTGCTTACTCAGCTCCTCTTTCAGTTGGAGAATGTTCAGTAACCTTCTCCAATCTTACTTGCTTTTTAATGGTCATCCTGGATAGTGACCAGAAGTGGAAAATAAAATGTGTCCTCTTTGTATACAATGACAACATCAATCATTCCCAGATCTGATACCCAACTGGAAGGCACTCTGAAACCCCAGCAAATGCGATTTTGTTCTTTAATTCAGAGAAGGGAGCAAAGTCTTCAAGAATACACTTCTATTGCCTTTGCTGTTATAGTCTCTTTGACTATATAGTCTGTTATAGTCTCTTTGAGTGAGATTGCCCAATTAGAACTCAAGTGTGGACAGTTTTACGTTATAGACCTGCTGCTTCTCAGAAGTGATTGCATGCCGGAATGTATTTCAGTAAAGACCCTTAATGCTTACCAGAGGGAGAAGAAACTTTCATCCCATCTGTCTGGGCTGACCCACCACTCCTTCCTCCACTGACATGAGGCACACTTGCTGTGGGGCAAAAATTATTTAATGCCATTTTTCTTCTATGATGAGATATTCCCCTTAGGATTCTGGCTGAGAGCTGACAAGTTCCACCATGCATGTGGATGAACAATTCAAGCATCAGCCACAAAAATTATTATGAATCTCTGACAACAGCCACATAAAATGAGTATCACAACTGCTCTGATACTGGGCTGTTCCATCATTTCAAAATTTACATAACCAGTTCTAGCTAGAAGGTGTCACCAGACTTAGCTTTCACATCGTCAAAGTATACACCATGCAATCTTTCATCATCATCTACAACATTTCACTGTTGTTATCAAAATTATTTTGTACAACATATCTTTATCATGTAACCTGTAGTTTTCACAGTATTTAATTGAAATACACTGCATATACCAAAAGTTAAACTAATCTTTGTTCATGGCATAATTATATTGCAGCAATCTCTTTATGTTGTAGCAATCTCTTTGCTCCTGTAGTATATTATTTACACTGATGGACCAATTTTCATTTCTTTTAATGCTAGTAGTAGTCAGCAAAGCAGAAGATGGTGAAGAGAGAGAGCAAGAGAGGGAGAGAAATAGAGAAACAGTAAAAAAAGATAGACAGAGGGGAAACAGAGAAGAAGCAATGGGAGACAGAGAGTGAGACAGAAAGAGAGATAGAGAGAGAGAGAGAGAGAGATTGAGACAGACAGACAGAGGGACTTACAGAGAGCAATGGGGAGGCTTGGAAGCTTGCCGCTGGTCAGCATACCTTCAAAGGATCAATTCCACTAAAGTCAGTTTTAGAAGCAAAGCAACCTTCCTTATTGTACCAGAGATTTGCAAACATTTCTTGTTAAAATCTTTCAATTAGAGAATCCTTTATAAAGCATAGCTTGGATATGTCGAGATAATAATCTAGGGAGGTAAAGTTTGTCTTTGATTGATAGCACTAAAGGAATGGGAAAATACTTGCCACCAACATTGGACTCCATTAAGGTCAATGGAACCAATTATTTTGTGATGATTACAACTGGAAGCTGATGTCCCACCTGTGTAGCAGAAAGTGATGGGTTAGTACTTTCATATGTGGAAAGAGATTTTATTCTAGGGCTAGAGGATAATTTATTTTTTTAAGTAAAGATAACCTTTTTCCTATATCATTTTCCTCATTTGATAGTTTTTGCTCTTGAACTACCAAAACCTTATTATATTTATTTATTGAGATACAGTGCAGAACAATCCTTCTGGTTTCTCGAATAACTCTGCCCAGCAATCCTTGATTTAACCCTAGCCTAATCACGGGACAATTTACATGACTAATTAACCCACCAACAGGTACATATTTATACTGTGGGAGAAAACCAGAGCATGCAGAGGAAACCCCCTGCAGTCACAGGGAGAACACAGAAAATCCTTGCAAACAGCAATGGGAAATGACCCCTGGTCACTGCTACTGTAAAGTGTTGTGCTAACCACTATACTACCGTAACATGTGAAGCTTCAGAGTGGAAATCAGGAACAGATCATTCACCAGAAAGAGACTATTAAGCACCAAAATAGCATGGTTACTGTTTTAAAGAATACTGTGGTAACTTTATGATAAAGAATCAATGGGTATCTAGAATTGCAGATCTCAAACCCAATACTGATCGTTAAAAATGTTGCTCCATTAATTCCTAGAATTGCCTACAGACTGAGGCAAGCAGTAGACTGAGCAGTTTATAGCATAATCTACATGCCACATTTGCACCATATATCTTGGCAACCCAACATGTTCTTTTCAGAGTTTAATTCCAATATTGTGAAATGTTCTCATGCCAATAATGCAAGAATAAATACAACAGATTATTACAAATAGGAAAGTAAACTTCTTGCAAAATGCTCAGATTCTTGCAAAGAATTATTTAAAGAAAGCAAAAATCCTAAAAGTTAAAATCTGGTCAAGTTTCACATAATTGTTAGAGCAGATTATATGCAGGACGATGGGTGTTGAGGGAACCTCTCTCTAAATTATACAGGGTTGTTCAGTATGTCACCATATTAGTGCTGCTCCATCGTGTCTATGTCATCAAGCTGATTCTTGTTCATAGATGACAACTTATAAACCCAATATATTCCACGCTCTTTGTATCCTTTCCCTGGCCTTTGGCAAGAGAGCACAAGGGCGGCCCCATCTTCGTTTCAAAGACGTTTGTAAGAGAGACATGAAGTCACTGAAAATGAACGTTGAGAGGTGGGAAGACACCGCAAGCGATTGCTCTCACTGGAGGCTGGAACTACGCAGAGGTCTAAAAAGAGGAGAAGAGAAGCTGAGGCTTGCTGCTGAAGAAAAGCGCACTCATCGGAAAAACAGCACCAAGACAATACTGGAGGACAATGTCTTCGAGTGCAGTCGATGCAGCCGAGACTGTCACTCCCGTGTGGGCCTCTACAGCCACAACAGACGCTGCTCTAACACAGACTAAAGCAAGACTTTCCAGGCGCAGATCCATGGTCTCGCGAGACTAATGGATGCCATCACCACCACCACCTCCTATCAAAGATTGATCAAAACTGTGATCATTTATTTGACCTGTTTGAAATATCAAAGGACTGGTTTAATGAACAACTGTTAAAGTACTTAATGTCTTTATTCTTGAACAAAAATGTATACATCTTTAGGACTTGTCTCAAGAGCTGACAATATTGTGATTGCCCTGCTAGCTTAATCAAACTGGGAGTTGGTCTGACATCAGAGCAATTATCCTGGAAAAATGCAACTGTAGAGAACAAAATAAATTATGCGAGTACTTTCATTTGGTGGGTATTCCTGATAATCCAACAAATAAAAGCACTCAGGGAATTACCAGCATTTGGAAAGGCTCATCCTTAACATTATCTGTTATCTGCTTGTCCCTCCTCACTGATCACCCTGCAGGCACAACATATCCCTGCAGCCGGGCAAAGTGCTACATCTTCCCCTTCACCTCCTCATTCAACACCATTCAGGGTCCCAAACTGTACTTCCAGGTAAATCTAGAGCCTCTTTTAATTTTTTAAAATATGATTATTCTGTGGGATGTGGGAACTTCCTGCAAGTTCTTAAAATTATGAGAGGCGTAGATAGTAGATAGAGTAGGTTCCTTAAGGTTGTTTTAGATGGGGGTGGTGATGGGGAGAAGCATCCACTACCTAAATTCTCCTAATAGTGTGCACTTGAACCAGCCTCTGACCACTAAGTCCAGCTCCTGGCCCTCATGTATGGCTTAGCTACTAAGCCAGGCAGAACTGTTTCCTGACAGGACAAAGGTGAGTTGCTGGTGCCTTAAAACCAGTCACTTTGGGCAGATGGGCTCATCAGCTGTGGTTGGCAGCTCATCTGGGAGATGGAAAACTCTGATCTCAAACCTCTGCTGGCTTGTGGCAATATCCACTCATAGGGAAGGCTTCATGAGGGAAATATCCAGAGTTGAAGTCCCTAAGGCAGTCCTATATTGAGTTCAATGTTGACTGGCAACTCCTGCGACGCTGCTGGCCTCTGTCGCTCCTTTGGGTTCATCAGATGCATGGAGGGGGGGATCAAGCTACATGAGCAACAGCCTGCTCTCCGTATCGTACTGCCCAGGCTTGTGTATATAGACAGCTAGGATGCACCATCCATGGTCAACCCTGAGCGACTGAGGCCTCAGATAGAATAGACAGCTGGCATCTTTTTCCCAGGGTCAAAAGTACTAATACTAATTCACCATATTAGTGCTGCTCCATCTTGTCTATGTCATTAAGCCGATTCTTGTTCATAGATGACAACTTATAAACCCAATATATTCCACGCTCTTTGTATCCTTTCCCTGGCCTCCGGCAAGAGAGCACAAGGGTGGCCCCATCTTCGTTTCAAAGACATTTGTAAGAGAGACGTGAAGTCACTGAAAATGAACGTCGAGAGGTGGGAGGACATCGCAAGCGATCGCTCTCACTGGAGGCTGGAACTATGCAGAGGTCTAAAAAGAGGAGAAGATATGAGGGCCAAGTTTTTTAATGTATACAGTGGTGTTACCTGCAATACGCTTCCTGGGGTGGTGGTGGAGGTAGATACGATAAAGGCATTTAAGAGGCTTTTAGACAGGTACAGGACTAAACAGGGACTGAAGGGATATGGACCATGAGCAGGTAGAGCGGATTAGTGCCATTGGGAATTAATGGCTTAATTAGTTCAATACAACATAATGGGCTGAAGAGCTTTTTCCTGTTCTGTGTTGTTCTATGTTCTATGTTCTTGTGCAGACCCATTTACAACAATTGCTATTGATACCATTTCGTGTTTAAACCCCCAAATTTCACGGTCAACTGCAAAGTAACAAAGTTTGCTATCAACTTCAAAGCTTCCCACAATGACTGCAATCTCTTTTTCCCTCTTTTCCTTCATTGGCTGCTGTCAGTGTGATGAGAATACACATAAATTAAGATGTTTGCTGGCCTGGGCTAGCACCAGTGGCATCAGCAGTTGGTCTGCCACCTGTCCTCAGGGGAGGGAGAGATAAGGAACACAATGAAGCAGCATTTGGAGATGTTAATGAAGGAGCCATCAGTCTGGGTATTGTCAAGATCGGCTCCCCCTTTGAACCCTGAACTGTTTGAAGTGATGGACAGGCGATTTGGAGATGTGTAATGAAGGGACGGGAGAGAGAGCTGTCGAGAGCGGCTCCCGCTTTGAACCCTGAACTGTCTGAAGTGATGGTCAGGCGATACCCCAGCAGGGGGATAAAAAGGGACAGGTTCACTAAGGCAGCACACATGACACCCCGAGGTAACGAGACCCTGGAAGCGGTGCGCCTCTCACAAGTCGGTGGGAAGCTCTTGGACAGCTGATCGCGGGATCAGCCTTAGACGCACAGGGTGGAAAGGTACGATCAGTGGGAACCCGGTGTGTGTCTGCCCTTGCTTGGGTGCCAGGTTCACTGCAGAGGATTGACCGCATCTGGAGGAGGGGTCACAGTTGGTGACCTCAGGTGACATCACAAAGGACTCGCCCGAAAGCTGCTTGTGAGCAATATCGCAGGTCTGTGAGTGGAAGCCGTTTTGAATGATCATTCGTTCTCGTTCTCTCTCTCCCTCCCCCCACATTGTCCATCGCCATGGCAACGATTACTGCGAACTGAACTAAATTGAACTGGACTTTGTGTCACTTTGAAATTGGTCATTTACCCCTGGACAACGATAGAGTTTGGTTGATCCTGTTATCTTAATTCTGTGCACATGTGTGTTTATCATTGATGCACTGTTGCATTTATTATCCTTTCGATTACTGTGTTGCTTGTTTCTTTAATAAAACTTTCTTAGTTCTAGTAATCCAGACTCCAACTGAGTGATCCATTTCTGCTGGTTTGGCAACCCAGTTACGGGGTACGTAACATCAGTCATCAGTTCCCCCAGATAATCTGGTTTCCAGCAAAGCAGATGAAATGGAACAGCCAATCTCATACCCGAATTCCCCACAAGCAGCAAGTCAGAAAGTAAAAAGCAATATTTTTATGGTCACATTTTAAATATTTTACACTGCATGAATACAAATTGCAATATACCCAAGATTAAGAAGCAAAAAAACTTAACATATCATTTTAAAGTCATTTTGAAATATTTATCAGAAGGAATTATAGTCTACCCTCAAAATTAATTCATAGGGTCAGAATGGCTAAGCAGTAATGATGACTTAGTACATCATTAAAAATTAATTGAAACTAGGTACAATAAATTGCAATTTTAGAGCTTCTTACAACAGGAATAGTTAATAAATACTTGAATTTATTAACTAAGCAAATTATTCAAGATTACAGCAGAGAGGAATGCACAACAGTTCGGGTTTTAAAGAGTAGGCAGACACTGACAGCAGCTTCAGGATTTCACTGTGAGCATGCATGTCCAAGAAGTTGCTGTCAGCTTTATCGTTTAACAAAGATGAACGCTGACAGTTTTACCATCATTATAAATTAATGCAAATTGTTTATCCGAAAAGTTAAATCTTTTGGTGAAATTGTAGGGATGAGTGTCACCTGTCAGTCTGTGTGCCATATACCAAAGCACCCAGGGTGACACAGTCATGCAGTCGGAGGAGTTGTTACCTCACCGTTCAGCAGCCTGGATGTTGTCTGTGTGGAGTTTAGACGTTCTCCTTCTGACTACATGGGTTTCCTTGGGTGCTCCGGTTTGCTCCCACATCCCAAGCATATGCAGGTTCATTGGCCACGGTAAATTGCCCGTAGGTGTGTGGTAGAATCTAGGGGGAGCTGAGACAATGCGAGGAGAATAAAGCAGGACTGTTGGGACTGTTGTGGGATTAGTGTAAATGGGGGCTTGATGGTTGGTGTGGAATCAGAGGGTAGAGGGTCTGTCTTTGTACTCTGCAAGTCTAATATCTAAATTTGCTGACACTCACAGTCACATGGACAACATGAAAACTCCACAAAGGAAGGACCAAGGTCAGGATTGAACATGAGGTTTTGGAGCCATGCGTCAGTAACTGTACTAGCAGCAACACTGTGCCTCCCGGGTTAAGTCCTTATAACACCAGCCATTTCAGTGGCTACTAGTCATGTTCTCATTTCAATTAGTGTACTCATTCTGTCCATTAGATTTAAATTCTGGAAATGGGTATGGACTTTTATATTAACCACCAATTATCATGCCCCTTCAGATGTTCAGATACTTCCAATGAAAAACAGCAAATTCAAAGTAGTTGCAACATGTACATCAATACCACTGGATATTCTGTTTAATACATTTAGTACAAATTGCTTAAACAAGCCTTCTTCAGGAAAACTATGCTACATTAAGGTAAAATCTTGCTACTGTATATTTATTCAATTTCTGATCATCAGACAAAGTATGAACATGAAATAGTAATTTCTGTGCATGACTTTAACCAATCATTGTGACTATCCTTAAAGGCAATAATTAGCTTCTGCCTTTTTACAATATTAACTTCAAAAAGACTTGCATTTAAATGGTACCTTTCACAACCTCAGTACATTCCAAGTCATTTCACTCCTACTTACATTCAAGGCATCATCATCATTATAATTTAAGACACAATGTTATCATTTTAAACTGTGGGAGGACATAGCTCAGCACATCATGGAAACCAGCCTCCTCTCCATGCACTCTGTCTACGCTTCTCTCTGTCTTGGTAAAGTAGCCAACATAATCAAAAATCCCGCCCACCCTGGATGTTCCTTCTTCTCCCCCCTCTCTTCGGGCAGAAGGTACAAAGCACCTGAAAACTCATACATCAAGGCACAAGGAAAGCTTTTACTCTGCTGTTATAAGAGTATTGAACAGACCTCTTGTATAAGATGGATTCCTGACCTCAAAATATACATCATCATGGCCTTGCACTGTATTGTCTACCCACACTGCACTTTCTCTGTAACTGTAACACTTTACTCTGCATTCTATTGTTTTCCCTTGTACAATCTCCATGTATTGAGGTGATTAAATCATCTGTATCGATAGCATGCAAAACAAAGTTTTTCACCGTACCTCAGTATTTGACAATAATAAATAAATTTACGTTTATTTTACGTTGTTTAACTGGAGGACATATGCTTCTTCTTTTAAAAAATTACTGAATATCCCTTGCAACTCTGAATGAGGGTATTGACATAGCAATGAGAGATCTAGAAGTAGATTTTTATCCTTTGTTGGAAAATAATTATGGAATTATTATACATTATGGAACTCCCTGTTAGAGATCAAATTCAGTTTATGGTATGAAATATCCTTAATACACAAATAATAGTGAGTCATCATTTCCACACAGGGAAGAACCTGAGGAAAGTTAAGGAGCAAAGATTAAAAACAATGAACCAAATTAACAGGCAGGATAGTGTATTAAGTATGACAGAGCTGTCTCGATGGGCTGAAAGGCTTAATTGTGCTCCTATGTCTTATGGCCTTATTATGTTAAAATACAAATGTACAGCATTAAAGCAATGTCAAGAGCACCATAAGCATTGATTATACGCATGACAATGATAACTATATAGCAAAGTGGGTTAGATGCTATATGGTTGTAGACATAAGCTTAGAATTTGATAAAATATGATTGCTAATGATAAAGCACTCTGTAA
Source organism: Mobula hypostoma (assembly GCF_963921235.1). Taxonomy (NCBI): domain Eukaryota; kingdom Metazoa; phylum Chordata; class Chondrichthyes; order Myliobatiformes; family Myliobatidae; genus Mobula; species Mobula hypostoma. Next base: position 14,966,501 of record NC_086117.1, on the reverse strand, counting down.
TGTCTGCTTAGGAAGGCCCAGGCAGGCAGAGAACCAGGGAAAGAATCTACAGTAGATTTGTATATCATTGAGGAAAAAGAGGGGAATGTAGACCAGCCTGCCATCCACGAACAAAGTAAACATAGCAACAAACAAACTGACGCAGATGACAAAATACCAGCAAACTGACCGGCTTTCTCACACTGAGTGATATAAAAGCATGTTACAGATTTCATTAGGAGCTTGAAGAGAGAGGCTGCAAAGCTGTCTGGTATGGGGGAGCTACTGCACAGGACCTAACATTAGTCAGCTCCATTTTGGGTACAAACCTCCATATTATCCAAGACATCTTCAAGGAGTGGTACCCCAGAAAGGCAGTGTCCATTATTAAGGACCCCCATCGCCCAAGGACATGCCCCCTTCTCATTGTTACTGGCAGGAAGGAGGTACAGAAGCCTGAAGGTACACACTCAGCGATTCAAGAACAGCTTCTTCCCTTCTGGCACATGATTCCTAAATGCACATTGAACCCATGAACACTATCTCACTTTATTTTTATACATTATTTCTGTTTTGCACTATTTTTGATCTAACTATTTAATATACATATATATATTTACTGTAATTGATTTACCTATTTTTTCCTTCTAAATTATCAAGTATTACATTGTACTGCGGCTGCTAAGTTAACAAATTTCACGATACCTGCAGTGATATTATACCTGATTCTGAAATGGTTGTGGTTATTAGAAGTCAGTCAACCCATCTCTAGGACATCATTGCAGCAGTCCCTCCTCAGCCCAATCACCTACAGCTGTTTCATCAATGACTTCCTTCTATCATAAGGTCAGAAATGGGAACATTCAGTGGTAATCACATCAACACACACATAGTACAGAAGGAGGCCAGGCAGCATCTATGGAAAAGAATAGTCAACATTTCAGATTTCCAGCATCTGCAGATTTTCTCTTGCTTGCTGATAATCATGTTTAACTCTATTTTATAGATTTTAAAGGTAAGTTTTGTTTGTCCCATGTACATCTAAATATTGAAACATACAATGAAATGCGTTTGCATCAACGACCAACACAGCCTGTGGATCGTGATGGGGGACAAGCTGCAAGTGTTGCCTTGCTTCCGGTGGCAACATACATGCCCTCAACTTATTAACCCTAACCAGTACATCTTTGGAATGTGAGAGGAAACTGGGGCACCCAGTCACGAGAGAACGTACAAACTCCTACAGACAGTGGTGGGAATTGAACCTCTATTGCTGGCATTGTAAAGTATTATTCATATCACTGTGCTACTGTGTCGCCACATTTTTATTCCCATGTGTGCATGCAGCAAGACATAGAAATCATTCAGGCATGTTGAAGTACAAATGTAGTAGCAAGTGTCCAAAATGATGCCAGGTAATATGACCCTTTCCAACAAGAGAGAAGGTCTAATTACCTTTGCTTAGACACCTGGCAATATTGGGGTCACCAATGACCACACACCTGACTGGACCAGCCAGGGTTTTCAGCAATGAGTGACTTGCCTCCTGAAACCTCGAGGACCTTCCACCAACTACAAAGCACAAGTCAGGAGCATGATAGAATACCTGATACGTTGGTTAAGGCTGCATATATTGTGTTGATATGGTGATTAAGAAGGCATATGGTGTGTTAGCTTTCACTTGTAGGGGGACTAATTTCAAGAGTCACAAGGCAATGTTGCAGCTGTATGAAACTCTGGTTAGACCACAATGGAGTATTTTGTTCAGTTCTAGTTGCCTCATTATAGAAAGGATGTGGAAGCTTTAGAAAGGGTGCAGAGGAGATTTACCAGGGTGTTGCCTGGGTTAGACAGAGTGATACGAGAACAGGTTGAGTGAGTGAGGGCTTTTCTCTTTGGAGTGAAGGAGGTGACTTGATAGAAGTGTACAAGATGATGAAGGGGAATAAATCGAGTGGACAGCCAAAGACCTTTACCCAGGACAGAAATGGATAATATGAAGAGGCATAATTTTAAGAATATTGAAGGGAAGTATAAAGTATAGGAGGGATGTCAGAGGTAGTTTTTTTTACACTAAGACTGGTGGGTGGGTGGAATGCACAGCCAGGGCGGTGATAGTGGCAGACACACTAGTGACATGTAAGAGACTTTTAGACAGGCACATGGATGAAATAAAAATAGACGGATATGTGGGAGGGAAGGAGTAGATTGATCTTAGAGTAGGCTAAAAGTCTGGCACAACATCACGAGTTGAAGGGTCTCTACTATGGTGTACTGTTCTATGTTCTATTCTCCATTTTCCTGGTTGGCTGCAGCACCAATAGTCTCAGAAGACTCAACATCATTTGAGACAAAGCAGCCTACTTGATTGGTGCCTCATCAACCAACCCAAATATTCACTCCCTCCACCAATAGTGAACAGGGGCTGTAGTGTGGACCATCTATAAAATGGAACACAGTTACTCACCCAGTGGCTGACAGCACTTCACAAATCAAAAACTTCTACTACCAAGGAGGACCAGGAAAATGGTCATATGATTGGTTTCTTTTGGTTCCCTTCCACAGATTGGAAATATACAGTACTTTGTAGGCACTGTGTCTAAAACTTGGAACTCCCTACTCACCGTCAAAGTGGGAGTACTTTCAACAGGAGTGCAGTGATTTAGGAAGACAATTCACCACTGTGTACTCAAGAGCAATAAATGATAGCCTTGCCGGTGGTGCAAAAATGACGCTAAAATTACAAAACAAAAATCCCAAGTTAAAAAGAATAAAAAAGTTCTAGGATTCTAGGTACAATTCCTGACTTATGTATTAATTAATTGTCTGTGTTATTAACACTAAAAAATGCTGCACAACAAGTAATTCATTTTCTTGGAAAAGCTTACATCAAATCAGTACCTTGCATGAATGGTGTCAACTTTAGTTGACTCCACCAATGGTTCATTTACAGCAGCCATAAAAGTTATGAATGTTGCAAAATAAGACCAAACACTTAAACAATTAATTTTATTCCCTCAGGTTTTTTTTGGTAATTTGTTTATGTTTGAATGTCATGACAATAAAATAAACCAACTCAGTAACAGCTGGCTTTATTCAATTTACCCAAGGCAATTGTTTCTCTGGAGAAACTTTCTAAGAATTCTATTTTTGGAATATTGCCATGGAGTCATGGAGGGATACAGAACATAAGAGATTCTGCAGATGCTGGAAATCTAGAACAACACACACAAGATGCTGGAGGAACACAGCAGGTCAGGCAGCATCGATAAAGATAAAAAATAGTCAATGTTTCAGGCCAAGTCCCTTCATCAGGACAGATGAGAGATGCAGCTTAGAAACAGGCCCACTGAGTTCACCCCGACCGTCAACCACCCACTCACACTAAACCTATACCAGTCCCATTTCTTTTTTCCTCACATTTTCATCAATTCTCCTAGATTCTATCATTCACTATGCATCAGTGTGTTGAAGATGTCTAATTCTCCATGTTTTTCTTCCACATCATCATCATTTCATGAAGGTAGTTGTTAAGAACTCAGAGCTTCCTATGCATCATCTCCCAGATTCTATCACTCACGACTCACCAGGGTCATTTACAGTGTCCAATTGAACCACTAACCTGAAATTTTGCAATTTGGGAGGAAACTTCAGGATAACTTGCAAATTTCACACAGGCAAGGCCTGAAGTCAGGATTGAACCTGGGTGTCTGACACTTTCAGCGAGTGGTCCTGCAAGCTGCATCACAGTGCAACCCTACTGTTTTGAATGAAACAGTTAAGTTTATTAAAGCACGTATTGCATTTTGATGGCGCAAACCAATTTGTTTGATATTTAATATGGAGCACACAAGTGAAGCAAATCACTATTCCTAACATCCTGCAACACAGTTTCTGGTAACAGATGCTGGTTATGCAATAAATGCAATTAAACACTATTTACAAATTAACTAACCAAATACTTAAAAATAGAAACGACTCGAAATTTCATTTTTCATCAGGATGAAATTTGCAACGAATGGAAGAGTGCTCCAATGATGACCTCAGATATACTAATACAACCGAAGGCAGCTGATGTTAGTGATGATCCTAAAGCAAATTCTAAATAGCATTTAATGCGGTAACCAGACAACAGAGTATTTACAAATGCAGGAAAAGAAACTCAGATCTTTAAAAACCTTAACCAGGATTCCAAATAAATTGTGGGTAATTTCCTGAACTATCCTGTTCATAGTGTGGGTTGCTAATATTAGCGTTATGGGTTTAAATTCTCTCTGAGGAAGATTTTGCTACAAGGAGCTGTAAACACAGTGTGGTTTGTTTATTCTGCTTTCAAACATTTTTTACAGGACTATGAATTATCTGGGGGATTTGATCTTCATATTTCAGATTTCGTTTCTGGTATTAATTTGCTGACACGTGTGTCCATGTCATTTTGCCTGTTTAATTCTTGTCAGTGAAGCCCCAAGGATTATTAGACAGAGCTTTTTAATTATCAATGTAAGGAAGCTTTATTAAGACAGGCAAAGCTTTTCCTTCATAAAATTGTTTTAATTTTACTGATTAAATTATAAATTTTTTCCTCATACTACTGCACTGTAAGAGATCTTCTGTCATTTCTGTTGTGCACTTAATATTTGATTAATACTTCAGCAATATTGTAAATACAGTACTGTGCAAAAGTTTTATATATATATATAAATAAAATGTGGAGCAAAGAGAGAGTTTGTAAATCTGGCAGCAGCAAAGGATGTTGGGAATGACAGGGGTGGAGCGCCACAGAAGGGGTGTGGGACAAGTGGCAGGGAAGATGTGCCAAGGGTGGGGGGAGGTGGCGTGGGTACAGACACATGCAGCCCTGAGACACCAGGCAAAGTCATTTGATTCCAAACAATTGGTTTACTGATCATTACAGAATGTTTCTCTGGTACTTCCTGCTTCCTCCTCTCTCCCTTCCCTTTCTCCCAACCATGAATCCCTTCTCCCTGCCTCCTTTTCACTCTCAGTCCACAATAGAGACCCATATTAGAATCAGTTTATCAACCCCCACATGTCATGAAATTTGATTTTTTTGTGACAACGGTACAGTACAACATATAAAATTACTACAGTACTGTGCAAATGTCTAAGGTACCTGAGCTATATGCATGTGCCCAAGACTTTTGCTCAGTACTCTATATTATTTGATTAAGCACTCTGTTGTTTAAATAATGCATTGCAGGTTACATATAAAAGTATGTAAATGGCATACGTCATTATGCCGCCATGTGATAAATGCGCACCTTGCTTAAAGTAAAACTTAACGTACCCAAGATATCTCCCAGCTCTATTGTTTTTCTTTTAATTTGTTTTTATATTTTGAAGTCACAAAACAGAACAGTGACAATGAAATATTTTTAACACAAACCCAATACAACTAACAACAGGAATTCTGCAGATGCTGGAAATTCAAGCAACACACATCAAAGTTGCTGGTGAACGCAGCAGGCCAGGCAGCATCTGTAGGAAGAGGTGCAGTCGACATTTCAGGCAGAGACCCTTCGTCAGGACTAACTGAAGGAAGAGTGAGTAAGGGATTTGAAAGTTGGAGGGGGAGGGGGAGATCCAAAATGATAGGAGAAGACAGGAGGGGGAGGGATAGAGCCAAGAGCTGGACAGGTGATAGGCAAAAGGGGATACGAGAGGATCATGGGACAGGAGGTCTGGGAAGAAAGACAAGGAGGGGGAGGGGGACCCAGAGGATGGGCAAGAGGTATATTCAGAGGGACAGAGGGAGAAAAGGAGAGTGAGAGAAAGAATGTGTGCATAAAAATAAGTAACAAATGGGATACGAGGGGGAGGTGGGGCCTTAGCGGAAGTTAGAGAAGTCGATGTTCATGCCATCAGGTTGGAGGCTACCTAGACGGAATATAAGGTGTTGTTCCTCCAACCTGAGTGTGGCTTCATCTTTACAGTAGAGGAGGCCGTGAACAGACATGTCAGAATGGGAATGGGATGTGGAATTAAAATGTGTGGCCACTGGGAGATCCTGCTTTCTCTAGCGTACAGAGCGTAGATGTTCAGCAAAGCGGTCTCCCAGTCTGCATCAGGTCTCGCCAATATATAAAAGGCCACATCGGGAGCACCGGACGCAGTATATCACCCCAGTCGACTCACAGGTGAAGTGTTGCCTCACCTGGAAGGAGTGTTTGGGGCCCTGAATGGTGGTAAGGGAGGAAGTGTAAGGGCATGTGTAGCACTTGTTCCGCTTACACGGATAAGTGCCAGGAGGGAGATCAGTGGGGAGGGATGGGGGGGACGAATGGACAAGGGAGTTGCGTAGGGAGCGATCCCTGCGGAATGCGGGGGGGTGGGGGAGGGAAAGATGTGCTTAGTGGTGGGATCCCGTTGGAGGTGGCAGAAGTTACGGAGAATAATATGTTGGACCCGGAGGCTGGTGGGGTGGTAGGTGAGGACCAGGGGAACCCTATTCCTAGGGGGGGTGGTGGGAGGATGGAGTGAGAGCAGATGTACGTGAAATGGGGGAGATGCATTTAAGAGCAGAGTTGATAGTGGAGGAAGGGAAGCCCCTTTCTTTAAAAAAGGAAGACATCTCCCTCGTCCTAGAATGAAAAGCCTCATCCTGAGAGCAGATGCGGCAGAGACGGAGGAATTGCGAGAAGGGGATGGCGTTTTTGCAAGAGACAGGGTGAGAAGAGGAATAGTCCAGATAGCTGTGAGAGTCAGTAGGCTTATAGTAGACATCAGTGGATAAGCTGTCTCCAGAGACAGAGACAGAAAGATCTAGAAAGGGGAGGGAGGTGTCAGAAATGGACCAGGTAAACTTGAGGGCAGGGTGAAAGTTGGAGGCAAAGTTAATAAAGTCAATGAGTTCTGCATGCATGCAGGAAGCAGCGCCAATGCAGTCATCGATGTAGTGAAGGAAAAGTGGGGGACAGATACCAGCATAGGCACGGAACATAGATTGTTCCACGAAGCCAACAAAAAGGCAGGCATAGCTAGGACCCATACAGGTGCCCATAGCTACATCTTTAGTTTGGAGGAAGTGGGAGGAGCCAAAGGAGAAATTATTAAGAGTAAGGACTAATTCCGCTAGACGGAGCAGAGTGGTGGTAGAGGGGAACTGATTAGGTCTGGAATCCAAAAAGAAGCGTAGAGCTTTGAGACCTTCCTCATGGGGGATGGAAGTATATAAAGACTGGACATCCATGGTGAAAATAAAGCGGTGGGGGCCAGGGAACTTAAAATCATCGAAAAGTTTAAGAGCGTGAGAAGTGTCACGAACATAGGTCGGAAGGGATTGAACAAGGGGTGATAAAACCGTGTCGAGGTATGCAGAAACAAGTTCAGTGGGGCAGGAGCAAGCTGAGACAATAGGTCGGCCAGGACAGGCAGGTTTGTGGATCTTGGGTAGGAGGTAGAAACGGGAAGTGCAGGGTGTGGGAACTATAAGGTTGGTAGCAGTGGATGGGAGATCCCCTGAGCGGATAAAGTCGGTGATGGTGTGGGAGACAATGGCCTGGTGCTCCTTAGTGGGGTCACGATCGAGGGGTAAATAAGAGGAGGTATCCGCGAGTTGTCGCTGTGCCTCGGCAAGGTAGAGGTCAGTACGCCAGACTACAACAGCACCCCCCTTATCGGCGGGTTTAATAATAAGGTTAGGATTAGTGCGGAGGGAGTGGACAGCAGAGCGTTCCGAAGGAGTGAGGTTGGAATGGGGACGAGGTGCGGTGAAGTCGAGACGGTTGATGTCCCGTCGGCAATTAGCGATAAAGAGATCCAGAGCAGGCAGAAGACCAGAGCGGGGTGTCCATGAAGAAGAGGAGGGTTGAAGACGGGAGAAGGGGTCATCGGTGGGGGTGGAAGAGTCCTTGCCGAAGAAGTAGGCTCGGAGACGGAGACGGAGGAACAAAAGTTCTGCATCATGGCGAACACGGAACTCGCTGAGGTGTGGGCGAAGGGGGACAAAGGTGAGGCCCTTACTGAGAACAGAGCGTTCTGCCTCCCACAGTTGAAGGTCGGAGGGGATGGTCGGAGGAGACAGCTTAACCACTGATGTCTACTATAAGCCTACTGACTCTCACAGCTATCTGGACTATTCCTCTTCTCACCGTCTCTTGCAAAAACGCCATCCACTTCTCGCAATTCCTCCGTCTCCGCCGCATCTGCTCTCAGGATGAGGCTTTTCATTCTAGGACGAAGGAGATGTCTTCCTTTTTTAAAGAAAGGGGCTTCCCTTCCTCCACTATCAACTCTGCTCTTAAATGCATCTCCCCCATTTCACGTACATCTGTTCTCACTCCATCCTCCCACCACCCCACTAGGAATAGGGTTCCCCTGGTCCTCCCACCCCACCAGCCTCCGGGTCCAACATATTATTCTCCGTAACTTCTGCCACCTCCAACGGGATCCCACCACTAAGCACATCTTTCCCTCCCCCACCCCCCCGCATTCCGCAGGGATCGCTCCCTACGCAACTCCCTTGTCCATTCGTCCCCCCCATCCCTCCCCACTGATCTCCCTCCTGGCACTTATCCGTGTAAGCGGAACAAGTGCTACACATGCCCTTACACTTCCTCCCTTACCACCATTCAGGGCCCCAAACACTCCTTCCAGGTGAGGCAACACTTCACCTGTGAGTCGACTGGGGTGATATACTGCGTCCGGTGCTCCCGATGTGGCCTTTTATATATTGGCGAGACCCGATGCAGACTGGGAGACCGCTTTGCTGAACATCTACGCTCTGTACGCCAGAGAAAGCAGGATCTTCCAGTGGCCACACATTTTAATTCCACATCCCATTCCCATTCTGACATGTCTGTTCACGGCCTCCTCTACTGTAAAGATGAAGCCACACTCAGGTTGGAGGAACAACACCTTATATTCCGTCTGGGTAGCCTCCAACCTGATGGCATGAACATCGACTTCTCTAACTTCCGCTAAGGCCCCACCTCCCCCTCGTACCCCATCTGTTAATTATTTTTATGCATACATTCTTTCTCTCACTCTCCTTTTTCTCCCTCTGTCCCTCTGAATATACCTCTTGCCCATCCTCTGGGTCCCCCCGCCTCCTTGTCTTTCTTCCCGGACCTCCTGTCCCATGATCCTCTCGTATCCCCTTTTGCCTATCACCTGTCCAGCTCTTGGCTCTATCCCTCCCCCTCCTGTCTTCTCCTATCATTTTGGATCTCCCCCTCCCCCTCCAACTTTCAAATCCCTTACTCACTCTTCCTTCAGTTAGTCCTGACAAAGGGTCTCGGCCTGAAATGTCAACTGCACCTCTTCCTACAGATGCTGCCTGGCCTGCTGCGTTCACCAGCAACTTTGATGTGTGTTGCTTGAAGTTTTCCCCTCTGGTTCAAGACCCTGATGGTTGAGGGTAATAACTGTTCTTGAACCTGGTAATGTGAATCCTAAGGCTCCTGTACCTTCTTCCTGATGGCAGCAGCAAGAAAAGAGCATGGCCTGGGTGGTGGGGATTCCTGATGATGGATGCTGTTTTCTGTGACAATGCTTCATGTAGATGTACTTAATGGTGGGGAGGGCTTTACCCGTGATGGATTTATTATTAACAATAAACATTTGTAAGAATAAATGAAAATAAATGCTATTGGAGCTATTAAGGAACAATGAGATCCTGGAAAATGTACCACAAATCTATGAAATTAGTGGGATTGGCAGATAAGGATCTTAAGAAAGGTACAAAGAAAGCAGACAAGATTGTTGTCTTTAAATTTTCTCAGGCATAGATTAATTTTTACTCTAGTTACGCTATGTTAGAATACTACACAGTTTTACTTACCAGTACTCATTGCATGGACACTTACATAGATGTTTCCACAGATGGTAAATTACAGGTATGAATAGAGATAGAGCAGAGTTATTTTGTTTTGATCAAAGACAAAGGGGAGATTAATTTGTGGAGTGCCATATTGAGAGGTTTAGACAAGATGGATATGAAGGGCCTATTTCTCCATTTTATGAAGCAGGAAGATCGACAACCTAGCAGCATTGATTTAAATCAATTGATATAAAATTTGTAGTGAGTTATAATAATTATTTTCTCATCTAAATAGTGGTGGGGATCTGGAGCCAAAAGCCCTCATCAAATTAATGAAGTATTTGGATGAGCACTTGATAATGTAATCATAGGCTGCAGAGGGATAGTTCCCATTAAAAGTTTGATGAGGAGGGATCTAAAAAGACTCAAGTGGACCACGGAATATTTGGCTGAAGGGTCAGCCCTTTTCTGTGATTTAGATTTTATGCAATTACTGTAGTTGTCAAGTTTGTAATGGAAACATCGTGAGTTCAAAAACTGAACTGAGAGTTGAACAGGACACCAAGTTGCAATAATGTAGTCAAGGCAGAATTAGAATCGGTGCTGAGTTTATAGCATATGTGCCAGGGGCCAAAGAATTATTAAGAAATGGATGTGAGTCAACTGGTCAGATAGCACTAATACTGTGAAAAGCACTGGCAAGGTAGGGCTGGTTGAATTAATGCACACGTAGAAGCTACAGCAACATTTGGACATGTAAAATATGGTTGTTGAGAATAGATCCTTAGAGCCTCAACAATAACACATAACTAAGTAATTTTTGAAAGGTTGCATGAATACACTAATGAGAACTATAAATGAAAATCAATGTTAATAAAACAATAAAATGTTTTCCTTTTTTACTTACAGAGCTCATTCAAAGAAATGCTATAAGCAATAAAATTTCCCCATCTGGAAAGTGGCCTAATTCTTTTGACTTGGATTATTAAAGTAACTTCTCATTAGCATCAACATATCAAAGCCTGATTACAAAATCCAAGCACAATGTTACTTGATTCACTTTTGATTTCACATTTTAAGCCCTCAGGCAAAAAAACTATTATCTCTATAATAAGAGATGCAATGCAATGAGTTCATTTCTAAACTGCACAGAGTTTTCCACTGTGCATTGTGCTACTTCAGGTAATCAGATAGCTGTTAATTAATGAAAATGTCAGGTGAATCCCTCATCTGGGGTCATCATTATCCATTCAGAAACTGTATCCCAATATCATTAACAGTATCCAGTGCTACTTCGAGCTCAATTAACTTAATGTTATGCAAATGAATGCTCTCATCATCAGATTAACCCACAACGTTAATAGCATATAATTGGACCCTCAAATGGGGCAATTAGAGAAGGCTCCTTCCATTCGTCTTACAAGGCTAATTATTGTTAATAGAAGACAGGGACTACATCCCAAGGCTACAACCGAGAGGGGCAGCTGTCTGTAGAATACCCATTAAACACACATAATATATGATTATTAATTCTGCACTGTAATGTGGGACTTTGAAAAAGCATAACTTTGAATGCAGTACCCTATAATATGTTATAAAAGATTTCTTTTTACTCTTATTTCAGGGACATATTTGGTTATCATACATATTATTATTTCCATTGTTCCATAGTTTTGAATGCTTAGTCCACCATTTACAATGACAAACACAATTACAATCCACTTTGACTTTTTTGGCAGCTTGTATATATTCACTACCATCAGCAGCTTCATGAAAGTAGATCTGTGCACACGGACACAAGCTACTTCACTGACATAAATCCCACAATAATAATCAGGGCTTAAGTTAACAAGACATCTTCAGATTTAATTAAATCTAATTCTTGTATTTTTACATGTTTTAGGGATCGTGTTCCAGATGTAACTAGTGCTCTGAACAAAAGTGTTGAATGTATTACTCAATGGTTAGGTTGCAACAGTTTCCTGATCAACTATCCAATATGCTTTCATGCACAGACTTAAAACAATTTGCTATTGTCTGTGTCAAAATCAGTTATTTAAAAAATCATGTTTTACTTTTGGACAGTTCATCAATTTCTCTAGAAAAAGCCTGAGGGTGACCTGCATGAAGTCTTAAGATTATGAAGGGATTTGATAGGATAGACATAGAGAAAATGTTTCCGCTTGTGGGGAATCCAGAAAATAAAGGAGGTCATCAATAAACCCATCAGGGAATTCAGAAGGGCTTCAAGGAGTAGAGAGTGTGAATTGCGTACAAGCATTTATGAGGAATCTAGATAAACACAGCAGTATTAAGAAAATGTTTTGCTAATGTGGCTATGTGGATGCACATGTCTGGCTTGAGAATTTTATCTTAGAATGTCACTTTGTGACCAATCTTTATATGTGCATAACAACCAATTTGTGCAGAGCCCCACAAACAAAAATATTAGAGAACAAACAACAAAATCATTATTTTAATGGGAAGTAATTTTGCTTGGAGAACAATACAGACTAAAACAGAAATGAAAACACCACATTTTTTCTTGGTTTGTTCTATACACGATCATACATATCTACCTCAGCTGCCAGGGTACGGGATGTCTCGGATCGGGTCCTGAATATTCTGAAGGGGGAGGGTGAGCAGCCAGTTGTCTTAGTACATGTTGGTACCAATGACATAGATAGGACAAAGGAGGAGGTCCTGAAGAGAGATTTCCAGGAGTTAGAAAGGAAGCTGAGAAGCAGGACCTCCAGGGTAGTAATCTCGGGATTGCTACCTGTGCCACGTGCCAGCGAGGGCAAGAATAGTCGGATCAGGCAGATGAATGCGTGGCTGAGAGACTGGTGTAGGGGGCAGGGCTTCAGATTCTTGGATAATTGGGATCTCTTCTGGGGGAAGTATGACCTGTTCAAAAAGGACAGGTTATACCTGAACCCGAAGGGGAACAATATCCTGGCAGGGAAGTTTAGTAGAGCTGTTAGGGAGGGTTTAAACTAGTTTGGCAGTGGCATGGGAACCGGAATGACAGAGCGGAGGAAGGGGAAAACAGAAATAAATCTAAGATAGTGAGCAGTAAAGATGTCAAGAAAGACAGGCGGGTGATGGGGCAAATTTGTAGCCATTGGGATGAGTTGCAGTGCAATAAAGTTGCATTGAAATCAAAGTGAAAAGTATCAAATATTGGTCTTAAGGTGTTGTACTTAAATGCACACAGCATTAGGAATAAGGTGGATGATCTTGTCGTACAGCTACAGATTGGCAGGTATGATATTTTGGCCATCACTGAGACCTGGCTAAAGGATGCATGTCTCTGGGAGCTGAACATCCAAGGATACACGGTGTATCGGAAGGATAGCAAGGTAGGCAGAGGGGGAGGCGTGGCTTTATTGGTAAGAAATGATATTAAATCATTAGAAAGAGGTGATATAGAATCGGAAGGTGCAGAATCTTTATGTGTTGAGCTAAGAAACAGCAGGGGTAAAAGGACGCTGATGGCAGTTATTTATAGCCCTCCAAACAGCTGCAGGGATGTGGACTACAAATTACAACTGGAAATAGAAAAGGCCTGTCAGAGGGGCAACGTTATGATAATTGTGGGGGATTTTAACATGTGAGTGGATTGGGAAAATCAGGTCGGCACTGGATCTCAAGAGAGAGAATTTGTAGAATGTCTGCGAGATGGCTTTTTAGAACAGCTTGTTGTTGAGCCCACTAGGCGATCGGCTGTACTGGATTGGGTATTGTGTAATGAACCGGGGGTGATTAGAGAGATTGAGGTGAAGGAACCCTTAGGAGGCAGTGATCATAACATGATTGAGTTCACTGTGAAATTTGAAAAAGAGAAACCGAAATCTGATGTGTCGGTATTTCAGTGGAGTAAGGGAAATTACAGTGGCGTGAGAGAGGAACTGGCCAAAGTTGACTGGAAAGGGACACTGGCGGGAAAGACAGCAGAGCAGCAGTGGCTGGAGTTTATGCGAGAAATGAGGAAGGTGCAAGACAGGTATATTCCAAAAAAGAAGAAATTTTCGAGTGGAAAAATGATGCAACCGTGGTTGACAAGAGAAGTCAACGCCAAAGTTAAAGCAAAAGAGAGGGCATACAAGGAAGCAAAAATTAGTGGGAAGAGAGAGGATTGGGAAGTTTTTAAAACCTTACAAAAGGAAACCAAGAAGGTCATTAAAAGAGAAAAGATTAACTATGAAAGGAAGCTAGCAAATAATATCGAAGAGGATACTAGGAGCTTTTTCAAGTATATAAAGAGTAAAAGACAGGTGAGAGTAGATATAGGACCGATATAAAATGATGTTGGAGAAATTGTAATGGGAGATGAGGAGATGGCAGAGGAAATGAACAAGTATTTTGCATCAGTCTTCACTGAGGAAGACGGCAGGATACCGGACACTCAAGGGTGGCAGGGAAGAGAAGTGTGCGCAGTCACAATTACGACAGAGAAAGTACTCAGGAAGCTGAATAGGCTAAAGGTAGATAAATCTCCTGGACCAGATGGAATGCACCCGCGTGTTCTGAAGGAAGTAGCTGTGGAGATTGCGGAGGCATTAGCGATGGTCTTTCAAAAGTTGATAGATTCTGGCATGGTTCCGGAGGACTGGAAGATTGCAAATGTCACTCTGCTATTTAAGAAGGGGGCAAGGAAGCAAAAAGGAAATTATAGACCTGTTAGCTTGACATAGGTGGTTGGGAAGTTGTTGGAGTCGATTGCCAAGGATGAGGTTACAGAGTACCTGGAGGGATATGACAAGATAGGCAGAACTCAGCATGGATTCCTTAAAGGAAAATCCTGCCTCTCAAACCTATTACAATTTTTTGAGGAAATTACCAGTAGGCTAGACAAGGGAGATGCAGTGGATGTTGTATATTTGGATTTTCAGAAGGCCTTTAACAAGGTGCCACACATGAGGCTACTTAACAAGATAAGAGCCCTTGGAATTACGGGAAAGTTACATACGTGGATAGAGCATTGGCTGATTGGCAGGAAACAGAGAGTGGGAATAAAGGGATCCTATTCTGGTTGGCTGCCGGTTACCAATGGTGTTCCACAGGGGTCCATGTTGGGGCCGTTTCTATTTTCATTGTACATCAACGATTTGGATTATGGAATAGATGGCTTTGTGGCTAAGCTTGCTGATGATACGAAGATAGGTGGAGGGGCCAGTAGTGCTGAGGAAACGGAGAGTCTGCAGAGAGACTTGGATAGATTGGAAGAATGGGCAGAGAAGTGGCAAATGAAGTACAATGTTGGAAAGTGTATGATTATGCACTTTGGCAGAAAAAATAAAGGGGCAGACTATTATTTAAATGGGGAAAGAATTCAAAGTTCTGAGATGCAACGGGACTTGGGAGTCCTCGTACAGGATACCCTTAAAGTTAACCTCCAGGTTGAGTCAGTAGTGAAGAAGGTGAATGCAATGTTGGCATTCATTTCTAGAGGAATAGAGTATAGGAGCAGGGATGTGATGTTGAGGCTCTATAAGGCGCTAGTGAGACCTCACTTGGAGTACTGTGGGCAGTTTTGGTCTCCTTATTTAAGAAAGGATGTGCTGATGTTGGAGAGGGTACAGAGAAGATTCACTAGAATGATTCCGGGAATGAGAGAGTTAACATATGAGGAACATTTGTCCGCTCTTAGACTGTATTCCTTGGAGTTTAGAAGAATGAGGGGAGACCTCATAGAAACATTTCGAATGTTGAAAGGCATGGACAGAGTGGATGTGGCAAAGTTGTTTCCCATGATGGGGGAGTCTAGTACGAGAGGGCATGACTTAAGGATTGAAGGGCGCCCGTTCAGAACAGAAATGCGAAGAAATTTTTTTAGTCAGAGGGTGGTGAATCTATGGAATTTGTTGCCACGGGCAGCAGTGGAGGCCAAGTCATTGGGTGTATTTAAGGCAGAGATTGATAGGTATCTGAGTAGCCAGGGCATCAAAGGTTATGGTGAGAAGGCGGGGGAGTGGGAGTAAATGGGAGGATGGATCAGCTCATGATAAAATGGCGGAGCAGACTCGACGGGCCGAATGGCCGACTTCTGCTCCTTCGTCTTGTGGTCTTGTGGTAATGTGGTGTTTTAGTTCATATTGGAAAGGTGGCACCTTTGACAGTACAGCACTTTCCTCTATTGAATGACTAAGATTTTGTACTTGAACCCTGAACGATCTGCCTAAGGAAACATTACCAATGACTCCAAGCTGACACACAGGTTATTATCATGCCACTGTGAAAATCCTGGAGTAAAAATTCACCTCACATTCATCTCATATTATAACTGGCATCTTGAAGTTCATTATCCTGTTAAAGTAACATCATTAAAATAATGTGAAACAGAATTTGACTCAAATATGCTTAAAGCAAAGCCTTCTGAGTAACTTCAACCCCAAGACTGCATGTCAAGAAATAGGCACAAGTAGAATTGTGCATTCAATGAAATTTGAGTTGGACAAAGCCCGCAATGTATGGTGAATATAATTAGAAAACATGCAGAGAAGGCTGTGAATTTACATGAAATGCTTATTTGAAATTCCAGGATACCCTGTCTCTAATGGACACAATTTCACAACCAAGTTCCTGGCTTGTTCATTTTCTATTTCACTGCAGATACAGCATAATAATCCTCTAAAATCACACCTTGTGAAAGTGTTTTCCCTGCACACAGAACTAAAAGGTGATGAATATTCCACTGCATGCCCAACAAACTTCTTGTAAATGGCACGGATAGAGGACAGGTACAGCTGTATTAGAACAATTAATGAGGAGTAAGATAGGGCTGTGGTATGCAGAGCAACACCTACCACTTGAAATGGCTAAAGACCGAGTAGCTGGTAATGTGGTTATTAACCTTCCTGGCCCCGGGATTGTGCCAGAGATTTCAACTCCATTCTCCCAGTGATTCTTCTATTAATCTGTTGTGTGTTCTCAGTAATCCATATGGGGATCAGCACTAGAGAATACTGAGTATGTGCAAATACAGCAGACTGATGAATTCATTTACCTGTACAAAAGCAGTTAACAACCTTCTGAAAAGTCCCTGAACAGAGTTCAAATTTGGTCTGACTAGTAAAATAGTGCGCACACATCTCCCATTTTTATATCGAACTAATCTGTGTTTAGCATTTTACTAGTAAACTATGGGCACAGATTTTTACTATCTGTATATAGTAATGTAGAATTACTATAATTAGAATTATCTATAATTGGTAATGTCAATGCTACTGTTATGTATTGATCATAGATCTACAGAAAACGTTATCTATAGGCAGCAATCATCTATTTACATAAATAATTGTTAAATAATTAGAAACGTTTTACTTCTACTAATTTCACCATGCTTCAGTGAAAATTGATGTATACAGGCAAAGAAAGTCAGCCTTGTGCAGGGAACAGGATTAAACTTCTCCACCTCTTAGCACCAGCCTCATTATGAATCACTGGTTTAGAGAAACATACCTGCATTAAATCTCCAAGGCCTGCATTATTTTAGGGGGAAAATGAATTCATTTTATCTGTTGGGACTTTCAGTGAATTTATTCAGTGAGCAGCTAAGTTTTTCAGACCTGATTCCCTGGACTGCCGAAGAATCTCACGGACACTACTAATGAAATGGAAAGAGAAAATGCTGGAAACACTCAGCAGGTAAAGCAGCATTTATGAAAAAAGAAACTGTTGATGTTTCTTATCTGAGACCCTTTGTCAGTTCCTTCATCACATGTAGCTGACCTAGAATGAAATGCATTTCATAAAGTTTCTGTCATGGATAATTAGAAAGTGCTGAACTGTTCAAAATTTAGTTCAGTTTCTCTTTCCTCGGATGCTGCATGATTTGGTGAGTGTTTCTACTATTTTCTGCTTTTATTTTAGATTCCTAGGACCTGCAGTTGCAAATACAACTGGCACCAGAATCTCGGGGTTTGACAGGGTAAATGTTTAGGGTCCCTGCTTCTCATTTCAACGCAGTGTGACCTTACATTTGTCAGCAACAGGATCAAACTCGATTGCACTTCCTGCTGCAGCTGAATAATGCATCAATATAATCCTGCTGGTCAAGCCCTATTTTAAAGGAAAAACAGAATCTTCCCGGTGTCTGCAGCCATCCTGTTCCAGCTCTATCCATTAGATTGGATCAGCTTTAATTGTAACATAGTGAAATTCGTCACTTGTGTCAACAGTCCAAGGATGTGCTGAGGGACATGATTCCAGTGCCAACATAGCATGCCCACTACTTACTAACTCTTTGGTATGTGGGAGGAAACTGGACCAGCTGGAGGAAACACATGCAATCATGGGGAGAATATACAAACTCTATACAGACAGTGGTGGGAATTGAACCTGGGTCGCTGTTGAATTAAATGGGAATTAGTACATCAGGCTATGGAGAATGATCTCAAGGCAAATGCAGATCAATAATGTTCTCTGCCTTGGATTATTAAACAGAGTAATAAAACACCACCACACAGAAATGAGCCCTTTGGCCCACCTAGTTAGTGCTGAACCATTATTCTGCGTAGTCCCATTGTCCCTTTTCAAGTGCTCAACTGTTGAAATTCAGTCATTTCCTTCTGTTCTAAAAGGTAGATCCAAAACTTTAAAATTCACTACCAGCCAAAGAGACCTTAGTGCCAGCACTAAAGTCCACTATCTCACCAATCTTAACCAGCATTCATGATTAGGAAACATCGGATTTTCTTACGATCTCAACAATCCTTTGGACTACTTTCTATCACTTATACACACAAAGGTAGAAGAGAATATGAATGAGAATGAAAAAGTGAAAGAGAAGAAAATTTTAAACTATAAACCATATGTCCAAAGAGGACAATAGGTTCTTGATTAGTTAGGGTGTCAAGAGTTACAAGGAGAAGGCAGGAGAATGGGGTTAAGAGGGATAATAAATCAGCCAAGGTGGAATGGTGGAATCAACATGATGGGCCAAATGGCCTAATTCTGCTCCTATGTCTTATGTCACCATGAAGCAATATCACAGGTTTTTTTTCAACATTAGCTCTCTGTTTCTCTTTGCTTTATCTCCTTTGTTTTCTCCCATTTTCTCGGCTATTCAAATATAAGTGATGTGATTAACCTTAATTACTGCTTAGTACTGAAAATTTTACAATACAAAGGAGATGGTGTTGGGCTTTAGGAAAAATAAGCCTGCGCTGCTGCCTGTTACTATTGATGGTGAGGACCTACAAGAACCTGGGGATGCACCTGGATGACAGACTTGAGAGGAGCACCACCACGGAGGCCACTGACTTCCTAAGGAGACTGAGGTCCTTTGGAGTATGCAGGCCTTTCCTTCACATGTTCTACCAGTCTGTTGTCACCAGTACAATCTTCTATGTGATGGTGTGCTGGGCAATGGCATCAACACAGGTGATGCCAACAGACTTAATAAACTGATTAGGAAGGCTGGCTCTGTTATAGGAGTCAAACTGGACACACTGGAGGCTGTGGTAAACCAAAGGACCCTACGGAAAATCCTGGCAATTCTGGACAATGTATCTCACCCTCTGCATGCCACCTTGGCTGAATAGAGGAGCACCTTTAGTAACAGACTAAGACAACTGCGCTGCTCCAAAGAGCACTACATGAGATCATTTTTACCGTCGGCCATTAGGCTCTATAATGAGTCAACCTATAGCCGGGGAAGAGATGACCCCCTCCTGTAACTTTTTTTTCTTCCTTACTTCTCTTCAAATATTTCTATATCTGTGCACTTGTAATGCTACTGACAGTGTAATTTCCTTTGGGATCTATAAAGTACCTATCTATCTATTTCTCTCTCTATTTCAAACTCTTCCATCTTACCCTTCTCTGTTTTGCTCTCTTTGCAACATTTGAAATGAAACTACATTTTCAAAAAGCTACTTCTTGGTAGATTAAGGTTTAAGCTCATTAAGGATTCTTCAATCTGTTTGGTTGAAATGGCTTGTTGTTTACCATAATCATCCTCAACAGACTGATTCCAACAGTGTCTGAACAGAACCTTCCCGAGTTGCAATGTGGCTTTCATCCTGAACGCAGCACTGTCGACATGATCTTCGCAGTGAGGCACATACAGGAGAAGTGCCTGGAACAGAACATGACATTATACTCTGTCTTCATTGATCTGACGAAGGTGTTTGACACGGTCAACAGAAACGTGCTGAGGATCATCCTTAGAAAGCTTGGCTGCCCACAGAAATTCACTACAGTCATCCGCCTGCTCCACAATGGCATGACAGGAGAAGTGTTCTCAGGTGGTTCCCCACCTGAGACTTTCAACATCTCAGATGGCGTGAAGCAAGGGGTGCATTCTAGCACCAGTGCTCTTCAACACCCAAGTGCTGAAGCATGCTGCTAAGGACCTAGACCTGGGTATTTATATAAGATATCGCCTAGACGGATCGATGTTTGACCTGAGATGCGTTGCTGCAAAGACCAAAACATTGAGGAGGCTCATCACTGAAGCCCTGTTTGCTGATGACTGTGCCCTCATGGCCCACCAGGAGAACCACCTGCAGATGATTGTCAACAAGCTCTCCACAGCCTCAAAGCTGTTCAGCCTGACAATCAGCCTCAGTAAGTCAGAAGTTCTCCTACAACCTGCTCCAAACAGTCACCCTCCTCAGCCATGCATCACCATCGACGGCACTGTCCTGAAGAATGTGGAGAGCTTCAAGTATCTAGGAAGCACCGTCTCCAGTGACGGATCCCTTGACAAAGAGATCATAGCAAGGATCCAGAAAGCCAGCAGGCACTCGGGGAAACTCCATGTCAAAGTTCTGGAGCACAAGGACATTCAGCTTTCAACCAAGCTCAAGGTGTACAAGGCTGTGGTCCTCACCTCTCTCCTGTACGGCTGCGAAACCTGGACCCTGTACCGCAGGCACATCAAACAGCTGGAGCAGTTTTACATGCGCTCTCTGCGGTCGATCCTGAGGATTCAATAGCAGGTCCGAATCACCAACCAGGAAGTCCTTGACAGAGCCAACAGCACAAGCATTGAGGCAAGGATCCTCCAGGCCCAGCTGCGCTGGACTGACCACGTAATCCGCACAGGTGAAACAGGAATCCCCAGGCAGCTACTCTATGGTGAGCTTGAGCATGGCAGGCGCAATCGGGCCACCCCAAAAAAAGATTCAAAGACAATCTGAAATCGTACATCAAATGGGCAGACCTCCAGCCTCAACAACTTGAGGAGACCGCAGCCGACAGGGCTGCATGGCGCGCCCTGACCAGAAAAACTGCGTCTGACTTTGAGGATGACCGAAATCAGCGCCTTGCAGCAGCACGAGACCGACACCACAAAGCTGTGTATGCACCTGTTCTAACAACCGCCATTCCATGTCCAACCTGCAACCGCATGTGTGCTTCAGCCTTCAGCCTCCGAAGCCACATGCATATCAACAGATGACTGCACAATGTTTAGTCTTCCTCGGACCCCGAGAGACAACCACCTACAAGAGCAAGATGCTCTATAGAAGCAATCACGCCCCTCTACCAGGACAGCTTATTGCCAACCACTGATTGCATGGTGAGGAGCATAGTTATATGACAAAGTATTTTTAACACAGAATATAGTTAGTTGTAATGTAATGGTTACACCATTATTTAAGCAAGTCTCAATATACTGCATTAAATATCTTACATGAAAGCTTACCTATTTGCTAAGAATCCTGCATCTTTTAACATTTCAGCTTGTACCAGATCCTGAGGAAATCCATGCATCACCCAGCCCCGAGTGGAACAGTCCAGTTTACTTAGCCTTTGAGCGACACATTTCATGACCATAACATCTGGAACTAAAATAAACAAAATATGATTACAATATTATAGTACAGTATTATACAATATTACAGTTTGCTATGTTTCTGAGTTTGTGAAACAAGAATAATCTTGTTCATCTTTCCACCTCACCACTTGAGATTGTGCCTCAAATCTTTTTCCTGGATGGCACGTGTCACATCATACAGAGTAGGGAATTTAATCAAAGAGAACTTTTAGCCTGGTACCAATTCCACGCTTGATGTTTGGGTGATAGTTGATAATCACATATGAAGTATATTCTTCCCAGTACATTTGCATTTCAGATTCACACAAAAATCTCTTATAGCACTAATAACATATGCACTATTTCTGATTGATGATTTCAGGCATCATGAAGAGTCATATTCATACCACAATCTTTTAAAAATATTTCCTCCTTTGGTGTTCAATTCCACCATGTAGTGTTGCATTTTATTATGAAGATTTTTCCTTATGTCCTCCATTCCATTGTCTATATGCAGTTTTGCGACTCCTTTGTACACCACGTCTTAATAATTATGTAATCCATTCTGTATTAACTGTAACAGAGTGAGTGGAAAAATTGATTACCTGATCATTATTATGCTGCAGTTTACGAATCAGAATCATGTTTAACATCACTGGCATAAGTCTTGAAATTTGTTAATTTTATGGCAGCAGTACAATGAAACACATAAATAAAAATAGAGAAAAAAAGCTGAATTACAGTAAGTATATACATGTCTATTAAATAGTTAAGTTAATAAGTAGTGCAAAAAAAAAGACAGAAATAAAAAAGTAGAGAGGTAGTGTTTGTGGGTTCAATGTCCATTTAGAAATTAGATGGCAGAGGGGAAGAGGCTGTTCTTGAATCATTAAGTGTGTGCCTTCAGGCTTCTGTACCTCCTTCCTGATGGCAATAATGAGAAGTGGGCATGTTCTTGGTGGTGGAGATCCTTAATGAAAGATGCCACCTTCCTAAGGCACCGCACTTTGAAGATATTTTGGATACTATGGAGGCTAATACCCATGATGGAGCTGACTAATTTTACAAGTTTCTGCAACTTACTTTGATCTTGTGCAGTAGCCCACCGTCCATACCAGACGGTGATGCAGCTAGTCAGAATGCTATCCACAGTACATTTGTCGAAGTTTTCGAGTGTTCAAATTGACAAAACCAAATCTCATCAAACCCTCAATAAAATATAACTGCTGTCTTGCCTTCTTTATAGTTGCATCAATATGTTGCATCCAGGTTAGGTCCTCAGAGATATTGAAACCTAGGAACTTGAAATTGCTCACTCTCTCCACTTCTAATACCTCTATGAAATTAGTTTGTATTCCCTCCTCATATCCTTTCTGAAGTCCATAATCAGCTCTTTGGTCTTGATGATGTTGAGTGCGAGGTTGTTGCTGCGACACCACTCAACTAGCTGGTATATCTCACTCCTGTACGCCCTTTCATCACCATCTGAGATTCTGCCAACAATGGTTGTATTTTCTGCAAATTTATAGATGGTTTTTGAGTTATGTCTGGCCACATAGTCATGGGTGCAGAGAGATTAGAGCAATGGGCTAAGTACACATCCCTGTGGTGCACCGGTGTTGACTGTCAGCAGGGTGGAGATGTGAGAGAGGTTATGTGCTAATTGACTCAAGTGTTACATCACATCAGTGTCTGCATTTTAACTATGATTCATTGGCTCTATAAGCCATTGGGCATTATGATGAGTAAATGAAAGGTGTTTTAAAGTTCAAGTAACACAAACAAAATGCTGGAGGAACTCAGCAGGCCAGGCAGCACCTGTGGAAAAGAGTACAGTTGATGTTTCGGGCCAAGACCCTTCAGCCTGAAAAGTTGACTGTACTCTTTTGTATAGATGCTGCCTGGTCTGCTGAGTTCCTCCAGCATTTTGTGTGTGCAGCTTGGATTTCCAGCAATTGCAGATTTTCTCTTGTTTGTGATTAGAATTCTAGTTATTTCTTTTATTCAATAGCAGAAATTCTGTTTAGAATAGAAAAAGGTTTAAACTTAAAATAACGCTGGACAACAAATTTTTTTGAAAGTGTTGCCTCCTCAGAATCTATTTTTGTTTATGATAGACCACTTGAAGCTGAACAGAAATATAATTTCAGACTACTTGTAGCATGTTGGAATTCAGAGAAACAAGAAACTAACGTTTATTTTAATATTATGCATTTAATTGCATAAAGGTGCTGATGCTTTGCAATAGTTCAACTAAGATGGAAGTGTTTTGTTGATGATTTTTGTTTGTACTCAAGTGTCTGAGGCTTCTTGCTTAAGTGTCCAACAGTAATCAGCCAGCATTGATGGATTCCAGTTGCCTTGATACTGTTTCTCCGTGACTACAATGTCCTGGTGAAACCTTTCACCAGGCTTGTCATCGACAGCAGCAAGGTTTGCTGGGAAAAATGGGAATGCAGAAAATGAATCTTTAGTGACATACTGTACTTCATGGTTTTGTGTGCTTGAAGCATGTTATCAACCAACTAAAAGTAGTTTGGGGCTCTGTAGTTGCCAAAAAAATTTGCAACAACATCCTCAAATGCCTTCCACGTGATTTTCGCCAGTCAAGTCAAGTCAAGTTTATTGTCATTTCAACCATAAGCTGCTGGTACAGTTCACAGTAAAAACGAAACAACGTTCCTCCAGGACCATGGTGCTACATGAAACAACACAAAACTACACTAGACTATGTGAGACAGCACAAGGCTACACTACACTACGTAAAACAACATAAAAGCTGCACTAGACTACAGACCTGCTCAGGACTACATAAAGTGCACAAAACAGTGCAGGGCAGTACAATAATTAATAAACAAGACAACAGACATAGTAGAGGACAAATTACAATATAATAATAAATGATGTAGCTTCGGTACCTTTTGCAGACGGCAGGAGGGAGAAGAGTTTGTGTGAGGGGTGCATGGGGTTCTTCACAACACTGTTAGCTTTGCGGATGCAGCATGTGGTGTAAATGTCTGTGATGGCGGGAAGAGAGACCCCGATGATCTTCTCAGCTGACCTCACTATCCGCTGCAGGATCTTGCGATCTGAGACGGTGCAATTCCCGAACCAGGCAGTGATGCAGCTGCTCAGGATGCTCTCAATACAACCTCTGTAGAATGTGGTGAGGATGGGGGGTGGGAGGTGGACTTTTCTCAGCCTTTGCAAAAAGTAGAGTCGCTGCTGGGCTTTCTTGGTTATGGAGCTGATGTTGAGGGACCAGGTGAGATTCTCTGCCAGGTGAACACCAAGAAATTTGGTGCTCTTAACGATCTCAACAGAGGAGCCATCAATGTTCAGTGGAGAGTGGTCGCTTCATGCTCTCCTGAAGTCAACAACCGTCTCTTTTGTTTTGTTCACATTCAGAGACAGGTTGTTGGCTCTGCACCAGTCTGTTAGCCGCTGCACCTCCTCTCTGTATGCTGACTTGTCGTTCTTGCTGATGAGACCCACCATGGTCGTGTCATCGGCGAACTTGATGATGTGATTCGAGCTGTGTATTGCTGCACAGTCGTGGGTCAGCAGAGTGAACAGCAGTGGATTGAGCACACAGCCCTGGGGGGCCCCCGTGCTCCGTGTGATGGTGTTGGAGATGCTGCTCCCGATCCGGACTGACTGAGGTCTCCCAGTCAGGAAGTCTAGGATCCAGTTGCAGAGGGAGGTGTTCAGGCCCAGCAGTTTCAGCTTTCCAATCAGGTGCTGAGGAATGATTGTGTTGAATGCTGAACTGAAGTCTATAAACAGCATTCCAACGTATGCGTCTTTTTTGTCCAGGTGGGTGAGGGCCAGGTGGAAGGTGGTGGCGATGGCGCCGTCTATTGAACGGTTGGGACGATTCGCGAACTGCAGGGGGTCCAGTGAGGGGGGCAGCAGGGTCTTTATGTGTCTCATGACGAGCCTCTCGAAACATTTCATGGTGATGGATGTTAGTGCGACTGGACGGTAGTTGTTGAGGCAGGACACTGAAGACTCCTTCGGCACGGGGGTGATGGTGGCGGCCTTGAAGCACGTTGGAATGACAGCACTGCTCAGAGAGATGTTGAAGATGTCAGTGCGAACATCTGCCAGTTGGTCTGCACATCCTCTGAGCACTCTGCCAGGAATATTGTCCGGTCCAGCAGCCTTCCGTGGGTTGACACCGCATAGAGTTTTCCTCACATCAGCCACAGTAAGACACAGCACCTGGTCATTGGGAAGAGGAGTGGTCTTCCTTGCCACCACGTCATTTTCCGCCTCGAAATGAGCGTAGAAATTGTTCAATGCATCTGGGAGGGAGGCATCACCAGCACAGGCAGGTGATGTTGTCCTGTAGTTGGTGATGTCCTGAATACCCTTCCACATGCACTGCGTGTCACCGCTGTCCTGGAAGTGGCTGTGGATTCGCTGGGCTTGAGCACACTTTGCCTCTCTGATGGCCCGGGACAGTTTGGCCCTCACCATTGTTAGGGCTGCCTTGTTGCCTGCTCTGAAGGCAGAGTCACGGGTCCTCAGCAGTGCACGCACTTCCGCGGTCATCCATGGCTTCCGGTTAGGGCGTGTAGTGATAGTCTTGGACACAGTGACGTCATCGATGCACTTGCTGATGTAGCTAGTCACTGATGCTGTGTACTCCTTTAAGCTGGAAGAGTCGCCATCGATTGCAGCCTCCCTGAACATGTGCCGCACAAGAAGTTCTTCGATTTGCCTGTCATTGACGACCTGTTTGATTTATGGACTAACAAATATGTCTTCCTTAATCTTGGCATCAGTTATTCTGACTTGAATTATGAATTGAAATAACAAATATAGGCTATTTCTTTGTTGTCCATTGTAATCATAAGAATTGTGGAACTGGTTTATTTTAGGACTATTAACACCAGATGGATGAAATTTCAGAAGATTTAGTTATCTGCCAATGCTGTCCTTGAGGTTATTGTTGCCTCCTTTATTATTTATCCTTACAGACCACTATAATTTAAATTAATCTCAGTGGCCTACCATATTTCAAGGGCAGTTAGACCATCTATGCTTTTACTAGGGTAATCAAGAACTTAAATATAAACAATTTGTAATGATATAAAGATACATGCAACTCAACTGCCTATTTAAAACTGTGGAACATTTATTTTAAAAAAGAACCTAAAATCAATCTTTTACAAGTACTAAGTAAGTGTTCGAGTATTCAGTATAACTATTGCTATGTATTGATCATTTTGTGCTCTTTGTCATGATGGACTAGGCACAGTATCCTGGTATGGTTCTGCTGTATGCTGTAAAACTTAATGATAAATGAAGCTGCAATCATCCTGAGCAATAAAAGTACTAGAGAGAGAAGATGGGAAGCTGGAAATGAAGAGTTGTATTGGTCACTAGTACTCCAGTAAGGTACCTTAATATTCTTATGTCCCTGCATGAGAAAAAAATCAATCTGATCTCCAACCTGGCGACAACTTAATTATGACTACATAATTTATAAGGCTCCATCATGAAGCATGTTTTCACTGTGTTCATGGAGTTGATCACTTGCTTTATTGTGAACAGAACCGTCTCAAATATTGAAAGGCCTAGATAGAGTGGATGTGGACAAGCTGTTTCCTTTAGTAGGGGAGTCCTGGACGAGAGGTTACTGACTCAGAATAGAAGGAGGTCCCTTTAGAACAGAAATGAGGAGGAATTTCTTTAGCTACAGGGTGATGAATCTGTGGAATTCATTGCCACAGGTGGCTGCGGAGGCTTGGTTATTAAGTATATTTAAAGCAGAAGTTGATACGTTTAAAGTAAATTTATTATCAAAATACACCTATGTCACCATATACAACCTGAGATTCATTTTCTTGCAGGCATACTCAATAAATCCATAATAGAATAATAATCATAACAGAGTCAATGAAAGACTGCAGCAACTTGGGCATTCAACAAATTTGTAGAAGACAACAAATCATGCAAATACAAAAAGAAAGAAATAATAATAAACAAACAAACAAATAAATAAATAAATAAATAGTATGATGTATATCGAGAACATGAGATGAAGAGTCCTTGAAAATGACTCCATAGGTTGTGGGAATATTTCAATGATGGGGCAGATGAATTGAGTGAAGTTATCCCACTTGGTTAAAAGACTGATGGTTGAAGAGTAATAACTGTTCCTGAATCTGATGGAGTAAGTCCTGAGGCTGCTGTACCTTCACCCTGATGGCAGTAGCGAGAAGACAGCTTGACCCGATGACGGACGCTACTTAGTATTAGCATAGCAATAGCATTTACTTAGCGATAGCATTTTGTGTAGATGTGCTTAATGGTGGGAAGGGCTTTGCCTTTGATGGACAGGATCGTATTCACTACTTTTTGTAGGGGTTTCTGTTCAAGGGCATTGGTGTTTCCATAAAAGGCTGTGATGCAGCCAGTAAATATACTCCCCACTTCACATCGATAGATACTTATCAAAGTTTTAAATGTCATGCCAAACCTTTGCAAACTCCAAAGGATGTAGTCACTGCCGTGCTTTCGTCATAATTACCCTTACATGCTGGGCCCAGAACAGGTCCTCCGAAATAATAACACAGAGCAACTTAAAGTTGCTGAAACACTCCAACTCAGATCCTCTGATGAGGACAGCTTCATAGATCTCTGGTTTCCTTCTTCTGGAAGACAAATATCAACTCCTTAGCCTTGCTGACATTGAGTAAGAGGTTATTGTTATGGCACCACTCAGCCAGATTTTCAATCTCCCTCCTATATGCTGATTCATCACTACCTTTGATTCAGTCTATGACAGTGCTGTCATCAGCAAACTTGAATATGGCATTGAAGGAGGAGAAGATGGTGGCGTGACGTAGCTTGCACGGCCACTCCGGTGAATGATATCTGTAATCTGTCAAGTAGGGTGCCGTGCACAATTCTGATTTGATGGAGACAGACGTAAGAGAACGGAGGAACATCCAGAGAAACTTCTGAGATGCCCTTTTCGCTGCCGCTGTTACTGTGTGATCTTGAATCTCTGGAGGGGAAGGCCCCGAATCCTCGGCGGCTGGGACGGGGGTCGAAGTGCTCGGCAGAGATGTGCTCGGTGTTGAAGGGCTGGTCGGAGGTTCAAAGTTTTCGGACGGACTCAGAGTCAGCTGTGGTTGGGTGCTTCCAATGCATCGATAGTTGTCGGTGCCTGGAGGTTTATGGCAGAGTGAGTTTCTCCTTTCTTCCACCTGCTATCGGGGACTATTGGGAGTCGATCGGAACTTTGAGACTTTTTTTACCATTCCCATGGTCTGCTCTTTATCAAATTATGGTATTGCTTTGCACTGCTGTAACTATATGGTCTATATGTAACTAATTATGTGGTCTTGTCAGTGTTAGTCTTTGGTTTGTCTTGTTTTTTTGTGATATCACTCTGAAAGAACATTGTATCATTTCTTAATGCATGCATGCATTTCTAAATGACAATAAATGAGGACTGAGTGTCCTCATAATCTAAAATCTGTGCTTAGCCACACAGTCGTAAGTGTAAAGTGAGTAGAGCAGAGGGCTAAGCACAGAGCCTTGTAGTCCACGTGTACTGATGGAGATCATGGAGGAGATGTTCTTGCCAATTTGAACTGACTGGGGTCTTCAAGTAAGGAAATTGAGGATCCAATTGCACAAGGGCGTATTGAGGCCAAGGTTTTGGAGCTTATTGATTAGTTTTGAGGAGATGATGGTATTGAATGCTGAGCTGTAATCAATAAAAAACAAACAACAGGAATTCTGCAGATGCTGGAAATTCAAGCAACACACATCAAAGTTGCTGGTGTCTCCGCCTGAAAGGTCGACTGTACCTCTTCCTAGAGATGCTGCCTGGCCTGCTGCGTTCATCAATAAAGAGCATCCTGATGTATGCATCTTTGCCGTCCAGATGTTGCAGGGTTGTGTGAAGAGCCAATGAGATGGCATCTGCTGTGGACCTGTTGCTCCCATAGGCAAATTGGAGCAGATCCAAATGATTTCTCAGGCAGAAGTTAATTTGCCTCATCATTCTTGATATGTTCTTGATTAGTAAGGGCATCAAAGGTTACAAGAGGGCAGGAGAATGGGGTTGAGAGAGATAATAAATCTGCCACGATGGAATACCAGAGCAGACTCAATGGGCTAAAAGGCCTAATTCTGCTCATATGTTTAATGGTTTTATGGTTTCTTTATTCTGCAAGGTGTCTTGGGTTATTCATGCTGGATTATCCTTGTGCTCCAAGCCTCTGCACACAGGCTCACCGGCAGGTTTAATTGCACCTTTATTCTCTGTGGCAAGGCTAGCTTGTATTTGTTCTCTCTGATGGGTTGGCCAGTATGGTGACCAGCTACCAACATAGATATGCTGTACTTCATTCCATGAAGACCCATCTTTCAAACTCCCCTGAACATGTGCATTATGTGGTGAGGATTGTACCTTTCTTTCAGCTGGTGTTCGCTAAGATTGAAGCCAATGATGGTTCACTGCTGTAACTGAGATAAGTACAACAGCAGCTGACACAAAAATTAAAAGACAAAAATTAGCTCTCAGAGTGGACAGCAGGGTGAGAGGAGAAGATCCCTTAACATACCTGCATTTTGCATGCAGACTGATAGGCCACAATAAAAACAGAAAGTGAAAAAATGGTGCCACAGCATTTACCTCAATTTTTTTTTACAATAAATCTTTTCCATTTTTAACATGTTCTCAATTAAAAAGTAATATTATAAAAACCAACAAATAAATGAACAGTATGCACAAGTAAATTCAAAGAAGGATATTCTCCTGGCACACATACAAAAAAATGAAATTATATCAAACACTTAGATACATATAGGGTCTTTCACAATGTCAGAATAACTCAACATTTTGCAAAGATTTACTTTTAAAGTTTAGTTAATCTTGATTTGTAGGCAGATGTACTCATTTGCATATAGCATGTTCTCACAAGCAATGAGATAAATGACCAATTAGTTTGCAAATTAATTCATTGGTTGAAGAATTAATGTTGACCTGACTATTAGAAGTGCACATATTCTGTGGGATGTGTATGTTTATTAGACAATAACACACTCCACTGGCACTAGTCAGCATAGATTATGTACTAGAACATTGAAAAGAGACTTGAACCAATATTGAAAAAGCAGTCACCAAAATCACTCACTCAGGTTTAAAAGCATCTGGCATGAAAGCTGCTAAAAGATAATGTGGAAAAGCAAAACATATTCTTGCGACACTGTGCAGTGCAACTCTCTGAAATGTCACCAATAATTAGAGGTTGTTAATAATTGATCTAACTGCATAATGAAAGTAATCCTCCTGCCTCTAATTCAGTGATTCAAGAGGAAATTGTGCTCATTAGTGCTGAAAACAAAAACAACTCTCACATTTTCTCCAGTGCTATACAGAAGATTTTTAGTACTGCCTGCCATCTGCTGGGGAATGTTTCTAACAGCAACTTTACAGTTCAGTAAGACACAGGAGATTCTGCAGATGCTGGAAATCCAGAGTAACACACACAAAATACTAGAGAAACTGAACAGGTCCGCAGCTTCCAAGGGAAGGAATAAACAGTCAACACTTCATCCTGATGAAGGGTTCCAGTCCAAAATGTGGAGTTTATTCCTCTTACTCATTAACACTTGCCCTGCTGAAAGTTTTACAGAAAACTATTCCATACTGCTTCAGACGAAATGCAACGTTTTGGGTGCAATACATAGTCTTGGTCATACTTTATTGATCCCGGGGGAAACTGGTTTTCATTACAGTTGCACCATAAATAATAAATAGTAATAGAACCATAAATAGTTAAATAGTCATATGTAAATTATGCCAGTAAATTATGAAGTAAGTCCAGGACCAGCCTATTGGCTCAGGGTGTCTGACCCTCCAAGGGAGGAGTTGTAAAGTTTGATGGCCACAGGCAGGAATGACTTCCTATGACGCTCTGTGTTGCATCTCGGTAGAATGAGTCTCTGGCTGAATGTACTCCTGTGCCCACCCAGTACATTATGTAGTGGATGGGAGACATTGTCCAAGATGGCATGTAACTTGGACAGCATCCTCTTTTCAGACACCACCATCAGAGAGCCCAGTTCCATCCCCACATCACTGGCCTTATGAATGAGTCTGTTGATTCTGTTGGTGTCTGCTACCCTCAGCCTGCTGCCCCAGCACACAACAGCAAACATGATAGCACTGGCCACCACAGACTCATAGAACATCCTCAGCATCGTCCAGCAGATGTTAAAGGACCTCAGTCCCCTCAGGAGATAGAGACAGCTCTGACCCTTCTTGTAGACAGCCTCAGTGTTCTTTGACCAGTCCAGTTTATTGTCAATTCGTATTCGTAAAGATTAATTAATAATAAATGCAATTCTCCATATAAATAAAATACTGTGATTTCTGCTTTATTTACTCAAGAGAGAAGCAGCATCAATCATAATACATGGCTTTTACTGACTTCACAAAAAAGATTTGATTCTATCATGGATCTATCTAGAGAAATCTTCTCAAATTTACCTGCCCTCAAAAAAAAAATCACCCCCATCTTTCTCCTTGTTCACAATGGCATCAAAGCTCTGGTTTTATCAGCAGGTTCTCAACAGACCCAATTTTATTCTAGACTGGCTGCAACATTTTTCTCAAATTTTCTCATCATAATTCTGCAACTCCCTCTATCAAACTTCAGGTGGAAGGCAGTTAATCTCAATGATGGCCAAGAAACTGTTCAACTAGTATCACATCCACTCCACGCCACTTCAGTCTTTCAGCTGCAGTAAGAAGATGGTATTTGGCTTATGTTCAGAGGTTTAGCTCAGAGTCAGAGTAGAAGGGAATGGGCTTATATTCAACATCTATAAAACAGGAGTCCTGTGTTAAACTGCATCAATTGTGCAATGCTCTTCTCTTACAAAATTCTGGAAAATGTGGTTTTCAGAATCTTTAGTCATCTGAGAGGAAGAATAATTGAAGATGAAGCTTTCAGTCCTATGGTCTACTGGGAAGGAATGGTCCCGTCCTCCAGTATGTTTCTGAAAAATGAACTACTTATAATAGACATATCAAAGAACTGGAAGGATAACACCATCCTGTCTTTGCAAAATTCTCCAAATCCACTGACAGCATAAACAAATCAGTGATGGCATCCATACACCTTCGCTCCATCTGCCACAAAAGGCAGGATTTCCCATTTCAGTTTGACTTCCTATTACCATCCTACTATATCGGTCAATGGCCTCCTCTACTGTCACAATGAGGTCTTTTCAGGTTGGAAGAGCATCATCTCATATTCCATTTGTGTAGCCTCTAACCTGATGGCATGTATATCAACTTCTCTAACTTCCAGAAATGTCTTCACCCTTCCCCTTCTCTTTCTTTCTACCCCCATTCTGGGTCCCCTTTTCCCCTTTCTCTTCTCTTCACCTGCCCATCACCTCACTCTGCTGCCACTCCACTGCCCTCTCCTATGAGATTCCTTCTTCTGCTCTTTTCCTTTTTCCACTCTTCACTTCCCATCTTCTTACTTCATCTCTCCTTCTCCCACCCATCCACCTGGTTTCACCTGTCAGCTGCCAGCTTGTACTCCTCCTCCTCCTGTCACCTTATTATTCTGGCTTCATCCCCCTTCCTTTCCAGTTCCGATGAAGGATCTCGACCCGAAATGTTGAGTGTTTATTCCTCTCCGTAGATGTTGTCCAACCTGCTGAGTTCCTCCAGTATTTTGTGTGCGTGGTAACGATAGCATTCTCTCCCTGACCAACATCCCCGGCATTGAGATATCAATTACATTTTACATTGAGATATCAGTAACATGGTTTTGTTCTAATTGTGTTCTTTCTTGTATACATTTGTATAATTTATGTTTAATTTGCGTTTATGCTGTGAACCTGATGCTACGTGCCTATGATGCTGCTGCAAGTAAGTTTTACATTGCATTTGTGAGTACATGCACTTGTGTATGTGACAGTAAAGGTTATGGGAGAAGGCAGGAGAATAGGGTTGAGAGGGATAATAAATCAGCCATGATTCAATGGCAGAGCAGACTTCATCAGTCAAATGGCCTAATCTGAATCAGAATCAGAATCAGGTTTAATATCACCGGCATATGTCGTGAAATCTGTTAACTTAGCGGCAGCAGTACAATGCAATATGTGATAATATAGAAAAAATAAATCAATTACAGTTAAAAAAATATAAATAGTTAAATTAAAAACAAACAGAGTAAAAACTGGAAAAAAAAAGTGAGAGTGTTCATGAGTTCACTGTCTATTTAGAAATCGAATGGCAGAGAGGAAGAAGCTGTTTCTGAATCCCCTTCCTGACGGTAACAATGAGAAGAGGGCATGTGTTGGGTGATGGGTAATTCTGCTGCTATATCTAATGGTCTTATAAACTCAACTACGACTTTCATTCCATTGGCTGTGTAAGACAGGCCATGACGTTCCCATACACAATACCAAACTCTCAAAGCAGGCAATCAATTCTAAATCCCATCAAGAGAAGAGATTAGCAGCTAGATGAGAAGAAAAGATTCAATGGCTTTTTCAGCAGCTAACTGAAACTGCTCAACCAACTCATGACAAACTCTAGCCCATGACAGGTCAACATGGAGAAGAGCATTTAGGACAATATTGAGAATCATGACTTTTTGTTAGGAGCATAACTCCCGAACTAGTCACCCACAATATCAGGTACCTCTTGCCCCATCTTGGTAGCCCATAGATCCCACAATGAGCCACCTTGGAAATGAGTACAAACAAGTTATCCTCAAAAACAGGAGAAATTCTGCAGATGCTGGTAATCTAAAGTAAAACACACAAAATGCTGGAGGAACTCAGCAAATCAGGCAGTGAGAAGATGCTAGAATAGTTATCCTCAATCCTGATAGAGCATCAATGAAAGAGATTTATCATATGTTTTAATATTTGACATTTTGAGTAGTTTATACTGTTTTTGTTAGATCTCACTAATGCAAGTGTGGTGTCTAAAAGGGCAACAAAGCTAAACTGTGAAAAAGGGACAGAGAAAGAGCAAGTAATCAAGAGGCAGCATGTACAAAACAGGAAATACTGAATGAATTTGGGTCAGGAACAATTAATAATTTATAGTATTAATCTGCTCACTTGCACCACTCCAAATTAAATGGATTTGAGCTCTGACTGATGCTTTCAAATCTCTACTAATATGGCCATTTGAGCTTGACACTTATTTTTTTTCACTTGGATTAGAAATTGAAGCATTTTGTGAATAGTTGGAAGTCATCTAAAATATTGCCAGGAGTTGGGAAGTCTGTGTGGTAAACTAAGACAAGGTTAATTATAGTACTAGTGTTGTTTGGAGGGAATACTTTTCTGCATACTACTCTGAAATGCTTTCTTGTATAAACTGCAAGAGCACTGCAGCTGTGATGTAAGGAGAGGATCTATTGGGTAGTGTGAGGGGTGCAGAAGAGTGTGTGTTAAGTATCAATCGATCTCTAATACAATGCTTAAGTCACAATTTGATTCAATGCCAAGTGTGCAGCAATGTGACTTGTATGATTTGATTTCTCTCTTTGGGCTTGCAGTTAGATATAACTATATGACTATTTGCCCATTTCAAAATGCAGTTTATAGTCAGCTACATTGATATGGAACTGGAATCACTTATATTGCAGACTGGATGGGATGATGCATTTCCTTCCTAAAACATAAAAAATCTGGCAGCTTTTAAAATCATTTGCTAATTCTTGCTCTTTATTTCAGTCTTTTTTTAGACCAATTTCAAATTTTCAGACTAGTATGGGACTTGACTCCTACAAATCTTGTAATATAGCCATTTCCTCTGTAATTTGTATTATGATTTGGTGTTTCCAAAATCATAGTACTAATACCAAATCACAAAACCATCACTAAAGATAAAAAAAATGTTTCCCTAAGTCACTAATGCTTATTATTAGCTATCACAAAATCAAGATCTCCCCATTGAATAGTGATCACACAGTGGTTTGTATCGTATTAATTACTGGTTTAAATTAAATAGTTTCATCACTCTGATGCCTAGAGTATTATACTGAGTCCAAGAAAATAGATTACTATTTGTTGGATTATGAGAGGGATGTTGAAAAAGCACGTATCAATTTTAAAGTAAAACAAATAGATATCAGCTGTATAATATTTATTTGATTTATTTTAAATTAAATGACGTAAAATGTCATACAAAATATATATACTACTTGAAACGGTGTTGTTTACTTTTGTTAAAATTATTAAGTAAAAGGAACGATAGCTTTTGAATGGGACATAATGATTGTAGGGGAACATTTTAACTACAGGCATTCTTTTTATTCTTACTTTAGATCCTTCTCCCATCAGTTAATCATACATTAATATGCCTGCAATTTTTGATCCCTCCACAATCATCAAGACAAGATAAAATGAACAAGGTAACTTTCACAATTTTAACTGTTATAGTGTGGCATTCTTAAGTACAGTATAAATTGTCCAAATTGCTGTTGGGATTGGAGAACCGCTAATACAGATTCAAATCTGGTTAATTTAAATGTTAGGACTGATCACTGACCTTATTTGACAATAAGAAAGATTATTCACTAGTTATGATGGGACTAATTTGAAATAACTCTTCTTTGGCAGCTGCAAATGGTGACCTAGGATTGCATCATTCTAACCAAATAAAAAACATCCCAGAAGTGACTGCTAATTGAGGTAAAGAAGATCAACTAACGCATTGAATATTGTTGTATTCATATTTCTTTCATTTACTATTTGTGAATTAATCATGTTTGTTTTAGCAGTATGGGTCATATACTTCGGACTCACCTAGGGAATGTATATGATCATGTGTAAACGAATTATGACACTTAACTTGCAAGGGATTTGGGTAAAATTAGCTATTTCCTCTATATGTGTGTTAGCAATAATACACCAATAATCTAAGTACAAGCCACCTCTATGTTATAGTAGTTCATGTATTGAAAATTTGCCCTTACAAGATTCACAAATCACTGCCAAAATATCTGGGATACTGAATAAAAATATGCTCTTATGAAATTTGTCTGAAAAGTAGTAAATACAAAACACAATATTTATTTATTTCAACTTGCAATTTTTGCAACATGTTCAGATGACTGTCATGGAAAATTGTGATATTAATCATTATCTACGAACACAATCCCCTACTCTGTAACACTGAGTCACCTGCAACAATCATTCTTTAAAGATGTAGCTTTGAAAACAATTTTAATTCAAAAATTAAGTTATATCTGGCAGCATGGATTTATATATTATTCATTGATGTACATAAAATTTATATAATAAAACTAATTTGGGATGGTGAAATGAATTAAAATGTGGATTTTTTTTATTGTAAAAACAATCCACTTAAATATCTAGTCTTTAATAAATTAACTTATGGATCAGAAATGCTGTTGGAGAAGAAGAATGAAAAAAGTATTAAAAATGGCATTTAAAAATACCTAAATTTTTTTTCTGTGTTAGCTACTGATGACTTTAAACTTTGCTTCATATATTTAAAGAAAAAAAACTTTATGTATGGAAAATAACATTAAAAAAACTTTTTTTGACAAAAAAGAAAAATGTGTTGCACCACAGGGTCCATTGCACCTCTGAAAAATTAAACTCGACAGATTCAAACTGTCCTATTTCCACTTCAAAAGAGCAGGGGCTCTGCTCTCCTCCTGACTCATCTTCAAACAGCAGCGCCCCAGAAACTTTCTTTCAGGCGAAGCTAAAGCAGCCTCCAGCTCCCTTAAGCACTGTACTGGTTACTGTAGCTGCTGCCTATGCCTGTCCTAATTATACCCATGTGAGTCTATTAATCAGTTAGTAAATTATTCAGTAACCCTTCTCTGCCTTCAGCTAGTACAAACATGCTCTAAGCAAGGGCTAGAGGGAAGTGGAGGGGAAGTCCCCATGGATCTCACTCTGAGAAATTCAGTTGTTCAATGTCTCCTGAACTCCCTGTTAATGACGAGGGAGGAAAGCTCTGGTGGTGTCTGAATCTTGCCCTTTGTTCAATATCAGAATACAAGCAGTAGGGGGGTCAGGAACCTTACCTGGCTGCCTACTTTCAACATAGGGTTTAATGGTTTCACCAAATCTTGTCTCAGCAGCGACAGCCTCCCTTAGTAACTGTCCAGAAGAAACTGTAAAAAAAAAGCAGGCACTCTTTAATTAAGAGCATGATTGCTTCCAAAGTTCCAGAGTAGAAAAGAACAGGCAACAGACCATAAGCAACTACATGCTTAATAAATGAATATGGATTGAAACACTAAATAACTGTATGAATCATATTTAATGGAATCTTTATATGTAAAATTTCAAGTTAAAAAAATTCCTTGCTGACTGGTACAAAGTTTGCTTAATTACAATATTACACGTGATCAGTACTTAATGCCTGTTGAACATGGCTGTCATATCACCTGTACTTTTCAAAGTACTGATACTTAATTATTAAAATAGCAAGTCAAAAATAAGACTTCCAAAGGACATATTTTTATTATAATGATGCTTAGCTTAAGAAATATTCAACCTGTGTGTGTACTCATATAAAATAGAGGAACCACTTTCACTCAGGTTCCAGAATCAAAACTCACAGCTGAACTTGAATATGTGATCCGTGCCAGCATTTACTACAGCACTAATATCAGAGGATGCCACAATGTCAGAGATATCCCACTTTCAATTAAGACATTAAACCAAGGACCTATCTGTCTGTTAAAATAAATATTTTTTTAAAACTCCCAAGACGCTCTTCCGTTAGGAAGGGAGTTCTTCTAGAACCTTGGATGACAGGCAGTGCGTGCCCCAATCTAAGCAAAAATCAACTAACCACTGTGATACTGGGTGCTAACTACTCCAGGTTTACTCCTGCTACAAGACTTCCAAAGTCGTCAGTCCATTATGCTATTATTTGCAATATCCTAAGGCTGTAAAAGGTGCTACATAAATTCA
Source organism: Mobula hypostoma (assembly GCF_963921235.1). NCBI lineage: Eukaryota > Metazoa > Chordata > Chondrichthyes > Myliobatiformes > Myliobatidae > Mobula > Mobula hypostoma. The sequence continues at coordinate 14,928,000 of NC_086117.1, read as the reverse complement.
AAATTTATTTTCATTACATTCCTTATTCAAATTTTACTAAATCTTCTTTAAAAAATAGATAGCACATCTGCTAAGTGTAAATCCAGTGGGCATTCATTATTAAAAAGTAACTTTATGTATACTTAATAAGCAGCAGAGTAATTATCCAATGTCCCATATAACTGCAGTCCAACTTATATTGCATTGCATCAAATTGCACTGTTTAGTAAAAGGACTCCTGTGCTTAATTTGGAAGCATATTCAAGAGTCGCTATTTTTCTAATATAAAGAAGTGTGATCAATCAGATATTTTCTTTCAAGGCTTAGAATGAAGATATATATCATTATAAAATTGAATCAACCTTATAGAAGTTTACAAGTGTTAACCACTTGAATGTGATTGCTAACCTTAATCTTAACGTTCCTAGTACAAATGGTGGGAATCCAAATGAAAACTGACGATGATATAACTTGAAATAGTTTTAGTGCCCATGTCCTGGACAAAAGGAGGAGGCTAGAGAAAGATGATTGTGTCCTCTTTTTGAAATGTCACTACCCTGGTTTACGTAGTGGCTTGCACATCACATAGACAGCTGGGGCGCAACATCTATGGTCAACCCTGACCAATGGAGGGCCTCATATATGATTGGTGTCATGAAAAAGATCAATTAACCAATGTCAAAACAATAGATAAGGCAGTTTCTGTGCAAAGAGAAACAGAGAACCCTCTAATCTGATGAAGGGTGTTCACCCTGAAATGTTAACTTGATTTCTCTTTCCACCAATGCAGTCTGAGTATGCTTTGAGTATGTTTCTATGTTAATTACAATGACTCTTTCAAGTAAACACCTACTGAGTATTTACAGCACTTTTTGTTCTTATTTCAGATTTCTAGCATATGCAGGATTTGATCTTCAAACTCTAGCCCAGATGCCGTGTGTCTAGAATAACAGATTAAACAGGAGAAACTTCCTTAGAATTTCATTCCCAATTGAGAACTCTATAAAGGTAGATATGTATTTTGCTCTACTTCTTGAAATCTGGTTCCAGTAAAATCACTGCAATCAAATTTCAGATGAATGTACAGTCACTGCTATAACACTAAAAATGCAAATGCAGAGTGATTTGTAAACAAAAAATAAGTCTACATAAACAAATGTGGCAAAGCAGGCAGCATACAAAAGAGAAAAGAGAAAATTAAGGTTAAGCATTCGGCTTTATAAAATATTCAAGATTGAACTCTCATTTTATATCAGTTGTGAAGATTCAGAATGACACCTAAAGCTTTGACAAACTTCTATGAATGAGCATTGGAAAGTATATTGACCGGCTGCATCACAGCCTGGTATGGGAACAACTATGCCCTCTGAATAGAATATCCTACAAAAAGTGATGGACACAGCACAGTCCATCACAAGTAAAGTCCTCCCCACCATTGAGCACACCTCCACAGAGCGCTGTCATAGGAAAGCAGCATCTATCATCAGGGTCCCTCACCACCCAGGTCACGCTCTCTTCTCGCTGCTGCCATCAGGAAGAAGGTACAGGATCCTCAGGAATCACACCACCAGATTCAGGAACAGTTATTACCTCTCACCCATCAGGCTCATGAACCAAAGGAGATAACTTTACTGAACATCACTTGCCGCATTACTAAACTGTTCCCACAATCTATGGACTCACTTTCAAGGACCCTTCACCTCATGTTCCCAATATTTATTGCCTATTTATTTACTATTTGTTCTTCTTTCTTTTTGTATTTGCATAGTATGTTGCCTTGCGCACTGTGCTTTCAATGTGGTCTTTCATTGATTCTATTATGGTTATTGGATTTATTGAGTATGCCCTCAAGTAAATGAATCTCAGGGTTGTATATGGTGATAGTCATATACTTTGATAATAAATTTACTTTGAATTTTGAACCTGGAACAATTGTATTAAAAGTATACACTCAGAAACATCTCTTCTTTGGAAACAAAACTGATTTTCATCAGCATGAAGGTTCCACAGCATTTCCTTCAACAAAAGGTAAATATTTAGAAGTATTTTCTAAGATCAAGCAATAAAAACAGTTTTAAAAAGTTCATGCATTCTCCAAAAGATAGTATTTTTAAATTAGAATGAGACAAAGTATAATACTGAGATGAACTAGCACGTTTTGAAAGAAACAGAACGGCGGAATATTTAAAATGTTGATTTTATTTATTGTTACTTTTACTTCATAATTTCCCCTAAAATTATTGTCTTAAGGAAGCTGTATCCCCCACCTGCAAATAAAACTGAAGTAATTTTAACCCTACAGCTCCCTTTGAGAAATGCCATGCTAATGTATTTACTCAGATATAATGTGCTACCCATTTACAGAAATGTCTAAAAAAAATTCTCTTGCAACAGACTATTCACTGAAATTGTGAGACTACTGTAACTATTTGTGATCACTGGCAAGCAGCTAACTGCTTCAGTTATATCTTGTGTAAAATAGCTACTTTAATGACATGATTATGAGAGAAAATTGGCAGGGAACATAAAAACTGACTGTAAAAGCTTTTATAGATATGTAAAAAGGAAAAGACCAGGCTGGTAAAGACAAATGTAGGTCCCCTACAGACAGAAACAGGTGAATTGATTATGGGGAGCAAAGACATGGCAGACCAATTGAATAATTTGGTTCTGTCTTCACTAAGGAGGACATAAATAATCTTCCAGAAATAGTAGGGGACAGAGGGTCCAGTGAGATGGAGGAACTGAGCGAAATACATGTAGTAGGGAAGTGGTGTTAGGTAAATTGAAGGGATTAAAGGTAGATAAATCCCCAGGGCCAGATGGTCTGCATCCCAGAGTGCTTAAGGAAGTAGCCCAAGAAATAGTGGATGCATTAGGGATAATTTTTCAAAACTCGTTAGATTCTGGACTAGTTCCTGAGGATTGGAGGGTGGCTAATGTAACCCCACTTTTTAAAAAAGGAGGGAGAGAGAAACCGGGGAATTATAGACCGGTTAGCCTAACGTCGGTGGTGGGGAAACTGCTGGAGTCAGTTATCAAAGATGTGATAACAGCACATTTGGAAAGCGGTGAAATGATCGGACAAAGTCAGCATGGATTTGTGAAAGGAAAATCATGTCTGACGAATCTCATAGAATTTTTTGAGGATGTAACTAGTAGAGTGGATAGGGGAGAACCAGTGGATGTGGTATATTTGGATTTTCAAAAGGCTTTTGACAAGGTCCCACACAGGAGATTAGTGTGCAAACTTAAAGCACACGGTATTGGGGTAAGGTATTGATGTGGATAGAGAATTGGTTAGCAGACAGGAAGCAAAGAGTGGGAATAAACGGGACCTTTTCAGAATGGCAGGCAGTGACTAGTGGGGTACTGCAAGGCTCAGTGCTGGGACCCCAGTTGTTTACAATATATATTAATGACTTGGATGAGGGAATTAAATGCAGCATCTCCAAGTTTGTGGATGACACAAAGCTGGGCGGCAGTGTTAACTGAGGAGGATGCTAAGAGGATGCAGGGTGACTTGGATAGGTTGGGTGAGTGGGCAAATTCATGGCAGGTGCAATTTAATGTGGATAAATGTGAAGTTATCCACTTTGGTGGCAAAAATAGGAAAACAGATTATTATCTGAATGGTGGCCGATTAGGAAAAGGGGAGGTGCAACGAGACCTGGGTGTCATTATACACCAGTCATTGAAAGTGGGCATGCAGGTACAGCAGGCGGTGAAAAAGGCGAATGGTATGCTGGCATTTATAGCGAGAGGATTCGAGTACAGGAGCAGGGAGGTACTACTGCAGTTGTACAAGGCCTTGGTGAGACCACACCTGGAGTATTGTGTGCAGTTTTGGTCCCCTAATCTGAGGAAAGACATCCTTGCCATAGAGGGAGTACAAAGAAGGTTCACCAGATTGATTCCTGGGATGGCAGGACTTTCATATGAAGAAAGACTGGATGAACTGGGCTTGTACTCGTTGGAATTTAGAAGATTGAGGGGAGATCTGATTGAAACGTATAAAATCCTAAAGGGATTGGACAGGCTAGATGCAGGAAGATTGTTCCCGATGTTGGGGAAGTCCAGAACGAGGGGTCACAGTTTGAGGATAAAGGGGAAGCCTTTTAGGACCGAGATTAGGAAAAACTTCTTCACACAGAGAGTGGTGAATCTGTGGAATTCTCTGCCACAGGAGACAGTTGAGGCCAGTTCATTGGCTATATTTAAGAGGGAGTTAGATATGGCCCTTGTGGTTATGGGGATCAGGGGGTATGGAGGGAAGGCTGGTGCAGGGTTCTGAGTTGGATGATCAGCCATGATCATAATAAATGGCGGTGCAGGCTTGAAGGGCCGAATGGCCTACTCCTGCACCTATTTTCTATGTTTCTATGAAAGTAAACTTGATCTACATATTTGACCTTAGGTGGGCATTTGCTTTTAATTAGTTAATGCTGATGTCAGAGGTGTTATTGTGACAGAGAATGCAGAGAAAAAAATAGTTTATTTATTCCTGACGAAGGGTCTCAGCCTGAAACGTCGACTGCGCCTCTTCCTATAGATGCTGCCTGGCCTGCTGCGTTCACCAGCAACTTTGATGTGTGTTGCGTTTATTTATTTGTTTAACAATACAGTGTGGAATTGGCCCTTCCAGCACTACGAGCCACACCTGACAAACGTGATTAACCCTAACCTAACCATGGGACAATTTACAATGACCAATTAACCTACCCGGCACATATTTGGACTATGGGAGAAAACTAGAGGGCTCAGACAAAATGTACGCATTCCAAGAGGAGAAACTCCTTACAGAATAGCACCAGAATTGAACTCTGAATTCTGAAAAGCCCTGAGTTATATACTGTAGTGTCATGTTAAAATGGAAAAGGAAAAGAAAATTCGACAGGTTAATGGAGAATCCTCAGATTTTATTTTTAATGCAAAAGGTCTGTGGATAACATCAGATGCCATCCCAGCTAGCAAGTAAGCAAATGCATAAACCTAAGCCTTAGCAAATAAGATTATGTTTTAATTGTGAAAACAGAGCAGTTTCCTGAAACTGGCAAGCTGGTGGCAAGTTCCAGTATTTGTGAGTCTAATGGCACAATCTGCCCTATTTATATTCAAGAAAGCTATTTATACAGAAGAAAGCAGCTCCACAAGTAGACAGGGTGGTGAAGGCACTTCATCGGTCAAGGCATTGAGTTCAGGAGTAGGGACACTTTTTTGAAGTTATACAAGTCTGGGGAGGGTGTAGAAGAGATTTACAAGATGCTGTATGATTTATAGGGAGAGTTTGGCCATGCTGGATCTGTATTCCATGCAGTACAGGAGAATGAGGGATATAGATAAGACGGACAGTAATAGTCTTTTCCCCAGGAGGTGAGTCGAAAACTACAAGGCACAGATACAAGATAAGAGTGGAGAAATTTAAGAGACCTACAGGTAAGTTCTTTCACACAGAGAGTCGTGAGTATCTGGAATGTTGCCAGAGGAAGTGGTGAAGGTGGATACAATTCAACATACAAGGCATTTGAGCAACACACATCAAAGTTGCTGGTGAATGCAGCAGGCCAGGCAGCATCTATAGGAAGAGGCGCAGTCGACGTTTCAGGCCGAGACCCTTCGTCAGGACTAACTGAAGGAAGAGTGAGTAAGGGATTTGAAAGCTGGAGGGGGAGGGGGAGATGCAAAATGATAGGAGAAGACAGGAGGGGGAGGGATGGAGCCGAGAGCTGGACAGGTGATAGGCAGAAGGGGATACGAGAGGATCATGGGACAGGAGGTCCGGGAAGAAAGACGGGGGGGGGGTGACCCAGAGGATGGGCAAGAGGTATATTCAGAGGGACAGAGGGAGAAAAAGGAGAGTGAGAGAAAGAATGTGTGCATAAAAAAGAGTAACAGATGGGGTACGAGGGGGAGGTGGGGCCTAGCGGAAGTTAGAGAAGTCAATGTTCATGCCATCAGGTTGGAGGCTACCCATACGGAATATAAGGTGTTGTTGGATAGATGCATGGAGGGAAGGGGCTTGAAGGGTTATGCGCTGAATGTAGGCATCTGGGACTAGCGGGGGAATGCTGTGGTAGGCATGGATAAGTTGGACTAAAGGCCCTGTTCTAGTGCTGTATGACTCTATGACCATAATAGTGGCATTTTAGAGGCTTTTAGTAGACATGTGAGATGAAGGGTAATGCATCACATAATGGGCAGAAGTGATTTAGTTTACTTTGGCATCATATTTGGCATAGATATTGTGGATCGAAGGGACTGTTTATGTTCTGTACTGTTCTCTGTCCTATTCCCTCCACCATAATGCGATGGCATTGTGCACATCCACAAAATGTTATTTTCCCAGGATAAGCTGACCTTTACCACCAAGGACTGGCACAGCATGTGCATGGGAATAATATACTTGCCAATTCCCCCACCAAGCCTCACACCACCCTGCCTTGAAAATGTATTGTTGATCCTTTGTCTGTGGTCAGTACAGTGTAAATCCTGGAACTCCCTTCTCAACATCACAAGGACAGTGTCTTTACTAAAAGGACTGCAGTGGCTCAAGATGGTACCTCAATGGCATTTTCTCAAGGGCAGTTAAGTTTAGGCAATAAATGTTGGTTTTAGCAGCAAAGCCCAGATACTGGAACAGAATTATACATTTCAATGTGTAAAGCTGCCAAATAATTAGCTGGTGCATTGAAAACACCAATTAAATTATCAGAAGGCAATCAGAATGAGCAAGCACAGTGGAGTCCAGTTAATTGGGACACACTGGTCCAATAATTTTGGCCCAATTGAGTAGCTGCCCCAATCAGACGAAGTTTTATCGAAATAGTTAAAAAGATATTAAAAAAAGAAAACTGAGTAACAAATTATGCATTTAAGTGTAATAATTAGAACGCTACCAAAACTACTACAGTACTATAAAACCATGCATTAATTCTAATAGTTATCAATGGAAGAATTCATCCAGTGTATACAATGAACAAAATCAGTGCAGACACCTCGTGCAAATAACAAACTGCCTTTATACAATGCTGTCGACGACTGCATCCCCCAAATCTTTATTCTTGTTGTAACATTCAAGATGATTGTTGATACCTTCAAATTCTTCATAGCTGAAGGTGGTGATAAATTAGCATTTAGGAAGGAGATGAAAATCTGGCTGAGTGGTAGCATAACAAGCTCTTACTTGATGTCAGCAAGACCAAGGAGCTGATTATTGACTTCAGGTGGATCAATTATGGTTATTAAGATTTACCAAGCATGCCTGCAAGAAAATGAATCTCAGAGTTGAATGTGGTGACATACTGATAATTGGAGAATAAATTTGCTTTGAACTTTAGTTCCTCACTCACTGAAGTACTGGTTAATTCATTTTCACTCCAGTCCATTTCAGGCATCTTTAAGCCTGAATGCTTGAAACCGCAGTGAGCAAAAATGTCCTGAATTGCCTTACTGCTTATTTTTTACCAACTATCACTGACAAAAATCACTGCTTTTTGTACACCAAGATATGCAAATGACCCTATTTAAAAACTGTTTGCTCTAAGCATGGTGTAGCATCTAATGGCTACACAAGTACTTGCAACTGACTCTAGTTAGAACCTGTCTGGCTATAGTCTCCTGCCGTAGTTAAGCAGCATAATGTCCCAAATAAACAAAAGGAACCCTGGCAATTTTCTTGATTAGTTTTTGTTCTTTAAGAGTTGTTCCAAATAATTGGCTGCCCCGATTAACCGATGGACCAATTAACTGGAATCCATTGTATACTGACTCTAATGGGAAGGAGCCAAAACAAGGTTAAAAGTCATATAATTGAATCATCAGAAAATATTTTGCAAAGGTGGTCTGGAAAAGGATGTAATGGCCCTAATCGAAGATTGCCCTGAGCAGCTACGTAAAAGAGAATTATGTTCCATGAACTATGCATGATTTCCCGGGATGCATGCCGAGCCAAACATCAAATGCCACTGGAAGACCATCCACTTGAAAGAATATTTCTTTATCTGTATCTGCTATCTGACTTGTTGACTATTTACAGGAATTTGTTTTTAAAGCTGAGTTTTCTATCATACGCAGTACTTTGATTTTCTGACTCTATTGTTGTTGCTATGTTTATATTCTCCATACTTAGATTTAATTGGTTAAGGGGGTTACTGATCTTGGCAATCACTAATGTGCCAAATATCACAGTAAATGACACTGTTATCAGCTTCACTGCAACATAAAGTCTCTGAGCTGAAGAGAGAGAAAATACTTCTCATTATGAACACTGAGATGCCCCATTTTTATATGGTGAATTACCCACTTCTTTTCAGTGGCATTGTTTGAGACAGCACTATTCACCAGATCACAGAGAGAACTTTCTTTTCTGTTCTTATAATAGTGCCAAGGGATTTTTAACATTCATCAATAGCAACAGAGAACTCTTGTTCTGTTTTTCAAACTGATATTTAAATTGACATTGAGTTTGTGAGGAATATTATATAAAATAACTGCACTTTGGTTCAATTTTCATATGGGTAACTCAATGATACTTTTCTCAAATGTTTGGTGAGAACCACACATTATATTATATGATGAGCTGAATGATCTAATTCTGCTCTTATATGTTACCGTCTATACATACCTTATGATATATATTAATGAAAGATAAACATTTCCCCATTAAAGAAAACTCTTTAGTTTTTGTCTCTCACACTAAACTTGCTGCAATATACTGGTTAAGTGGTCGACTGAAACATCACAAGTAAATGAAAAACAAAATGCACAAAAACGTATTTGGGCTACTTCCTGTACATCATCTAACAGTACGGAGAAGAAGCAGACATGACAGCATTTGAAAATATCATTGCAATAGTGTACAAACTACAGTTGTATTAAGTCTTATTATTTGGAGCCACAGGTGAGAGCTGGGTGGCAGGTGGGGACCAAAGGTGAACGGTTTGCCCCTGGGTAGAGCACGACAAGCCCACCACCAGAGGCGCTACCCCTCCCTGGACAACCCATACAGCTGCCACACCCCAGTACACTGCTTCAACTGGTGGGCTAAACCAGCTGAGGATGGCCGGGAACCTCCAACCCTGGTGAGATAGGGACATGCCTACCCCAGCATGCGAAGCTAGTTCCAGCAGACTGGGTGATGAGCTCAACTACAGGATCCAATGGCTAAGAAGGTGGTGCTGCAATGCTTCGTGGAGAGTGAAGGGTATGACAAGGTACAGAAGGCATCATGGCTATCACCTGCAGCTAGGGAGGTCTCCAGTCGTAACGATTTTTTGTACCATTGAACCAAGATTTTTGAGGCTGAGAGAGTGGAACTGCCACAGTGCAATGGCTTTTTCAGTATAAAACTCCTCTGACACAAGTTTTGGTCATCATTGGAAACAATGGACAACCAAATCATTAAATCTTGTAACTAAATTACTGGACCAGGGTATCCAAAGACCATTGTTTTAGAAAAACAAGTTGAAATCCCATCATATTAGCTCAGGAATTTAAATTCAAGTAATTAAGTAAATATGGAATTAAAAACTAGCATCAATAATAGTAATAATGAAACTACTGGATTGTCAATAAAATCCTTCTGGCTTACTTTAGGCTGGTAAGTTTGCTGTCCTTACCCAGTCTGGCCCATATGTGACTCCAGACACAGTGTGATTGATTCTTAAATGCCTTCTCCATTTAGGGCTGCAGAGTAAATGGTAGCCTCCCAATGAAAATGTGGGGAAAAGTACTGAGGAATGGGTTATTTGGCTGAGGAAAATAGAATAGTAACAACCAAAATAAGTTGATCAGATTGAATTTTTTCACAAAGGAATCTGAAAATATGAAACAAATCAGATGGTAACAGGAAAATGAAAAGACCTTAGTGCCTTCCAATGAACATTTCTGATGAAAACTTCCAATAAACATAACTAAACATCAAAATCTATCTTTATAGATACCAATTTAAAAGCAGTGCTCCTTAGTTAACTTCCTACTTATTCAGAGAAGAGGGTGGTTGGTGCTTTTACCTGAATAGGTGAAGACTAAAAAACATACAGTGGAGAAGTAGGACATTCAGCCTACTTCAACCATGTTTCTGTGATGTCTATCTACTCCAAGAGTTCCCAACCTTCTTTTAATGCCAAAGACCAAAACCATTAATCACGGGGTCTGTGGACCCCACGCTGGGAACCCCTGATGTACTCTAATTACACTTGCCTGCATTAGGGCTGTTTCCCTCTTATCCAAATACCAGTCCAAATGCTTTTTAAACATTGTAATTGCATCTGCTTCTACCACCTCCTCAAGCAGCTTCTTCCAGGAAAATACCATCCTCTGTGTGAGAAACTTAACCCTCAGATCTCCTTTAAATTTCTCCTTTTTCACCTTAAATCTATGACCTCAAAGGCTCTCCTGTCCTGGAAAAAAATACTCTGACTATATATTTTACTTATGACTTTCATCATTTTATAAACCTCAAAAAATCACCCCACAGCATCCTTCATTCCAGTAAGAATAAACTCAGTTTATCCAATCGTGACTTTGACTGTGGAATGATTGTTGGTGCCAGATGGGGTGGTTCGAGTATCTCAGAAACTCCTGATCTCCTGGGATTTTCATGCATTACAGTCTCTAGAGTTTACAGAGAATGGTGTGAAAAACAAAAAAAGAACAATTCCAGTGAGCGGTTCTGTGTGCAAAAACAGCTTGTGAATGAGAGCGGTCAGAGGAGGATGACCAGTCTGTTTCAAGCTGACAGGAAGGCAACAGTAACTCAAATAACCACATGTTACAACAATGGTGTACAGGAGGTACCTAATAAAGTAACCACTGAGTGTAAATATGCTACATATATATATATAAAAATGCCATTGAAGATGGTACGTGGAAACATTGACCTGGCAGCTATACTCTAATGTTCTGCTTCTGGAGGCATTATTGTAATATGAACAGGTCCATGGATTTATAATATACTTACAAACAAATTGTAAAGTTTTAAAGCAACCTATTTATACAAGACAGAAACAGGAAGAGACAAGAGTTCAATAAAGACAAAAAGTCTGACTGAGTTACCACTCACCGTTAACAATCCTGTATTTTTCAGCAATCATTGCTGCCTGCAGGCTTCTACCACTGCCGGGGGGTCCATGGAGAATGATTCTTGGTGTGTAGGGGGCAACGGATCGATGCCGGCTTTGGACATGGCTCAGAACTGTGGAGAATGATAATCATAAAAAAATAATCAGATACAACCCTGAACATTAATAATACTAGAAGGCCAGAAGCTCATGCAGTATGAATCTTGTTAAGCCCCATTTGTAGGGGATTCCTCCTTCCCTCTGCCCCATTTGTAGTAATTATCTGCAGAGTAATTAGATGTAATGATTCCCTGCTGATTAGCTTTCACAGTTGCAAAATGTAGAAAGCCTGCAGTGCACGAGCAGAAAGCATTAAGCTTCAAAAATAAGTTTCAAATAGAATTTTATACTTCTTTCAATCTAGGAATTAATTTCATTGAATAAATACAAATATTCACGTATATGGATCAGTGACCACTAATGGTTTACACTATTTTGCAGAATGGAAGTTCATTAATGGTCAGATAAGTTTATAATTAATATTACAGTGCTTTGTTTAAAATCATATTACAAATCAAATAGTCCTACCATACTGTGACTATGCTCTGCTTGGGCTATCCAGGAGTAATGTGCTTGAAAGCTACAATCCATTAAAGTAATCACAGCAAGAGGGGAAATCAAGCATATTCTGACAGGTTTGACTTTGCAGTACATGTAAAATTATCCTGCATGGACACTGAGTTAACATATATTATATGTTCCTTTCACTCCACTTAGTACAATATATGCTGAAAAGCAGAACAAAAATTTAGAAAACAATATTAAATTTTCATGTTAATGTTGATTGGAAGTTTTCCATTGGTAAATGGGAATATGAAGTTCAGTAGTCTAATATGGTTGCAAATACTAAGATGGGTAATGGACACCTATTTCCAAAGAAAAACCATAGACTTCATGCAGCATTGCTAACTTTTATTGTTGTTCTCTGAGTAGTATTAGTACACACTTCATAATGAAACACACACATATAGATTTAGTTTTTATTTTCAGATTACAGTTTCTAGTATTATTTTATCATAGTTAAATTATAATTTCATAAATGCCAATTTGTTAAGATTAGATTAGATTATGAGGACACGCAGTCCTCTTTTATTGTCATTTAGTAATGCATGCATTAAGAAATGATACACTATTCCTCCGGTGTGATATCACAGAAACACAAGACAAACCGACTGAAAAACTGACAAAAACCACATAATTATAACATATAGTTACAACAGTGCAAGCTATACCATAACTTGATGAAGAACAGGCCATAGGCACGGTAAAGAAGTTATTTTCAAAATATATTTTTATAATATGCCTAATGGTGTCAATCAGTCGGTATCATTCATCTTGTAATTTTGTTCTTAGAACTTTTAGTTGTGGTATATTAAATGGATTAATTCTTAACCCTTAATTATTAATTGGTTTTACTAACAAGGGAGTGTGAACAAGTGATGGTTGGCTACTAATCATTAAAAATTCCTGTCTGAACTAACTAAATAAATAAGTGATAGATAGGAATGTCCAGCATCACGGCGCTGTGATCCTAACCAGAAAAATACATCTAAACTTCAATGTTGGTGTACATCCACATTCACTTTGTACAGGATTTCATTTTGTCACTTTAAAAATCATAAGGAATGCAAAGAACATGATCTGATTTTAAGAGGTGCAGTTTTAAAAGGCACCTGGCCTACTGAATTAAAATACAAAGTAATATTTTGAATGGCTAAGCATATCTTGTTTCACAGTCTGCTGTTACTTGGTCACATCCCCAAGTTTCTGGAAGGAAGAGTAACCTGTACCTACATGATCTTCTGCCGTGTGAATTAAAAAAAATCACTGGATGAGGAATTTCCTTCTTAACACTGCAAAATAGGATTACTGTGTCAAATGTATCTTTATAGGTAATACTCTTGAAAAGGTATTTATGTGCAATTATGTATTTTATCTGTTTATTGAAAAACAAGACATTTTTATACTCTTATGGTCATCAATGCTATTGGAAATCAGTGTAGATGACTATTAGACTGATACCCCAGGGAATCACTTCTTAGCCTAGACTAGATTTAAAATCAATTCCCAGACATTTGACAATCTGTAACAAATGGATGTACCCATGATATCTCTTGCGACCAAAATGGCAGCTATCATGATAGTTTAGCAGTTTTGCTTATAATTAAGTAATCGTTGCGATATTACTTACCCTGTGAAAAAACATCAACACTAGGCTGATCAGCATTAATGATATGGTATTTTTTACTGTAGCTATTCAGTACCCCATGACTGACTCGGCGGTACTCCAATAATCTTTTTACAGTTTCTTCCTCAGTTATCTCGGGAGGTTTCTCCAGACGATTCTGTATCTTGGTTGATGTTGGCCAGTTGAAAATTGTATGATATATTTCTAAAAAAAATTGCACTCTGTTCTTTAGTTATAAATGCTAATAGACTTGTCAAAATACTTCAGCATTTTTTCCTATTCTTCAATCACAAATACTTCTTGATCAATTAAATTTGCGATAGCAAACTCAAACCTGAGTCAGCTAATAATGAAGGTAGTGCAAACATACAGCATTTGAAATGAATGAACAATAGAAAAAGTACTATTAAAATACTTATAGGATCATAGAATATTTTATTCCACCAGCTTTGAATATTAGTAATTAAAATTATACATTCAAAAATGACCAATTGCTCTCCAAATTTTGAAAATATTTCAATTCAATTTAATTTTGATGCAATGGTGTCAAATATCTGATGTCATAAATATCATTGTGGAACAATGAAAATCTGTTAGAGGATTTAAATAAGAACAGTTAAACAGTTAAAGATGAGGAGTTAGGATCATAACAAATGCAAGCCTACTTCTAACAAAATAAACTGGAGACAATGAAGAACATGCTTATTTATTTTAAAGAAAGTATGGACAATAATACTGGGATACCAGCAGGATAAGGAATAGAAACTTGAGTTATTCCCAATGTGAACCTATGGCTAAGCTAGGACAGACAGGTTAGCGAGAGTGTTGGTGTTTCAACACTAGCCCATGCAGGAAAAACAGGAAGGCAAGATGAGGAAATCTTTACTGAAGTGAGTGAATAAAATGCCACAACCATTGGTCATAAAGCATATAATTACTTGACTAGAATTTTGGGCAGAATTGAAATTGGACTGAAAGGTTGCTGTGAAACTGTGAGCACCATAGAGAAAAAATTATCTCTGCATGGAAGTTTGTTCTAGAACAATTGGTAGGCAGGGGTGATAATGATACTTACAGGTAGTCAAAAACTGAAACTAAGCTCTGTATATTAGATAATGTTCTCTTGTGATACTCTTAGTGATAACAGGTTAATATAAACAGCAAACTAACTAGTCTCCTTTTCCCCAGGGTGTAATGAACTAGACACCTCCACCACATTAGGGCTAACAACATCATTATAAATTTTCTTATCCTAATATGAAAATACTTTTAATGTTCCTTGTAATATTTTTGCAAAATGCCACTGAATATACTATTAATTACAATGTATCAGAAGACAAATAGAACAATTAATGTTTTCTCATAGAAAATTGCAGGGTCCAACGTTAAAATAATGCAGTTTAAATGAGATACAGAGGATAAGAAAAGAAACAATGAAAATGTTGGACTTAGTTATAGAAGTATGAGAGTTAACAATTAAGTACAATATTACCTTTGGTTTCTGGGTCAATTCTTTTCCCCAAATTTCTCTCAATTAGCACAGTATCAGGAGCATCAAGTATGACTAAAGGTAGAAGAAATGTAGTTGAATTACATGAGCTCATTAATCAAGCAGAACCCATAATGAACTCGCTTTAAGGTACAGTAAACACTAACAAAGTGCGCAGGTTTGTAACAAAGAAGAAAAATTTGTTCTGAATCTTCCAAGGACTAGCATTTGCAGATTGAATGCCATTCTACATGCACCAGCCCAACCCAAGATTATTTTATATTAATTGTAAGCATTAATTTTTAGGCCAACTTTAAAATTACACACTCAGCAGACTCCATACGGGCAGTTCAAGTCTGCTAGGTAATTGACCTCTTCTGAGTTGGAATAGAAGTGGCAACCACTCTTTAAATATGCGGGTAGAGCCAATGGAAATGGTTAAAAACAGCAATAGATCATCACATGTTTTAAGTATGAATCCTGGAGCTAATGCCGGAATTTTCACTAATATGGTAGTCACCTTTGGTACTGAATATGAGAGCAAATATCGCTCACCATTTGAACTATCAAGTACTGAAAATATATATGGCGTATCTAGGGGAAGCTAGACCCTTGAGAATTTTAATACTACATTGAGGTTATATGTAAACCATGACAATATATCATTATATAAGCTTCTTAATTTACTACATATGGTTCAATAAAGTTTGAAAATTCTAATCCAACAGTAGTTGCCAAATTATGCTTCAATTTTACATACAGACAGAAGGAATAAGTTAGTGTTATAATGCTTATATCATTACCATAAGGGAAGCGTTACTGCAGTTGGAAAAATAAGGCTGAGATTGTCTGGAGGAGCAATGCCAACAGATTTCAATTTGCTTATCTTTGTTTGAGTGACCAATGAAAAAGAACTTATGGACTTCAGTGAGGCCTTTGACAAGGTCCAGCATGGGAGGTTAGTTAGGAAGATTCAGTCGCAGGTATACATGGAGAGGTGGTAAATTGGATTAGACATTGGCTCAATGGAAGAAGCCAAAGAGTGGTAGTACAGAATTGCTTCTCAGAGTGGAGGCCTGTGACTAGTGGTGTGCCACAGGGATCAGTACTGGGTCTATTGTTATTTGTCATCTATATCAATGACCTGGATGATAATATGGTAAATTGTATCAGCAAATTTGCTGATGATACAAAGATTGGAGGTGTAGTGGACCATGAAGAAGGTTTTCAGAGCCTGCAGAGGGACTTGGACCAGCTGGAAAAATGGGCTGAAAAATGGCAGATGGAGTTTAATACAGACAAGTGTGAGGTATTGCACTTTGGAAGGACAAACCAAGGTAGAACATACAGGGTAAATGGTAAGGCACTGAGGAGTGCAGTAGAACAGAGGGATCTGGGAATACAGATACAAAATTCCCTAAAAGTGGTGTCACAGGTAGATAGCGTCATAGAGAGAGCTTTTGGTACATTGGCCTTTATTAATCAAAGTACTGAATATAAGAGCTGGAATGTTATGACGAGGTTGTATAAGGCATTGGTGAGGCCGAATCTGGAGTATTGTGTTCAGTTTTGGTCACCAAATTACAGGAAGGATATTAATAAGGTTGAAAGAGTGCAGAGAAGGTTTACAGGGATGTTGCCGGGACTTGAGAAACTCAGTTACAGAGAAAGGTTGAATAGGTTAGGACTTCATTCCCTGGAGCGTAGAAGAATGAGGGGAGATTTGACAGAGGTATATAAAATTATGATGGGTATAGATAGAGTGAATGCAAGCAAGCTTTTTCCACTGAGGCAAGGGGAGAAAAAAACCAGAGGACATGGGTTAAGGGTGAGGGAGGAAAAGTTTAAAGGGGACAGTGGGGGGGGTGCTTCTTCACACAGAGAGTAGTGGGAGTATGGAATGAGCTGCCAGACGAGGTGGTAAATGCAGGTTCTTTTTTTAACATTTAAGAATAAATTGGACAGATACATGGATGGGAGGTGTATGGAGGGATATGGTCCGTGTGCAGGTCAGTGGGACTAGGCAGAAAATAGTTCAGCACAGCCAAAAAGGGCCAAAAGGCCTGTTTCTGTGCTGTAGTTTTTCTATGGTTTCTATGATTTTCTAAGTATTACATGAATAGTAGAACTTTTCAGTGTTATATTCTGGACAAGCAAGGCACAGCTGATTAACTAGATAAAAAACAAAATTTAATGAGTGAAGATAACTTGCACAAAAAAATCAATTAAATGGATTTTGTTGGTGATATCATTAAATGGACCTGGCTAGTTTTTAAGTAGCTATATTGCTGTCTCCTATCTAATTTTAGCAAAACAACAGAGCAAATCAATTAGTTTCAATTCACCTGAGTGAAGTTATCTTTTCATTAACTTTGATCAATGCCGCCCCAATCACATTGGAACAAGACCAACAGCAACCTTTCATTGAATTATTGCCTTCAACCTATTTCTTGTTTTATTGCTAAATTATTTCACCAACCATGTTTTAGAGTTAATCAGGCCCTTCAGATCAACTTGTCCAACTTCATTTCAATACAGACGAGTATTTTATGTAACTATCACAATTCAAAGAATGCAAGGAGTTTTCTTTTTGAAAGATTTGTTATTGAATGAGAAGTTTCAAAGCAACATAAAGCTTTGCCCCAACCAAGGTATCTTCTTGAGGCTGTCCTCTTTACCTGCATTTAGTTCATATCATCCGTCTCATCCACGAACCTGTCTCCAGGTCCTATTCATGCAATGGGCTGTTGGTTGCATTCAGGCATAAGCAGACATATATCAGTTAAGTGGGTGTTTAGTTGTCTGCAATTTTCTGTTCTGAGCTGTGTTTTGAATTTAATCCACAATCCATATTCAGGAGTGAAAATTGGTTGCTGAAATTAATATTTGCTCTATACCCTAAATCCAGAATATGCCCTAACAGCACCTTAAACTTACTGAACCAATAATTGCAGCCATCCCCCTTATGATTTTATAAACTTCTGTAAGGTCATTCTTCAACCTCCTTCAGTACTGAAACAATTCCAGCCTATGTAGTTTCTCCTCATGACTTGAGCCCACCAGTGCTAGCAACATCCTTGTCTGCACTCTCTCTAGCTTAATTACACCCTGGTGACCAGTACTGCCCGTGATATTCCTGGGTGCAGGACAGGTATGCTACTTTACAAAAGTACTTGTAGATTCTTATGATGACAACCCACATGTTTCAGTGTGTCTGAATGCTGATAGCAGGATTAAGGTCCAAATTCAGCAAGAAATCCAGTGTTTGGACGCAATGAACAAGGCTCTTGCTGGATGTCAACTTTCATAACCTGACTGGGAGACCTCAGTCAGTCCGGATTGGAAGCAGCATCTCCAACACCATCCCACTGAGCACAGGGGCCCCCCAGGGCTGTGTGCTCAGTCCACTGCTGTTCACTCTGCTGACCCACGACTGTGCTGCAACACACAACTTGAACCACATCATCAAGTTCGCTGATGACATGACCGTGGTGGGTCTCATCAGCAAGAACGACAAGTCAGCATACAGAGAGGAAGTGCAGCAGCTAACGGACTGGTGCAGAGCCAACAACCTGTCTCTGAGTGTGAACAAAACAAAAGAGATGGTTGTTGACTTCAGGAGAGCACGGAGCTACCACTCTCCGCTGAACATCAATGACTCCTCCGTAGAGATCGTTAAGAGCACCAAATTTCTTGGTGTCCACCTGGCGGAGAATCTCACCTGGTCCCTCAACATCAGCTCCATAGCAAAGAAAGCCCAGCAGCGACTCTACTTTCCGCGAAGGCTGAGAAAGGTCCACCTCCCACCCCCCCACCCTCACCACATTCTACAGAGGTTGTATTGAGAGCATCCTGAGCAGCTGCATCACGGCCTGGTTCGGAAATTGCACCATCTCGGATCGCAAGACCCTGCAGCGGATAGTGAGGTTAGCTGAGAAGATCATCAGGGTCTCTCTTCCTGCCATCACTGACATTTACACCACACGCTGCATCCGCAAAAAAAACAGCATTATGAAGGACCCCATGCACCCCTCAGACAAACTCTTCTCCCTCCTGCCATCTGGAAAAAGGCACCGAAGCATTCGGGCTCTCACGACCAGACTATGTAACAGTTTCTTCCCCCAGGCCATCAGACTCATCAATACCCAGAACCTGAACTGACACCAACCTACTGTATCCTCTACTGTGCCTATTGTCTTGGTTAGTATTTATTATTATTTATTGTAGTGCCTGCACTGTTTTGTGCACTTTATGCAGTCCTGGATAGGTCTGTAGTCTAGTGTAGTTTCTGTGTTTTTTCTTAAGTAGTTCAGTGCAGTTTTTGTATTGTTTCATGTAGCACCATGGTCCTGGAAAACGTTGTCTCATTTTTACTATGTTCTATACCAGCAGTTATGGTTGAAATGACAATAAGAAGTGGCTTGACTTGATAATTGTATGTTTGTCTTAAATATTGTGGTGAATCGTAACGTGGAGATGCCACCCTTTTCCTTTAGTTCCTAGAACACTGGAGCTTTTGAGAATGATCTACAGTATATTTTGCTTTGTAATTTAATTTTACTTGCCATTTTTATAGTTGGATTAATGAGAGAAGGGGCCACAGCATATACAAAAATAAAAGATAATAAAAGCACGACTGAATTTGAAAATACAGTATTTCCTGGAGGTAGATCAAAATGTTTTTCAGACACTCTAGGATAGCAAAATAAAAACATAACAAACTTGCAACCTCATCCATAGGGAAAAGTTATCAAGAATTTGAGTGTGCATCCCCATGATTTTCCATAGAGGCAGGATATTTTAAAGTATTCTTACCAATCATGTAATTGAGTTTTGTGTTACATCTGATCTGCAAAAATTCCCCTCTTTTAAAATTCACCTACTGAGTGGAAAAAATCAATACAAGATGCTATAATCTATTATTCTGTTTATGAGGAGTTAGGCAAAGCTTTATTTTCCTTTGAAACTTCTCATTCAATAACAGAGTCTTCAAAGATGTTTTTTAAACTTGTTGAATTCTTGAACTGTGATAATCACATGATATACTTATCTGTAATGAAATGGACTTTAACTAGTTAGGGATTTGTAAGAACAATCATATTCTAATTATTTTTCTCAACATATCTTGGCTTCCAATGTGTAACTTTCCTAACTAATACTTTATATTCTGACCAATATAAGCTAAAGTTAATATCCAAATTTGTTATGCAATTAATTAAATTTAAATTTTGTAATTGTTATGAACAGTTCTTAATCTTCTAGCAATTCTTAAGACTTGGAGAATTTGCGAGATTAAAAAGTAAAAGCCAAAGATCAGCATCACGCTCACAATTAAAATACGGCAACAAATTAACTCTCAACAGCTCCATTGGGCAACTATATGGCCGTATCAGCACATTTTACTCTGCCTCCAAAATATGTTGCATTGAAACCAGTTCATTGAATTTTAGAGACTAAGCACAATGTACTGATGTGAGTACATACTAGCTAGTTTAGTGCCTCAGCAGTGGATGAATTTCTAGGTATTAATAATTTAATATTGTTTTTCATGTCAGGTTAATTTTGTTCTAATTGAAATGCAATAATGAATTGTATATTTGTAATACCATTGAGAAGAAATGAAATCAGATGGCTCCAGCAGGACTGGGATGCTCACATAGACTTATAAATAGATAACTGTTTGGATTGGACTGATTAAGAGTACAATATGGTTCAACCTACAATAAATCAGACTCTACCTGTACAGCGCCATAGGTTGCATTGTTTTTCTTGTACATTTTACTGAATATGGAAGTGCAAACACACCAAGAACAAAGAATATATTTGCTCCTTCTTTTATAAGATTTTTTTTTCTAACTGGCATTCATGGTGGGAATCAATTTAATCCAAGCTTAGAATGCAATATTTATAACTCAGTGTTCCCTGATCATGGTTAGACTTCCTACAGATCATTAATTTTTTCATATATTGACTTCCCTGTGGATTTTCAGCTTTCCTCATTCCTATTCCTCAATCAGTATATAGGAATTCCTTGAATTATCACCTCAAGGGACAGCACCAAACTTAATTTCATCGAACCACTAAGTAGACACAATGTTTATATTTAACTAAACACAAATGATTTTGCAGAGTTTCAGAGGTTAAATCAAAGGCATTGTCCAGCAGACCGCATGATACTCTTCGGTTTTAACACTGGCCCAGTTTTAAATTCAGCTCCAGACAGATGGGATGAAAGTCTCTGACAGCTGTTAAGGGTCCTAAATGAAATCAGTCTGAGCAGTCTCAAGCCAATTTCCGACAGTCACAAGTTCCACAAAACTGGCTCCAAATTCAGAGCACTGACACTAACTAGTCGGTCACAATCAAATAAGCCATAAGGACAGTCAAGGTGGGAAATGGCAATGCATTAATGTAATATGGGGCTCTTTGAAGCCTGGAATGCACTAGATCAAAAATTCCAGCTTCCACCGCACTTTCATTGAATACAAAGATAAAAAAACATTCTGATCTCTGACAAATTACTGAACAGAAAACTACCTAAAAGTTAAGAAAAATTATTTTCATTCAACCATCAGAGGTATCGTAATTAATTCACATAATTTTTAGCCAGACAGTGGTGAATTTGTGGAATTTGTTGTCACAGGCAGCTGTGGAGGCCCAGACTTTACGTATATTTAAGGCAGAGGTTGATAGATTTTTGATTGATCAGGGCATGGTGGGATATGGGGAGATGGCAGGAGATTGGGGCTGAGAGGAAAAATGGATCAGCCATGACGAAATGGCAGAGCAGACTCAATGGGCCAAATGGCATAATTCTGCTCCCATATCTTATGGTCTTATGGTAATTTCTATCATTGATTTGCTTAAGCTGGAGAAAATAAAATGTACATAGTTACTAAACACATTGTCTGTAGGAAGATCAAACATAATGTTTCAAAAGGCCTGAAAACATTGGATTAATTTTTTTTCAACCTCTACATTTTTCAGGATTGGGTAGTGTTGGCAAGGCCAGCATCTATTGTTCAGTGCTGACTATGAGAGAAGATGGTGCTTCCATGGTACTGTTGGGAAAGCAGTTCAAGCAACAGTGAAGCAGCAGCAATATTTTCCCAAGCTGAAGATTGTGGAAGAGAACATGTAGGTAGTGGTGTCCAAAGCACTTGCTGCTTTTGACCTCCTTGGTGCAAGGTGCTATTGGAGGAACTTGGGCACGGAGCCATAGTGCTGCAGACGTCACACACTGCAGCCACTGTTTGTCAGTGGTTCAGAGAATGAATGTTTAGGACAGAGGATTGGGTATAAAATAGGCTGCTATGATTGTCATTTTTAACTCCTTGGTCAAAAGAGCAACTAAATCTAATTAAGGTGATAAGAATTTTTGTGACATCAGTGTTCTGTTTTCTGCAAAGTTTTGCTGTTCTACAAATTGCAAAGTTCCAAATGCATACTATCACTGCATGTGCCTGTAGTGTGTGCCCATTCATAATGTCTTGATCATCACATGCAATTTCATTGTGAGAGTAGGGCGCAGTTTTCCCTGTTTTCCCTGGGCAGTTTCACCTGACCAGCTCCTAGTATTCTCTCTCCATGGTTGGCTTATGCCACTGTAATGGAGAGTGCTGATGAGGTAGGTGCAATTTCCACATTCTGCTGCCAAGAGTCACACGTAGACAGTATTTTCACAAAAGAAAATATTTTAAAACTAACTTAACTGTTTCTTTTAAAAGGTGTCCTTATTGGGGCTGGTCACTTAAAACTACGGTGCATAGTAATTTCCTTTCTCAGAGGGTAGTAAATCTCTAGAGGACATGGGTGGTTCTGCTGGTAAAAATGAAAACAAATCCTTAGAAAGAGGTGACACAGGATTTGTAGATATAGGCTGTTTGGGGGTAGAGTTAGGAAACTGCAAAGACCCTGATGGGAGTTATATACAGGTCTCCAAACAGTACCTGGGATATGAGATACAAATTACAATGGGAGATAGAAAAGGCATGTAAAAAGGTCTATACAATATGCACGTAGATTGGGAAAATCAGGTTGGTGCTGGATCCTTAGAGAGGGAATTTGTGGGATGTCTACAAGGTGCCTTTTTAGAGCAGCTTGTGGCTGAGCCCACTAGGAGAACGTCAATTCTAGACTGAGTGTTGTGTAATCAACCAAATCTGATTAGAGAGCTTAAGTTAAAGGAATCCTTAGGGGACAGTGAGCATAATATGATAGAATAACCTTGCAACATGAGAGGGAGAAGCTAAAGTTTGACGTTTTAGTAATACAGTGGAGTGAAAGGAATGGCTAAAGTTGATTCAAAGTTGACAGCAGAACAGCAATAGCTGGAGTTTCTGGGAACAATTTTGAATGCACAGAATAGATACATCCATAAGACCATAAGACAAAGGAGCAGAAGTAGGCCATTCAGCCCATCGAGTCTGCTCCGCCATTTTATCATGAGCTGATCCATTTTCTCCTATTTAGTCCCACTGCCCCGCCTTCTCACCATAACCTTTGATGCCCTGGCTACTCAGATACCTATCAATCTCCACCTTAAAGACACCCAGTGACTTGGCCTCCACTGCTGCCCGTGGCAACAAATTCCATAGATTCACCACCCTCTGACTAAAAATTTTTTTTCGCATTTCTGTTCTGAAAGGGCGCCCTTCAATCCTGAAGTCATGCCCTCTCGTACTAGACTCCCCCATCATGGGAAACAACTTTGCCACATCCACTCTGTCCATGCCTTTTAACATTCCAAATGTTTCTATGAGGTCTCCCCTCATTCTTCTAAACTCCAAGGAATACAGTCCAAGAGCGGACAAACGTTCCTCATATGTTAACCCTCTCATTCCCGGAATCATTCTAGTGAATCTTCTCTGTACCCTCTCCAACGTCAGCACATCCTTTCTTAAATAAGGAGACCAAAACTGCCCACAGTACTCCAAGTGAGGTCTCACCAGCGCCTTATAGAGCCTCAACATCACATCCCTGCTCCTATACTCTATTCCTCTAGAAATGAATGCCAACATTGCATTCGCCTTCTTCACTACCGACTCAACCTGGAGGTTAACTTTAAGGGAATCCTGTACGAGGACTCCCAAGTCCCGTTGCATCTCAGAACTTTGAATTCTTTCCCCATTTAAATAATAGTCTGCCCCTTTATTTTTTCTGCCAAAGTGCATAACCATACACTTTCCAACATTGTACTTCATTTGCCACTTCTCTGCCCATTCTTCCAATCTATCCAAGTCTCTCTGCAGACTCTCTGTTTCCTCAGCACTACCGGCCCCTCCACCTATCTTCGTATCGTCAGCAAACTTAGCCACAAAGCCATCTATTCCATAATCCAATTCGTTGATGTACAATGTAAAAAGAAGCGGCCCCAACATGGACCCCTGTGGAACACCACTGGTAACCGGCAGCCAACCAGAATAGGATCCCTTTATTCCCACTCTCTGTTTCCTGCCAATCAGCCAACGCTCTATCCACGTATGTAACTTTCCTGTAATTCCATGGGCTCTTATCTTGTTAAGCAGCCTCATGTGTGGCACCTTGTCAAAGGCCTTCTGAAAATCCAAATATACAACATCCACTGCATCTCCCTTGATGTTAGTGCTCATTATTAAGGATGAGGTATCAGGCTATCTGGAGGCACATGATAAAATAGGCCAAAATCAGCATGATTTCCTTAAGGGGAATCTTTCCTGACAAATCTCTTGGAATTCTTTGAGGAAATAACAAGCAGGATAGACAGAGAGTCAGTGGATGTTGTTTACTTTGATTTTCAGAATGCCTTTAATAAAGTGCTGCATATGAGGTTGCTTAACAAGATATAGGACCCAAGGTATTACAGGAAAGATACAAGCATGGAGAGAAGATTGGCTGATTGGCAGGAGGCAAAGTGTGAGAATAAAGGGGGCCTTTTTTGGTTGGCTACCAATGACTAAGTGGTGTTTTGCAGGGGTCTGTGTTGAGACCTCTTCTTTTCACATTATATATCAAAGATTTGGATGAAGAAATTGATAACTTTGTGGCCACAGTTGAGGAGGATACAAAGATAGGTGGAGGGGCAGGTAGTTTTGAGGAAGCAGGAAGTCTACAGAAGGACTTAACGGATTGGGAGAATGGGCAAAGAAGTGGCAGATGGAATGGAGTGTAGAGGAATGTATTTTCATGCACTTTGCTAGAAAGAATAAAGGCATAGACTATTTTCTTAGTGGGGAGAAATTTCAAAGGCATTTGGGAATTCCCTACAGGTTAACTTGCAGGTTGAGTTGGTGGTAAGGAAGGCAAATGCAATGTTAGCATTAATTTCAAGAGGACTAGAATATAAAAGCAAGGATGTAATGCCAAGGCTTTATAGGGCATTGTTCAGACTACATGGAGTACTGTGAGCAGTTTTGGGCCCTTCTTCTAAGAAAAGATAAGCTGGCATTGGAGAGGGTTCAGAGGAGGTTTGCAAGGATGATTCTGAGAATGAAAGGGTTAAAGTTTATAGACTGTTTGATGGTTCTGGGCCTGTACTCATCAGAGTTTAGAAGAATGAAGTGGGATCTCATTGAAAACTACTGAACATTGAAAAGTCTAGATAGAGTGGATGTGGAGAGGATGTTTCCTATAGTGGGGAAGTCTAGGACCAAAGGGCACAGCCTTAGAATAGAGGGATATCCATTTAGAACAGAGATGGAGGAATTTCTTTAGCCACAGGGTAGTGAATCTGTGAAATTCATTGCCACAGAGACTTGTGGAGTCTAAGTCATTGGGTATATTTAAAGCTACGGTTGATAGGTTCTTGATTAGTCAGGGCGCCAAAGGCTACAGAAAGAAGGCAGGAGAATAGGGTTGAGGGAGATAATAAATCAGCCATGATGGAATGGTGGAGCAGGCTTGATGGTCCAAATGGCCTAATTCTGCTCCTATATCTTATTTCTTATTGTCACTGGAATTTTCTGCCCCTGGAGGTAGTGGAAGCTAGATCTTTAAATATATTGAAGGTGAATATATATAAGTAAGTAAAGACTGTGTAAGTGAGGGGTATAGGGAATTGGCTCAGAAAAGGAATTGATCATACTGAGCCCAATGCCAACACAGCATGTGCACAACTTACTAACCCTAATCCATATGACTTTCGAATGTGGAAGGAAATTGGAACACCCAGTGGAAGCCCACATGTTCACAGGGAGAATGTACAGATTCCTTACAAACAGCGGCATGAATTGAACCTGTGTCGCTGGCACAGTGAAGTGTTATGCTAACTGTTATGCTACACATTTTGTGACCACCATATGTATAAATAACAGCTGAAAAATTACAGATTACATAAGGTGTTTATCTAGTTGATGCTGATCATATTGAATGATGGGGTTGGCCTGAGGAACCTGGTGACCAACTCCTGCTCCTATTTACCTGTGCTCTTGTGTTTTTGGTCTTTCTGGCTAATTACATATCCAAAAATTGCCTGCTGATTGGAAGTTTTCTACCCCAGTGTCCATTCTTTCCCCATGCATCTGCCATCTGATTCAATTTCACTTTACTTTTTTGTAATTATGTTTCTGACTTTCGATTGAGACAGCAGCAACTATTATTTTTGTCAATAGACTCCTTAATCAGAACAAAGTGATTGTTAATATCTGAATTCCATTCGATCAATATGTCTGTAGAAAGATATATTTACAATAGCATTCCTTTACCCAAAAAGAACAGTTAATTGGTAACACACATCAAAGTTGCTGGTGAACGCAGCAGGCCAGGCAGCATCTATAGGAAGAGGTACAGTCGACGTTTCAGGCCGAGACCCTTCATCAGGACTAACTGAAGGAAGAGTGAGTAAGGGATTTGAAAGCTGGAGGGGGAGGGGGAGATGCAAAATGATAGGAGAAGACAGGAGGGGGAGGGATGGAGCCGAGAGCTGGACAGGTGATAGGCAGAAGGGGATACGAGAGGATCATGGGACAGGAGGTCCGGGAAGAAAGACGGGGGGGGGGGTGACCCAGAGGATGGGCAAGAGGTATATTCAGAGGAACAGAGGGAGAAAAAGGAGAGTGAGAGAAAGAATGTGTGCATAAAAAAGAGTAACAGATGGGGTACGAGGGGGAGGTGGGGCCTAGCGGAAGTTAGAGAAGTCAATGTTCATGCCATCAGGTTGGAGGCTACCCATACGGAATATAAGGTGTTGTTCCTCCAACCTGAGTGTGGCTTCATCTTTACAGTAGAGGAGGCCGTGGATAGACATGTCAGAATGGGAAAGGGATGTGGAATTAAAATGTGTGGCCACTGGGAGATCCTGCTTTCTCTGGCGGACAGAGCGTAGATGTTCAGCAAAGCGGTCTCCCAGTCTGCGTCGGGTCTCACCAATATATAAAAGGCCACATCGGGAGCACCGGACGCAGTATATCACCCCAGTCGACTCACAGGTGAAGTGATGCCTCACCTGGAAGGACTGTTTGGGGCCCTGAATGGTGGTAAGGGAGGAAGTGTAAGGGCATGTGTAGCACTTGTTCCGCTTACACGGATAAGTGCCAGGAGGGAGATCAGTGGGGAGGGATGGGGGGGACGAATGGACAAGGGAGTTGTGTAGGGAGCGATCCCTGCAGAATGCAGAGAGAGGGGGGGAGGGAAAGATATGCTTAGTGGTGGGATCCCGTTGGAGGTGGCGGAAGTTACGGAGAATAATATGTTGGACCCGGAGGCTGGTGGGGTGGTAGGTGAGGACCAGGGGAACCCTATTCCTAGTGGGGTGGTGGGAGGATGGAGTGAGAGCAGATGTACGTGAAATGGGGGAGATGCGTTTAAGAGCAGAGTTGATAGTGGAGGAAGGGAAGCCCCTTTCTTTAAAAAATGAAGACATCTCCCTCGTCCTAGAATGAAAAGCCTCATCCTGAGAGCAGATGCTCAGTTAATTGGTAAGGATTTTCTAAATTATTTTTTAGTGTTTTGTACATTAGCTGGGTAATGAAGAAACAAGTGATCCAAATTTACATTGCTTTCTAAAATTCATGAGGAACTAATAAAGTCATTACACCAACAAAAAAGTGTACAAATAAGTAGACAAACTAGCAGAAATTAAATTTCATAGTAATGATTTATATTTTAATAATAATTTGTTGACTTAGAGATATTTGGAAAGAACATTCACAGGGGAGAACAGAGGAATGTAGAACATTATAGCGTGCATCTAAACCATTGAAGACTAATAGATAATTTGGAAAAAAATATTGAATTAAATTATTTTGTCTGGATGGAAACAATCTGAAATGGTACTGCTCTACAACCAAGGTCAGCTTCTTAGGACTTTGTTTTAAACTCATATCCATCTCATTTACAACTTACCAACATGTTCGGGTGCAATTCCTATTTCTTGTATTGCCATTGCCTGCTCCCGTGTTCTGGGGAAGTCCACCAGCACCCAGCCCTGAGATAACAAACAACAAAAAAGCCAAGTCTTCATTTATTCCCCATCTCTAATGATACTTGCGAAGATGACGGGGAACTGCTTCCTTGAATTAATGCAGTCCATGTGGTGTATATCTATTCTGATATACACAATGGTTTAGGAACAGCTTCTTCCCCTCCAGCATCAGATTTGTGAATGTTCCATGAACTCATGAACGCTACCTCGCTATTCCTCATTTCACGATTTAGTTCAGTAACTTATAGTAATTTTATGTCCTGCACTCTACTGCTGCCACAAAACAATAAATTTCACAACATATGTCAGTGATAATAAAGCTGATTCTGATATATGTCAGTTTATGTAATTCATCATATGCCAAGCTCTTTCATAGTATATCTATACTTAATTTTGCAGGCACTGGAAAAAGCTTCAGAAAACAAGAACAAAGAGACCTCTACAACAACTTGCAGATGGAGTGGATTATCATATATACTATTCTCAGGTGGAATTCAGCAAAAGTTTTTCAAGTTTCAAGACATTTTTACAATGAAACTCCACTTTGTAAGTCATTTTATGTCTTCATTGGTTTTGCAGCAGACTCTTGCTTGCAGATTTTGCCACTGAAAATTCAGGTGCAAGTAAAATATAAACTCATCATGCTGAATCAGTCTAATATGTAAATCATTTATATTACTTAAATGAAAGGGAAGTAAATTCAACTAAAGTTTGATGAATAGAAAAAAGCAAAGGATTAAAGAGTCAAGTCAGGAGTAAAACAATCAGCATAATGCTCAAGCTCGTTAGTTACAAATGAAAGCACCTTACTAATGGAACACTTACTCTTAGGACTACATACTATAACAGAACTAGAAATAGTCATTTCCCACATGCCCTTGTTAAAGTAAATGTAAATGTATTATCAGACTACATTCTTTCAAAATCCACATTTATAGGACTAAATATTATCTCTAGAGCACTCTTTATTAAAATTCCAGTGTTCAGAATGCCCGAGCCATGACAGATAAAGATCACGTTGCTTTTTCACAATACCAAAGATACTTGCTGAAACAAGTGATGGAGAAATAAGGGTATAAAAGAACTTATTAATATAAGTTCCAATTAGCCCATATAGTTCATTACAAAAGCAAGCTGTGTATCATCAGTATGCTCAACACACAAAATTAAATTTATTCAACTGTTACTTCATCAAATAATACTCAAGACTCCTTCCTTAGAATAAATGATTCCAAAAGGTAGAAACTTGGAAGAAGCATATTTATTTATGAAGAGTATCATGTGGCTAATTTATCCCCATGTAATAGTGGAGGGGCTGCTTCTACGTGGCACTATACAATTCAATTGTGTAGTGTGGTGTCCTCAGCGCGCAAGCTGCTTCCAAAAATAAAATCTCTTTTGTCAGATCTCTTACTAGCTCTTCCTTTAGTTAGTCCTGATGAAGGGTCTCGGCCCAAAACGTCGACTGTACCCCTTCCTAGAGATGCTGCCTGGCCTGCTGCGTTCTCCAGCAAATTTGACGTGTGTTATCAGGAGAAAGTGATAAGCAGATGAGGAGAAGAGGTAAGAGGCTAGTTTGGGAAATGGAAGAAGAATACAAGAGTATATTAAGGTATGTTTAGCTTTTCCCTTACAAGTTGCAGGTGATTAATTAAAGTAAAATTAATTCACGATCGGAACTCCATGCATTCCATTAAAAATGCGCTATTATATTTAACTACTTGGTTGCTTCATGTAAATTTTAGCAAATATAACAAATGTACAAAGTAAAAAATAAACTGAATTCTATCATGCCTATTTATATCAGAAAAATACTATATATCAGTGTATAAGTAACATTACTGTACAAGTCACCAAGAAATCACCGACGCCCCACATCCCAATCCTTTCCAAAAATACTCTGAAAATTGATTTGTATAACAGTCTTCTTATGGCATTTCATTTCAATAATGTCTGGGTGTATGCTACTTTTTCTAGCATTTTTTTAAGAACACAGAATGTAGAACACAGTACAACACAGGACCAGGTACTTTGACCCACAATGTCTATGTTGATCATAATGCCAACCTTAACTAATCCCATCTGCTCGTATGTGGTCTATATTCCTTCATTTCCTGCCTGTTCATGTGCCTGTGTAAATGCCTCTTATATATAGGCATCCATTAGTCTTGTGAGACCATGGATTTGCGCCTTGGAAGGTTTCCAGGGCGCAGGCCCAGGCAAAGTTGTATGGAAGACCGGCAGTTGCCCACGCTGCAAGTCTCCCCTCTCCACGCCACCGACATTGTCCAAGGGAAGGGCACTAGGGCCGATACAGCTTGGCACCGGTGTCGTCACAGAGGAATATGTCCTTGCTCAAGGACACAACACGCTACCTCAGCTGAGGCTTGAACTAACGACCTTCAGATCACTAGACCGACAACTTAACCACTTGGCCACGCGCCACTAAATGCCTCTTAAACTTTGCTATTCTATCTGTTTCCATCACTTCCCCAGGCAGAATATTCCAAGCATCCGCTCAATAGTTTAAAAAAGCTTGCCTCATGAACCTCCTTTAAACTTTCCCCTTCTCAGCTTAAAGGTATACCATTCAGTTACTGACATTTCTACCCTGGGAAAAAGACTCTGATTATCTATTTGAGTTTACCCCTCAACCTCCAACACTCAAGAGAAAACAATCTACATTTGTCTAGCCTTTCACTATAATTAATACTCTCCAATCTAGGCAGCATCCTCTTCTGCACCCTCTCCAAGTCCTCCACATCCTTTCTATAATGTGGCATCCTGAAGTGCACACAATACTCTAAATGTGGCTTAACCAAAGTTTTATACAACAGGAACATGATTTCCAGGCTTTTATACTCAATACTGACCCATGAAGGCAAGTATGCTCTGCGACTACTTTACCACCTATCTACTTCTGTTGTCATTTTCAGGGAGCAATTGCATTGCAAGATCTCTCTGTACATCAGTGCTCCTAAAGGTCTTGCCTTTTACTGTACACTTTCCTATTGTATCTGATCTTCCAAAGTGAGACGTCTCACCTTACTATCTTTCTGTCCACATTTCCAGCTGGTTGACATCCTGCTGAATATTTTGACAACCTTCCTCGCTCACCACAATCCATTAATTTTTGTGTCATCTACCTTTTCCTCCAAATTACTTTTACAACTGAGGCCCCAGAACTGATTCTTGTGAAATACCACTGGTTACAACCTTCAGTCAGAGTAACACCCCTCCATGACTACCCTCTATCTTTTATGACCATGCCAATATTTAATACAACCTACCAGGTCTCTGAATTTCATGTGCCTTAATCTTCTGGATTAGAATTCCTTCAGAACCTTGTCAAATGTTTTACTAAAGTCCATGTAAAAAACGTCCACTACTCCGCCCTCACCAATTATTTTCATCACCTCCTTAAAAACAACTCAATTATGTTTGTAAGGCATGGTGACTTTTGGAATAAATCTGTTTTTTTCAAATGCAACTAGATCCTTCAAATCCTTCTCCAATAATTTAAATGGAACTTGAGGCTCACCAGGCTATAATTTCCTGATTGTCCCCACTGTCTTTCTTCAACAAAAGAACAACAGTGCCTATTCTTCAGTCCTCTCAGACCTTGCCTGTGACTGAAAAGCATATAAAGATCTTTATCATGGCCCCAGCAATCTCCCCTCAATAACTTAAGGTAACCCCATCAGACCCAGGGGACTTATCCAACTTAAAGTTCCCCAATATTTCCCCTTTCTTGATAGCAACACTCCCTTTCCTGATCTCACTATCCGTTACGTCTACTTTCTTGGTGAATCCGAAGTATTGACTTAAACATATCCACTATAACCCTGTTGTATTTATATCTTTCCATAATCTACTTATTTCTCCATTTCTCTATCTGAGCTATTGTAAAGCCAATAGTTAACTCCATCATAGTGATTGCTTGACAGTTCATTTATTTTTCTAGAACTCTACCCTATATTGCCTCACTGGATTAGCCATCATGATGTTTTCCATAACTGCAACTGTGATATTCAGTAATGCAAGTCACCCAACTCTTTTATACCCTCCCCTATCGTGCCTGGAACATTGAGCTGCCAGTCCTGCCTTTCTCTCAACCAAGTCTCTGTAATGGCTACAACATATACTATTCCAAGCCCTAAATTCATCAGTCTTACCTGCAATAATCTTTACACTGAAATAATTACACATCAGCTCATAAGCCACATTGTGTTTATTAACCTGGCTCAACCTGTCCTTCCTTTCAGCTTTACTTGACCAAACACCTACCTTTCCCTCAGTCCTTCCATTTGCTGACATACTTTTCTGGTTCCTACACCTCTGTCAAGGTAAACTAACCCTCCCAAGACACAGTAGAAAACCTCCCAGCAAGAATATTGGTGTTCCTTCAGATCCTTCCTGTACATGTCCCACCTGCCCTGAAGGACAGCCGAATGAACCATGTACTTGAAGCCTTCTCACCTGCACAAGCCCTACAGCCACATATTTACCTATCACCTTTCTACTTTTTGCCTTGCTACCATGTTCTCTGAAATGTTTAATTTTATGTTATAGCATCTAAGGCATGGGTTCCCAAGCAACACATACAAAATGCTGGATTGAGGGTCCTGCCTCAGGATCTCGGCCTGAAATGTTTACTGTAGTTTTTTCCACAGATATTGCCTGGCCTGCTGAGTTCCTCCAGAATTTTGCATGTGTGTTGCTTGGATTTCCAGCATCTGCAGATTTTCTCTTGCTTGTGATTTAAAATATCTACTCTTTTCACCAGCTTAATTTTTCAAAAGTTTTGTTGAACTTTCAGCTTCTTTGTACTTTCATTCTTTCTCCCCTTTGACAAATGTACTTTGAATTTTTCAAAAGCAAAAGAAAACTGCAGAGATTGGAAATCTGCAATAAAAATATTAAATAGTGGAGATACTTATTAGGTAGGGCCGTTTCTGTGCAAAAAGAAAAAGAAGATACATCAAAGTGAGAGAACAAGTATGTTTTAAGTTACCAAGATGGAAGGGATGGTAAAAATAAATGGAGCACTCGGTCTGTCTGTCTCTCTGCCCCCCACTGTTTAAAGCACCAGAACAGAGACTGGGCACGCTGTGTGCGACAGAATGATGTAGGTAATTGTGCATATGGTAAAGCACCAACATGAGTGAACATATCAAGGTTCTGGTAGGAGGAAGGCCAAAAGATAGCGCTGCTAAGCAGCACAGAGATGAAGAGTCCAGGGGCAAAGCTTCTGAAAGAGAAAAACAATGTATGGTTTTCACTAGCAGTCAGCACAGCGCTATGGGTAAATGAAAGGTGGGAGGGTCCATTTTCAGCATGGTGTTATTATATACGGCATCATCATTCTACAGTCTACTTTGGAGAGTATGGTGAGAGATGTACTGTGCCCTTAAAAACAAAATGAAGATAATTACTGTGCAGTTGAGTTAGAGTCATAGAGCTATACAGTACAGAAAAATTCATCCATGTCAGCCAGGGTGTCTTCCTGATAGAGCCCCATCTGCCAGTATTTGCCATCTCCTTCTAAACCTTTCTTATCCACAAACCTGTCCAAATGTCTTTTAAATGTTGTAATTGTACCTGCCTTTATCACTTCTTTTGGCAGCACATTCCATATATCCAATGCACCCTCCCATGTGAATAAGTTGCCACTCAGTTCCCTTTAAAATCTTTTCCCTCTTATCTTAAACCTTTGTCTTGGGAAAAAGACTTATCTAGCTTATTTATTCTCATCACATTTTTGTAAACCTCAGCATCCTTCACTCTCGGTAAATAGGACCACATATCCAACATCTCCTCATAATTCAAGCCCTCCAGTTCCAGCAACATTCTTGTGAATCTTTTCAGCACTCTCTCAGATTGA
Source organism: Mobula hypostoma (assembly GCF_963921235.1). Classification (NCBI taxonomy): domain Eukaryota; kingdom Metazoa; phylum Chordata; class Chondrichthyes; order Myliobatiformes; family Myliobatidae; genus Mobula; species Mobula hypostoma. The sequence continues at coordinate 14,893,941 of NC_086117.1, read as the reverse complement.
GTCCAGAGGAGTGTTAACTGGGAATGAAAAGGTTAACAGATGAGGAACACTTAATGGCTCTAGGCCTGTACTCGCTGAAGTTTAGAAGAATGAGAAGGGATCTCATTGAAACCAATTGAAAGGCCTAGATAGAATGGACATGGAGGGGATGTTCCCTATAGTGTGTGAGTCTAGGACAAGAGGGCACAGCTTCAGAATACAAGGACGTCCCTTTAGAACAAAGATGAGGAGGAATTTCTTTAGCTAGAGGGTGCTGACTCTTTAGAATTTATTGCCACAATTGACTGAGAAGGCCAAGTCATTAAGTATATTTAAAGTGGAGGTTGATATGTTCTTGATTAGTAAGGGCATCAAAGGTTACAGGGAGAAGGCAGGAGAATGGGCTTGAAAGGGATAATAAATCAGCCATGGTGAAATGGTGGAGCAAATTCGATAGGCCGAATGGCCTAATTTTGCTCCGAGTCTTATGGTCTCTCTAACCTAATCAGAGTGTTCGCACAGTATGGTGACTAGAAATGCATATAATATTCCAGACGTGGTCTCAGCAACTGTACAGCTGTAACATGGCATCTTAACTCTTAACTCTTGGACCCAATATTCCTTTCAATGAAGTCAAACATGCCATAGGCCTTCTGCATCGCCCTGTCTACCTGTGTGGCCACTTACATTGAACTATGTACTTCTAACCCTAAGTCTCTCTGTTCTAGCAACTCCCCAGGGCTGCCATTTTCAGTGCAAGTCCTACCCTGGTTTACCTTCCTAAAATGCATAACTTTGCACTTGTCCAAATTAAATTCCATCTATTTGTTTGCCCACTTTCCCAGTTGATCTTAGACTTTACTTTAGACAAACCCCACAACACTTCATTGTCCACCACACCATGGATTTTCAGGCCACCTATATTCTCATTCAAATTGTTATTGGATATAACAAACAAAAGGGAGCTCAGCACTGACCCCTGCACCACATCACTGTCATACCCCTCTAATCTGAAAACCAACTTAACACTTTCCACCCAGCTAATTTTGTATCCATCAAGCTAGCTCACCCTGGATCCCATGTAATCTTATCTTTTGAATCTGTCTATCAAGTGGACCTCCACTTGAACTACACCCAATGACCTTGTCAAAATCCTTGTTAAAATGTGTTAAATTCCACATAAACAACATCCACCGTACTGCCCTGTCAATCCTTTTAGTCACCTCTTCAAAAGATTCACATAAAATTGTGACAATTAAATTTGCACTTGCTTTTCAGTGTGATTAGGAGTCAAAATATTATTGATAAAATACTGTGATAGTCCCTGAGTACTTTTCATATATATTTATAATCCTACTTTTTTGAATGACTATAGAGTAGTAGCCCTTTCAAACTGAACAACTGTTTTCAGTTGACAGCCAGTGATAGTCTGGCTACAAAGAAAAGCAAGTATTATTTAAATTATTTGGTGGTCCCTTGCTGACTGATGATTCAGTAAGGAAGACAACATTGGCGATCTACTTAGTTTAGTTGTATACAAAACAATGGTATCTGCAAGAGGCAAATGGGTCAAGGACTGTTGTAACTTTGACAGCCACTGGGAAGGAAGCAACCAGTAGGCAGTAGGTGTTGCTGCAAGGGGTTGAAGAAGTCTGTCACTGCTTGGGTGGAACAAGACTGCCTTTTGATACACTGCACTTAGAACCTGACTCAGCATATATAGCCGATATACTGAGCATTCCTACTTACATATAGTTGGAATAGGTTAAGCTACAGCTCATGCTGGCTAATGAAGATGTTGTAACTCCCTCCTCCAACACCAACTTTAAAGTTCAAAGTTCAAAGTAAATTTATTATCAAAGTATGTATACTGTATACAACCTTGAGATTCATCGTCTTGCAGGCAGCCACAAAACAAAGAAACACAATGGAATCCATGAAAAACCACACACAACAAAAACCAACAAACATCCAATGGACAAAAAAGTACAAATCATGTCAAATAATTTTTAAAATAGCCAAATAATACATGGAGAGAGAGCTGCAGATTCACCTGAAGTGAGTCTACAGGCTGTGGAGCCAGTGAGGCACAGAGGCAAGTGAAGCCAGTACTCCTTTTCCTCTATCATTTAAGCTGATTTAAAAAAATGCCTGTAATCAGCAAATAGAGTTTAGCATGGTTAAACAAGATTCAATATTCAAGATAGTTTAATATCATTTAGAATATACAAGTGTAAAAGAGAACAAAATAATTTTTACTCTGGATCTGATACAGCATATAAATAACACACTGAGATAAGGAACACAATTAGAAAAAACACAATAAATATAAATACATAAAATAGCTTATACACATAGATTGATTGTATGTCCATAAAGTGATGCTAGGCACAGGAGTGTCTGTACACAAGGTGACATTGACAAGAGATGATAAAGTAGTGGTCGGGGCGGGGGGGGGTGCGGTTGAGCAGCCTTACTGCTTGGGGAAAGTAACTGTTTTTGAGTCTGGTGTTCCTGGCATGGACACTAGAATTTGAGAAACAAAAACAATCTAGAAACTGGAAGTTCTCACGGCATTCTAACCAGAAAAATGCAATGAGTTCTGAGATGAGTTAAGTGCATCTTAAGGTACTCTCTCTTTGCCAGGCTAACAGAACAGGGTTGGATATTAACAGGGACTTAATATGATTTTGTGCTAAAATGTCATTTGGGCCTTGCTTGCACTAAATGTCCATAAATTCATTAAGTTCAATTTTAGATGACTAAAAATAAACCTACACTTAAAAATAACAAACAGCACTCTGCAACAATTTTAACCGTGCACTTCGTTCCCATTGGCTATATAGGATTAAAAGTATATCCAGTGTGTCAGGTCAAATGTTTCTGTTTTTATTCATATTGGAGTTATTTCAACTACTAGGACAATGTTTTATCTATATCATTGTTATCAGAAACTTCTACCATGTGTTACAGATTGGGCAGAAGAAAAATCTTTATACACAAAGTTTATAGTGGTGCCATGATCATCAACATGTACATGATTATAAACTGAACAATGTATCACAGATGATCACCAGCTTGTTTAGCCAAGGTTAATTGACATTCTGATCATTCTCTCCTTACCTCCAGTGAGTTGGTTCTTTTTATCAGACATCAAAAGCCTGTGTACTCTGAGCTCCTTAAGCACGGCACTGATCTATGGACGGAACATCTGCATGTGTACAGGAACTGAAGAGGGACAGGCAACTGAGCAGATGTCACAGGGAAAAGAGCTACCCTGGGAGTCAAATGGACGAGCATAAAACACACAGGCTTGACCTAGCTGAACATTAGACAATGGTGTACGAAAATTCATCCTTGCTGGATTTCACAATTGACTGCACAAACATAAATTTAGTTATCGGGGTTAATTGCATACTAGGCACCAAAAGCAAACCAGACAAAGTCTATTAAAAAAAGAAATATAATTACAAGCAATTTGCATATGGTTAATGCTTGTGACCTGTTTCAATGGAAGGAAGTGAAAATATACTGGTTTTATTTAGGATATAATCTAGAACTCAAAAATAAAACAAAATAAACACTTGATTAGATGACCAGCCAACACATCAAATTGCTGGATGACCATAATTATGAGGTATGAAATTGAAACAATGATGAATAACATATAAAAATGATAGGAGTTATTTAATTCAATCAGGAAAGAACCTAGGGATATTAAAACCCTACTTTTCATGTCGCAGAGTAAAATGAATTTTGCTCCAATTCCCTTTTGTTATGTTTTGTAAGGAAAAGATGGGGGCCTGGAGACAGCTCATCTTAGTTTTGCTTTTTACTTTATGCTAGGTGTCCACATATTACGTGATGGTGCAATGACATAAGCCATTTATGTACCTTTACATATAACCCACAATACATTATGTAAACAACAAAGAATGTTTAATCAAACAATATATTTACAATATTACTCCAATATTTTAAAAATATTAAATACATAACACTCCTCCCTGCTTAGTTATAAACTCCAACTCAATATAAAATGCACCTCAACTATATACTATGTACATAACTATATATATATACTATATAATACAACTAATATGTAGACATTCACAGCATAGTAAATATTAAATTTTCCCATTCAGGCCTAAAAATTTAATCACTTTAGAGGATTTTGTACTCTTTTGGGATAACATCTTTCCTGACAAGGGTGCTCACTTTGCTTGGCAGGTGAGACTTGTGGCTGTGAAAACAATCGCAGGTTCTGGGGCCTCTTCCGGGATGGTTATAGGAATAGAGTCTGAGACTGCAGGAAGTGGTTCTGGGCACTTCTCTTCTTCTTTTCTCAGCTATTCCCTCTGGACCTACTTCGATCTTTGCTTCTCTCCTGGTCCTGGCTTCTTTCGCTCTCTTTATCCAACTCTTTCTTTCTCACATTCCGTTTCCCTTTCACACCTTCCTTGTTCTTCTTCTAGTTTCTTTGTGTGCAGTTTTGGTCCCCTAATCTGAGGAAAGACATTCTTGCCATAGAGGGAGTACAAAGAAGGTTCACTAGATTGAGTCCTGGGATGGCAGGACTTTCATATGATGAAAGACTGGATCAACTAGGCTTATACTCTCTGGAATTTAGAAGATTGAGGGGAGATCTTATTGAAACGTATAAAATTCTAAAGGAATTGGACAGGCTAGATGTAGGAAGATTGTTCCCGATGTTGGGGAAGTCCAGAACGAGGGGTCACAGTTTAAGGATAAAGGGGAAGCCTTTTAGGACTGAGATGAGGAAAAACTTCTTCACACAGAGAGTGGTGAATCTGTGGAATTCTCTGTCACAGGAAACAGTTGAGGCCAGTTCACTGGCTATACTTAAGGAGGAGTTAGATATGGCCCTTGTGGCTAAAGGGATCAGGGAGTATGGAGAGAAGGCAGGTACAGGATTCTGAGTTGGATGATCAGCCATGATCATACTGAATAGCGGTGCAGGCTCGAAGGCCCGAATAGCCTACTCCTGCACCTATTTTCTATGTTTCTATGTTTCTTGTGAATATCTTTGAATTTGCTATTTTCTCGAGAACTTAGATCTCATTTATCCTTTTCCATTTTCATAGTACTTATGTTATCCTCCTCTTGTTTCCTTTTTCTTCCTTCACGGATGCACATCTTGATCTTGGGAAGGTGCATTTAGTTCACTGGAGTATTTTCTTATTAATCCTTCTATTAGTCCCTTTACAATTTGATCTCTCCTCTTGGTTTCCTCATCCACAACATCATCTGATGAATCCTCTGTTTTCAGATCTCCATTGACTCCATTCTTTTTGGCCTTCCATTCATCCAACTGGGCCTTGGTCTTTGCATTAACTTTTACAAGCAGCTTTTTGCTTCCTACTTGAAGTTCATGCAATAACCTTAGTGCACACAAAGTAGATTCTGACTCTTTATACTCCCAAAAGCTGAATGCTTGTAACTTTCCTGAAGCTCCATGAGCTCTCTTCCAGCTTAAAACCAAGCCACATTTCACAAGAATTACATGATTGACATATTGGAAGTTTTCTCAGACATGTTGCCAACAAAAACTGTTATCGTCGGACCACTGTTTTCATCTCTTTCACGAGCCCTCTGAGCAGCATGGTCCTTCCGGCAATGGTTCATGGTGTATCATCCAGTATCTTTCTTAATTTGCTTTCAGTTGACTCATTTACATGGAATGTAGCATGCAAATAGTGGATGGATCTTCAATCAAGTTGTTGTCTCAGCCAATCGTGACCCCATAATGCTGGTGCCATATACAAGCTCAATGTGACTTGTTGTCATAGTCATAGTCATAGTCATAGTAATACTTTATTGATCCCGGGGGAAATTGGTTTTCGTTACAGTTGCACCATAAATAATAAATAGTAATAGAACCATAAATAGTTAAATAGTAATATGTAAATTATGCTAGTAAATTATGAAATAAGTCCAGGACCAGCCTATCAGCTCAGGGTATCTGACCCTCCAAGGGAGGAGTTGTAAAGTTTGATGGCCACAGGCAGGAATGACTTCCTATGACGCTCTGTGCTGCATCTCGGTGGAATGAGTCTCTGGCTGAATGTACTCCTGTGCCCACCCAGTACATTATGTAGTGGATGGGAGACATTGACCAAGATGGCATGCAACTTAGACAGCACCCTCTTTTCAGACACCACCGTGAGAGGGTCCAGTTCCATCCCCACAACATCACTGGCCTGTTGTGTTTGTTGGTTGTTGTATTTTACTATTATGAATGTCATTCACACAGGAGTTATCTTTTCTTCAGTCTAAGTTCTTAGCTGAACATCTGCAGGCTTTAATTCAGTTTCTTTGAAATGACATTCACTAATTTTGTGGATTGAATGGAACAGCTGAGACAGTGTCCACTTCTGTTTTAACTAAGTTGCTGTTCAATTTGCTATATTGCTTGGCTATTGTTAATTTTCACATTGTACATCTCAAGACTATCCACTCATTAGATTTTTTTATCAACAGCATTGCAGATTAGTGCTCTTTTTGAAACTGCAACTTGACTTTTTATTTTTTTCTCTTTCCTGTGTACTCCATTTATTTTTGTCTGCCTGACATGCTTTTTGTATGTGTTCTACTTTGTTGCATTTTCTGCAAGTTTCACCTTTAAACCTGCATTGGTTTAGTGTGAGCCTCTGCCACAACAGTAAGACAACTTGTTCAACCAGGTGCGTTTCTGTTTAGAAAATGCAATTTTGTTCATGCTCACTTTCAATCCTGAATGCAACTCAATTGTGTCGTTGTCTGCTGTTTCCATTGATTCAGCAATTTCAACTGGTCCTTTAAATGTAATTTGTGCTTCCATTAGAAGCGTTTTTGAATGCTTTCTTGTGAGATTCCACAAACTAAACAATTTCTTGATGCAACATCAAGCCCATATTTGAACTGACAATGCTTAATCTCTTCAAATCAGCCATGTATGGTGAAATGGACTCCCCTTCCTTTTGATTCTGCTTATAAAACTTAAAACATTTTGCAATCAATAATAGTTTTGGTTCTAAATATTCCTGTATTACTTACATGATATCAACAAAGCTCATATTGGCTGGTTTGGTTGGAACAGTTAAATTTCTACACAAACTGTATGCTTTTAAATCCAATGCACTCAGCAAAATTGGTACTTGTTTCTCATTGGCTATTCCATTGACTTTGAAATACTGCACAATCTATTCAGTACACAATATCCAGTTATCTGTTGTGTAGTCAAATGCATCACTCTTCTGATGTAGCCAGCCATGTCTGCTTTCTTAAAATTATAATCATTATAAGCCATTACTGTTTATGAACCTGTAGATCTGTCTGTTTTCTGCCTTTTTTAAAAACTTGAATGTCTTTTCCTCTGAAGAAACACGTACCATTTCGCATCGCAGTTTTTTAAAAACTCAAATATCTCACTGTTCTTCACCAGGTAGTTAGTCATCTTGTGTTTGTTTAAAACTTCCTCATCACCACTGCTATGTTTTGTAACTCCAAAACATTAAACTAATTGAAAGGAAAAGATGGGAGCCCGGAGATAATGTATCTTAGTTTCATTTTTTTTATTTTAAGCGAGTATGTATCATCTGGTGGCATATGCTATTTACATACATATTTTTACAGATAGCCTGCAGAGCATTATGTAAAAAATAAAGAATGCTTAATCAAACAATATATTTACAATATTACCAAAATATTAAATACATAACACCTTTTTCCAATTGAATATACTAAATTGAGTGAAAGAAAGATCAGAAGTTAGAGATAATTGTATAGGACCTTAAGTATCATCTATGAGGAAGCTTTTGAAATAAGTCCCAAAGTCCTGATAGAACAACAAAATAATTAGATAAAAAGTGATGCCAAAATATATTTTATAGAAGATAACCGCTAAATGTTATAATTTCTGAAAATCAGGGTCACTTTAAAAATGGTGTTTTACAGCAGCAGTACAGTGCAATACAATAAAACATAAATTACAATATTATATGTAGGGTTCTCAGTAATATTAACTGCAATGTTAACTGTTAACTGCTAATAATAAAATGGCTTCTCTGAAGGGTTATAATGAAATGGCTTCTCTGTAATGTTAACTGATGAGGTAATGTTCGTTGTAGCTGGAATGTTTGCGTTATAGTTGTAGATAATGGGGAATTAACCAATGGAAGTTATGTTATGCTATCTGTATGTGTGGGAACCTGAGTGAGTAATCGGGGAAGTTCGGCGAGGAGAAGCGAAGAGGGAGGACATGCAGGAAGTGCTCTGGTAGACCACCGTGGTTGGTCCCAGTCTGAGGGTCGTGGAGTTCGGAGGAAATCGAATGGTGGGCCGAGGATATTGCGTGAGCTCCAACGTGTGCACGAACTGTATAATCTTTATTCTTGGCACCTTTTTATTTTATATTTTTGTTTCTCTACTAACTCCATAGTCACAGTAGAATTCATAAAGTGTAATCGTTTAAATGTACATTGTGTACTGACTGATATTTTAGAGTTGTGGGTTTTTGCCAGGGTGCATACACAGCATCTACGCAAACGTAAGACACAGTTTGGCAGGCAGCTGGCAGTTTCCCCTAGACGAATGTGGGTTGATAGAGTTGAGTGTTACATATATATAAAAAAATTAAATTACAAAAAGATAGCAAAATTAGTAAGCTTGTGTTCATGGGTTGGTTCATGGTCTGTTCAGAAACCTGATGGTAGAGGGGAAGACGCTGTTCCTAGAATATTGAGTATGTGGCTTCAGGCTCTGAATCTCCTCTCTGATGGTAGTAATAAGAAGACAGCATGGCCTGGGTGATGGAGGTTCTTAATTATGAATGCTGCCTTTTTGAGACATCACCTTTTGAAGATGTTCTTGATGCTGGAGAGACTGGTACCCATGATGGAGCCAGCTGAGTTTGCAATGCTCTGCAGCTTTTTTCCAACCCTGAGCAATGGCCCATCCACATCAGGCAGAAATTATTATTTATTGCAATATCATGACATATGAATTATCTCCAGATGAAAAATGTTTCTGAATGCTTTTCTAACACATTAAACAATTTTTACAAGAAGCTTCAGCTGAGTTGGAAAAGCAACGATATTTATTCATAAGCTTTTTAAGATTAAATTCTTCAAAACAGATGAAATTCTGAAAACACAGCCAAAAAGCTGCAGCTGAATAGCAACTTTATTCAACATCTTTAAAGCCATTAATGGACAAAATTTGCCATTTTACAATACAATCATTGTCATTAAAGCGGTAGTGATGAGCAAATTAGTGAGCTTAGATGTAGGTAAGTCCCTTGGTCCTGCGGATGCATTCCAGGGTACTGAAAGAAATGGTGGACTTACTTGTGATAATTTATCAAAATTCTCTGGACTCTGGGCAGGTCTTGGCAGATTGGAAGACAGTAATTGTCATGTCACTCCAAAAAAAAGGATGTAGGTAAAATGCAGGGAACTATAGGCCAGATATCTTAATGTCTGTTGTCAGGAAAATGCTTGAAGAAATAGTGAGGCATCTGAATTGAAGTAGTTCCATCAGACAGACACAGTACAGATTCTTGAAGGGCAGGTCCTGTTTGACAAACTTACTGTAGTTCTTTGAAGATATAATGAGCACAATGACTGGAAGGGAACAGCTGGATGTTGTATACTTGGACTTCTGGAAGGTGTTCAATAACATGCCACATAAAAAAAACTTATCCCAGAAGACAAGGATGCCTCGAGTTGGGGAAAATATATTAGCATTGGTTAACCAGTAGAAGGCAGAGAATTGGGATAAATGATGTTTCTCTGGTTAGCAGTAAGTGGTGAGTAGAGTGTTGCAGGGGTCAGTGATGGGCCTGAAACTGTTCATGATATATATATAACAATTTGGACGAGGAAACTGATTGTATCTAAGTTTGCCAGTGACACTAAATCGAGTGGAAAAAACAATTGTGCAGAGGATGCGGAGAGTCTGCAGAGAACTATAGATGGATTAAGTGAGTGGGCAAGGGTCCAGCAGATGGAGTACAACACTGGTAAATGTGAGGTCATCATTTTGGAAGGATAAATAGAAAATTAGATTATTATTTAAATAGTGAAAATTTACAGCATGCCATCACGTGGAGGAACTTCGGGAGTGCTTGTGCATGAATTGCAAAAGGTTGGTTTGCAGGTGCAACAGGTCTTCGGGAAGGCAAATGGAATGTTGGCTTTCATTGCTAGAGGGATTAAATTTAAGTGCAGGGAGGTTATGCTGCAACTGTACAGGGTACTGGTGAGGCTATACCTTGAGTACTGCTTTAGTTCTGGTCTTGTTACTTGAGCAAAGATATGCTTGCTTTGGAGGTGGCGAAGAAAAGGTTCACAAGGATGATTCCAGAGATAAGAGAATTAGTCCATAAGGGGAAAAAAAGTCACCTGGGACTATAGTTGCTGGAATTCAGAAGAAGAGAGAAGATCTTATTAAAACATATAAAATTGTCAAAGGGATTGATAAAATAGAGGCAGGAAAGTTGTTAAGTGAGATTAGAACTTGTGAACACAGCCTCAATATATTTATGACAGAGATGAGGAGAGACCACCTTTCCCAGACAGCAGTGAATTTGTGTAATTCTCTACCCAGGGAAGCAATAGAGACTACCTCATTAAATATATTTAAGACACAATTGGATAGATTTTTGCATAGAGGAATAATTAAGAGTTATGGGGAAAAGGCAAGTAGGTGAAACAGAGTCTATTGCCTAATCAGCTATGGGCTAATAGCCTACTCCTGCTCCTAATTCTTATGTCACATAAACAGGTACTAGGACATGGAAGAAAGGTCAATCAGAAATGTAAGGAGCATCTTAAAAGAGTAGCAAAAGTTTAGATACAAATTTCCTTTTTGGAGGGTTTGAAACAGTTGAAGACTAAGGGTAGGTCAGGGAAAATTTGGAATTCACAAGAGGCAACAATTGCTAGGATACAGGGTGATCCTGGGAGGTGGGAATGATTGGAAAGATGGGTACCAGTGAAGTTGTGGAGTTTTGTGGTGGTACAAAACTGAGAAGTCAGTGGCACTAAGGGAATAAGGTGGTGCAAATTATGGGACATTCAGCGGAGTCTTGCATAAGATAAATTTAAAATGTCAGGGGCTGGAGTTTAGCCAGGATAGCACTAGAAAAGCAAAGTCTGGAAGTAATAAAGTATGGATGAGGGTTTCAGCAGCAGGAGGGCTGAAGGAGAGTTAGGCATGGATGATATGGAACGAGGTCTGCTTTAATCAAGCAAACTCCAATGTAATCAACAGAGATGAATTGTGGAAATCTAGCTGCTGCTATATTGTGTATTTAGTGATTCAGACCAAAGACAAATTTCTACCTCCAATCTATTTAAAACTTTGAGGCTGAAACTTAGGAGAAAATGTCATATTTTGCAGCACCACAAAGCAAGCTGAAAGGCTGCCAAGCTTTCATAAGTCTGTGGGACAAAATAAATAGTTTGTAAAGGCAACAAAATATTGACATATCTTAATAACATGTCTACTGCAGGTGCACCTGGGGAAAAGCAAACCCATATGAATTAATTTGAATAAGTTTCTGTTTTACTTCCATTAAACGCAAGTACAGAGTTACTTTACACCATTTCCAAAATAAACTGCCATAAGGCAATCTTTTGCAGTTTCTCAGTTGAGGCAAGGATTGTTTGTATTAGTTTGGAGAAGAATATGTTTTAACAAAAACACTTGCATAAATTGTCAAACTTGATAAATACTTGCCAAATTTAAATTCTAGATTCTAATGAAGAAGTAAAAATTCTGCTCATTTTTCTGATTCTACAGTGACCCAAACAGATGGAGGCTGCTGAAGAAAAGCCAATCTATATTTAAGATTTACTTTACAGTAAATCTTAATAGTAGTGGCTACTCCTGACATCAAATCTGCTATGTGAATTTGTGGATTTTCCTCCCTACTGTTTACCGCTCCCTCCATTGTGGAGTTTAACCGCATGCAGATCAGCTCAATTTTCCAGTGGCCAAAGTTATTAGCTCACCTGAGTTGCCTCTCCACCATCGGGGACATCTTCAAAAGACAATGCCTCAAGAAGGTGGCATCCACCATAAGGGACCCTCCACCATCTGGGACATGCCCTCTTCTTATTACTGTCATCAGGGTGGAGGTACAGGAGCCTGAAGACACACACTCAATGTTTTAGAAACAGCTTTAGAATCAGAATCAATCAGGTTTAATATCACCAGCATATGTCATGAAATTTATTAACTTTGCAGCAGCAGTACAATGCAATACATAATAATAGAGAAAGTAAAAAACTGTGAATTAGAGTAAAAAAATACATGTATATATGTTGAATTAAATAAGTAGTGCAAAAAAGAGAAATAAAATAGTAGTGAGGTAGTGTTCTTGGGTTCAATGTCCATTCAGAAACTGGATGGCAAAGGGGAAGAAGCTGTTTCTGAATTGAGTGTGTGCCTTCAGGCTTCTGTACCTCCTTCCTGATGGTAGCAATGAGCAGAGGGCATGTTCTGGCTGATGGAGGTCCTTAATAATGGACACCCCCTTTTTGAGGTACCACTCCTTGAGAATGCCCTAGATACTACGAAAGCCAGTGCCCATGATGGGAACTGACTAATTTTACAGCTCTCTGCAGCTGACTTCGATCCTGTGCAGTAGACCCCCATACCAATGGTGATGCAGCCAGTTAGAATGCCCTCCACCGTACATCTGTAAAAATTTGCCAGTGTTTTGGTGACATACCAAATCTCTTCAAACTCCTAATGAAATATAGCTGCTGTCTTGCCTTCTTTATGGCTTCATCAATAGTCCAGGCTAGGTCCTCAGAGATATTGACACCAAGGAACTTGAACTTGTTCACTCTTTCCACTTCTGATCCCTCAATGAGGACTTGTGCATGTTCCTTGCCTTACACTTTCTGAAATCCACAATCAGTTCTTTGGTCTTACTGATGTTGAGTGCAAGGGTGTTGCTACAACACCACTCAACTAGCTGGCATATCTCACTCCTGTATGCCCTCTCGTCACCATCTTAGATTCTGCCAACAATGGTTGTATCATCAGCATATTTAAAGGTGACGTTTCAGCTGTGCCTAGCCACACAGTCATTGATGTAGAGAGAGTAAAGCAGTGGGCTAAGCACACATCCTTGAGGTGCACGGTGTCGATTGTCCTTCAGGTGGGGATGTTATTTCTAACCCGCACAGATTACGGTCTTCCAGTTAGGAAGCTGAGGATCCATTTGCAGAGGGAGGTACAGAGGCCCAAGTTCTGGAGCTTTTCAACCAGAACTGTAGGAGTGATTGTGTTAAAAGCTGAGCTGCAGTCAGTAAACAACATCCTGACAGGTATTTGTATTGTCCAGGTGATCCAAAGCAGTGTGGAGAGCCAGTGAGCTCACATCTGCCGTGGACCTATTGTGACAATAGGTAAATTGCAAGGGGTCCAGGTCCTTGCTGGAGGCAGGAGTTGATTCTAGCCATAACCAAGCCCTCAAAGGACTTCATCGCCATAGATGTGAGTGCTACTGGATGACAGTTGTTAACTCAGCTCATCCTGCTCTCCTTGGGCACTGGTATAATGGTTGCCCTTCCTCCACCATCAGATTCTGAATGGTCCATGAACCCATGAACACTACCTCACTATTTTACTCTTTTTTTTTTTGCACTTTTTTTTATTCATACGTTCTTATTGTAATTTATAGCAATTTTTTGTCTTACACTATGCTGCTGCCACAAAACAACAAATTTCATGACATATATTAGTGATAATAAACCTAATTCTGATTATAAAAAGAAGGCCAGAAGAACAATTTCCAGTAGTCACTGGGCCTTCATCAGGCTACATGCAGGCCTGCTGCCCACTTTTCCACAGTTTATAACTCAATCTCAATTTCCTAACAGGTAAAAATGAGTTGATATTTTATTCATTTCATCACATGAAGCAATGGTATATCTGTTATTTCAAACAGCAACAAATTTTAAATGCTTGTATTGAAGTAACCTCTGCATGCTACCTTGGCTGAACAGAGGAACGCTTTCAGTAATAGACTAAGACAACGGCGCTGCTCCAAAGAGTGCTATATGAGGTCATTCTTACCTCGGCCATGATGCTCTATAAAGAGTTGATCTGTAGCCAGGGAAGTGATGACCCCCTCCTATTAGACTGTTATGAACCTCTGTTTACCAGAGCGCTGTTTAAGCTCTGTTTACCACACCCTGCTATAACAGACATGCTGTGAAATACTACCATCACTTCTTATCTGGACGGCGTGAATGTGCCGTAACTGTATAATATTACTTGGAAATCTTGTAATACTTGACTTGTAAACCTTGTACATCTTATTTTTAAAGCAACTTTTTTTTATTCTTTCTTACTTGTCTTCTAATATTTGTATATCTGTGCACCTGTGACAAGTAATTTCATTGTAATGCTGCTGTGACACAGTAAGTTCCTTTGGCATCAATAAAGTACCTACCTATCGATCTATCAAGGAAATACCTTATTTCTTTTAGTGGCTTTCATGAACACAAGATGTTCCCAAAGTGTTTTACAGACAATGAAAGATTTGTTAATAAGTTAAAGTTCTGGAGAGTGCTGTAGAAAAGTAAAAACAAGGTGTACAAACATAAAATTAAAGACCAGTAGTAGCAGGTAGGGACATGGGGTGGCGAAGACAATGTTTGGCATGAGTACCTTCATAAACCTGGGCACTGACTATGGGCGTTGGGACATCATGTGACAATTGACAGGTCATTGTGGTGAGAATACACTTGGAGTATTGACGTCAGTTCTAATCACCTAGCTATAAGAAGGATATCATTACACTGGAAAGGGTGCAGAAAAGATTTATAAGGACGTTGCTAGGACTGGAGGGCTTGAGGGCTTGAGTTACAAGAAGTGACTGGATAGTAGGGGGACTATTTTTCCTGGAAATAAGAGGCTGAGGAATGACCTTAGAGAAGGATATACAATCATAAGAGGCACAGAAAACTGATGAGGTTGCATCAGAACTAACTGCTCAAACACCTTCCAAAATGTACACAGCAAACATAAACTAATGCAGAGCATTCAGTGGGTATCTCAATAGTGATACTGCCTGCAGTACTCCTTTATCATTTTTTGTAACTGTGGTATGACAGAGTAAGCAACAATGTCAGCAGCTGCCTTGCCTAATGTCACCTATCTATGCGAAGAAGTAGATAGAATCTTGATAAGCAGGGAGGTGAAAGATTACATGAATAGATGACATTGCAGACATCCCACCTCTCCCAGAACTTCCAGGAGTCTCCCGCACATTAATAGAGGCTCCCTGATGCCCGCAAATTATATACAATATCACGGAAATCAATTTTTTTGAGAGCGAGCGAGAGAAAAGCAAGAGAGAGCGAGAGAGAAAGCAAGCGAGAGCGCTTGAGAGCACTTGAGAGCGCACGAGCAACCACGAGAGAGAGAAAGAGGGAGAGAGAGAGAGAGAGGGAGGGAGAGAGAGAGAGAGAGAGGGAAAGAGAGAGCAAGCGAGAGCACGCCATGGCAGAGTGTTCCAAAAAAATATAAAACGTACATCACCCCAGACTACACTAAAGTGTACCCCTGCCTAATAGGAGTCAAAATAATGGCAGTGTTGCTCACTGCACTGTTTGCAACAGCGACTTTTCTATTGCCCATGGTGGGTTAAGACCGTAAAAGACATGTTGAGGTGAGTTTAACAGGTGTCATTCATTCATTAGCATAGCTAACGTTATTTAAACTAGCTGGCTAGCTGCTAAGGAGCTACTCTATTGCAGACATCCCACCTCTCCCGGAAGTCTCCCACAAATTGATGGTGCTACCTCCATGAAATGAGTTCTTGCAGGGTGGGATGTCTGACATTGCAGAGTTAGCAATCAGATTAAATGATTAAATAGTAGAGCAGGCTCAATGGACTTGCCCCTAAACTTATTTATATCTTCATGTTGGCTACATAATATATTTTAAATTTATGTTTTTTCTAATTTCATTTGTATTTCCATTATTTTTATTATTAGACAATAAAACTATAAGACATAGGAGCAAATTAGGCCATTCAGCCCATCGAGTCTGCTCTGTCATTCCATCATGGCTGAACCATTATCCTCCTCAACCTCATTCTCCTATCTTCTCTCCGTAACCTTTGACACCCTGACCTATCAACCTTCACTTTAAATATACTCAATGACTTGGCCTCAACAGTCATTTGTGGCACAGATTTCCTCAGATTCACTACGCTCTGCCTGAAGAATTTCCTCCTAAACTCTGTTCTAAGTGGGTATCCCTCTATTCAGAGGCCGTGCCCTCTGGTCCTAGACTCCCTACTATAAGAAACATCCTCTTCACATTCACTCTTTCTAGGCCTTTCAATATTCAATATATTTCAATGAGATACCCCCCCACCCCATTCTTCCAAACTTCAGCGAGCCCAGAGCCATCAAACGCTTCTCATATGTTAACCCTTATTGGCGTTAAGATGCCTATTCTATATTCTCCGCATATATTATATCTCCTTTATCAAAGTTCAAAATTTTAGCTGTTCACTGGTTCTTGGGCACAGAACCTTTTCCTGACAGTTGTTTTTGTAATCTGCTATTACTTTCCCAGATTATTTTATAATGGCTAGATGTAAACTATTTGGAACATGGATTTTATTTTCTTTGAGTTTGATTAGATTAATTAATATTTCTCTTTTATTTTAAATGCCAAGGCATCACATTTAGTTTCATCTTCTCTTGTTACATTGACCAGATATGTCTACCTGATAAATAGTGATATAAAATAATTAATTAATAGTTCTGGTATCTCACTATCTACCCTTGATTTTATGCTGTCTATCTCTAGTGGTTCTTTTCTATTCCCAACTTTTCTTCTTATATTTATCTGCTGAAAGAATATTTTATTTTTCCTACATAATTTAGTTTCTTAGTTCCCTTTTACATTCCATAGTACTTTTTGACTTCTCTCCCTTGTTATGCTCTCTCCTACTATCTAGGTTCTTATTATAAGTTCTTTCTTTAGTCTCAAATTTTCCCTTAATTTATCATGGGATACCAAAATTATTGTAAGTGTCAAATTTACAAATTTTCATGACTCCAAGGAAATAGCTTTAAACAAGTTGATAGCTGTGGCTCATTATTTTGTTAAAACCAGTTCTATAGGGCTAGTTGTCTAAATTCCTTCACTAATCCTCTTTTAAAGTCATTTACACAGGACTGAAAACAAATAAAGCTCATGAAGATAAAAAAAAGAAATAACATCTTATTTTATTTGTTAAAGAAAACCTTCATCTGAAATTTTTACGATACTTGATTTATTTAAAATGACGTGCATCAACAAAAAAAATTGATTTTAAAAATATTTAGGGAAAAGACTTTGTCAAAATAATTTGTAGGCTTCCCCTATTTGCTATATCAATAGGAAAAATAGTCCTAGTCATACTCTATTGATCCGGGGGGGAAATTGGTTTTCGTTACAGTTGCACCATAAATAATAAATAGTAATAGAACCATAAATAGTTAAATAGTAATATGTAAATTATGCTAGTAAATTATGAAGTAAGTCCAGGACCAGCCTATTGGCTCAGGGTGTCTGACTCTCCAAGGGAGGAGTTGTAAAGTTTGATGGCCACAGGCAGGAATGACTTCCTATGACGCTCTGTGTTGCATCCCGGTGGAATGAGTCTCTGGCTGAATGTACTTCTGTGCCCAACCAGTACATTATGTAGTGGATGGGAGACATTGTCCAAGATGGCATGCAACTTGGACAGCATCCTCTTTTCAGACACCACTGTCAGAGAGTCCAGTTCCATCCCCACAACATCACTGGCCTTACGAATGAGTTTGTTGATTCTGTTGGTGTCTGCTACCCTCAGCCTGCTGCCCCAGCACACAACAGCAAACATGATAGCACTGACCACCACAGACTCGTAGAACATCCTCAGCATCATCCGGCCGATGTTAAAGGACCTCAGTCTCCTCAGGAAATAGAGACGGCTCTGACCCTTCTTGTAGACAGCCTCGGTGTTCTTTGACCAGTCCAGTTTATTGTCAATTCGTATCCCCAGGTATTTGTAATCCTCCACCATGTCTACACTGACCCCCTGGATGGAAACAGGGGTCACCGGTACCTTAGCTCTCCTCAGGTCTACCACCAGCTCCTTAGTCTTTTTCACATTAAGCTGCAGATAATTCTGCTCACACCATGTGACAAAGTTTCCTACCGTAGCCCTGTACTCAGCCTCATCTCCCTTGCTGATGCATCCAACTGTGGCAGAGTCATCCGAAAACTTCTGAAGATGACAAGACTCTGTGAAGTAGTTGAAGTCCGAGGTGTAAATGATGAAGGGAAAGGGAGACAAGACAGTCCCCTGTGGAGCCCTAGTGCTGCTGATCACTCTGTCGGACACACAGTATTGCAAGCACACGTACTGTGGTCTGCCAGTCAGGTAATCAAGAATCCATGATAACAGGGAAGCATCCACCTGCATCACTGTCAGCTTCTCCCCCAGCAGAACAGGGGGAATGGTGTTAAATGCAGTGGAGAAGTCAAAAAACATGACCCTCAGAGTGCTCGCTGGCTTGTCCAGGTGGGCGTAGACACGGTTCAGCAGGTAGACGATGGCATCCTCAACTCCTAGTCGGGGCTGGTAGGCGAACTGGAGGGGATCTAAGTGTGGCCTGACCATAGGCCGGAGCAGCTCCAGCACAAGTCTCTCCAGGGTCTTCATGATGTGGGAGGTCAATGCCACCGGTCTGTAGTCATTGAGGCTGCTGGGGCGCGGCGTCTTCGGCACAGGGACGAGGCAGGACGTCTTTCACAGTACAGGAACCCTCCGCAGGTTTCAAAGTATTCTAATTATTCAAAGAATGTATAAATTATACAAGCTTTAGCTTTGTTTGCTTACAGGCAGTCACAAAGCAAGGAACCCAAAAGAACCCAATTTTAAAAAAAGATCAACCCCCAATGTGCACAGAGAAAGAGAAAAAAAAACAAATCATGCAAACAATGCAAGCGAGCAATAACAATAGCATTCCAAACCAAATCGAGTCCTTAGGTCCAAATCCCCAGAGCAGCATGGAGAAGGCCCAAAGCCTCAGTATTCAGTTCATCATTATTTGCAGGGCAAATCACTGTAAAGTTCGTAGACACGAAGCACAGCAGCCGGGGACAGTCTCACCACCTTATCATTGCAGAGAGAGGAGCCTCCAGTCTATCTGGGCTGATGATTAAACTGTCTGAACCTTGCACTAGAACCCTGGCTCTGGCGCTCCAGGCCTAGATTGTGCTGCCAAAGAAGCCGTTCTCAACCTCTCGAAATCAGCTTGGCACCCAGAGCAATCCAACCTCTCCCGATTCTCAACACCCTGTCCTTCCAGTCTATATGGCCAGAGTTTAGATTGTCATACAGTGGATTGCACTTCACCTTAGGACTTGGGTCTTGCTGTAGTGAATCACTCCGGACATAGAACATGCTGCCCAGCAATTTGCTCCAAACCTGGATTTTGCTGCTGAAGAAACCATTCTTGACCTCTCTAAATTGGATCGGCACTTAAAGCGATCCACCCTTGCACCCAGGCCAGCTGGATGGGCATCAGAACTCCTCTGTCCTGTCTTCTCTCCCCTAAGTCATTCACTTCAACCAGCATGCCTCTAACTTCATCGATTTGCAGCACACCAGCAGGGCACATCTCGAAAATTTGCTTTTCCTTCACTCGCCTCTTCATTGTTTGCATTTATAGTTTACCACAATTCACCTCAAGAAAGTGTTATTAATAATGTTTTTAATTGCATTCCTTTACTGTAGAAATACCAGTAAGCTGTCGCACACCTTCGGTAGCACCATCTTAAACTAGACAGCTTTCTAACAGGAACCTCTCAATTTTTCTATTCTTGCCACATTGGACACTCACCTTTATGCTTATCGACGGAACTGCTTTATGACAGATGCATAGCATAGCATCTGTCATTCACTTGGCCCTGACACATCCAGAAAACAAAGACACTTATGTCAGAATGCTGTTTCTGGATTTCAGTTCAGCAATCAACACTATTGTCCCAATACCTTGGTGCACAAACTCCTATTCCTTGATCTAAATACACCACTGTGCAACTGAGCGTTGATCATCTTAATGAACAGATCTCAGATAGTCAGGATGCACAATTGCTCCTCCTCCTCTTCATCCTCAACACAGGTATCACCCAGGGCTGTGTGTTGAGCCAACCGCTGTACAATTTGCTCACACGTGTCTGCATTGTCAAACACCCAAACAATCACATCATCGAGTTTGCTGATGACACGACAGTGGTGACTCATCAGTAACAACAATGAGATGGCCAACAGAGAGGAGGTGGAAGAGCTTGACACCTGGTGCCAGGCAAATAACCTCATCCTTAATATCAACAAGATAAAGGACATGGTTATCGAGAACTTATACCACTGTCACCCCATCTCTCCTTTACATCAGTGGCACAGCAATGGAAACTGCAAGCAGTTTCAAACTCCTGCCAGTGCACATCTCACATGGTCCCAGAACACATCCTACACAGTCAAGAAAGCTCACCGATTCCTCTATTTTCTGAGGAGGCCAAAGATTAGATTAGATTAGATTATGAGGACAGGCTGTCCTCTTTTATTGTCATTTAGTAATGGATGCATTAAGAAATGATACAATGTTCTTCCAGAATGATATCACAGAAACACAAGACAAATCAAGACTGAAAAACTGACAAAAACCACATCATTATAACATATAGTTACAACAGTGCAAAGCAATACCATAATTTGATAAAGAACAGACCATGGGCACAGTAAAAAAAAGTCTCAAAGTCTCTCGAAAGTCCCATCATCTCACGCAGACGGTAGAAGGAAGGAAAAAAAACTCTCCCTGCCATGAGCTTCCAGCGCCGCAAACTTGCCGATGCAGCACCCTGAAAGCACCCAACCACAGCCGACTCTTGAGTCCGTCCAAAAACTTCGAGCCTCTGACCAGCCCTCCGACACCAAGCACCATCTCTGCCAAGTGCTTCGACCCCGGCCCCAACAACAGGCAATAGGCAAAGCTGAGGATTTGGGGCCTTCCCCTCCCTCCGGAGATTCTTGATCGCACAGTAGCAGCGGCAGCGAAGCAGGCATTTCAGAAGTTTCTCCAGATGTTCCTCCGTGCTTCTCAAGTCTGTCTCCATCAAATCAGGATTGTGCATGCCCCCTACTTAACAAATACGATATCATTTCGGAGCGGCCGCGTGCGCTGCATCGCGCCGCCATCTTCTCCTCCCCTCCTGCACTTTGCACATCCATACTCATGTCATTCTACGGACTTGCAGTAGAGAACATTCTAACAAGCAACATCACTGTTTGGTATAGAAACTGCATTGTGGCAGATTGGAATGCTCTACAACAGGTAGTTGAAACTACCCAATGCATCATTGACACCAGCCTACTTGCCATCAAAGACATATATAAAGAAAAGTGCCAGAAAAGAACCAGTAACATCATGAAGGATCCCACACACCCTGCTCATGGACTGTTTGTCCCACTCCTATTGGGGATGAGGCTTTGTAGCAGCCACACCAGGACCACCAGACTCAAAAACAGTTACTTTTCCCAAGCAGTAAGACTGATCAACACCTCCATCCACTAACTCCAGCACTAGTTTATTATTTCCTGTCAGTCAGCTAACGTACAGCCTACCATCACTTTATGAATATACAATCAATGTACATAAGTTATCTTATGTATTTATATTTATTGTGTTCTATTAGTATTATTATTGTGCTTGTTATCTTTTGTGTTTGTTTTTGTGCTGGTGTCGAATGTGGAATAACGATTATTTCGTTCTCCTTACATTTATATACAGGAAATGACATTAAACTGTCTTGAGTTAAATTGTTCCTTAACCTCTTCATTGGTTACTAAAATGGAGATCCAAAGGGAATCACTGAGTAATTAAATCCTGTGTTTAAGTGGATTTGTCATAGATCTAGAATTTGTTGTGTTAGATACAGGAAGATCTCTCATTCTGTTCCATCATTGGATTTTATGTGGAGTCCGATGCAGATTCAATCACATTTGGCTCCCAACGATTAAAGTCCCATTCTCTCCCAGCCTACATCAAGCAAATCCTGATATATGTGCAAGAGATTCTGCAGATGCTGTAAATTTAGAGTTACACACAGAACATACTGGAGAAACTCAGCAGGTCAGGCAGGTATCTATGGAGAGGAATGAACAGTTGACATTTCAGGCTGAGACCCTTCTTCAGGACACAGCAACACTCACAACACGCTGGAGGAACTCAGCAGGTCGGGCAGCATCCGTGGAAAAGATCGGTCGACGTTTCGGGCTGGAACCCTTCGTCAGGACTGTAGAGGGAAGGGGCAGAGGCCCTATAAAGAAGGTGGGGGGAGGGTGGGAAAGAGGAGGCTGGTAGGTTCCAGGTGAAAAACATCCCTATGTCACTCTGCTCCCTCCCCCAGCTGCCTATCACCTCCCTCATGGTTCTGTCTCCTTCTACTACCCATTGTGTTTTCCCCTATTCCTTCTTCACCTTTCCTGCCTATCACCTCCCTGTTTCCCCTCCCCCAGCCCTTTATCTTTCCCCTTACTGGTTTTTCACCTGGAACCTACCAGCCTTCTCCTTCCCACCCTCCCCCCACCTTCTTTATAGGGCCTCTGCCCCTTCCCTCTACAGTCCTGACAAAGGGTTCCGGCCCGAAGCATCGACCGAACTTTTCCACGGATGCTGCCCGACCTGCTGAGTTCCTCCAGCGTATTGTGAGTGTTGCTTTGACCCTAGCATCTGCAGATTATTTTGTGTTCAGGACACAGTAGTCCTAATGAAGGGTTGCAGTGTGAAACATCTACTTCTCATTTTCTCCATAGATGCTGCCTATCAGCTGATATATAATTGTCAACCCTATCCTTTGGAACACAGATTCCTAGCCCTGAAGAAAAGTTGGGAAATGGAAGTTTCTTAACTTTGCTAGGTGCTTTAAAGTTTTCTTTTAATATTTTTATTTCTTTTAAAGATTTTAAGACCATTTTTAACAATTTTAAGTGTCAAAAGCCTGGACAAGTTTTCAGAGAAAACTAGCTTCCAATTTCTGCCTTGCCTCCTTCTAGAGCCTTGGCCTCAATAACATGACTTCTGAGACCTCAGTACATGTTGTCAGATGCCTCAAAGAGTGTGGGCCATTTCAGTTCAACACTCCTAAGATAATGGTCCAAGTTATCATTGGCTGAGGGTCATTTGTTTCCCCTGAAACGAGTACTTGAGAAAGATTTTTTTTTACTTCTAAAGGAATAGAATTCAACATTTCAGTCTGATGTCTGCACACCAGTGAAATAATCAGTGCTTAAATTAATGGTAATCTTTGGAACTTGCTATCACATACAGTAATTGAGGCAAATCTCAAATACACTTATGGTTTTGTCAGTTAAGTGCACGAGGGAGAAAAATATGTTAATGGTGGGAAGAAGAAATAAGGTGGCAGGAGGCTCATGTGGAACATATCATCAGCACAGATATAGTGTAGAGAACAGCCTAATTTTCTCTTGAATTCATTTACTTTAAGGTAAGCCAGTTTCTTGAACCATTTCAGACCCTGTGGTAAAGGTACCATCAGAGTGATGTTGGGTTTGGATTTCCAGGAATTAGATCCCACAATGATGAATGAGCAATGATATAGATCCATCAAAAATCAAGCTGCTGAAAGAACTCTGGATCAAGTAGCATCTCTGGAGGCAAATGGACGGCCCACATTTCCAGCCAATCTCCTACATCAGGACTCCTCATGGATTCTATATCAGGATTTACTGTGACAGAGGAGAACCTGCAGGAGGAATGTTCCTATGTGAGTGCTACTTCGTTCTTTTAGATGGCAGAGGTCAACAGTTTAGGAAGTGACAATGAAGAAATCTTGGCTAATTTCTGCAGAGCATATGGTGAAAGTGATATACACTGCTGGCAAACTATGCTGTGGTGAAGGAAATGAAGGTTTAGGATGGCAAATTTAGGGTCCACCATTTGTGTTGTTTTTCCTGAAAGCTTCTGACTATTGGAACTAAACTTAGCTAGGCAAGTGACAGGAATTCAAATTATATTCTGACGTGCCTTACAGATGATGATGAAATCTTCAGGATATCAGAAGGTGAATGGTTAGGATACTCATTTGATGGGAAAATGTGGGGGAGAATAAAATGGGTTAAGACAGGATTAGTGTTAAAATGTATGATCAATCTTTTAGTTAAGCAGAGTACCTACATAACTGTTGTTAAGTCTATAGTTATTGGTGACTGCCAAAATATTGATAAATGGGACTCTGTAATTATAATACCATTGGTGCTAATGAGAGGTATTAAAACTATCTTTTCTTCGGAACTGGTCATTGTGCTGCACACATTACTTGCCCGGACTGATCTTCATTACTGAATGGGATGCAATGGAAGATGGCTTGGCCTAAGTCAATGCCTTGAGTAACTTCTTTATTAATATCATTGGGCAGCGATGATCATTCCAACTACCATAAACATCATTTTTGTATTAACACGTGACAGCAGCTGGTATGGAGTCTTACAATGATTCTTTGATGTTAAATTTGGTTAAGAATTACCTTGACATCCAGTCTAGTCACCTCCATAAATAGCTGCATTTCACCACCGGAAACCAGCTTTTTGAGCTAAGGCTTCAACAAATTTTGTGGAAATTGAACAGCAATTTGTAGTTATTGGTCTGCTTGATGCTAGAGGTGGTTGTGGAATCAGATACAATCACCATGAGAGATCATCTACTCTATATAAAATAAAATCACCTAAAATCTCCTTTAAAACTCATTCCCCTCATCTTAAGCCCATACCTTTTTGTTTTTGATAGCCCCTCTGTGGGGAAAAATGTTATCTTACCTATTTATGTCTCTTATAAAATTCTGAGTGAATCAAAATGGTTGAAGAATGATTTTGCCAATGGCAAGTCTATCAGGAATAGATCATAATCAGCCTTCACCATGGTTACTGGTTGAAAAAAAGTTGCAAAAGTTTTGTCTCCTATGCAGATGTGCTGTGCTTCAACATTGCTCAAAAAGGGGACTTTCTTGAGATCACAAGCTCCAATCAGCTGCTTAATCATCCAATACTATTTATGAATAGTTTTGAATTTATGGATGAGTATTTATGAATGAGTTTTGATCTGATCTGGTAACTGCTGTATTGTTCAATTCTGTCTACTGTACAATGCTTCCTCTACCTAGCTAGTGTTCAGTCTTACATTATTGATTCCCCCAAATGATTTTTAGGTAGATCAGAGTTAGTTGCATAGGTTGACAATAGTCATGATAAAGTGAAAGTGATGACTTCTGGAGTACAATTTTGCTTTTGATGATGACTCACAGTACATTATGTGTGCCCAGTTTTTAACTGCTGGATGTGATTGTGATTGTGATTGTGATGTGTAGCATTAACATTTTGCAAAAAACTTCAAACTTTGAATGATGGAGCTTATTCTGAGAGTGAAGATGGGACTTAATCTTCATAAGAACTGCTTGATGTTTATTCCACTGCGAACAGATGCATCAGCAACAGGTAGATTGGTAAAGAAAAAGCCAAGCAGGTACATCAAAAAGAAAAAGATTGCAGTTGCTAGAAATTCCTGTCCTTTCTCTGCAACTTAAAGTATGTTCTATTCCTATGCTTTCCTAATCCTGGCTTGAAACATTAACCATTCTAACCTCATCACAGAGGCTGCCTAACCGACTGCATTTTCTGTCTTTATTTTGACTAAATTTATTCTTTTTGGTTCACCCACTGACTGTCTATGGCAGCTATATCAATGAGGCTTTGGCTAGGCCTATCATTGCTGGAGCTCATAGGTCAATCTTGGTAATAGACTGCACCTCACCCAGAGTACATCCTGACTCCATGCCACTCTATGCTTCTCCCACCTGCTGTTAATGCATGTTGTACTAGTTTATGATGCGAAGAATGGGAGATTACTATCAGCTAAGGATTTTCTTGCCTGTGTTTGTCCTGATTTGAAGGGACTTCTTGAAATCTAGACACAATATTGAGATTTCACAGGGCCAGTCCTCTTGACTCATTTGACCACCTCCCCTGGGCTTGGCCTGCTTGAAAGGACAGAAAATAACAGTGATTTTCAAGTTCAGCAAGCTAGAATTTTATAGCCACAAACTGGGAGAGGTTAAGACTGAAAGTGCTCAGGCCTATGGTCTGCATGCAGAAACCAGGAAGTTATGAAACTCAGCAGAGACCAAAGAGATTTGCACTAATACATAGAACAAATGATTGACAAGAAATAATTAATATATCCATTGGGAATTAAGCAGAAAAGAAGATTGATAAGAAGCACAAAAAGTGTACTTAAAAAACACAAAGGGGGAGATAGAAATAGTTCAGGATAGATAATGGGAGAGAAAGCATTTAAATAAATATAACCACAGCAGCCTAACATAGTCTGGTGTAGAAGAGAACAAATCAACTCAATGCAGTATGTCAAACCTCTTGACTTCTTCACACATCACAGGGTCATTAGTGCTAGCTGGAGCTTAATCCCACGAGATATTCAACAGACCTTGGTCAATATTTGTCAGCGACCATGCTCTCTACTGAGCACTTAATGGGTATACTTTTATGAACTATAAACTTAATAAAGGTGTATATTAATTGTGCAGAGAGATAAAAACCTTATTAAACAAGGTATCAGACTGTGTCATAATTCACTATAAATGACAGAAATCCTACATAACATACATGTGCATGTGAATTATGTTGCTAGTTTAGTTCAATCTCTTATTAAGTATTATTCAATACCTATTAAGTATTTTGCATCAGTCTTCACTGTGGAAGACATTAGCAGTATGTCAGAAATTCAAGAGTGCCTGGGGGCAGAAATGACTGTAGTTGCTATTAGTAAGGTGAAGGTACTTGCGAAGCTGAAAGGTCTGCAGGTAGATAAGCCACCTGGACCAGATGGACTACACCCCAGGGTTCTGAAAGAGGTAGATGAAGAGATTATGGAGACATTAGTAGTGATCTTTCAAAAATCACTAGGTTCTGGAATGTTTCCAGAGGACTGGGTTTCGGCGAGGAGTAGTGGTGCAGGTCACAGGTAATTTATTTTTCCTTATTCGTTCCTTCTTCCTTATTACACATTTGGAGCAGTGGGGATGCCAAGCAGGATAGTGGAATGCTCCTCTTGCAGAATGTGGGAAGGCAAGGAGACCTCCAGTGTCCTTGACTACACCTGCAAAAAGTGCATCCAGTTGCAGCTTCTAACAGGTTGCATTAAGGAAGCTGGAAAAAGATGAACTCCAGATCATTCAGGGGCTGAGGAGTTGACAGGCAGAACATACAGAGAGGTAGTTATACTCAATGTGCAGGACACAGGTAATTGGGTAACTGTCAGGAGGGGGAAAGGGGACAGGCAGCCAGTGCAGAATACCCTTGTACCCATTACCCTCAACAGCAGGTTATTGGATACTGTTTGGATACTGGGGGGGGGGGGGGAGGTGACCGAGCAGAGTAGAGAAACAGTAGTCAGGCCATTGGCACTGAGTCTGGCTTTGTGGCTCAGAAGAGAAGAAGGCAGAAGAGGCGAGCTGTAGTGACAGGGGATTCTTTGGTTAGGGGTACAGAAAGGAGGTTCTGTGGATGAGAATGAGATTCCTGGATTGTTTGTTGTCTCCCAGGTGTCAGGATCAGGGACATCTCAGATTGAGTCCATAGCATTTACTTGGGAGGGTGAGCAGCTAGCGTTTGTAGTCCATGTCAGTGCCAATGAAATTGGTAGGACAGGTGATAAGATCCTGCAAAGTGAGTTCAGGTAGCTAGGTGCTAAATTAAAGGACAGCACTTCCATGATTGTGATCTCAGGGTTGCTAACCATGCCACGTGCAAGTGAGGCTAGAAATAGGAAGATCATTCAATTTAACATGTGGAAATGAGATGATGCAGGAGGGAGGGGTTCAGATGGAATATAGTGCTGGGAAGTGCATGATCTTACACTTTGGAAGAAGGAATAAAGATATAGACTATTTTCAAAACAGGGAGAAAAGTCAAAAATCAGAGATGCAAAGGCACTTAGGAGTCCTCCTGCGAAATTCACTCATGGTTAATTTGCAGGTTGAGTCAGAGCTAAGGAAGGCAAATGCAATGTTAGCATTCATTTCAAGAGAACTGGAATATAAAAGCAGGGATGTAATGCTGTGGCTTTATAAGGCATTGATCAGACCACACTTGGAGCATTGTGAGCAGTTTTGGGCCCTTATCTAAGAAAATATATGGTAGCATTGGAGTAGGCCCAGAGGAGGTTCACGAGAATTATTCCAGGAATGAAAGTGTTAACATATGAGGAGCATTCAATAGCTCTGGGCCTGTACTCACTGGAGTTTAGAAAAATGAGGGGGGAGCTCATTGAAACCTACTGAATATTGAAAGACCTAGAGTAGATGTGGAGAGGATATAATGAGGGCGTCTAGGACAAGAGGGCACAGCCTCAGAATGGAAGGATGTCCTTTTAGAACAGAGATGAGGAGGAATTTCTTTAGCTAGAGGCAGGTGAATCTGTGGAATTCATTGCCACAGACAGCTATGGAGGTCAAGTCATTGGGTTTATTTAAAGTGGAAGTTGATAGGTTCTTGACTAAATTAATGTGTCGAGGGTTATGGGGGGCGAAGGCTAGAGAATGGGGTTGCAAGGGATAATGGGTCAGCAATAAAGGAATGGCAGAGCAGACTCGATGAGATAATTGGCCTAATTCTGCTCCTATGTCTTATGGTCTTGTACAACATGGAAAAAAGAGAACCTAGTCACCAGAATTTCCACTTCTAGCATTGTATTTCAATGCTAGCGCAAAACAGGGGATACATCATTCACAGTATATCATGCCACTATCAATGATGTTATACTGTAACATAAATGCAGCAAATCATGTATTGTTTGAGTGTATGGTTTTCAATTGCTTGTTAGTAACTTACATAATTTTGCATTATCCAACCACAACACCAATACCTCATAAGCAAAATATTAGGCTGGACATTTTAAAACTTTGTAACAGCTGGACCCAAATAGTGATGAAAGTAAAGCCAAGGGGTCTGTCACACCAATAACTACACTGATTATATATTTCTTACAACAGCTGAAGCCAAGACCAAACTGCATGCTACATTAATTTACACAACTTCAAACACACTGGCTAAGGAATTGATTCAAGTCCAAACCAATCTATCTATTAGAGGCTGGTTGCACAACCATGGGGAATTGTCTCATTTGTTTATTATCAGTGAGCTAAGATGCTTGGCACAGTTCCACAGCAGAACTTGCAAACATGGAGATCATTGACTCACATGCATATTGAGATGGTCAGAACTGTCAAGGTAGCTGGGTGGTAAAGAGATAATTCAAAGTAATCAGACAAAGTTAACATGGTATGTGAAGGAGAAGTAATGTTTGACCAATTTATTGGAGTTCTTTGAAGTAACTTCTGATGTACATAAAGCAGAACTTGGATGATAATTAGATGTAAAGAAGGCATTTGACAAACTGCCACATCAAAGGTTATTGCAGACAATAAAAGCTCATAATGTAGGAGGTTATGCATAGGCATGAATAGCAGATTGCCCAGCTAACAAGAATCAGTAGGCATAAATGGGTTCTGTCAAGATATAATGGAAAGTGTGCCACTGGGATTGGAGCTCTGACTTGATAGTTTATATAAATGACTTGGATGAAGAAACTGAAGGCAAGGTTCCTAAATCTGGTGATGACAAAAGGGTAGGTAGGAAATTAAGCAGCAAGGAGTGGACAAAGAATCTGCAAGGGGATATTGCTAAGTTAAGTGAATGCGAAAAGATCTGGGCAAATGAAGTACAATGTGTGAAAATGTTAAGAAATAAAAGAAAAATAGTAAGAGAATTTGGAGAGTTGAGATACAAGAATCATAATGTCCTGATCATCATCACTATTATGTGCCACCTCATATGACATGGATGATCATAATCTTGACACTGATTGTTCTTGGCAAATTTTTCTACAGAAGTAGTTTGTCATTGTCTTCTTCTGGGCAGAGGAAGACCCCAGCCATTATCAATACTCTTCAGAGATTGTCTGCCTGGCATCAGTGGTCACGTAACCAGGACTTGTGATATGCACCAGCTGCTTATATGACCATCCACCTCCTGCTACTATGGCTTCACGTGACCCTAATCTGGAGGGCTAAGTAGGTACTACACCTTGACCAAGGGTAACCTGCAGGCTAACAGAAGGAATGAGTGTATTACATCTCCTTTGGTGGAAACGTATCTCTACCCTGCCACCCAATGTACGTATACATGACTGAAAAAGGCTAGAATATAGATACAACAAATAATTGAATATGGAAGTAGAATATTTGTATTTGTACAAGTGTACAGAAGTAAGGATGTTATGCCTCAGTTACATAAGACACCTATGAGACATGATTTGGAGTATAAGTGTATATTATTGTTCTTCCTATTTAAAGGAAGGTGTTAATGAACTGGAATCAGTTCAGATATATTTTACTGGATTAACACCTGGAATGGGTGGGATGTTTCATGAGCAAGGGTTCAACAGGCTAGTCTTTTACCTTGAAGAATGAGAGCAGACTTGGTTGGAATATGTTTAGATCTTGAGGAGTCTTGATAGAGTGGATAGAGAGGTTAGAACCTAGAATTGGGGGTTACTGTCTGGAAACCAGAGGTCACACAAATAAAGCAGAACTGAGGCAATGATTTTCTCTCAGAGGATCATCAATCGTGGAATTCACTTCCTCAAAGGGTAATGGAAGTATAGTGTTTGAATATTTTAAGACAGAAATAAGTCGTATACTTCGATGTTACTTTAAACAAAGCACACACATACCAAGTGGTAGTGTAATGATATGTAATTCACTTATTTTTATGTATTACCGGCAATTAATTATTTAAACAAATAAAGAATGCTTACTCAACATATTCACAATATCACTCAAATATTACTAAAATATTAAATACACAACACTCCTGGGTACAAACTCCAACTCAATGTAGAATGCATCTCAACTACAGTATATACTGTACACAGTGCAATGCAACTACTAAGAAGACATCCACAGCAAAGTAAACTTCAAATTGTTGCATTCAGAACTAAAAATTTAATCACTGTGGAGGATTTATTACCCTTGTGGGATAACGCCTTTCCTGTCAAGTAAGGTCACTCTGCTTGGCAGGTGGGACTTGTGGCACAAAAACAATCTCAGGTTCTGGGGCCACCTCCATGGTGGTTGTAGGAATTCACTCTGAGACAGTAGGAAGTGGGTCAAAAGCTCTAGACACCTTTCTTCTCCTTTTTCTTCTTCTTCTAGTTTGTGCATCTCAATATCTTGGGAAGGTCCAGTTAGTTCACTGGAGTGTTCTCTTATTAATCCTTCTACCACAGTGTATAGACCACAACAGGCCGACTATAATCAAGCACTGGCAACGCTGCATGATGCTGTCTCCAAACAAAAAACAGCCCATCCCAGCACATTTCAAATTATACTTGGAAGACTTCAACCAAGGTATGAAGAAAACCCTGCCCATTTATGATCTGCACATAACCTGTAGCACCAGAGGCCCTAATATACTAGACTACTGTTATACTAAGACAAGGAATGCCTACTGTTCCTTGCCTAGACAGCATTTTGGTAAATCAGATCACTTGGGTATCTTCCTCCTACCTGCATACAGGCAGACCTTAAAAAAACAAGGCTCCTGAAATTAGGAGAACTAAGAGTTGGTTGTGGGAAGCAGAGGAGTGATTACAGGATTGCTTTGAGTCAGTAGACAGGGCCATGTTCAAGCACTCGTCTAGAGATTAGATTAGATTCAACTTTATTGTCATTGTGCCGAGTACAGATACA
Source organism: Mobula hypostoma (assembly GCF_963921235.1). NCBI lineage: Eukaryota > Metazoa > Chordata > Chondrichthyes > Myliobatiformes > Myliobatidae > Mobula > Mobula hypostoma. The sequence continues at coordinate 14,862,048 of NC_086117.1, read as the reverse complement.
AAGCCAATGAAATGCTTTAGCATCTGACCAGAAATGCAAAGAATAGTGTTAATTACAAAATAACTGTGAATAAAAAAGTGCTACAGCACACAAATATAAAAGTACTGAGACAGTACAATATGGTTGCAATACTGCTTAGCGCTGTGATGAGAGGTTCAGCAGTGTCACAGCCTCAGGGAAGAAGCTCTTCCTGTGCCTGCTGGTGCGGGATCTGAATGAATACACCACAGTTTAAATGGACTTCAGTAAAGCAGCTGTAAATGTGTCTCAACATTACCCAATCGGAAGCCCTGGATGAACTATGAGATCCGAAATCCGCTGAGGCCCATATCAGAGGCATTCAAGTCTGGAGACCAAGGAAGCTACAAGAGGTGCAGGTTTGATCCCTGGAAAGACATTTCACCAGTGAAGTGGGAATTCCGGACCAAACTTGAATCAACGAGACAATGCTCAACAGCTGTGGCAGGGCTTGAATGCTATCAACTCCTACAAAGTTAAATCAAGCGACATGGGAGACAGCAGGGCTTCACTTCTAGATGAACTCATGCCTTGTATGCTTGCTTTGACCATCAGAACATGGAGAAACCATTGCAAACCCCCACATTCCCAGATGGTCCTAGGATCTCAGTCTCTGAAGCTGACATATGGGCTGCTTTCAGGAGGGTGAATCCACGGAAAGTATCTAGACCATTGGGGTACCTGGTCACATACTAAAGACCTGTGCTGACCAAATGGCTGATGTGTTCACGGAGACCTTTAACATTTCGCTTTGACAGTGTATGGTACTCACCTGCTTCAAGCAGGCTTCAATTATATTGGTGCCCAAGAAGAGCATGGTGACCTACCTCAAAGACCATCACTCAGCTGTACTTATATCCACAGTGATGAAGTGTTTTGAGAGGTTGGCGATGAAACACATCAGCTCCTGCCTAAGAAGCAAATTGGATCTACTGCTATTTGCCTACCAGAGCAACAGGTCCATAGCAGATGCCATGTCATTTGCTCTTCAATCAATCCTGGAACATCTGGATACCAGGATGCTCTTTTTTGATTACAGCTTAGCATTCAATACCAACATACCATAGAACCATAGAATATTACAGCACAGAAACAGGCTTTTTGGCCCTTCTTGGCTGTGCCAAACCATTTTTCTGCCTAGTCCCACTGACCTGCACCTGGACCATAGCCCTCCATACACCTCTCATCCAAGTACCTGTCCAAGTTTTTCTTAAATGTTAAAAGTGAGCCCGCATTTACCACTTCATCTGGCAGCTCATTCCACACTCCCACCACTCTCTGTGTGCAGAAGGCCCCCTAATGTTCCCTTTAAACTTTCCCCCCCTCACCCTTAACCCATGTCCTCTGTTTTTTTTCTCCCCTAGCCTCAGTGGAAAAAGCCTGCTTGCATTCACTCTATCTATACCCATCATAATTTTATATACCCTCAAAACTAATCAATAAGCTTCAAGACCTTAACCTCAATAACACCTTGTGCAACTGGATCCTGGATTTCCTTACTTGTCGACCCCATTCAGTTCAGATTGGCAACAACATCTCCTCCACGATCTCCATCAGCACAGGTACACCACAAGGCTGTGTGCTTTGCACCCTGCTCTGCTCACTTCACACTTATGACTGTGTGCTTAAGTACAGCTCCAATGTCATATTCAAGTTTGCTGACGACACCACAGTTTACTGATGATATCACACACCAAATCAAAGGTGGTAATGAATCAGCATATAAGAGGGGGATTGAAAATTTGACTGAGTGGTATCATAACAACAACATCTCACTCAATGTCAGCAAGACCAAGAAGCTGATTATAGACTTCAGGAGAGGGAACCCAAAGGTCCATAGAGCATCAGAGGTGGAGAAGGCGAGCAACTTTAAATTCCTAGGTGTTACTATTTCTGAGGACCTGTGCCGGGCCCAGCATGTAAGTGAAATTGCAAAGAAAGCACAGCAGTGCCTCTATTAGGAGTCTGCGGAGATTGGGAGTGACATGTAAAACTTTGTTAAACCAACACAGATGTGTAGTGGAGAGTATACTGACTAGTTGCATCATGGCCTGGTATGCATTGAACAGAAAATCCTACAAAAGGTAGTGGATTCAGTCCAGCACATCATGGGTAAATCCCTCTCAACCATTGAGCACATCTACATGAAATGCTATCATAGAAAAGCAGCATCCATCATCAGAAATCCCCACCACCCAGGTTTCTTCTCATTGCTACCATCAGGTAGAAGGTACAAGAGCCTCAGGACTTGCACCACCAGATTCAAGAACCGTTACCACCCTTCAACCATCAGGCTCTTGAATAAAAGGAGATAACTACACTCAGTTGCTCCATCATTGAAATGTTCCTACAACCAATGATCTCACCTTACGGACTCTTTATCTCATGTTCTCGTTACTTATTGCTATTTATTTATATTTGCATTTGTACAGTTCGTGGACTTTGGTTGATCTTTCATTGATCTTATTATGTTACTATTCTATAGATTTGCTGAATATGTCCACAAGAAAATGAATCTCAGGGTTGTATATGGTATATGTACTGCACTTTGATAATAAAATTTATTCTGAACTTTATTGGTCCCTTTACAATCTGATCTCTTCTCTTGATTTCCTCACCACATCATCTAACAATCCCCCTGTTTTCATTTCTCCATTGACTCCTTTCTTTTTGGCAAACCAGCTGGTCTTTGGTCTTTGCATTTACTTTTATCAGCAGTTTTTTGTCTCCCACTTGAAGTTCATGCAATAACCTTAGTGCACACAAGGTAGATTCTAGTTCCTTATACTCACAAAAGCTGAACGCTTACAACTTTACTGAAGCTCCTTGAATTCTCTTCCAGCTTAAATCAATGCTCATTTTGCAAGCAACTGCCTGATTAACATATCGGAAGTTTTCTCAGATATGTTACCTACAAAAACTGTTGTAGGCATTGCTTTTGTCACTTTCACAGTTCCTCTGAGCAGCATGGTCCTTCCTTGGTCCAATATGCTTTCCAACCAGAGGCACAGATGTTGGCACCAACACCTGTTTTCCCTCTGTTGGGCAATGATTCCTTGTGTATAGCATGGAGACAATTGTGGCATCACCCAGTATCTTCCAGTACCTTTCTTAATTTGCCTTCAGTTGACTTTATTACAGGAAATGTGGCATGCAAATGGTGAATGGACCTCCAATCAAATTGTAGTTGTCTCAGCTAATTATGCCCCCTCAATGCTGGCCCTCCTGCTTTTTTAACCACATACAAGCCCAATGTGGCTTGTTGGCTGTTGTTACAAATGTCATTCCCACAGCAGTTATCTTTTCTCCAGTATAAGTTCTTAGTTGGATATCTGCAGGCTTCAGTTTAGTATCTTTGAAATGTCATTCAAACTCATCTTGTGAAAGGACTGAAACAGCTCAGCCAGTGTTCGATACCATTTTAATTAAACTGTCATTCATTTCTGGTGTAACCCATACTGCTTGAGTATTATTAGCTTTCACAACGTAAATCTCAGGGCTACTCTGTCCTGTGTCACTCTCATCATTATCAGATTTTTTCCATCAACAGCATGTGGATTAGAGCTCTTTTTGAAACCGTAACTTGACTTTTTTATCTTTATCTCTTTCATTTGCAGTCCATTTATTTTTGTCTGCTTTGTGCACGTGTCCTACTTTGTTGCATTTTCTGCACATTTTGTGTTTAAACCTGATCTGGTGTATGCATGTCCCTGCCACAATGAGAATACAATTTGTCCGGCCAGGCAGGTTTATGTTTACGTGTTACAATTTTGTTTACACCCACTTACATTCTTGAGTACAACTGAATTGCATTTGTCTGCTGTTTCCATTGATATAGCTATTTCAACTGCTCTCTTAAATGTAAGCTGTGTGCTTCAGTTAGAAGATGTTTTTGAATGCTTTCTTGTAAAATTCCACAAACTAAACAATCTCTCAATGTCTCATTAAGCATTACTGAGCTGACAATGCTCAGGCAACTTCTTCAATTCAGCCACGTATATTGAAATGCACTCCCCTTTCTTTTGATTCCGCTTACGAAACCTAAAGCATTCTGCATTCGCCAAGGTTTTGATTCTAAATGCTCCTACATTTCTTTCAGGATATCAATGAAGCTAATGTCTGCTGGTTTAGTTGGAACAGTCAAACTTTGAAGCAAACTGTATGTCTCTAAACCCAGTTCACTCAGCAAAATTGATACTTGTTTCTCATTGGCTATTTTATTTGCTTCAAAGTACTGTTCAATTAGCTCAGTATAAATCAGCCAGTTACATGAGTTGTTGAACAATCGAACACATCTTTCCGATGTAGCCAGCCGTTTCTGTTCCTTTTATTTATGAGTATTATCACAGGGTATAGTACTAACTGTTTATGAACCCGTGAATTCTTCCACTTTCTGCCTTTTTTTAAACTAAAACACCTTCTCCTCGGAAGAAGCACATACTGCGTTGCTTGTTATTTTACTCAACCATTTTTAATTTTGCTTTTTTTTCTAAAACATAAACGTCAAGTTGTACTTCAACAGGTTGATAAGTTTCTTGGGTTCATTTTAAAAATACATCGTTGCCACAGTTATGTCTTATAACTTCAAAACATTAAACTAACTGGAAGAAAAACAAGGAGCTGAGGGATGAGAGTCTAACTTTGTGTTTACTTTAAGCAAGGCACACACATAACACATGGTAGCGTCATGAGGTATGCAATTCATGTAATTTTACATATAACCCATAATTAATTATTTAAGCAAATAAAGAATACTTAATCAACAACATATTTACTATAATGCTAAAATATTACTGAAATATTAAATACACAACAGGTGCAAAATCAAAGGCTGAGAAAATATTTACTATAAAAAGTTTTGCTTGACCTCACTTTGCAGTAGGATTGGGCTTATCATAGATCTTTGAAAATATTCATTGAATCCTAAAACACAGAAAAGGGCCTCTAACTGCCCACTTTACACATACTGACAGTGATACCTATCTGAACTAATCACATTTTCTGCAATAGTGCCTTATTCTTCTACAAACGGTTTGTACATCCTTTCTACTCAAGTACCTATCCAAAGCCTTTTAAACATTGTAATTGTAGATGCCTCAAATACTTCCTCTGGCAGATAGTTCTAAATATTCACTATCCTCTGTATGAAAATCTTACCCCTTAGATCTTCTTTGAATTTCTCCCCTCTTATGTTAAACCTGTGCTCCATCCCAGTTCTTGATTCCCTTCCCCTGCAGAAAAGACCATAATTATCTGCCCTATCTATGCCTTTGATAATTTCATAAACTTCTATAAAGTCACTTCTCAGCCTTCAACGTTCCAGTGGGGATAAACCCAGCCTATTCCTTTAACAAAAACCATCCTTTCCAGGCAACATCCCAGTAAATCTCTTTTGCACACTTTCTAGTGATATCGCATCCTTCCTATAGAGTGGCAGCTAGAACTGTAACTGTACAAAGCTAGAACTTGGTAGACTAAACAACATTCGTACAGCTACAAAATGATGTCCCAACTTTTATACTCAATGCCCTGGCCGATGTAGGCAAGCATACCAAATGCATTTTTCACTACCCTTTCTGCTTGTGTTACCTCTTTCAAGGAGCTGTGGACTTGCACTCCAAGGTCTCAATGCTCCTAAGATCCCTGTCATTTGCTTTATATGTCCTAGTAGAATCTAACCACCTGAAGTGCAGTATTCACAGTTGCCTGGATTAAATTCCATCCTATGTGCAGATCACAATTTGAATGTCATCTTGAAGATATAGTTTTCAATGACATCCAAATATAAGAAAACAAATATAAACTCACAGTACAGAATCCATATTGAAGCTAAATAACTAAAAGTGATATAATATTATTAAATACTTTTAATTGTCTTTGTTACTGTTGGAATGAGTATTCTTTTGCATATCTTGGTACTGCAATATATATTCTACAAAATTACATATCATACTAAATAAAATTGTACTGCAAAGCTTACTCATTCAACAGAAACTGACTTCTATTTGACTATTTTGTCTGGTTACTGGGTGACATGGCCCATCCCAGCCCTGAATACTGCTCCAGGCAATCAGTTGGATTCTGTGTTTAGTCTTTGATCAACATTCAACTATCAGATTAGCATATGCACACACTCATCCTGCACTTTATCCTCTTAATAAACTTTCAAACTCCCCCACTGCTGTTCAACAGAGCAATCAGCCACTGCCTGAACCAATCCCCTACTCATTCCGCTGCTGAATACCAAGTACGTGTGCATGCTGTGTAATTGCTCTTTGACTATTCCTACAGGAGCGATTCCTACCCGTTTGATGCAGTCCGTTTTTGACAGCCGTTCTAGGATCAGCTTTGCCCATAGTGTATTGGGAATATCCTGCAAAGCAAAAGAGAATTGCAAAGAGATGAGAGGGTGAATATTCAGAGCGAAGTTCAAAAAGAATTCCAAAGCCCCTACATGATTAGGCTGAAGGAGAAAAGTGAAAAGAATCGGCAGGCACCTTTTTTTGACAGTTACTGGGTCCCAGCGGTGGTTTGGCCCGAGACCCATGGTCCAGCGCAGTGGGAGTATGGACTCACTGCTTTTAGTCTCACTGTCTGTTTGTGGTGGATCGTGCTGGTTGCCGCAGCAGCTAGTGTCTGCTTCTTCCCTTTGAAGTGTAACATTGACAGAAGTTACAGACTCATTTTGTGTGGTCCTGCCGATCCAAGTGAACTATTAAAATTGGTTTTGTGCTTTTAGAATATCCAGAAAAAAGTTAGTAAATATGTCCAAATTGGTTACAGTTCATATTTACAATCTTCAGCTATGGATTTGCAATTTCCTGGACATGGCAAATACACAAGAAATATCTGTAAGATCCAATTTATATGCAGTGAAAGAACAAATTAACTAGAGTGAGAGTCAGACCTGAAAGTGGGATATAAAATTATCTCCTCTGATTATCATCACCTATCCTATTTATTCAATACATTAACTAAACAAAGTAAAATTCCAATAGTAAATATTAAAATAGAAATCACTTTAATTGCATTGCCTCTTCAGTTATTATCTTGCCTGTACCCTTCTCCTTCCCATAAACCCTCAGCCTGCAGTATTATTTGTTCTTGATTATAATGAAATGTCCATGAAATTTAAATTCTTCATTGAAGTGATATGATCACAAGCAATGTCGAAACAGTGCTGCTTGACTTAAAATTCAGTTGTTTATTTTAATTCTCCATTTAAATCATTTAAAGTACAGGATTCAGATTTTACATTATTTTGCTAATATACAGTATTTGTTTTAATGCTTAGAGAATATACCAAGATAAATTGCTAATTCCTGTGTACAGGGCCACAAAAAATGTAAATTCAAGTTATTAAATTTTAACAAAGTGCACTGACCAGTGAAGCAAGAGTTAATGAACAAATTAAAAGCTTAAAGGAGCCAGTAATTTTCAAATGCTATCTTTAAAATGTTACCTTTCACTAGGAAAACTGGTGAATTTATGGCTTAGACTACTAAGAGACTTATTAGACTGTGCAATTAAAGGCACTTCTGAAGCCACTGATTCCACTGTACTTCCAAGTTAAGATGTTATGGGTGACGCTATTACAGTTCGGGGTATTCCGGAGTTTGGAGTTCAGTTCTGGGGTCCCCTGTAATTCTGTGTCCTTCCTTGGAATGCCTTGGTTTCCCCGGGTGCTCCGGTTTCCTCCCGCAGTTCAAAGGCATACATGTACCGAGTAGGTTCATTGGTCAATGTAAATTTTCCCGTGATTGGGCTAGGGTTTGTTGGGGATTGCTCGGGTGGCATGGCTGGAAGGGGCAGAAAGGTCTACTCTGCGCTGTATCACTAAATAAAATAAATAAGTAATAAAGTACAATAATGCACATAACACACAAACACAAGGAGACAAGTGAGCGGCAGTTCTGTGGGAAAAAAACATCTTACTAATGAGAGAGAATGGCCAGACTGAGTTCAAGCTGAAAGGAAGACAGCAGTAACTCAAATAACTACATGTTACAAAAGTGGTGTGCAGAAGAGTAAATCTGATCACACATTGTGAGACCCTTAGACACTACACCATGCTTAGAGTGAACAGTTTTTAAACAGCATCAGTTGCATGTATTTGTGTTCAAAAAGCAGTGATTTTTGTCACTGCTAGTTGGTGAGAAATAAGCTGTAAGACAATTCAGAACTGTTTTGTTCACTGTAGTTTCAAGCATTCAGACTTGGAGATGTCAGATACAGTTGGGAGTGAAAATGAAACAATGTCACTACTTCAGCAAGTTAGGAACTACAAAGTATTTGAAGCTATCAACAATCATCTTGAATGTTATCTTTGGTCCCCACCAGACACTCAGGTCTCATCTCAGCTCCAGGTAGCTGTTTGCATGCAGCCATGCTCCAGTAAACCACTTTGACAGGTGGGTTAAACCAGGTGAGGGTACCAGCAGGTGAGATAGCAACATGCCTGTGCTAGCGTATGAAGCCAGCTCCAGTGGACTGGGTAATGGCATTAACAGTGAGATCCAATGGCCAGAAAGGTAGTTCTGCAATGCTCCGTGGAGAACAACAGACACAACAAGGCACAAAAGAAGTCATGGTCATCTACTGCAGCCAAGGAAGACCAGAGTTGTGATGACTTCTCATCCAGAGCCACTGGACCCTGATTTTGAAGGTTGAGAGAGTGAAACTTCCCCAGTGCAATAGCTTTTCCACTTCAAAAGTTCTCCCAAGCAGGTTTCCAGTCATCTTCAAATATGAAGGGCAACCATCAGTAGTATAGGTAGTGTTTTAATTTGTGCTGCTTTTCATTTAAGTACATAATTTGTTACTCAGTTAAATGGTAGTCTTTTTTTAATACCTTTTTAACTATTTCCATGAAACTTTAGCTAATTGGGGCAACCGCTTAATTGGGCTAAAATGTTCCTGTCCCGATGTATCCCAATTAACCAGAATCCATTGTATTTGTATAAGATCACATAAGGTTTCAGACATATGATAAAAGTTTGGCCAAAGAAACAAGTTTTAAGGAGATTTTTAAAGAGGAACGATATTTGGAAAAGTAAAGAAATTTAGGGAGGATCTTAATGGGGCTTTATAATGGACTTTAGCAGCTCAATGCATGGCTTCCAATTTTGAAGTGATTAAAATAGAAGATGATGGAGAGGCTAGAATTAGAGTAGCACAGATATATTGGTAAGTGGCAGGTTAAAAGATTGAAGAGAAACAGGCAGGCATAAAGCAACTGAGAATTATAAATATGAATAACCAAACTAACATGTAGATCATTTTGCTCAGATGAACGTCCTTGATTTGAGTTGAGACACAAGCAGCTGTACAGTACCACAGGATTGATGTTGTATTTATTTCACTTGAACAAGTCTGCACTCAATTATTTTGAAGGAATTTAAAATTTGAAGCACAACCAGAAAAATGTCTATTAAACCATGATTTTGCCCACAAACGGTGCAACTCTACCGCAGTGTAAATAACATCCGTGGAGCAACCTGGTGCAACCTGGAGCGAAAAAAAAAACAAACTGTTGAAGGAACTCAGCAGGTCACGTAGCATCTGTGGAGGCAGAGGGCTAGTCAACATTTTGGGTCAAGGACCCGCATCAGGACCACAAATGCTGTTCAACCTGCCGAGCTCCTCCAACAATTTGCTATGTGCTTCAGTAGTTTCTTTTAGTTTATGCCTTTGTGAGGCAAGGCACTGGGGACCATTTTTTGATACAGTGCAAAGGCAAGTTGTTGTAGTAGCTATAATGAGCTTTGAAATAATCATAAATAAATAATGTTTAAAATCATTCTCTTTCTGTTTCAAATCAGTGTTTGTGAAAGAATTCTCTTTGTAATCTGATTTATTCTCTTGACAGAGAGTGACCATATCTCTTCATAGTCATAAGAATGTTATAAAAGCATTAACCAACCTAAACTTTAAAGCCCAGAAAAAGATATTATTATAGACTGACATAATTATGATTTTTTCCAAAATCAAGAACTAGTATGCCAAGAAGATAATTAACACTCCTGCTGTTCTTTAAGGAGCTGTTCTACTCTACAGTCATTTTTCCAGAGCTGTCATCTCCCCCGAGCAGAATTTTATTCCTCTAATTAGCTCCTAGTATCTCTACTTTTCATCCATTTCCACACTACTGCATTACTTAAATTAATTTAAATGGACAGCATTTATTATTGAAAAACTGAAATAAGACCACACTTATTCAATTGCTCCAAATGAACCATGATCTATAAAGCATAAAAAAAACAGCAAGTACACTACTATCACATACATCCTTAATCACAAGCATATACAAAATCATTTTGGCCATGAGAATGGCCTAAATGTCTGTTTCTAAAGCTTTATCAATAGGATGGAATTTAAAATGGATAAATTAACATAGGGCTAGTCTGACACTCTGATTTATTCAGATAATGATACAATTTGTGCCTACACACTGAAAAAACTGGAAAACATTTAAGCAAAGGCTGTTAAGCAACAAGTGAAAAAGATGCTACAAGTCTACCTCAAAAAGACCATCCTCAACAACCCTAAAAATTACCTCTTCATATTCAATGAACTACCATCAACAAATGCTGTACATTTCATATTGTGGGAATCACCAGTGAAAAGAAATTGAACTGGACCTGCCAAATTAATTTAACACGATACAAGCAAGCTGGATATTTTGTTGCAAATTGCCTAACCCCTGTGTTTTTCCCATATCTGCAAAGCATAACATAGGAGTGTAATTCTTTACGCTTCTCTAGATGGGTGCTACTCATGAAAATAAGCTCAGTACCACTCATGACAAAACAGCCTGACCGAGTGGGTATCCTATTCATAATTCTACACATCCTCTCCCTCTACCACAAACACACCACTGCTCCACACATTTCCCTGCATACTGCAATCCACCAACTTGCTAAACCTTCCAAAACATCACCTTCCAAAACCGATGACTTCTGAACCGATAAGGGACACAAGATAAATGGCGGGGGGACTCATATTCTGGGTTCTCCTCCACACCACACACCATCCTGATTTTGAAATATATCATAATTCCTTCATTATCACTGGGTCAAAATTCTGTATCACCCAATCTAACTTCACAGTATTATCACATAGACTGCAGAATTCACATGACATTCTCAAGGGCAATTCAGGGGTCAATAACATGGCCTTCTTGCAACTCCCATGTTCCAAGAATTAATTTAAAACAAGCCTGTTTGGTGTTTGGAATTCTAGAAAAGGCATCAGTATTCCTGGAATAAGGAGGCAACATTGAAAAGCATCTGTAAGAACTTCATATCTGTTTTCTGATTAAAGTAGGATGCAATAATGCTTACTGGTAGGAATCTCAATTCAAGCAGTCCAATATTTGTAGAGCCACACCTTAATAATTAGGCTTTTGAGGGGTGGCAGTGCCTTTAAGCAATTTTATTAACTTTAAAATAAAACTAAACTGAAACCATAGCAACTTATTTAAATGTAGATCTAAAACATGCATAATCTGCTTTCTGGCAATAAGGAAAACACCATATAACCCAATTCAAATACCAGAAAACAACACATCACAAAATTGTCATTGGCAAAAGTGTCAATATTTTCAATACCTGAGCTTTAGCTTTTAATTTCTTAATTTCATCCACAGTCTCAGATTTCCCTTCAGCTAGCATATTATCCAAGGTGATGAGATTTGTGTTGATCTGGTCACACAGCATCTTGGCCTGGTAAAAGTAAATGGAAAATTTCACATTTACAAGCAAAGACAGATGGAAATTTAAGATTACATTTCAGAATAATACAAATCAACTATGCCAATACAAAACTATAATAATTTATAAAGTGCTAAACTACCACGGCTGTTTTTTAAAAATGCCTTAAAATTTTGTAAAATTAGTGTCTTTGAATAAGTAAGACAGAGCTGTGCCCTTAATCTGCCCACTGAGATGCAAGCAGAAGTGTGTCCAATTCCTGAGTTCTCAATGAATCTTTAACATCACAAAAACAAAAAGAGAGTGTAGAAACCAATTATTAATATGAAAAGTATAAATCTAAAAGAAAATTGTCAATGAAAGTTAATTTTTTTTTGTTAAAGCAGGAAGAAATTTTGAGACATAAATTAAGAAAATACTGGAATTACTTAGCAGATCAGGTAACACCTATAAGAGATAAGCCAATGAATTAAAAAAATATATTTTATGGAGCTACAGCACAGAATGGGCCTATCTAACCCTTCCAGCCATGCTGCCCAGCAATCCCCCAATTTAGGTATTTATTTTTATTACTTATTTATTGACATACAGTGCAGAATAGGCCCTTCCGACCCTTCAAATTGCGCCACCCAGCAATCTCCAAATTTAATCTGAGCCTAATCATGGGACAATCTACAATGACCAATTAACCTACCAACCGATATGTTTTTGGACTGTGGGAGGAAACCGGAGCACCCAGAGGAAACCCACGTGGTGACAGGGGAGAATGTACAAACTCCTTACAGGTAGTGGTGGGAATTGAACCCAGGTCACCTGTACTGTAAAGCGTTGTGCTAACCACTACGCTACTGTGCTGCCCTGTTATTTTCATCATTTTTATTTTGGAAATCGTTTGCCTTTAAGAAATTTAGACAAATATTTTCAGAACAATAAGAATATAGATGAATTCCTTTGAGGAGTTTTGCAACATTAGATGAAATATGGATTGGAAAATGACTAATAGCACACATTTCTGTGAAAGGGAAGAGAATGGACCCTAGAAACATTATGGCACTGGGTTGTAAAAATCTTCTTCATGTGAAACATACATAATGAATTATCAAATCATAGAAATGACAGCACATTAAATTAGCTCCAGTTTAACGACTGAAATTAGCCCCACTAATCCAAATAGTCAAGTTTTCACACGATTTCTTTTTTAAATATATTATTTTTCAAACTGTTATTAAATTTAAATTTAAAATTAAGTTGTCATTCCTGAGGTAAAAATTGGTACTTTTCACATCTGCTTTCTCAATTTGAAAAACATTACCAAATTTCTGCGTCGATGCTATGTGTTTCAAACTCACCCAAAATGTGTCTCATCTCTTTTAATGAATTCAATGAGCAATATTAGTTAGCAATGCCCACAGAAAATTTTTTTGGGATTGCATTGCTTCATGTGGCAGCCACAATCAAAACCAAACAATTTAAACTTACCTCACTACAAATTAACAAAGTGGAAAAATGATGCAGAGAATTTCCAATAGTGATAGTTTTTCTTCCCTTCCGTACTAGTGCATATCTTATCCCAGGTTTATGCTCAACATCAAAAGAATCGCTCCTGATACATGGAAGAATCTCAGCTATAATATTAAATGAGGTCTAAGCAGTAATTTTTAAAAGGAGCTTGCTGGATCCCTAGTTTGAACTTGAAGAAAGATTTGAAGCAATTTTTATTTGTCTAATTTTCTGTTTATAGTAAAGCATTTTATATTTGAACATGTGCAATTGTTTCCTAATTATGCAAACATTTTAAAATTGTGATCTTTAGATTTTGGTCATTTGTAACCAGATTGACAACCAATAAAAGCAATATTCTCCTGGTCACTATCAAAAACTGTCACTAAGATCAACCCTTGGTCAGTGCAGAGGAATAACAAGAAAAATTCAACGAGATGACAAGAACAGAAAAACAGGGAAATTAAATTGTCTAGCAGAGCAGCAAGCATGTGCAACATAAATTAATGTTAACATTATAGAATGAACTAATATCTACTTTACTGCGTGCTGTCCATTAGAATTTTAAGAATATCAAAATATGTTTAGGCCATATATGTCTAATCATTATCGAAGAAAAATTGGAAGTTAATGGGACAGGAAAACTAATTGCTTAAGTAAAGCACAATAAAAAAAAACTTACTATACTAAAAGCTTGAGTTTACTGTTTTTATATCCAAGAAACTATCAACATTCCATTTAATTTACGGCACTACCTTATCAATTTAATTATGCAGTAATTAAGTTATGCAGTCATTTAAATAATCATATTACCAACTAATATAACAGGCTGATAATTAGTGAGGCTACCATTTACTGGCAATCTCCAACTGCAGCTGAACTATGTGGCCATAGGGCAGCTAAAAATCAAAGCACTGCTGGACAATCTCAATGCATTAAGGATATTTACAGAATAAATGGATGTTTATGATAGGAGAGCAGTTGCATGGTCAGCATTAATGAAATATAACTAAATTCTTATTCCAGAAATATTTAAATTATTTGAATTTGAGTTTCCCAATTGGTGTGGTGAGATTCAAACTCATCTGTCCACGGCAATGCACAGCCTCTGGATATTAGAAGAAAACTGTAATTATTATGTAGCCACATCATTTTACTGGGTGGTGATGTACCAATAATTTAAAACAGAATTTCATTCATTTTACTTTTTGAAATCAATAAATGTTATAGTGAAATCATAAAGATGACAAAATCTGCAGACGCTGGAAATCCAAGCACCACACACAAAATGTTGGAGGAACTCAGCAGACCAGGCAGCATCTATGGAAAAGGGTAAACAGTCGACATTTTGGGACAAGACCCTTCATTAGGACTGGAAAAGAAGATGAGAAGTCAGAGCAAGAAGGTGAGGTGAGGGGAGGAAGAAGTACAACGTGGTAGGTGATAGGTGAATCTGGGAGGGAGGGAAGGGTGAAGTAAAGAGCTAGGAAGTTGTTTCACCTACCACCCCCCTAGCCTTCATGTCCAGCACATAATTCTCCATAACTTCCAGGTGAGGGACACTTGGGGTCATCTACTGTATCAAGTACTCCTGGCACGGCCTCCTGTATATCAGCAAGACCTGACGTAGACTGGGAGACCTGCTTCACTGAGCACCTATGCACCATCCGCCAGAAAAAAAAAGGGATCTCCCAGTGGTCACCCATTTCAATTCTACTTCCCATTCCCATTCTGACATGTTAGTTCATGGCCCCCCTCTACAGCTGTGATGAAGCCACACTCAGGTTGGGGGACCAACATCTCATATTCCTTCTGGGTAGCCTCCAGCCTGATGGTATGAACATCGATTTCTCAAACTTCCAGTAATTACACCCCCTCCCTCCCCACCTTCACCATTCCCATTTCCATTTCTCATCTTCTCTCCTTACCTGCCCAACTCTTCCTTCTGGTGATTCTCCCCCTACTCTTCTTTCCATGGTCTTCAACCTTCTCCTTTCAGATTTCCCCTTCTCCAGCTCTTTATCTCTTTCACCAATCAATTTCCTAGCTCTTTACTTCACCCCTCCCACTCTCCCAGATTCACCTATCACTTACCATCTTGTACTTTTCCTCCCCTTCTCCCACCTTCTTGCTCTAACTTCTCATCTTTATTCCAATCCTGATGAAGGGTCTTGGCCTGGAACGTTGACTGTTAATTCTTTTCCATAGATGCTGCCTGGCCTGCTGAGTTCTTCCAGCATTTTGTATTTAAGGTATATTTATGATTAATGTAAACTTCAAAAAAAGTAAAACAAATTATTTGGTTGCAGAATGTGCTAAATGCGGCAATAAATTATATCAAGGCAACAGAATAAAAAAATCCAAGGTAACATGAAGTAGCACCAAGTTAGCAAGAATAGCATTCCGTTTTATTTGTGGAAGACTGGAATGAATTAATGAAGGTTTTCCCTTTCAGGACTGAGATAGAAAAGCAAACAACCTATGTCAAAATACGGCTCAACATGTTTTACAAAAATTAAAAGCAAATTCAATACAAATATATGTCAAATAATCAATCATAAATCCAAGGGATGATTGATAAGTTTGTGGCCTAAGGCAGAAGGAGTCAATTTTAGAAAACCTAGCACATTTATTTTTCAACATCATCCCCTCCTACATGTACACATTTAGTTAGTCCAGCGGTCGTGGAGCATATGGATCCCTTCTTTGTAGAAGTGGTCCACAGCAGGGGTGATTGATAAGTTTGTGGCCTAAGGAAGAAGGAGATGAGTTATTAACTTCAAACTTTCTGCATTATCACTCAAAGAGTTGAACTGCACATGCATATAACGAGAGCATCTTGGATCTCCAGGTGGTCCACAGCAGTGGTGACTGATATGGCCTTAGGTAGAAAGAGATGAGTTATACAGCTCTTGTTACATGCATGTGCAGTTCAACTCTTTGAGTGAAAATGCATAAAGTTTGAAGTTAATAACTCATCTCCTTCTACCTTAGGCCACAAACTTATCAATCACCCCTGCTGTGGACCACTTTCTGGAGGCCCAAGATGCCAACTTATACAAAGAAGGGATCTGTATGCTCCAAGACCACTGGACTAAGTGTCTAAATGTAGGAAAAATAAATGTGAAATTGACTCCTTCTACCTTAGGCCACAAACTTATCAATCACCCCTCGTAATGAATGCTCAGATGAATTACTGTGGATTGAGAGATTAATTTTGCTTGAGCCATAAAGTATAAAATTATTAGTCAGCCCAGATGTATTTCAAAATAACATTAGTTCTCATGAGCAAAATATGAAAAAATATCATTCACCCTTTAACAATTTTTTTTATTTTCTACCATGTTTGTACTTTTATAAATATTTTAAATATAGAATACACTTACAATAGAAAACTTCCCTGAAACAGGCGGACCCAGCAGAAATACCCGGGGAACTATTCAGGATTAAGAAAAAAAACTGTTAATTCTAATCAATACATTAAAAATATATATTAAAAAGGCATGAAAATTAAAGACAAATATTAAAATTCTGCTCCAACACTGTTTTGTGTAAAATTATGCCGTTAGAGAATATCATGTACATTTTTGGTAAATGGCACTTAAATAAACAAACTCATTCCTATTTATTATCATATATCTGACCTAAACTTATGAACTGATGGAGTTCCTTTTGTATAATAAAACCTGTCCATGCCCAAATTCTCACTACGAAAGCAGCACTTCTGTAACTTCTGTATGAGGGAGTCTAATTCCATTTCACATCAGGATTTACTTATATCAGCGTAAGTGCAGTTTGATATGGATTTTTTGAACACCGTCCTCAAAAAGATTCAAGTTATTTAAAGTCAAGATTATATACTAAGTAGTCACTCTACAAAGTTTGATTTTAAGTCATTGTATTTTTGTTCTCTACCACTGTTTATTATCACTTTGTGATGCAATTCATTCCAACATACAGTATTAATTACTATTTTCATGACAATTTTATTAAACTCGGTTCAGCTAGAGACTTGACATCTGCCAAAGGCATTTGCATACACTTCCACAATAAAGTCAGAAGCTGGTTCCCTGTTGTCTGGTGAATATTAAAATGTTCTCTATGTTGTTTCTTGAATCATATTTTAAATTTCGTTTCTTAACATCCAGTCTTTGAGATTCTCAGATCCATTCTTTCCACTCCAACAAACAGCATTTTAGAAAAATAGTTAATAGCTTCAATTTTCAATAAGAAATGCTTCTAACCTTAGGTAAAATGTTTGAAGCAAAATAAATGTTATTTGGAGTATCAGCAGGATTTGTGTTTATAAAGTTGGATGCAAAAGAAACTGGTGATTGTATAATGTGATTTTGAGATTTAAATTGCTCAACATTATAAAGTGAACTGAATGCAGCCAATAATTTGATAAATTCAACTTATGGCTGCTTTCAAAACTTTTGAAGTACAATACTGTGTACCTACACAATTTTACTCATAAAATACAAGATAATGGCAGTACTTCTCCAAGTAATACTCAAAAGCAGCATTCCCCACTGTTAAATGATTTGCATGCAACACAAACTAGACAACTTTGAAGCAGTATAGATATGTACCACAGGAGTTTTAAAGGTTTCACAAAATATAATGTAGGAATTTATTTTAATGCAATATAGGTGCCTCAAGAATAATGTATCCGAATCCAAAATGCAAATACTTATTTTCAAAGTCAATGTAAAAAATCAATGAATTATTTAAACTCAATACAATCAGTCCTAAACAAACTCTAGCGCCATCATCAGTAAATTCCTTTCAAACTACTTCAAAGCAGATCTTTCTCTGGCAGACAGGCCTCTTTTGAGGATTGTCTAATCTCATATGTAAGAATAAATCCTCAGGTGACTCAAGCCTTTACACTCATATTCTCCAGTTAAGGGATCAGTGAAAAGCAGAATTATTTTATTATTAACACAAGGTCAAACTCTTGTTTGGGGGAAAATACCGCCTTGGGCTATTGTAATGTTTATTCCATACAAAAAAAAAGCTATGCTTGCCCTAGGTCATATTTTTCAATAAAAGGAAACAAAATCATTCTGTAATTGAACCACTTCCCTTGTAGATTTCTAACTGACAAGACTGCAACCACATTTTTACACACTAAATTTTGTCCACAGCTGTTACTGGTGCACAGATTTGAAATAATCAATCTGTTTTGAAATAAGACAATGAAGCACAACCATGAAGAAAATATACAAAACAGTTTTATTTTAATCAAATTGAAATATTTCTATGATAATTGTCTGTCTAAGCTTTAGTCTTTTATATGAAATAACAGTATAATTTCAGGAAGGGAACTTGTAACAATAATCAAAGAAAATGGGCTTTAGACTTTCCCTAAATTTAAATGGAAGACATTTCTGTCACTCAGTGAGGGGAGGTTAGAATCAACAACCCAGCAACTTAGTGTATGCAAAGGAGGTGAGGCAAATAGGGTGAAGCAGAGCTGACTATAATCAGGTTATACGTAGAAACTATTGCTGTTTTTGGATAAGCAGGATCTAGAGATAGACCGAGGGGAAAACCAGAGATAGCAGTGTGGGAGAGAGAAGGGAAGCCAGGATGGGCAATTCATTGTTTTTCATTGCATTGATAGGACAAATGCAGGCCCATCCAGACTGACAGCAATATAAAGTAAAACAGCAATAAAGTAATAAAAACACCTCCTCTATTTTTCCTTAACAAAACTACTCTAAAATTGCTTAACTATGGACTTATTAATTGAATTCACAATGAAGTAATGGCAATCGTAATTTTCTCTTTGACAATGCAAATAGTTCTGTGCTGAAATTTTTAAAACACTTTAATGATATTTTAGAAAAATCTGCTCCTTCTGAGATGCAAAATAGTGTCCTGACCTTCATCATTTTCTTTTTTAAAATGGTCGATCATATACTGAATGGGATCCTGTGGTTTATCCACAAGCAGGCACTGCAGCATTCTCTGAAGGATACAAAATAAGTTAAACAAAAAGTTAGTCATCCTGATAACCCTCCCATACCTTCTTTCACTCTTTATACATTGCGTATACAGGAAAGAATTAGGTACAAATATAATAGCAGTCTGAAAAGAATACAAGATCATCTTTGCAACCAAAGTCTCAATGAGTCACACATTGCAACATCAACAAATGAAGACAACCCTTCAGCCCATCTGTGTACATCTTCCTGAAGGCCAACCCCTTGTTCTTATTACAGCACCATATTATTTCTTAAACACATAATGCTCGATTAATTATTCATTTGGCTGCAAATGCAAAAACTTTCAGCTGCTTCACATCATTGAAAATGCAAATTAATCTGGTTCCCAGCAAATGTATGTAAATAAAGATAGTATAATCCTGACCACTAAACTACTCAGATGTAGCAAAAAAATCATACATGTTCACTTATGTCTTTCAGGAAGACCATCTATCATCCTTTCTGAATTTGTCTATTTGTGTCCCATGGCCCACCGGTGTGTTGACTTTCAATGAAGGGGAAAGCTAGGATAACCAAAAATGGTAGCATTGCTCACAATGTCTATATCCTGAATGAATAAATAAAAAATGCCTCTTTATATGCCGGCTGGTGGTGTAGTGGCATCAGCGCTGGACTTTGGGGTGGAAGGTCCCGAGTTCGAATCCAGCCGGCTCCTGTGCACACTCTCCATCCGTGCTGGGTTGACTGGTGAGCTAGCAACTGAACCTCGTAAAAAGAAATTGCCTGCTACAGAAACACCAACAGCAAAAAGTTGATGGCTTATGCTCTCTCGTGAGTTTAAAGGCAATTTCTCTTCTTTCTTTCTTTCTCTCTTTATATAACTGTATTAACACTTCATCGTTTTAACTTTGAATTTAAGGACACATTTAGTTGTAGTAGTAGTAGTAGTAGTCATACTTTATTGATCCCGGGGGAAATTGGTTTTCACTACAGTTGCACCATAAATAATTAAATAGTAATAAAACCATAAATAATTAAATAGTAATATGTAAATTATGCCAGGAAATAAGTCCAGGACCAGCCTATTGGCTCCGGGTGTCTGACCCTCCAGGGGAGGAGTTGTAAAGTTTGATGGCCATAGGCAGGAATGACTTCCTATGACGCTCTGTGTTGCATCTCGAAGGAATGAGTCTCTGGCTGAATGTACTCCTGTGCCGAACAGTACATTATGTAGTGGATGGGAGACATTGTCCAAGATGGCATGCAACTTGGACAGCATCCTCTTTTCAGACACCACCGTCAGAGAGTCCAGTTCCATCTCCACAACACCACTGGCCTGACAAATGAGTTTGTTGATTCTGTTGGTGTCTGCTACCCTCAGCCTGCTGCCCCAGCACACAACAGCAAACATGATTGCACTGGCCACCACAGACTCGTAGAACATCCTTAGCATCGTCCGGCAAATGTTAAAGGACCTCAGTCTCCTCAGGAAATAGAGACAGCTCTGACCCTTCTTGTAGACAGCCTCAGTGTTCTTTGACCAGTCCAGTTTATTGTCAATTCGTATCCCCAGGTATTTGTAATCCTCCACCATGTCCACACTGACCCCCTGGATGGAAACAGGGGTCACCGGTACCTTAACTCTCCTCAGGTCTACCACTAGCTCCTTAGTCTTTTTCACCTTAAACTGCAGATAATTCTGCTCACACCATGTGACAAAGTTTCTTACCGTAGCCCTGTACTCAGCCTTATCTCCCTTGCTGATGCATCCAACTATGGCAGAGTCATCAGAAAACTTCTGAAGATGACAAGACTCTGAGCAGTAGTTGAAGTAGATTTACTTGTTTAATTAAAATTATTAATTATTTAATCTTTTTTTTATATTTACAATACTCACACACCACTTTAATTCAATTTCTAGAGTATTTGCAGTTACCTCATTACTTTAAAGCACAGATCGTAATCAGTTCTATCCTGATTCATTGCTGGCCCTCATATTAGTATGTGCAATAGACAAATTTCATGAGCTCAAAAGCCATTTCCTTCTCATCTTTCTAAACAATAACTCAACCAGTTAATTGAACCATAATTAAAGAAAAAAAATTCAGGCACAATTAACTTGTTCAATTCAATCAGAATTTTATGGCTGCTAAAACTTTGAAATAATAACAAAATGTCCTGAAATTACTCAAAAGGTCACAAGATATCTTTGAAGAAAGAAACAGTTGAGGTTTTATGTCAAAGGCCTTTCATCAGAACTACAAAAATGTTGGAAATGAAACATATTTGCGAAAGGGGGATGGGCAAAGAAAATAAAAGGATTTGGTGACACAGTGATGGTGGTATTAAGTGAATGAAAGTGGTAGAAGCTATTGAGTAGTAACATGCACATATGTTTGGAGGGAAAGTTACAAGTGGAACCAAATTAGATTTGAAATAACAATAGAAAACAAAAATAAAAATGCTGGAAATGTGAGAAACAGTTCTGAAATGGGTGATTTCTTAAAACTACTGAATTCATTGTGGAGACCCAAAAGCCAAGTTAGAAGATAAGGTTACGTGATGCATCTTTGAGACAATACAGGAAGTCAAAACACAGAAAAGTCAAAGTGGGTGTCAGATGAAGAATTAAAAGTGACAGATTAGGAGTTTACAGTCACTCTTGTGAACTAAACTGAGGATTTCAATCTGTGCCTGGTTTTTCCCAATGAAGAGACAGTCATTGAATGCATTATACTCAGCTTTATGAAGAGCTGCTTCATCTGGATAAAGAGTTAGGGTGCCCAGTTGATGGTAAAAGAGGTAAAATGAATAGTACTGCATTTCCTGAAGATGTTGAGAAAGCAAAGGGTTATAAAGGCAACAGTTTCCTTGGAATGCAGGGAGAAGTTCCCTTGGAATTCTGAAAGAGTAGCAGAAGGATAGATGCATCTAGTAACTGCATGAACCTGAGGATATTTAAAATAAAAGTGGATGAGTCATTGAATGTGAAGGCTAGTGAGCTAGAAATGGAAGAATCAGAGAAGTTGAAAATAAAGGAAACTTTATTCTTTTTCTGGATAAGAACTGAATTGTGGAAAGAAAAACTGATGTGGTTAACAGTTCTGTTGACTATACTGGAAAGACATCATGTCTGATATAAAAGACATAATGGGAGCAAAGGCATAGAAAAATATGTTGTTACAACGTATATAATGAGATGGAGAAATTCTGAGAATGGAACTGAGTCCTGTTAACATATAATGAATCCTGGTCACTAATCTACCCCTCAAGTCATGAAAGGGAAAGGAAGAATTAAAAATGGACTGACAAAGTGTAATCAGGATGGAAACTGGCGGCAATTATGACGTTCAAATTCTTTACAAGTGCAAAAAGAATGCAAATATAGCTATTTATGTACCAAAAATCAGAGCTGAGGGAGAAGGCCTACGTACGATAACATAGCAAACCTGCACCACTGGATTGGTCCAGGTTTGGGTTCGGGCTTTATAGTTGCAATTAGGATAATATCATCCAGGACACATCCTCGTCTCATTAGTGCCAACAGGGAGGAGTTACGGGAACTTGAAGATGCACACTGGAAGTTTTAGGAACAGCTCCTTCCTCTCCGCCAGCAGATTTCTGAATGGTCCATTATTCCATAAACACTATCTCACAACTTTGCTCTCTTTTTGCACTATTTATTTATTTGTATATAATTGTTATTGTAACTTATAGTATTTTATGTATTATGCAGTACTGTTGCTGCAAAGCCACAAATTTCACAACATATGTCAGTGATAGTAAACCTGGTTGATTCAGGGAGTTACTAAGATGTCCTTTGAGAATGGACAAATTTACTGCCTAGGGTTAAGACCTAGAGTTGAAGTTTACAGTAGGTTTGGAAAATGATTCTTAGAAATGAAACTATCCAATGACAACTAACATCATCAGACACCCTGGGTCTATAAACTAAACTCCTAGTTTTATTTGAAGCAACCAGTTTAATAAATAATCTTAAATCTGATATTCTGAAGCAGGAGCAGAAGACACTAGTTAATGAAACATCTCAAAGATGCTAAAGTCAACACAATTATAAAACTGGGTGACAATAGTAATTTAAAAAAGATTAATAGATCATCAACCGATTTAAACACACGGAGATGCCTCCAGGGCAGTTGTATGGTCTTTAATTAAAAGAATACTCATTCAGCACCTTGGTAACAAATGCGATTTACAAGCAATAAACAACAATGCGAAGATTATAATATCAGGCAATACAAGGATAATACTTCTATTGACATTAAATTTAATGTACTGGGGCTGTTTACCTGAAGTGTTTGAAACACACAGTGCTTTTCTGCATAAACGCCTAACTCTGGGGAAATCCGTAGCGGCTTCTTCGTGGCGTCCATTTCTTTAAGTAATTGTGAAGGCGAGACGGTTCAGTCAAGGAGCTGACCTCCTGGCTTCCCTCTAGTTACTTTGTTATTTGTGTTTTCCTTGCTTCGTAGTAGCGTTCGCTGCAGCGAAAGGCCCTGTCTCCGTGGGAACGGCGCGGCCCCGTCACCATGGCAACCGTTGGCGCTATATTACGTTAACTGTGGGTGACGTCAGAGGGAAGGCTTCGGCTTCGAACGTCACACAAATTGCTCGGGTTTCAAAGCGGTTTCACATCAGTAAAAGTGGCGAAATCAGTTGTCGACCTGTTTATTCAATAGTTTGCGGACTTACTGCTCCTGACTGCGTGTGTTGCAATAACTCAGCCTTCCATGACTCTGAACACCAGGCTCTTGTCAAAAGGAATCAATTTTCTTCAAAGGAGAAGGTGCGAACTAAAGACCATATAAACTGTGACTAACTTTGTAATCGCATCAAACTTCTCCAAACTTTCATATCCTGGAAACTGTTCCATTTCTTCGTTACCACCGTTTGGCCCTGACATGATTCATCTTTCAGGACATCATACAAAAAGTGAGAAGTTAGATAACTTGAATGAAGAGAATTAGGAGGAGGAATCGGCCATCTAACCCTTCAAATAGGCTCTGCCATTCATAAAAATCTCATGGTTTATAAATACCCTCGGATCTATTTTCCTCGATTAACCCTCTGACCCTTGATTGCCTTATTGAACTTAATGGCCTCTATGACTGAGCCTTCAAAAAAGATAATTCCAAAAGCTGCATTCTGTGTGAAAATTCTCTCCTTGCAATGTGACCAATATTTTCAGCTTCTTCAGCCGACATTAATTCTTCATCAACCCCGTGAAGCCCTTTAAAACTGTCTTAACAATACAATGATGCTATGTCTCCTTCTTTTAAACTCAACATACACAGTCACGGGGCAAGTTCAGCAACTCCGGAGGTAGAAAGCTTGAAAGAACGAAGATCAAAGTTGGAGAGTCCGGACATAAAGACTTAAAGGTGGAGTCTGTGAGTCCGGACTAGGGCCTGTAGTAAGAGGCCCAATGGCTATGGGTCTGAGAGTCCAGGGGCAAGTACTGTCCCTTTCAGGTCTAAAGATTTAATCTCTGTGGAAGATTTCTTACTCTTGTAGGATAATGTATTTCCTGTCAAGTGAGACTTGTGTCTGTGAAACAATCTCAGGTTCTGATGACCTCCTCAATGGTGGTTGTAGGAGTTGACTCTGGGACTGCAGAAAGTGGTTCTGACAACTCTAGACATCTTCCTTCTGGACGTGTTGGCATCCTGAACAGTGCAGGGCAAGCTTCACTGGATGATGTGTGAGTATAGTGTCCGACATCACTGCTTCCTTTACCTTTTGTAAACCACCTCACACTGCTTTATCCATTGCCATTTCTTCCCAGTTTGTAGTAATGAGTTAAAGGGGTGAAACACAGTAGCCAAGTTTGGCAGGATCCTGTTTAAGTAATTGACAAATCCTAAAAAGGACTCAGCTGTGACATACCTTTTGGCCTTGGGGCATCCACCACTGCTTGAATTTTCTCAGCACACTTGTGTAATCCCTATGTGTCAATGGTGTTACCACAGTAAGTGATGCCTGGCTTTAACAATTCATACTTGTTACTTTGTGCTCTGAGTCCATAATCTTTTTAACATGGTCTTGAGATTTTGGAGATGTTCCTTATCATCCTTAACAGTAACAATGATGTCATCCAGGTAACACCGAGAGCCTGGACAGTCTTGCAGTACCTGGTCCATAGATTTCTGCCAGAGTGCAGGTGCAGGTGCTACTCCAGAAATAAGCCTATTATAGCGATAAAGCCCTTTGTGAGTGTTTATGGTGAGAAACACTTTGGACTCTTCTTCCATTTCCATTTATAGGTAGGCCTCAGCTAACTTCACTTTGCTGAAGTGTTTCCCTCCAGAAAGGTTTACAAAGATATCCTCTATCCTGGGCAGAGGGTATTGAACTACTTTCATTACTGGGTTGATGGTGACCTTAAAATCACCACAGATCCCAACAGACCCATTCTTCTTGGCTTCTGGGACCACTGGCATTGCCCATGGTCCACTCAACCTTGGAAAGAATTCCTTCAGCCTCCATATGATCTCGCTCACTGGCTGCTTTATCATGAAAGGTGTAGGGAAACAGACAGGCTTTGCAAAATTTGGGTGTAGCATTTTCATTTAGCAGTATTTTACCCTTGACATGTTTGAATTTTCCAACACCATCTTTGAACACTGCTGTGGCACCATTCAGTACTTTTCTTAATTTGCTTTCATTTGACTCTTTTACAGGGGATGTGGCCTGCAAATGGTGGATGGATCTCTGATAAAGTTGTAGTTGTCACAACCAATCATGTCCCCATAATGCTGGCCCTCCTGTTTTTACTACGTACAAGCCCAATGTGGCTTGATGATTGCTGTATTTCACCGTTATGAATGCCAGTCCCACAGTATTTATCCTTTCTTATGTTTTCTTAGTTGGATATCTCCAGGCTTCAGTGCTGTATCTTTGAAATGCCCTTCAAACTCATTTTGTGAAACAGCTGAGCCAGTGTCCAATTCTATTTTAATTAATTTGTTGCTCATTTCTGGTGTAATCCAGATTGATTGTCTATTGTTAGTTTTCACATTGTAAATCTCAAGGCTACCCGCTCACTGTGTCACTCTCATCATTATCAGATCTTTCATCAACAGCATGCAGATAAGTGATATTTTTGAAACTGCAACCTAACCTTTTATCTTTATCTCTGCCTGACAGGCTCTTTTTATGTGCCCTACTTTGTTGCATTTACTGTAAGTTTCACCTTTAAATCTGCATTGGTCTGGTGTATGTCCCCTGCCGCAACAGTAACACTATTTGTTCAGATAGGCCACTTTCTATTTAGACATTGCAATTTTGTTCACACTAACGTTCATTTCTGACTGCAACTCAATTGCATCCCTGTTTGCAATTTCCATTGATACAGCTATTTCAACTGCTCTTTTAAATGTAAGTTGTGCTTCAGTCAGGAGCTGATGTTGAATTCTTTCTTGGAAGATTCCACAAACTGAATGATCTCTCAGTGTATCATTAAGCTCATTACTGAACTGAATTCTCAGACAACTTCTTCAATATAGCCACATAACACTGAAAAAGCCATGCTCCAGAGATCAAACAGTGGTCGCTGGAGACAGAGGATTGCTTTGAGTCAGTGGACTGGGCCATGTTCAAGCACTCATCTGTGGATCTGAATGACTACACCAGGGTTGTAATAGACTTTATTAGAACAGCTGTAGATGAGTGTGTCCCCACAAACTAGTCAGGGTTTACCCCAATCAGAAGCTCTGGATAAACAATGAAATCTGAAATTTGCTGAGAGCCAGAACAGAGGCATTCAAGTCTGGAGATCAAGAATGCTACAAGAAGTGTGTGTATGATTCCCAGAAAGCCATCTCACAGGCAAAGTAGAGATTCCACACTAGACTGGAATCAATGAGGGATGCTGTACAGCTATGGCAGGGTTCCAATGCCATAACCTCCTACAAAGTTAAACCTTGCGACATGGGAGACAGCAGAGCTTCACTTCCAGATGAGCTCATTGCCTTCTATGCTCGCTTTGAACTCCAGAACAGGGAGGAACTATCGCATACCCCCATGTCTCTCGACAATCCTCTGGTCTCAGTATCTGAAGATGACATGCAGGCTGCCTTCGAGAGCAAACCCAAGGCCCACCAGGCTGAGTACTGAAGACCTGTGCTGACCAACTGGCTAGTGTGTTCACGGATAACTTCAACCTCTCACTCCGGCAGTTTTCTTCAAGCAGGCTTCAATCATATCAGTGCCTAGAAAGAGCGTGGTAACCTGCTTCAATGACTATCGCCCAGAGGCATTTACATCCACAGTGATGGAGTGTTCTGGGTGGATGGTGTTGAAACATATCAGCTGCTGTCTAAGTGGTGACTTGGATCCACTCCAATTTGCCTACTGAAGCAACAGGTCCACAGCAGATGCCATCTCATTGGCTCTTCACACAACCCTGGAACATCTGGACAGCAAAGAGGCATTCATCAGGATGCTGTTTATCGATTACAGTTTAGCATTTAATACCATCATCCCCTCAAAACTAATCAGTAAACTCCAAGACCAGGGCCTCAATACCCACTTGTGCAATTGGATCCTGGATTTCCTCACCTGCAGACCCCAGTCAGTTCAGACTGGCAAGAACATCTCCACAATCTCCATCAGCACAGGTGCACCACAGGGCTGTGTGCTTAGCCCCCTGCTTTAATCACTTTACACCTATGACTGTGTGATTAAGTACATCTCCAACACCATATGCAAGTTTGATGATGACACCACTGTTGTGGGCCGGGTCAAAGGTGGTGATGAATCAGCATACAAGAGGGAGATTGAAAATTTGGCTGAGTGATATCATAACAACAATCTCTTGCTCAATATTGGCAAGACCAAGAAACTTATTGTGGACTTCAGGAGAGGGAAACCAGAGGTCCATGAGCCAGTACTCATTGGAGAGGGTCAATAACTTTAAATTCTTGAGCGTCCCTATCTCAGAGGACCTATCTTGGACACATCATATAAATGTAATTGCAAAGAAAGCACAACAGTGCCTGTACTTCTTTGGGAGTCTGTGGAGATTCAGCACGTCATCAAAAACCTTGGTAAACTTCTATAGATGTGTGATTGAGAGTGCATTGACTGGCTGCATTACTGTCTGGGATGTGAACATCAATGCCTTTGAGTGGAAAATCCTACAAAATATAGTGGATTTGGGTCATTACATCACAGATAAACCCTCCCAACCATTGAGCACATCTACATGAAACGTTGCCATAGAAAAACAGCATTCAAGATCGAAGATCCTCACCCCTCAGGCCATGCTCTTTCTTCTCTGGGCCATCAGGTAGAAGGTACAAGTACCTCAGGACTCACACCACCAGATTCAAGAACAGTTACTACCCCTCAATCATCAGGCTCTTGAACAAAAGAGGATAACTACACTCATTCTAGTTCTGGTGATCCCACAACCAATGATCTCACTTTAAGGACTCTATGTTGTTATTTCATGCTCTTGTTATTTATTGCTATTTATTAATATCTACATTTGCACAGTTTGTTGTTCACTGATCCTGTTTACAGTTACTGTTCTATAGATTTACTAAGTATGCCTGCAAGAAGGTGGCTCTCGGGGTTGTATGTGGTGACATGTATGTACTCTGATAATAAATTTTATTTTAACTCTTTAAATTTGATTCTTCTTATGAAACCTAAAGTGTTCTGAAATGAACAATGGTTTCGGTTCTAAATGTTCTTGCATTACTTGTATGGTATGAGCAAAGCTCATTTCAGGTCGTTTGGTTGGAGCAGTCAAATTTCTAAACAAACTGTATGCTTTTCTGTCCAATGCACTCAGCAAAACTGGTACTTGTACTTCTACCGTCCTGCACTGTTCCTACCCTACATCAACAACTGGATTGGTGCTGCTTCCTGCACCCGTGCTAAACATGTTGATTTCATCCACTTTGCCTCCAACTTCCACCCTGCCCTCAAGTTCACCTGGTCCATTTCCAACACTTCACTTCTTCTACTACCCATTGTGCTTTCCCCTATTCCTTCTTCACCTTTCCTGCCCATCCTCTCCCTGCCTCCCCTCCCCCACCCCTTTATCTTTCCCCTTACTGGTTTTTCACCTGGAACCTACCAGCCTTCTCCTTCCCACCCTCCCCTCAACTTCTTTATAGGGCCTCTGCCCCTTCCCTCTTCAGTCCTGACGAAGGGTTCCGGCCCGAAACGTTGACTGATCGTTTCCACGGATGCTGCCTGACCTGCTGAGTTCCTCCAGCATGTTGTGATTGTTGCTTTGACCCCAGCATCTGCAGATTATTTTGTGTTTACTTCACTTCCCTTTCTCAATCTCACTGTCTCTATCTGCGGAGACAGTTTATCCACCAATGCCTATTATAAACCAATGAACACTCACAACTACCTGGACTGTACCTCCCACTCTGCTACTTGTAAAAACGCCATCCCATTCTCTCAATTCCTCCGTCTCCATCAGGATGAGGCTTTTCATTCTAGAACAAAGGAAATATCCTCTTTTCTTCAAAGAAAGGGGCTTTCCTTCCTCCACCATTAACGCTTCTCTCAACTGGATCTCTTCTATTTCACGCACGTCTGCTCTTACCCCATCCTCCCGCCACCCTACCAGGGATAGGGTTCCTCTTGTCCTCACCTACCACCCCACCAGCCTTCGCGTCCAACACATAATTCTCCGAAACTTCCACTACTTCCAACTGGATCCCACCACCAAACAGATCTTTACCTCCCCTACCACCAGCCCCCCACCATTTTATGCTTTCCGCAGGGATCGCTCCCTAATGACTCCCTTGTCCACTCGTCCCTCCCCACTGATCTCCCTCCTGGCACTTATCCTTGCAAGCGGAACAGGTGCTTCACCTGCCCCTACACCTCCTCCCTCACCACCATTCAGGGCCCCAACAGTCCTTCCAGGTGCAGAGATACTTCACCTATTAGTCTGTTGGGGTCCTATACAGTGTTTGGTGCTGCTGGTGGGGCATCCTGTATATTGGTGAGACCCGATGTAGATTTAGAGACTGCTTCGCTGAGCATCTACACCCAGTCTGCCAGGACAAACGGGTTCTCCCAGTGGCTGCCCATTTTAATTCCACGTCCCATTCCCATTCCAATATGTCCATCCATGGGCTTCTCCACTGTCGTGATAAGGCTACACTTAGGTTGGAGGAACAACACCTTATATTCTATTTGGGTAGCCTCCAAACTGATGGCATGAACACCAATTTCTCAAACTTCCAGTAATGCCTCTTTCCCCCCTGCCACTTCACCATTTCCCATCCACTTTTCCCCCCTCTCATGTTAGCCAGCACCTCCCTCTGGTTCTTCTCCCTCCTCCCCACCCTTTTTTCTTTCTTCCATGGCCTTCTGTCTCTTTCACCAATCAACTTTCTAGTGCTTTGCTTCATCCCTCCCCCTCCAAGTTTCACCTATCATCTGGCATTTCTCTTTCCCCTCCCCCCACCTTTCAAATCTACTCCTCAGCCTTTTCTCTCCAGTCCTGCCGAAGGGTTTTGGCTGGAAATATCAAATGTGTTTTTTTCCCATTGATGCTGCCTGGCCTGCTGAGTTCCTCCAGTATCTTGTGTGTGTTGCTCCGATTTCCAGCATCTGCAGATTTTCTCTTGTTTGGTACTTGTATTTATTAGCTATTCCATTTGCTTTAAAATACGACTCAAACCCTTCAGTATACAAAGTCCAGTCATCCCTTGTGCAATCAAATGCATCTATTTTTTCCAATGTAGCCAGCTATTTCTGCTTTTTTGTAAATTTATGATTATTATCACTGTTTATATACCCATGAATTTAGTCTGTTTTCTGCCTTTTTTTAAACAGCCATCTCGCTGCGCTGCAATACCTAGTTAGTCATCTCGGGTTCATTTTAAAACTTACTTGACTCTGCTGTTATGTTTTGTAACTCCAGCACATAAAACTAATCGAAATAAAAACATTGAGTTGGGAGGTAACTTGTGTAAATTTGTTTTTACTTTCAAGCAAGGTGTCATTCACGTACTATTACATATAACCCATAATTAAGCAAAGAATACTTAATCAAACAATATATTTACAGTGCAGCATTACTCAAATATTACTGGATTATTAAGTACACAACAGTTGCTGCTTGTGTTGTTCTGCTGAGCATTGTAGGCATGCTATGTTAGCACATGTGTGGAGACATTTGCAGGCTGCTTCCAGCACATCCGTGGGTGTGTTAGTTGTTAACACAAACAATGCATTTCACTGCATGTTTCAATGTATATATTATAAATAAATCTGAAACTGAATCTCTCCTTATGCGGCAGGAGCCAGTGTTAGAGTAACACTCTCTCTATCCTTTTGTAGGTAAAGAAGTCAAACTACATAACACTCCACATCACAAGAGGTATGAAATCAGTCTTCCCGAGACAGTCACTGCTTCTCTGTTCTAAAGTGGTTGACTTTACAATATACAGAATTCCATCTTCCATGTTCCCTCACTTTGCTTATCTATATTTCCTTGAAGCTTCTTTATATTTGCCTTCCTATTCAAAATCTCACCTGATTTTGTATCAGCAAACTTCAAAATATGACATATCATCTTTGATATAAATGTTTTTTTTTCACACTATTCATTCACTGTAAGCTCTAGAGACTGTTGTGCATGAAAATCCCAGGAGATCAGCAG
Source organism: Mobula hypostoma (assembly GCF_963921235.1). NCBI lineage: Eukaryota > Metazoa > Chordata > Chondrichthyes > Myliobatiformes > Myliobatidae > Mobula > Mobula hypostoma. The sequence continues at coordinate 14,830,201 of NC_086117.1, read as the reverse complement.
TTTCTATGAGATTCAAACCAAGCCATCTGGCACCAACAATCATTCCGTGGTCAAATTCACTTAAATCATATTTCTTCCCCATTCTGATCGTTGGTCTGAACAATAACTGAACTTCAAGCATTTTTGCATGCTTTTATGCATTGAGTTGCTGCCACATGATTGGCTGATTAGATATTTGCATTAACCCACAAGTGTACCTACTAACATGGTCACTGAGTGTATGCTTTCATTATTTTAGAGATAAGTTGAGAAAAATACTTACTAAAAGTATTCATTCGCACCAAGTTACATGCAACATATGGAAAATATTATTTGGTTGCATGGGATGGTACTGTCCATCCCCTTAACACCAAGGGGCAATCAAAGTATAAAATAATAAATAGAAGTTATTTAATATACAGTGAAGATATAGCATAAAAAGTGATGGATAGAAAAAACATCTATCATTATTGAACACTGGGGACCAGAAGCAAGTTGAGTGGTAGATTTTGTTAAGTTTATTTTGCAGTTATATCTTTTTCAATAGGTTCAAGGAGCACATTTAATGTCAGAGAAATGTATACAATATACGACCTGAAATTCTTTTTGGAATGTTATCGTTACACAGGTTCAAGAATCTTGTAAAGAAAATGTTCTATTTTACATCGGAATAGAATTCATATAGAAGGATAAAATACAGAATTGGCAATATCATATACTATTGCTTCATAGGAAAATACAGTAATTTCAGAAAAAAACCACAATACCCCGACTGGAATATATGAAAAGTACTGGATTTACATGTCAATTCTGACACCATACTTGCATTTCCACTAACGATATTTGAAAAGGGAGAGAAAAGGCCTCGCAATATGTTTCTATGAAGAACATATCCAGTCACAAAAATATTAACGCAGAAATCAGATTGTGCATAGTTTCGATTTTTAATTTAACATTTATGTTTCTATATAAAAATGGACGAGACACCTATTTGATTGCCAGCATTCATTTTTTTTAAAATTACGAGGAAAATGTGCAGGAATAATCTGTGGTGAAAGGACAGGAGAGTGTAATTAATTTACATTTTGTTTAGGAGCAGGTGCGGGCACAGTGGCCTGAATGATCTCCAGTTGTGCTCTATCATCCTCCAATTTGGTGAAGTTTGCTTTTTAATCTCTGGGAATAGATTCCAGAAAGGGAGAGCATTCAGATTTAGGGAGGATGGAGACAGCGACCACACAATAATATTGGAACCAAAAGTAATAGTTAAAGAGAGATTACCTTTATTTGCCATGTATATATCAAAACATATAGTGAAGTGCCTTGGTTGTGTCAACCACCGACACAGTCGGAGATGTGCTGGGGGAAACTCGAAAGTATCGCCAGGCTTCCGGCAGCAACATAGCATGCCCACGATTTACTAAACTAACTCGTTTTAGGGGAGGAACCCCACACGATCCCAGGGAGAACGTGAATTGAACCCCGACCTTTCAGCCGGCACTGTAAGGTGTTCCGCTGCCGTGCCGCCCACTACCGTATGACGTGGTCCCTGGGCAGTAAAATGAAACGCAGCAGTAATGAAGTTAACCATATAACCATATAACAACTACAGCACGGAAACAGGCCATCTCGGCCCTTCTAGTCCGTGCCGAACTCTTACCCCATCCTAGTCCCACTGACCCGCACTCAGCCCATAACCCTCCATTCCTTTCCTGTCCATATATCTATCCAATTTAACTTTAAACGACAACATAGAACCTGCCTGAACCACTTCTGCTGGAAGCTCATTCCACACAGCTACCAATCTCTGAGTAAAGAAGTTCCCCCTCATGTTACCCCTAAACTTTTGTCCTCTAATTCTCAACCCATGTCCTCTTGTTTGAATCTTCCCCACTCTCAATGGAAAAAGTCTAACCACATCAACTCTATCAATCCCCCTCATAATTTTAAACACTTCTATCAAGCGCCCCCCCCCCCAACCTTCTACGCTCCAGAGAATAAAGACCTAACTTGTTCAACCTTTCTCCGTAACTTAGGAGATGAAACCCAGGCAACATTTTAGTAAACCTCCTCTGTACTCTCTCAATTTTATTGACATCTTTCCTATAATTCGGTGACCAGAACTGTACACAACATGGTTGGGTAAAGGGGGAAGATAGAGGTGAGGGAGTGGGAAGCACCGGACAGACATTCTGTAACGATAAATAAGCCAATTGCTTGGAATCAAATGACAGTGCCTGGTGTCTCAGGGCTGGGTGCACCTGCGACACCGCCGCCCCCGGCACTCCTTCTCTGCCACCTGTCCCACACCCCTCCCGCGGTGCTCCCCCATCCTCGCCATTCCCAATATACTTTGCTCCCGCCAGATTTACAAACTCACTCTCCGCTCCGCGTTAACAAATACATTAAGTATCGTGGAAAATTCTTAGTCACACTAGCTCTATATATATGTGCCTTTGACCTTTGCACAGTACTGTATAGACAATACCCCTAATCCTGAAGGCGCTCGAAGAGCCTCTGCAGACCCTAAAATAACTGCAAGGTCTGGAGTAATGTCACCTTCGAATGTAAACACATTCCATTGCTCTGTCGTCACCGGGCCCAAATCGGGGAACCCTTTGTCATCATACCAAGACGGGAGCTTCACCATCACATGGCATACTGGTGATACAAGCAAGTCAAATCTAAAAGAGTCATTCAAAATCAAGGTGCATATTAAAATAAAGGCACCTTTGCAAAGGGGTAAAAATGGAAACAAAAACAAAGTCAAGTGAAAAGTAGTACCAGCAGAAGTATTCAAATGCCCATTTTAACTATTGCCTTATACAAGGCAGTGGGCGATCTGGATATTGTGTATAGCTAAGTGATGAGGTACAGTCCAGTTGCTAGGTAATGCAGGTAAACAATGGTCACCAAGTGTAGCATAGTGACAGCTGAAATTGTATCCGCTTAACGTAACAAGCTAGGCAAGTTGGAGGGAAAAACGTCCACTCAGAACACATAAAAAGACAACGGACTGAAATAAGGATTTGGGAATAATCCGGAATCCATTTCTCAAAGTTTCAGGTAGGCTGCCGCGCACCAGTTATTTCATAAACAGTGGCTCAATATCAAGGTGAAATATAATTAGACACAAACACTGTGTTACATGCCTATATATCAGAAGCAAACTTTGGGTAAACCCCATCAAAGTCGTCGCATTTTACTACATTTAACTAAGGTCGTTTTCCAAATACAAAATCAAATCGGAAAATTATTTTGTATAGGAAGTCTGCACTTGTTTGCCCGTTTTCTACTTGATCTTCAGTTTTGTAACATTGCCATTTAATAAAATGTTGCAAGAATTGAGCAGATGACACTTCCATTTCTGAATGCGATTTTTAAATGGCTTCATGCGATAAAATCTCCATTGTTTGCGCGGTGAGAGAGTGCCACATCTGGAGCATGCCAGTTTTACAGACATGCTGTTCAAAGTTAGTGTCCAGAATTCAGCTCCCCCGTCCCGCCCTTTCCTTAAGTTTACGGTTAGTCATAGCTTGAATAGAGAATTATTCAAGCAGCACAATGAATTGTTATGTTAACATAAGTTCTTAAACACATTTTATTTGATTTGAAGTCGACTGGCACATAAACCCAAATATGCGTCAGAATTCGGAGGAAGCTCACTATAGAGCCAACGCTATACAATCAAGCCAGATTCATTTCGGCATATATTGAATGTAATATCTTATATTTGTAGAAATCTGGATTTTTATCCATATAATTAAATGCCTCTCACCTAATCTTTCCCAAGACGTTTTGCTAAAGCCTTAATAGTCCAGAGTGACCCCAAAAGAATCTGCAAACAAATACACTTTCTTAGGTCAAACATTTATAATTGCCACCAAATGCCATTTATCTGTTAAATTGCCAATCAAAACCTCAGTTGATTAAGTGTGGTTGAATCAAAGCATGTCAGGAAGGAAAAGTAACCATCAATCAAACCCTTCATTTTTTAAAGCTGAGATTCAAGAACCACAGATTGAAATACTTTTATTCTTTGCACAGCTCAATATTACATTTATAATGCAATGCTGTTAGAAATGTAATGTTCTGATATTATCTGAATGGCTTACTTCAAAGTTATAAACTCAAAAATAGTTTTTTTTATAGATTAGAATTGTCTGCAAGAAATTCCCAATTCCCTTTAAGTAAAGCATCCATCCTATGGGACTTACATCAGAATTTTAACAGGCCTAGTTTCTATATTTGTAGAGAAGCTCTGGAACTAATTTTCAAAACCCAGAAGCAGGAGGAAAAAAGTTGCTTGCTCCACCAAGCCTATCTCATACAGTGCTATGCAAAAGTCTTTTGCACAGTACTGTATTTGTCAACATGGAGCAGAGAACGAATTTGTAAATCTGGCGGGAGTAAAGGATAGTGAGGGTGGTGTGCCACGGGATGGGTTTGGGACAGGTGGCAGAGAAGGAGAGCCAGTGGTGGTGGGTGCTGGTGTGGGTCCAAACACACCTAGCCCTGAGACACCAGGCAAGGTTATTTGATTCCAAACCATTGGTTAATTGATCAGAATGTCTCTGTGGTACCTCCCACTTCCTTCACTCTCCCTTCCCCCTTTCCCAAACATGATTCTCCTTCCCACCCTCAGTCCACAATAGAGACCCATATTTATGTGATGATCAGATTTATCATCACTCACATATGTCAGGAAATTTGTTTATTTTTGTGGCAACAGTACAGTGCAATATGTAAAGTTACTGCAGCACTGTGCAAATGTATTAGATACCCTAGCTATATACAGTATTTGTGTCCAAGACTTTTGCACAATGCTGTACTATGATACCGTAAGTATATATCAAGATAGGTAACAGCTAGTTGCCAATTGTCTACTTCCTCCACATCCCCACTCAATTCTCCTTTCCATTAATGTCAACAGACAAACCCAAGTGAAAATACCTCCTGTGTGTGTGAACTACAGAAGGGAAGGGATGCCTTGTGGACACTTCCTCCTATAGAACTGTGAAACTGTAGTGCATAGTGAAAATCCCAGAACAGAATGTATAATAGTTCAGAGTTCAAGGTAAATTTATTATCAAAGTACGTATATGTTACCATATACTACTGAGAGATTTTTTTTGCAATGCATAAATGGAGTGTAAACATTGAGGATTATTTTGGAAACACTTAGTCAGTATGTGCTATTAAAGTAAATGATCAAAGCCAATGATAATTATCATTGTTGAGGGAATAGGAATTGGTGAATGGTCACCAGGTTGGGCTTTTGTCTATTGGAGCCAGAGGTAAAAATCCTCCCTGGATTCTGAAGACCAGTGCCGGCTTCAACCAGGAACTTTGTACCTATGGTACAAACTGTGGGACAGGGGATCATATCCTTAATAAACATGTACACAGCGCAGAAAGAGAGCATTTGCTTGAACAGAAGAGGCGAGTAGACAGTAGTTGAAATACTTGAACCTTAAGCAAGTGTTTCACACTCACAATGGGAATTAATGAAAAATATTCTTTACAGTTTTCAGAAGAACAAGCACACTTCATTAGAAATGCTTGTGTAGAGGGGACGGAAGCAGCAAGTAGCTAGGAGGCATGGAGAAAGAAGGAGGCATATTGTACATCATGTATAGGTTGCCAGGATCAAATGAGTCCTTTCAGAAGTGTAAACGATGTAGAAGTACACTTCAGAATGAAATTAGGAGGGCATCAGAGGACCAAGAGATATCTCTTGCAGACAAGATAAAGGAGAATACTAAAAAATTCTGTAGAACGAAAGAGTAGCTAGGAAGATGGTAAGTCCCTTTAAGGATCAGTGTGATGATCTAAGTGTGGAACCACGAGAAATAGACGAGCCATTTTAGGAAGCTAAAACCAAGCCATACATAATGAATGGCAGGGCTCTGTTCATTGTACCTTATGATCAGTAAGTCCTTAGGGTACAAGTACATAGTTCCCTGAAAATGGAAACATAGGTAGACAAGGGAGAAATGGATATGGCAGGCCAAATCATTGAATATAGGAATCAGGGCGTTTTGTTTACAGTTGAT